>NC_073258.2:32747500-33375000 GCF_029289425.2 Pan paniscus | reverse complement strand
AAATTCCTTTCTGACCTTGCAAATGATGATTTTCTTTCTTGAAGCATGAGATTTGATTGCCCTGGCAATCTTGGCTCACACTTACTGCCTGCATCGTGAATAACAGTTCCTTTCTCAGTTGTAGTGTTTGACTCTATGACCTCCCACAGAAATGAATTCCAAATACAGACCATGCATTAGAAAATGGAGATGGGATTTCTTTGATACTAGATAGCAGTAGTATTGAGCTAGGAACATCCTGCTCTGATTTCTCTATAAATGCAAATCAGTCTGGGTTAGAGTGTAGATATCCAAATAGTTGTGGGAAGCATTTGCCCTACGAAATTGTACTTAAAAATCACAGAGTGGATACCAATGTACCTTTTTGTCCCTACATGGATTAGAGGAAATAGAGAATATTTTGCCAATAAACCTAGCTGGAAGAAAGCAGCTATTTTGGTAATCTATCAATTCAGACTTTTGTTTCTGGAATGTGTGATGTTTTCTGTGGAACCAGGACAAAAGTTGCTCTTTGCTTTATTAATTATTTGACAATAAAAATATTTGCACAGTGCTTTGTAGTTTATAATGAGATTTTTCTGGTCTAATTAAAGTAATCTCATTTCATTTTCTTAATAGTCCTCAAAGCAGGTATTATTTTTATTATTTTTATTGGTTTTTTTTTGTATTTTTTTTTGTATTTTTTTTTGGTATACATCCAATTTATATTATTGGTATGTTTTTTGTTGGTATATTTTTATTTTTATTGATATACATCCCTATCAATTATGAGAATGATATTGGGGGGGAATATATAAAATGCTCAGGAAAGCAACTGTTTTGAATATTTTTAGACACTTTGGAGGGGCTTATTTAGATATAAGCAGAACACTCACTGCAAGTCAAACTTATCAATTTTTCTGTGTCTCCTAAGAAATGTTACCACAGTTTGAAAAAATTGACATTGCTAATCTTGTTGCAGTTGGTGTGCATATTTGAATATGAAAAAAGACAATTCAAAACATTTATAATGAAACATTTCAGTGTTTCATGTTCTTCTTCTCCAATTTGCCTGAATTTGAAAGGCTATACTTCACTGTTTCAAGAAAGATTAAAAATGGATATTTTCAGTCAAATGTATAGAAGCAGAGACTAGAGTGATGGTTGCCAGTGGCTGGTGGTGGAAATGAGGAATGAGGAGATTTTGGATAAATAATACAATATTTCAGTTAAGAGGATTAAGTTCATGAAATCTATTGTACAACATGGTGACCATAGTCAAAAACAATGTATTGGCTTGGCCAGGCGCGGTGGCTCACGCCTGTAATCCCAGCACTTTGGGAGGCCGAGGCGGGCAGATCACAAGGTCAGGAGATCGAGACCATCCTGGCTAACATGGTGAAACCCCGTTTCTACTAAAAAAAAAAAAAATGCAAAAAATTAGCCGGGCATGATGGCGGGTGCCTGTAGTTCCAGCTACTCAGGAGGTTGAGGCAGGAGAATGGCATGAACCTGGGAGGCAGAGCTTGCAGTGAGCCGAGATTGCGCCACTGCACTCCAGCCTGGGTGACAGAGCGAGACTCCGTCTCAAAAACAAAAAAATACAATAAAATAAAATAAAAACAATGTTTTGTATATTTGAAAATTGCTAAGAGAGTAGATTTTAGGTGTTCTCATTGCAAAAAATAATAAATATATGAGATAATGCATGGGCTAATGAGCTTGATTTAGCCATTCTGCAATATGTACATATTTCAGAACATCATATTGCACACCAAAAATATATACAAATTTTATTTGTCGATTAAATAAAAACAAGTGTTTTTCTTATTAACATATGTTTTTTTCCCATTCTGTGATTTTTTTTAATTTTTTAATTTTTATTTTTTTTAATTTTTTTTTATTTTTTATTTTTTATTTTTTTTTATTATACTTTAAGTTTTAGGGTACATGTGCACATTGTGCAGGTTAGTTACAGCTACTTTTTTATTGTAGTAAAATACCATAATATAAACTTTACCATTTTAAATCATTTTTAATTGATCAGTTCTGTGGCATAAGAATATTCACATTGTTCTACCACCATCATTGCCATGCATTTCTAGACATTTTTCATCTTTCCAAACTGAAACGCTGTACATTAAGTTCTAAGCCTCCATTTGCCCCTGCCCTCAACCCTGGCAACCACCATTCTGCTTCCTGTTTTTTATGAATTTGATTACTCTAGATAACTCATAAATCGAATCACACAATATTTGTCCTTTTGTGCTTGGCTTATTTCACTTGGCATAATGTCTTCAAGGTTTACCCATGTTTAGCGTATATCAGAATTTTCTTTCCTTAGGCCTGAATAATATTCCATTGCACACACACACACACATATATATATATGTATATTCATTTATCCATATATATGTATGTATATATATGTGTGTATATATGTGTGTGTGTGTATATGTATGTATATATAAATATATATATATATATATATTTTTTTTTTTTTTTTTTGAGAAATGGTCTTGCTCTTGCTCTGTAACCTTGAACTCCTGGGCTCAAGTGATCCTCCCACTTCAGCCTCGAGAGTAGCTAGGACTACAGGTGTGTGCTACCATGCCCAGCTCATTTTTTAATTTTTTTTTTTATGTTTTGTGGAGAGGGAATCTTGCTTTGTTGCCCAGTCTGGTCTCAAACTCCTGGCTTTAAGCGATCCTCCCAGCTTGGCCTCCCAAAGTGCCAGGATTAGAGATGTGAGCCACCCACCTGGCCGGTTACAACACTTTTAACTGAATAATTTTATTCTTTAAAATACTATTGAAAAATCTAAGTGGGTAAACTTATTTTTATAAGATGGTTGGAAATATGGATATCATTATTTCTATATTTTTATCATCTACTTTCATTCCTTTGATATTCTTGAAGTATTTTATTTGCAAACATTATTGTTTTAACTTGAAAGTCTTAATATTTATTGAGCATCTATGTGCAGTATGAAATATGTCTCATAAAATCTGGAACATCTGGCAACACATTGGTTCACTTTTTCACACAGGATTTTGTGCAGCTGAGTGGCAGTTATCATCTTTAAACAGAATTTGCATTCTTCAGTGGAACACAGATTTTATATTTTCTGCCTTTCTTATTTATACATGCCCAGACTGACACAGACCTGTCCCTGGGCTATGCTTGACATGTGTCTAGTCCAAATTAAGACATGTTGCAAATGTAAAATTCACACTGGACTTCAAAGATTTAGTATGAAAAAAGATGGCAAGATAGCCCATTAATACTTTTTGTATTAATTATATGTATAAATAATTACATTTTTGGTAAAGAAAATACATTACTAAAATAAATTTTACCTGTTTCTTTTTACTGCAGCTACTAGATAATTTAAAATTACATGTGTGCCTCACATTAAATTATTGTTCAGTACTGATCTCAGTGTTTATAGTCCAATTCAGGGGTTGCTAAGCCTGGGGGCCAGATCTGACTGGCCGCGTGTTTTGATATGATCAGAAAGTTAGAATGGTTTTCACAGATGAATATTTGTGATTGATTCAATGATAGGAAACATTAGCTTTGAGCTCTAGTTAAGTGAAATGTTATTCTCCTAAAAGGAATTACATTCTTCTCATTAGTAGATCTGTATTTCAAAATATTGTACTCAATTACATTTTGAATTTTGTAAAACACATCATGAAATTCTTTTCCCTCTTGTTATTTAAGTTCATATATTTTATCCTTGTTTTTGCCTCTGGTGTGCAAAGCCTAAAAAGTATTTACTATCTGTTTCTTTACAGAAACAGTTTGCCAACTGCTAATCCAAATGGGCTGGGCAAGGCAAGTTTGAGAAGGAGCTAAGCATACTGGAAATGTTTTAGATTCCAGTCATCAAGAGTTCTAATCTTATTAACTGGTCCGACCTCTGAGTCTTAGTTTTTCTCATCTGCAAAATGACAATAATGATTTTTTTAGGGTTATATTGAAGATGAAGATACTGTATGAGATATATTGTGGACGAGGTGACTCTAATGTCTCCTCTGCCTAGAATGCTCTTCCCTTGTCCACCTTGACGTGGTCACCTCTTGCCCACCTTTAGCTTCATAACTTGCCGGCTCATGGGAGCATTTACTGGTGTGGCCTCCAGCCTAGGGTAGTTTCCCTCCAAATTCCACACTTCTTTTTATGCTTGTCATACTTACTCCTACTTGTCCTATGTCTGCCTTCTTTCTAAGATGTTAAGCTCCATGAGGGAAATGTCTGGCTTGTTAACCACTGTTTCCTAACCTTGACACATAATGAGTATTCAATAAATATTTTTTGAATGATGTTGATGATGCAAAATTCTGTACATGTGACACAAAAAGAATTCAAAGGAAGGAGATTATTTTTTCTGTGGAGATTTCCAAGTTTGTGTCTTGAGAAATGGGTCATGTTTTGGGACAAATAGCTCAAACATACTTGACTCTTCCCCCCTACAGTACTTTCTTAAAGATAAGTGAGACAGTGCCAGCACTAGCACAGTGCCTGGCACATAGTAAGTCCTCAAGAAATTATCTCTCCTCTACTGATGGATGATGATGATGAATTCAAACATTGAACATGAAAATATCAAAAGACCTAGGTTCTAGATAAAGTTGAGAGGTCAAACTTTTTGGAAAGCAAAATGGAATCCATTTCAGACTAAGTAAATTAGTCCTCTTTAGTATCCAAATTCAAACCATTGTGAACAACAAAAGTTTTAGCTTTTTTGAAAAATGAACAGGATTAGAAATGCGGGACAGTAAAAATTTAGAATCCAAATTGGGTTCTGAAAGTCAGAACTAAGTAAAAATAAATCTTCTGAGGTTATATATTAGTTACAAGTTTATACAATAAATGTCCCTTTGCCTAAAAATGCTTCTGGTCAGAGTGGTAACTGGCAGAACACAAGGCTGAACACCTGGGAAGAAGAACCACATAGTAGGGCATAGTAATGCATTCACATTAGCCTTTCACAGCAGGAATGGACACTTGCGCTCCAGAGAGGATGGAGCCAGTAATGAAATCCAGTGCCAGGGTTCCCTTTTACAGCCTTTTCTAACCTTATATGTTGTAAAAGGCTAGCTTTGCATGATGAAGATGGCTTCAGACAATGGACTCTTTATCCTCCTTTATTTATATTTATATATTGCACCAGACTTCAGGGCTTTCCAGAATTTCTTTTAATAATTCTATTTATCCCAGCCATAATTTTCACTACAGCTCTGTTCAGGTTAACTGGTATTTGTTAAATATCTATTCTGTGCTAGACATGAGAGATGTAGAGATGAATACATACTAAGAGCCTACTTTAGAGGAGCTCAGTCTGGTAGAAGGGATCAACATGTAAGAGACACCACTTACCACTGTGATAAGTGCTGTGATAGCACCCTGCATAATTAATATAGGAGCACAGTAGAGGGTATCAAAGATGGGCTCCTGGGCCTAGGACTGAGAAGTCAGAGCAGGCTTCCTGGAGGGAAACCAGAGCAGAGTCTGAGTGTATGTGTGAGTGTTAGTTGAGGGAGAGCATTTGTATTAGTCTGTTCTCATACTGCTATAAAGAACTACCTGACACTGGGTAATTTATGAAGAAAAGAGGTTTAATTGACTCACAGTTCCATAGGCTGTAGAAGAAGCATGGCCAGGGAGGCCTCAGGAAACTTACCATCATGGAGAAAGGTGAAGGGGAAGCAGGCACCTTCTTCACATGCCGGAGTAGGAGAGAGAGAGTGAGGGGAAGTGCCACACACTGTTTAACAACCAGATCTTGTGAGAACTCACTCGCTATCGTGAGAATAGCAAGGGAGAAATCTGCCCCCATGATCTAATCGCCTCCCACCAGGTCCCTCCCCCAACACTGGTGATTACAGTTCAACATGGGATTTGGGTGTGGACACAGATCCAAACCATATTATTATAGGCAGAGCAACAGTTTGAACAGTGGCACAGGTGTGAGAGTGTGTGTGTGTGTGTGTGTGTGTGTGTGTGTGCATGACACTGTGTGAATGATACAGCATAGAGTTATGGTAATCTGCGTGTGTGTGTGTGTGTGTGTGTGTGTGTGTGTGTGTGTGTGTGTTTTAAGACTGAGTCTGGCTCTATCGCCCAGGCTGGAGTGCTGTGGCACAATCTCAGCACACTGCAACCTCTGCATCCTGGGTTCAAGCGATTCTTGTGCCTCAGCCTTCCGAGTAGCTGGGATTACAGGCGCCCACCACCATGCCCGGCTGATTTTTGTATTTTTAGGAGAGATGGGGTTTCACCATGTTGGCCAGGCTGGTCTGGAACTCCTGACCTCAAGTGATCCACCCACCTCGGCCTCCCAAAATACTGGGGTTACATGCGTGAGCCACTGCGACTGGCCAGTAATCTACTTTTTATCCTTATATTCTCCACAACCCACAACATAATTTATGGTTATAACAAGTAATTACAGTGGGAATTCCCAGAGTGGGGAAGGAGCTTGATAATGCGATGGGGGTTTGAAGAGTAGATTTTGAGAGTCTCTCATAATTTCAGGATGTAGGGGCATTGATGACATGAGATAGTTGTATAACATGAGAATAACTATGACATAGTGTAAGGGCAAGTCAGAGTTGTAAGGAAGGGGATGGGAGAAGAGGCAGATGAGGAGGGGGAAGCCAGATAGTAATGCCATGATAAAGAGCTTGGGTTTCTAACCTGTAGGCAGTAGGGAGTCACTGAGGGGTTTGGAGTGGACAGTGACATTGTCAGATTTTTGTCTTACATTAGAGCTCAAAAACCAGCTAAATCCAAAATATAGGTATATGTATGGTTTAGCCTGCTCAAGGTTTAAAAAATTTTTGACCCATTATTGAGAATATATCCAAACTTCAGAGTCTGTATTCCCTTATGGCAACAATATGTAGAGATAGATGGCAGCTGGGCCACTGGATGGAGAAAGAAACCATCTTTCTCTCAGTTCCCACACATTAAAGCCCATGGAAGGATTCCTGAGTGTTCCAATTTTGCTCATTCCTGAACTAATTATGCCGTTCTGTGGTTAGTCAGGACTGAGCCAATTAGCCCGCCCCATTGTGGCATGGTTTGCCATGATTGTTGTCTCTCAACTAGGACCAAATGAAATGGGAAGACTCAGTAACCTCTTGGATGGCCACAGGTGCAGAGTGGAGGTGTAAGCACACCACAAGACAGTAGAAAGTAGAAAGACAGTAAATAATTTCAACAAATATGTGAGCTGATGTGCTCGAGCTGTGAATACACTGTTTTGGTGACACAAAGGAGATGACAGACTGCCTCAGGAAAGGCGACCCAAAGAGATTAGAGGACTTTAGTAAGCAGAGAAATAGTGGAAGAGAATTTTCCCAAAACGCTCCTAGAATTTACTTGTTATCTCTGCCTAATTATTTCACTCTTAGCAACTCCTGATTTAAACAGTAGATCACATGGTTACCCTGCATAGAGCAACACTGTGGTGGAGACTTTTAGCTTTCCATTAGAATCACTCTTTTCTTTTTTTGAAATACAACTATACTCTATCTCCCAGCCTGACTTACAGTTGGAAATGGCCATGTGAGTAAGCTCTCTCCAATGGAATGGAGGCAAAAATGATGTGTCCCCAATAGCGACAGAGTTAAGGATTATGAAAATAAAAAGACAGTGTGCTTCTATCCCTATTCCAAACTTCTTGTGTCGCAAGTCTAATTTGCACTGTGGTGAGGAGACAGCTTTCAATTAGACATGAAATGAAAAAATTGAACCAGGTTGAATGAAAATTATTCATATTTAATTTTATTTTTAATTGACAAATAATAATTATATTTATGAGGTACGATGTGATGTTATGAGACACACACATCATGGAATGATTACATCAAGTGAATTAACATGTCCATTACCACATAATTATCACTGTTTTGTGGTGAGAACATTTAAAATTTTAAAATATATACAACATATTATTAACTACGGTCACCAGGCTGTGCAATAGATCACTAAAACTTATACCTTCTAATGGAAACTTTGTACCTTTTGACCTTTGTACCTTTCGATAACTATAGGTGACTAGATAGTTATAGGTCTGCTTAAGATGTTTTTAAGGAACATTTGAATGCATTGCTATGCAAAATAAGCAAGCTGTCAACTAATATGGCGATGTGATACCATTTCTGTAAACATAACATTCATGTACTTTACATATACCTATATTTCTATACATGTGCCTAGGAAAATGTCTAAAATATTAAATACAAAACTGTTAACAGCACCTCTGAGTATTCATTAATTGTTGTATTGTATTAGAATAGATTAATGGATATTTTCAGTATGAAAAAATAATGACATTGGGTGCTGTTTTTGATAATCCTAGAGATGAAGTAGAGGTTAGGTAAGTTTCATTAATAATTGCAGACAGCCAGGGGATCTTTATCCAGTTTCTTTTTTGTATAATCTTCCAAAATGAATTCTCCTAGATTAAAGGCTCCAAATGTAATTTGTTTTCTCATTAGGTCATAAAAAATCATAATAGAATTCTGATTTTTGACTCTAAGCTTTCATAATTTTATGCTTCGATTTGAATTTAAAAATTGCCAGTTTGTTACTATCTAGCTATTTTTTCATTTTATCATATTTTCTGGTGTATCCAAGACAAAATTAAAAATCATAAGCGGCTGAAGTTAGACATGCCTGGATTTGAATCCTAGTTTTTCAATTTTCTTTGCCTTGTGTTCATGAGCATGCTACTTAACTTCTTTAAGCATCATTTACACAAATGTGCTGAAGTTATTTTGAGAGCTGAATGATACAGTGTATCTGCCGTGCCCAGAACAGTGTGACAGAGTAGGCAGTGAGTATCCCACCCTTTTCTCTTCCTTATCTTTGTTCTCATTTCCGTTCACTTTTAAGAAGCAGGAAATATAGTTTAATGCAATTCTTAAATAAGAATTTATTAATCTTCCATTGCCCGACACAATTTGCACTACATTCTTTTTTTGATTCCCACAGAAGTTTAGTAGCCTGTTGGCAATTTTAAAAGCAAAGGTGATAATAGTTTATCTCCTTTTGTCTATTTTTATGAATTTTAGGGTTTTTTGAATTATATTTGATCTTTTAAAAATTGAGAAGATATAAGGGAAAAAGCAATTATGTTGGAGAAAGTGTGGACATAGATGATAAGAAATAAGTACAGTAGTAAATTAGATATATTGGTGGGTGACAAGGAAAGGAGTATTAAAAAGAGGCTTTCTTATTACAAAATTAATGCATCTCTTTCTCTTTATACAGATAGAAAGATAGATAGATAGATATTGTAGAAAATTTAGTTGAGTAAATCTGATATAAATTAAAAAGAAAGAGGGTTATACTACTTATCATGGCCTCACCATTCTGAGTAGCTATTCTCAATATTTTGGCATATGCCCTTTTTATGTATACTGATCCATATTTAAAATTTTATTTACTTTTTGAGACTTGATTTTTCATTTAATGTAATGATATTATTTCCCATTGTTAAATATTTCATGGCATTATTTTAAATAGATGATGATATTCTACCCTACTGGTTTATTTTACTAATCCCCTTATTTTTGAACATTTACATAGCATGCAATCCTTTTACTGTTGCAAGCAATGTTTTGTCATCCTCTTAGTCAATCTTTGGGTGCATATCCATAGTTATTTCCTGCTGACAAATTTTTAGAAGTGGAATTTCTGGCAAATTAAGACCACAATGAGAGATGCCACATTACTTCTGGAAGAATGGCCATAATTAAAAAGTCAACAAACGATAGCTGTTAGTGTAGATGTGGTGAAAAGGCAACACTTTTAAATTGCTGGTGGGAATGTAAATTAGTACACCCACCGTGGAAAACAGTATGGAGATTCCTTAAAGAACTGAAAGTAGAACAACCATTTGATCCAGCAATCCTTCTGTGTCCGGAATTTATTCCTTCGGGTGGGTTCTTGGTCTTGCTGACTTCAAGAATGAAGCTGCGGACCCTTGCGGCGAGTGTTACAGCTCTTAAAGATGGTGTGTCCGGAGTTTGTTCCTTCAGATGTTCAGAGGTGTCTGGAGTTTCTTCCTTCCTGTGGGTTCGTGGTCTCGCTGACTTCTGGAGTGAAGCCGCAGACCTTCGCAGTGAGTGATACAGCTCTTAAAGGTGGCGCGTCTGGAGTTGTTTGTTCCTCCTGGTAGGTTCGTTGTCTCGGTGACTTCAGGAATAAAGCCGCAGACCCTCGTGGTGAGTGTTATGGCTCATAAAGTTAGTGCAGACCCAAAGAGTGAGCAGCAGCAACATTAATTGTGAAGAGCAAAAGAACAAAGCTTCCACACCGTGGAAGCAGACCCGAGCAGGTTGCTGCTGCTGGGCGGGTTGCTGCTGCTGGCTGGGGTGGCCAGCTTTTATTCTCTTATTTGGCCCCGTGCACATCCTGCTGATTGGTCCATTTTACAGAGTGCTGATTGGTCCATTTTACAGAGTGCTGATTGATCCATTTTATAGCGTGCTGATTGGTGCGTTTACAATCCTTTAGCTAGACACAGAGCACTGATTGGTGCATTTACTATCCTCTAGCTAGACAGAAAAGTTCTCCAAGTGCCCTCTTGACCCAGGAAGTCCAGCTGGCTTCACCTCTCACTACTACTGGGTACTTACCCAAAGGAAAAGAAGTCATTGTAAGAAAAAGACACATGCACATATGCATGTTTATAGCAGCACAATTTGCAGGTGCCCATCAACCAATGAGTGGATTAAGAAAACGTGGTATATATACACCATAAAATACTACTCAGCCATAAAAAGGAATAAAATAATGTCTTTTGCAGCAGCTTGGACGGAGCTGGAGGCCATTATTCTAAGTGAGGTAATTCAGTAATGGAAAACCAGATATCATATGTTCTCATTTATAAGTGGGAGCTAAGCTTTGAGGATGGGAAGGCATAAGAGTAATATAATGGACTTTGGGGACTTGGGGGGAAGTTGGGAGGGGGTGAGGGATAAAATACTACATATTGGGCGCAGTGTATACTGCTTGGGTGACAGGTGCACCAAAATCTCAGAAATCACCACTAAAGAACTTATCCATGTAACTGAAAACCATCTGTACCTTGAAAACTATT
Organism: Pan paniscus; assembly: GCF_029289425.2. NCBI lineage: Eukaryota > Metazoa > Chordata > Mammalia > Primates > Hominidae > Pan > Pan paniscus. The sequence continues at coordinate 33,363,899 of NC_073258.2, read as the reverse complement.
GAAATAAAAAAAGAAGTGGAATTTCTGGATCAAAGAGACTGTGAACTTTTTTTTTTTTTGACACGGAGTCTTGCTCTGTATAAAAGAAACCATCATAATATTTGATAATCAGCAAACCAAAGCATAACAACCATTTTAAAAGAGCATTATTTTAAAAGGGTTATACTTTGTCTAAAAGGACAAAAAAGGGAATTCTCCAAAACTTACTTAGCACTTAAAGAAACTTATTTATTTATTTATTTATTTTATTTTTTGAGACAGGGTGTTTCTTGCTCTGTTGTCCAGGCTAGAGTGCAGTGGTACAGTCTTGGCTCACTGCAACCTCTACCTCCAGGCTCAAGTGATTATCCCATGCCTGGTTAGTTTTTTGTATTTTTGGTAGAGATGGGGTTTTGCCATGTTGCCCAGGCTGGTCTCGAACTCCTGAGCTCACGTGATCCACCCACTTCAGCCTCCCAGACTGTTGGGATTACAAGTGTGAGCCACAGCGCCCGGCCTTAAATGGCTAAGATCTTTTTCCTTTCCTGTTTTTTTTTTTTTTTTTTTTGTAATAATAAATTCTAGCTCTTACACATTCTGTGGAGAAAATGGTTCTAAATTAGTCCTGACTCAGTAGCCAGATTATAAACTTTTTGCTTAGATATTCTGCCATGATCAAGAATGCCATGTGCCCTAACCTGAACTCAGCTTGCCCTCTCAAACTGCCTCTCTACTGCATTTCTTCCACTACCACTCTGAGTTTTGGAGGAACTGTGCTCTGCGAGCTAAGGGGTAGGCCCCTGACCCTAGCCAGGCCAATCAGCCTCTCTCTTAAGAGATAGTCATGAAGGGAGCCACTTAGAGGCATAAAGAATTAGAGAAAATCTGTACCATTAGCAGCACTGTAAAGAGACTGTCCCTTAGATCGAGATGTCTGGAGTGATTCCCACTCTCTACAGACTCTTTCTTTGGCCTTCCCTTGAATTCCATGGGCTACCACCTGCCATCCTATTAAATTCTGGTTTTGCCTAAGTTAGCCTGGATCAGCTCCCATTGATTGCAACCCATCAGCCCTAATAGATATGTCACATATGTCCTCACAGTAAATGTCCCATGAATTTAGAAGATCTGAGCGAGTATCTATTCCTTGGAACCTAAGGTATCCAACTCAAATATCTTAATCATGTCACAAGTTTAAAGAAGTCCTTCATATATTATAATGGTTAATATAACCAGGGTAATGATTTTTAAATTATCAGTGTGCTTTTCTTTCAGGCCTTTGCAAGTACAAAGCTGCCAAAACTAGCCCCCAGGCATCCCTAGAACTTGTCACAATAATATTGTTGCTGAGTGTTCAATGGAATTGTCCAACAAGACAATATCCTTGCAAAAAAGGCTGTTTCCTTGAGAGAAAATTTGCCTCTCAAGAAAAACCTTTACTCCTCCCAATTAGCATATACACAGTTAAACTTAGAAGGCTCAGCCCACAAATTTCCCCCTTTAAAGTTAAGAGTAGGACTCTGTCTGTTGTTGAACCTTTGCTGGAGTGAGGAATAAGAAAGAAACAACACAGAAATAAAATAAAATTTCAGCCCCTTCTGTCCTAGAGGAAATACAGGAAGAAGTCTAAGAAAAGGGAGAATAAAACTCAAACAGCCAGATGAGTGAGTCCTAAATGCTCCTTCTGCAGGGTGTAGCTTAGGGAGGAAGACAAGTACCAGGTAAATGAAAACAAGTGCTTAGGCAGAAGGGACTTCTGCCCCACTCCCCTTAATATTGAGACACAGGAAGAAGCTATGCTGTAGCAACCTAGGATACAGCCACCTCGACACGATGGCATATCAAAGACAGGCGGAAGGAGGCCTGAGATTTTCTGAACCACGCTTGGTTTTCATGTGTCCTAGGTCGTGGAAGTAACTGAGAGTTAGGCTGGGATGTTTGTCACAGGATATTGGCATACTCAAGGAAAGATGGCTCTATAGTGATGATAGTGTCACAGACCAGTTAAGCCAAGGTCAAGTGGGTGTTTCAGCCGGACGTTAGAAGGAGTTTCTAATAACACAGGAAGTCAAGTTTAGGTTGGATCATCTAGGAAGCACCACCATAAAAAAATGCCTGAGCCAAAAGAATGGGCCACAAGTTCACACACTGCAGGCCAGTGGGGCATCCAGCAGCCAAGTGAACGTGGGCCATCCTTCCATCGACCAGCAGCTGCTGTGTCAATGTGTACATTCCAAAGGGCAGCACAACATCAGAGGCCCCTTCCCCCAACACCTTGAGGATATGAAAGCCACACAACCCCTTCTTCCATGTTGCACCTTAAGTAAACCAACGGGGAAAAGGAGAGGCTTTCTGAGAGAAATCATGACCTAAAATAACTATTTAAATGACTAGGGCTGGGCATGGTGGCTCACGCCTATATTCCCAGCCCTTTGGAAGGCCAAGGTGGGCAGATCACCTGAGGTCAGGAGTTCAAGACCAGCCTGGCCAACATGGTGAACCCCATCTCTACTAAAAATACAAAAAAAAAAAAAAAAAAAAAAAAAAAATTAGCCAGGCATGGTGGTTCAACCCTATCTTGTGCTTCTTCATAGTCCCTAGTCTGATTCTGAATTAATAGTAGGTATTTAACAATTATTAAGATCAAATACATAAGATTATAATATCTCATTAATTTTAGGAATTTAAAAAACATTTAAATTAATTTTAAGTCAAAGATAGTTGGAATATATCCTTAATTTATCACAAATGTTGAGCACATAAAGTCATTCTTTAAAGAAATTCTATTATCCTAAAATACACCTTCTCTATGAACTTATATGTGTAATAGAGATAAATAAAAGAAGCATATGTGTATACACACACACACACACACGCATACACACACACATATCCTTTGAAAACTCCATTTGATAGTCCCAAGAATCAACCTTACTATTTATGGCAGGAACAGATAGCATTTATTTGATATGTTGACCTTTCCACCAGTTTGATTTTATACATTCGAACTTTTCAAACCAATGCCTGGATTTTGGATTCATTTTTGTGGACAGGTAGGCAACCAAAAATATCAGTCCTATCCAATTTGAAAGGGTACAGACTCATTTATTGTTTAATTATTTTACCAAATATTTTTTTGTGTGGCCACTCTTAATTCCAGTAATGAATTTCCAGATACAAATTAACTAGGTTGACCAAATTCAGAGTTTTCTGGACATCCATATACCAAATAGTGGCTTCCCCCACTCTCCCAGCAGCCACCTCCCGTTCCCATACATAAATGGCAGCCAGCAATGGCTAGAAACAAAGGACTCTCTCCCAGTCCCTGAATACAGTGACATTCATTCTGAGAGAAGCTGGGGCAGCTCTTTGAAAGCCGACTTCTTCAGCTCTACAATAACACACAATGAGTTATTGACTTGTTTATATACGGAGCTCTTTTCAGTAACTAACTCTGACTCCCACAGTCTGGACAAATGATTGATTTCGTGGTTAGAAAAAGAGAAAGCTCTCGCGCTAAACTCTGTAGTGCAAACTACTTCTTCTCCATTTGTTCTGTAACTGAATAGGACCTTATTAAAATGCACTTCCCAAAAAAATACCTGCAGCTGGCCTTTATAACCATGTTTTGTATATATAAATAAGTAATTTGTCCCAGTCTTTTGTATATTAGCAGACCATTGGGAAACTTGTCAATATATATGAAGGCTGATTATCATGTTGTTTCTGCTAAAACAGTATTACCTATATTGATCTGCATGTAAAATATGGATCAAATATTTATTAATAGATCAACTGATCTATTGATCTCATGAAAACCTTGGATTTTTTATATTAATAGATTCAGTTTTCTTGTTGGGTCATGTTGATTCATTAAGCACATTTTATATAACACATATCATATACTTCACATTTGAATCATTAGCTATTCTTAATACAGAGAAAACAACATGCAGAACTATAGTTCAGAGCAATGAGAGTTTGGTTGGACTAAAGGGCTTTTCCCCCTTTGGCTAGTACCTATCTGGAATGTCAATATGAATTAGGTAGACACAACACACTAGCTGGTTAAATTACTGTACCTTTTTTAAAGATATTAATAATTGAACTCTAGAGTTACTATAGTATTTTTCTCCTGTAAAAGAGATTTTTAAAGATCTTAACATGTTAAAATTTTTACACAATCTGTATTATTTTTCTAAGCACACTTTAAAATATTTTGGGGAGAGTTAAAAATAAAACCCATCAGTCTGAGTGATGCACGTGAGATGGGATCACTGCTGTTCTGACTGTATTTCTCCAGCAGGAGGTCTTGAGTCCGTTTTCCCCTCTAGGATGTCCATAAGAGAGCTTCCTGAGCCAGCAAACATTTGAAGAATTCCTCAGAATTAAGAGCACTTTTAATTATGGTCACAAGGGGCTACATGTTTTAAAAAGAACTATATATTACTAAACTATGACCCCTTAGGGCTTTGGAGAGGGCACAGTGCCTGACACCTTAGTATTAATAGTTTTAAGTAAACTGATATAGTTTGGAAGGTAACAACCAATGGAAATTGTTTCATTGGAATCTGTTACTTCAGGTACACCTTTGTGGATTTTTTTCCCTTAGTTTCTAAACTAACTGCTTAATGTGAATTTATTCCTTTTTATCTTCTATTTGTCTAACCAGACCATTTTCCTGAAAAAATTTTGTTCAGTTTTCTTTGATAGAGCCATTACGTTTCTTGTTTCTTTCATTTTGGATACTGTTCTTGACTAGTTTCTTGATTGTTCTATTCTGGTTGCCATTAGTATTGAATGAACCGAACTTTAACCTAAGTATGTATGGCTAATGTTTGTTACAAGTTTTAAAAATCTTAGCAGCAAGGCCTGACAAAAATGATGAATGAAACCTTCCTGTTTAGCTTGTTAGATTTTCATGTGCACAAAGACTATTTGAAGATGCCTTCTTATATTTAAAAGGGACAAGATATATTTAGAACCAAGTGACTTGATTTCCTCCTCCCCTACATGGTGGGGATTTGAATTTTCAGTTATATACAAATTGTATCCACCTTTCTGTTTCCAATTTTTAATTTTTGAAATCTCTACCCTTCTTAACACATGAAAAATCAACCTCAGAAATATCAAACCCATTGACAAAAAGTTATTTCATATATTTTAGATAAGAACCACAAATCGAAAGCATATAGTTTTATTTTAATGAAGAAACAGGATATTCTCATTAAAGGTGACAGGAGAGAAGAATCTTACCATTGTTACCATGTCATGGGGTTTGAGGGAAAGATGCTGTTAGCACTGCATATTATTAATACCTCAGGCTGAAAATGCCCTCTCTTAATTTGACTTTTTACTTTCAGCGATTTCCTCTAAATGATTTCATTAAAATGTATCTTTTGGAATGCCTTGTCTATTTCTAGAAAAGGACCCATGTGTGTATCCTTATATTTTGATGACCATTTATTTCTTAATATCTTACTGCACTTCCCTTTTGGGACTATGTTGTGATGCTTTTCAGTAGCATTGGTCTGTTTTCCCCCTTTTATGTAGATTAGCTAGTGCTTCTTTAGTAGTTGAATATTAGAGTGGAGGTGATTTTTTTTTCCAACTGTGGTGCTTTCAAAGGTAAAGAATTCCCACCTTTTGAATAAAAAGTTCCCTGGCAGCAGTTCTAAATGTCATGGCCCTGAAAACTCGTTAGCATCGGCCTCACCTGCTGTGGCACCAAAGAGTTTCATGGCTCTGTTTTTGTTTTGTTTTGCTTCCCTTTAAGAAAGATCTGTTCTGAAAGTTTTTGCATTTGGAAATAAATTTTGTAAAGAATAGATGAACTTGGTAAATATTCTCCAGTCCCTCTCTTCTACACCCGTTTCCTCTCGAGATGAGAGCTCCCCTGATCAAATAAACAGATGCTTGAGACCAATATGTTGTGCCATGGTTCACACCTAGGCTTCCATGTTGTGGAAGTTGAGCTTGATATTTAAGTTTTCTTAGTATTAAGGGCTTTTTTATATATCCCTTGAAAATAGTTTCACATAATGATTTTTCAAAAACTCTTTATCACTGATTCTCAGTCTAGGGCAGGGATTGGCCAACCACTGCTTGTTGGCCAAATTCAGCCTGCCACATGTTGTTATTGTTGTTTTTTAAAGTTTTGTTGAAGCACAGTCATGCTCATATACATATATATACATGACTCTGCCATTGTAGCATGAAATAGATATGTATATACGTGTATATATATATAATGTGTGTATATATATTTAGTGTCTATTTCATGCTACAATGGCAGAGTCAAGTAATTGCAACAGAGATTGTATTATTCTCCCCCCACCCCCATAAAGCCTAAAATATTTACGATCTGGCCCTTTACAGAAACATTTCCCAACTCCTTATCTAGGGCGATCATCAGAATCACCAAAAGATTCCTGGGCCTTTTCTCTCTAACAAAACGGAATCTCTGATATACTTAGCTGTGTCTCATATCATCAGATGAAGTGTCTACAGGTTTAATACTATTATTCTAGTATATATGCACATCTAGATTCAAGAGGTCATATTTTTGAACCTCCCTTCCTCTATTTTATGCCAAATATAGGAGTAAGTCTTCAGGTAGGGTTTGGATTAAAGATTTATGTTCACTCAGACATGATTTTCCGGGCATACAGTTGAGAAAGCTTACTTAAAATAACAACACTAACAAAACAAAATGTAAAAACATGGTCGTTATTCATTTTTACTCCAATCCTCAATAAGGAAATATGGTATGGCAAGTCCGTTGCTAAAGAATTATTAAATATTCCAATTCAGAGGGTTCTCTGTTAGGCTCTTGTTCTCTATTAATGTCAGTCTGTTGAGCAAATATTATTTTGGGAGTTTAACATCATTTTTGTTTGAAAATAAGAATTTCATATAAAACATAACAATTGCATGTTTAGCATGAAAATAGCATTTGTTTCTATAAGGATTATTTATAAAAAAATATAGAATGGGCCACATTCATTTTTTTGTAACACATGGGTTGGCAGCAGTAGTAGAAGACCTTTATCTAGCTTTGTAAATGGAGCAGGTTCAAAGTAACTGTTTATGTATTTAGATACATGATCCTTTGTCATGAAATATTATAAATGATTTAGCACCATTCTAGACTGTTGAACTGACACTTTTGGTTTATGTCATTGACTTCTTATCCCGACATAACAGCAAACAATTTACTCCCTACGCATAATGAAAGGATTTAATAGAAATATTAACCTAATTTTTTTTTAAAAAGTTGCTGTGTCCATTTTAATGAAGTGCTTTAAAAAAGTACTCATCAGTGTCTAATATCTGCAGTTAAGGACACTCTTGCCCTAAGTCATCTTTAGTAATCCTCAAAACAATAAAAGATTGAAAGTAAAAGATTCAGTTTGTTTAATGTTTTAAATATAAAAATGAAATTCAGAGTTTATTTTCATGTATGTATCAGCAAAATTAATATCAAATCACATTCATGATTATGCTTAACTAGTTGTTTGAATAAATGTTGCTATTAGGTGTCAATAGATACCTGCTTTCATGCTGTTTATTTGTTTTTTCTAGTTGAACCTGGTCATGAATGAACAGAAGGAGAAAATTACAGAAAAAGTCATTCTTTCAATGACGGCAAAGGAACACCATAAGGAACAGGAAGAAGTAAGGAAATAACTTTGTAAACTGTATTTTAAAACTGCAATGAGGGCCAGGCACAGTGGCTTACGCCTGTAATCCCCGCACTTTGGGAGGCCGAGGCGGGAAGATCACAAGGTCAGGAGTTTGAGACCAGCCTGACCAACATGGTGAAACCCCATCTCTACTAAAAATACAAAAATTAGCTGGGCATGGCGGCGGGTGCCTGTAATCCCAGCTACTCAGGAGGCTGAGGCAGGAGAATCGCTTGAACCCGGGAGGCAGAGGTTGCAGTGAGCAGAGATTGTGCCACTGCACTCCAGCCTGGGCAACAGCGAGACTCCGTAAAAAAAAAAAAAAAAAAACCTGCAATGAACACTAATTTTAAAATGAAGATAAATTTTACTTTGAGTCTTATAGTAAATCAACTCTTGTTAACTGAAAACAACTTATGATAGAAACAAAGTGATCACAACCGGGTATCATTTTATTGATATAGACAGCATGAAAAGTAATTGTATGCTTGAAAGAATAAATCAAAATATAATTTTCTGAAAAAAGTCTTATGAATATTTTCTCATAAGTTTTCTAAATTAGTAAATTGTTACATGCAATTTGAAACTGGAAGTTATAAAACCTACCAACACAGGAAAAACAAAAATTTTTTGAATTTTTGATAAATACTATATCTTGCTGTTACATCTGGTTTTCTAAGAATAGAGTTATTGTTCTGAATTTTAGAAATACTAACAAAGTTATTTTTTATCAAGGGAAAACTATAGTTTACAAATGTTAAGCCTAAGTGAGCTAATCAGAAGATTCTTTAGACAATATTGTAATGAGAAACAATATTATTATTAAAGCAAACCTTCTTCTCTTCAAAGCTCATGCTGTGAAGTTGACAGCATAGTCCATAAATGAAATAATACAAAATTGGTGTTAGACAAAAGGGGAAAATGATTTTCATGTCGTTTCCTGGAATGCAAAAGCATTTAATCTTTCTAAGGAAAGAATGTGAATTTTCTAATTTCTATGTACCACTGTCAGTAAAAATCCAAAGTAACTTCAGAAATAAGATAATGTGAATATTTTAAAAATAAACTTTTCATATATTTCTTTTTTGATATTTTGGTAAATAAATGCATTCAAGCTTCAGGGTTTTGGTATTTCTTTTATGATTTCATCTTCCTTACTAATCATGTGTTTTGTAATAGATGAACAGGTAGCATGCACCAAATTTTCCTGTGTAAATTCTACTCTTACATTAGAGACCATATTAGTATTTGGGACACACTTGTCTGGTATTAAAGACTATATTGTAAAAATTGATTAGCCATCTCAGTAGATAATATTTCATAAGGAAAATTAAACCATTTCTAAAATGTAATAAATAGCAATTACACAGATTTAAATTATAGTTCTGACTCATTCTCCTGAATATTAACAAGTTACAAGACTAGGTTGTTAATTATAAATTTGAAAAAATATCATTCTCTGTGTGTTTGAAAAATGTTTTACCAGAATTGGAGAATTTAATTACATTTTCACAGTAAGCTAAAAGTGAATCTACCATGTATCTTGGAAACTTTGGGAAATGCAAAGAAGTCTCTCTAGATTAATTAGTATAATTAAAATAATATCTATAGCAATACCAATTATCATTAGAGATTAAATAGAAAATATTGTAAAAGAATGACAGATTATTTTCTTTTTAAACATTGTAATTATTTTGCCTTTTGATATTTTATGCAAAATTAAAATTTCAATGACTAAAAACTTGAAGTGGCCTTGGAAAATGATCAGTATAGCAAATACGTAGTTTTAAATCTTACCTTGTTAGCAACATTGGAAATGAAAATTATCTTTTCTGGAAAATCTAATGGCAATTATGTTTATTTGGTGTTTCTTCTTTGTTATCATCATCTTTATTTTTTTAGCACTATATATTTCAGTGTTCTTCTTACACAATGTCTTAGTTTGTCATATATTTGCTTTTTCAGCTCTGGCTCAAAAAGTCTTTTGCTTACTTCAAAAACAAATACACAGCGAGGAGAATACATATTCATGTATGTGTATGTTCGTGTGTGTGTGTACATCTGATACTTTCTAAATATATTCCATAGCCTCTGAAGATAATTTCTGTGTGATTACTTGGAAAGTGATTATATTAATCTGGATGTGTAAGTTCTAACTTTTTGTTAGAAAAAATCTAAAAGACTCTTTTTAGAAAAGTCCTTGTTACCACTAACATAACTCTCTTGCCAGGTGAGTTATGAAGGCATTTAAGATGACACTATTTTCAGTTGTTTCTTACTCCTTGAGTGGATGAGGAAGTTAGACTGTTGAATAGCTTAAAAAACTTTTGATTAGAAAAAGTCTAAAACTTTTAGGGCTAAAGCATCAAGTCTAATCAACATACAGAGAAAGGAAATCCTAATGGAAAAGAGAAAGGAAAAATTTGGTGGTGAATTTACTTCAATATTTTTCCTATGATTTGTATACAAATACATTCCTAGATAATTCTCGAAACCCAAATTAAACATCATAAAATCTGAGATTTAGATCTTCCACTGCCTACAGTTTTATCTTAAAATCTTGTTTCATTTCACATAATTTTCCACATGAAATTTGGGAGTAACAGTAACGTATGCATCGTAAAACAACTTTGAGGTGATGATATATGTTAAGCTTTTTAAAAATTTTTTTTAAAATTTTTTTATTTTAGAGATAGGCTCTCTCTCTGTTACCTAGACTAGAATGAAGCAGTGTGATCATAGCTCACTGCAGCCTTGAACTCCTGGGCACAAGTGATCCTCTTGCTTCAGCCTCCTGAGTAGCTGGGACTTTAGGCATATACCACCATGCCCAGCTCATTTAAAAATTTTTTTGTAGAGATAGGGTCTTGCTATGTTGCCCAGGCTGGTCTTGAACTCCTGGCCTCAAGTGATCCCCTCACCTTGACTTCCCAAAATGCCGGGATTACAGAGGTGAGCTACTATGCCCAGCCACATTAAGCCTTTTGGAAATTTGCATATGACTTATTATTATCAGTATAAAAGTGCATTATTCCAGGTTCTGTATAATGTAGGTACCAAGATGACATTAAATGTGTAGAATGTTATTAGAAGAAATGCCTATGAGAGAAAATGGAGAGAGCACTGGATAAGGCTGAGAAATCTGTCAGACTGAAATGCAGACCTGACCCCAAATGAGGGAGGAAAGGAAGGTTGGGTGAAAACATCCTGGACCACTGTGAAGTCTAAAGATTTGGCAAAACTGTTGGTGGATTTTTGAGCCAAACTTGGCCATCAGAGGAGTCCTGTGACTCTCAGGGATAGATCTGCCTTAGTATCCTCAGACATTGGTGCTAACCTGGGGATGGATTTCAGAGCACAGTAGATGGTACCCATGGTCACTTATGCTCTTGCAGTTAGAGGTCTATGAGACACAATGTCATAGCTGTCCCCATAGGTATAATTGACATCATCCTTGTTGCTATCAACATAACCCCATTGCCAGAAGAGTTATGAAGACATTGAAGTTGTCTGTTTTCAATTGTTCCTTCTCCCATGAGTGGATGGGGATGTTAGATTGTTGAATAGGCCTAAAAGCAGCACATAAGGTACCTCTGGCTGAAAATAGGTTAGATCTACCTCCAATATGTTTCTCATCTCAGAAGGGTTCTAGGAAGCTATTAAAAATTTGGTAGTATTTGGGCCAGGCGTGGTGGCTCACGCCTGTAGTCCCAGCACTTTGAGAGGCTGAAGCGGGCAGATCACTTGAGACCAGGGGTTCGAGACCAGCCTGGCCAACATAGTGAAACCAATCTTTACTAAAAATACAAAAATTAGCTGAGCATGCTGGTGCATGCCTGTAATCCCAGCTACTCAGGAGGCTGAGGCAGGAGAATCACTTGAACCCGGGAGGTGGAAGTTGCAGTGAGCCAAGTTCGTGCCACTGCACTCCAGCCTGGGCGACAGAGTGAGACTCTGGGTCAAAAAACAAAAACAAAAACAAAAACAAAAAAACCCCCACAAAAATTTGGTAGTATTTGAAGTCTGGCAATAAGAGGTGCTACACACTTCAGATTTCATGGTTAGTTACACCCAGCTCAACTTCCAAATCAAGGGATAGTTCACTTTGCTCTCAGGCTCCCATGTTTTTTCCAATCTTCATTCAACAAATTAGGGTTCTGTTTCCTTCTTACCCCTTAAAACATTGTATTATTGGCCCTGAAACCAAGAAGAGATTTTAGGCAGTTTAAAATACTAATTTTATTTCCCTGCCTCCTTTCTGTTTCATCTTAAATATGCTGTTAATTAGAAAGTTTGCTGATCTTAAATTGAAGTGCTGACCTGGCTTTGAGACCATTCCGTGTGTTACATGCCTAGATGACGTTCCTAGTATAGAGGCTGCCACCGTTTGTGCTGATTTCAAGTGACAGTTCTGTGCAAAGTGCTCTGGATTTCTCCTTAATAACATGGGTGGATTCAAGCCCACACAGAATTCAGGCTGACAGCTGAACTCATCACTAGAAAAACCAGGAGCTCCACAAAGAGTCATTAATAATAGCCAATGTACAGTATTCACAATGTATGGCTCAGAAATGCATAACTTCAACATGTCTGCTTTTGAAGACTGATTATAAACAGAATAACACTTTGCTCTGACTATAAATCATCTTGAGAATTTAATTGAATTCAAAGGTTGCTTGCATACACCATACAAACATGATCAAACTGCCCTACATGTTATGCAAAAACCTGTCTCTATGTTTATAGACATGTGCACATTTGTATTCTTTCAGAAGTTTGGGTTTGTTTTCTCACCAGAATATTCAATATTTTTTTGCTACCTTCTGCTTATTTGTCACTCTCCCAAATTCTGTACAAGTGTCACTTCCGTGCTGCATTTCCATGGAGAATGAAGAGTAGAATGTGTAGGCTTTCTGCTGCACAATGAGATGGTGCATTTTTTCAACATATGCATACGTAAGCCTTCTTTTGTGAATGGGACTGATAGGGTCAGATAATGTTTAAAGGGAAAGGCTTTATGTCTCTCAGGCCTCTATGTTTCCACATGGATGCCCCCACACACACATAGATTGAATTATGAACAGACCCATTAATGCTGGGATCACAAAAGGTCAAGTTTTGTCTTCTTTTACCCCTATTCACATTGCCTTTGTAGAGGAAAAAAAAAGGATTTGAAGAAAAAAAAAGATTCACGTTGAAGAATTTTAAAGAACACTTTCCCCCTTTTAGAAATATCTGTGATTGGGAAAAAAAATCATATTATGTAAAATAATTCATGAGTATTATATTACCTACCTGATTTTAGTATATGAGTTATTTCATGTGTAGAGTTGTCTTTTAGGATGACATGTTATCATAATAACTGAGAACAAAACGTAACACTTTGGGGATAAAAGACCTTATGAATATGTAAAGTAACATAAAGTTTGAGTAAAACTGAATGGAAACATTATCAAAATGTCAGTGACAGGATTCTTGATATATTTTCTCCTGTGTTTAAGATATGTTAATCTTTGCTAGATACCTTGAGAGTTTTAAGTTATTTTTAAAAATCAGGTGATAATTGGTGTAATTTTGTTTCACATATGTTAACAGATTATCCTGGAGCCAATAAAAATAGTAGAGAAGGTTTCTGAAGCAACCAAAAATCTATGCCAGATGAAACTTTTAAGACTTTAGCCAATAGCCCTTTAGAGTGCAAATGACATCATCAATTGTATGGTTGGTTGATTTTTGATGTCACATGAAATCCCCTATCAGTGAAAGGCTATGGATTGTGACAGTAAAACCAGTCATGTATAAAAATGCCCTCAAATCAAAGTCTGAGTTTCCTCCCTTTTTTTGTGTGTGACTTGCTATAGCACAAGGTGCAGTACATGAAATTATAGAGAACATTATAATTGACTAGTGAAATACAATGCATGATACTTAGTAGACTTTAAAGACTGCATAACATTGTATCTTCCTAAATCACATGATGCTGGAGATGGGTTCAGAGAGGACCAGTATTTTTCAGAAATGGAGTCCTTCTATTTAGGGCCTTTCGTTCTTGGATTTTAATTTCATCAGATAACCATAAATGCAAGCCACCTGTCCTGTATTGGTCTTTAGCTTCAAGGATGTTATACACTATTATCCATTGTTTTTTAAGGATAATACTGCTGGAGGGTAGTATGATCTGGTGGTGAAAATGAGTCTGAAAGCATAGACTAATACTGGATCATTTATTATTTCCATATTTTAAATGTTACAACTTTCTTGTAGAATTAACAGTACTATGGAAAGCATGGAAATTCATTCCAAAAAGTAAGAAAAGGAGGATAACGAGAGAAACTTGACACTGGATTTTATAGCCTATAAACACCATTCTTTTCTTTTTCACATCTTCTTTCTCTTTCTTCCCTTCTCATTTCCCCCAATCACCTTCTCTCTTTAATTTCTTCCTTCCTTTTCTTTTCTTTTTCTTTGCATTAATTTTGTTTTCTTTATCTCATTTTCTTTTTTCTGTTTCCCTTAGGATTCCTCCTGACCTCCCTGTATTGTCTCTGCCTTCCATTCCCATGATATCCAAAGTTTTGTCCAAATTTCACTGGCATGAGGGTCTTCCTTATGAATAGATGATAGAAATTTCTAGACTCTCATTTGAATTTACAGTTAAGGGCTGACTCTTAGTAACCTACTATATAAGTTATATAGGATTGTAGGGATTTAGTAGAATGCAATGTGTTTATCAGCTTTTGGTAGATTGTGCTGTATAAGTCAAGGAGCCCAATAGCTGAGTGACTTAAAACAAGTATTCATTTTTTGCTCACTTTACATGTTGGCTACTGGTTGTTTGTGGCTCTCACCAGTATGTCTTTCTCAGTCTGAGATACGGCTTGAAGGAGCAGTTTCTATTGGGACATTACTGTTTTCATGGGGTGGGGTGGGCAGGCGGAAGAGAGCAATGGCAGAACTGCACAATGGTTCTTAAAGCTTCTACTAAGAAGTGGCATATGTTACTTCTGTTCGTATTTCACTGGCCAAAGCAAATCACATAGGAATTCTGATGTCACATATATGTCACATATAATACTAATAGAATTATTAGTAAAGAATGAACAATAGACAGCTGACTTTGATTAAGTGCCAGATGGTAATATCCAGGTACTAAGTGCTGGAAGGTCTGCTAGAGGAAGTGGGGTTTCTGATGAGTGGACTTGGATATAAGAGAGGAATGAGTCATAAAACTATGGCCTAGGCATCAAGGGACATACACTTTAATTTCAGTGCCAGTATTAATTATCTGAGTATCCTCGGCAAATTAACTTTTCTGGGATGGAATTTCCTCATGTGTGGGATCAGAGTGTTGGGTTAAACATTATCTAACTTATGATACTTTAGAAATGAAAGGGATGTGTGTATGTGTGTGCAAGGGGACAGTGAGAAGAGACATTTGGTTAGAGGAGAGGGGTCTGATGGGAATATGAACCATAAAGCCAGGTAGAGATCAGATTATAAAGGGTCTTAGAATCTTGAATACCAAGCTCAAGAATCTGAAGGAGCAGCTAGGTGGTTTAATATACTTTTCAAGGTGGATGAATTTGGTGGAGGTGACCTAATGGCATGAAGGGGAAGAGATGGGAACAGGGAGACCGCTTAGTAGGTATTTTGTTAATCCAAACTGGGGAGGGGGATGAGGGGATTGAGGGCTATTACTTATAAGAAATGAAAGAATGGATATGACATATACATATTTAGAAGAGGGATCTGCAAAATATAGCCCTGGGGACAAATCTAGCCTGCAGCTTATTATTTTTTTTTTTGTAAATAAAGTTTTATTTCAACACAGCCATGCCCATTCATTTACATATTGTCTGTGTCTGCTTTCCAAATACAATTGTAGGGTTAGATAATTTTGACAGATACCTTATGGCCTACAAAGCCAAAAATATTTACTATGTGACCCTTTTTAAAACAAGTTTGCCAACACTTTGTTTAGAAGAAAGGATTATTTAAATGGAGTAGACAATTTATTACATAGGAACAAATAAGAGGGATATGGGAAAAGAAAGTAAAATAGGAATCATTTTAAGTTAACTTGTTTCTATGCATGTAACGCTTGTAAAGGTCTTGGTAAAAGTCAAATGTAATTGAAATTTATATGTATACATATACATATAAACTTGAACTAAATAAGTAGAGTAGATAATACATATTTAAGTCATATGAGTAATAGTGCACACTGGCTGTCACTAACTTCTCTGAATGCTCTGCAGAAGGGATAGAAATAATGGATTTAACATCAGAATTAGAATATAGGTGGGGCAAATACCATATTTTTAGCTGACAGAGAAGTGGATGAGATGTAAGTACAGGGAAGACTCTTGGAGAAGGATTTTCCATTTTATCTGTGAATATTGAAATGAGCTGTAGGATCTATACAGCAAATAGTTTGGAATTTCTGACTTCCTCATGTGAAATAGTGATAGAGATAGAAAAGATAGACCAAGAAATAAAAAATTAAAACTTGTTATGCAGAAAACACCTAGATTTCAAAAAGGAAACACTATAAAAATATACCAGTACATTGGCCACTTACTGTAGGTTAGACAGTGGGCTCTCCATTTTTTCATCTCATTTAATTATCAATATGTAAAGCCAGTGTTATTCTTCATTTATAGACAAAGATTTTATTACCTGTGCAAAGTCTCCCAGTCAGTAAGTGATGAAGCCAGGATTTTAACCCACGTTTTCGATGTCAATGCTCTATTCAAACTTACTCATAATTCTAAATGGGTCTAATTTGTTTAATTTGAAGAATCACAGATGAGGTAGATTTCTGTTTTTCATCTCTTATGGTCACTACCATAATATCAACCAGTGTTTATGTAAGAATCCAGCCTACTAGAGAGAATATAAGTTTACATAAAACAGTGAAGAGTCAAAGAATGGTAATGATTCTTAATTTGTAAACTATATGGGTTAAAATGTTAACTACTGCTATTAATAATCCACAAGTAAGGCTCATATGTCTGTCTAAAATATACCAAATAGAAGTCTAGAAATTTAAAAATCAAGGTTACAGATTCCTTAGCCTTTTGTGTTTCTGGAAAAACTATACGTTTTATTTTGACATTAATATATATTTAAAATATTTTCCAGAACAGAGCATTGTCTTTGAAGTTATATACATTTTAGAAAATTGTATCTATGAAATGTGGGAAAAAGTATTGGAATATTTGGGAGGAAGATAATAGGTTAACTTTAAAGGTCAACAAAATGATAATGAATTTAATATATATATTGAAAATTTAAATGTTACACATAATAAAATAAAATATTCTAAAAAGGAAGATACATGTAGTGAAATGAAATATTTGGTGGTAGGTTACATACATTGGATTATTTAAAGTCCTAGGAGGGTTTTATTTTGTTAAACAGTTTAAAAGTCCTTTGCAAACTTGTCAAATGTATATGTTTCTTTTCATATCCAGAGATATTTTTCATTCAACAATTGTAAAGGGCTACCTATCCCATATTACTGAAGTGAAAATGTTAGACATTTTTTCATAAATAAAAGTAGATGTAGGAATGTATATCTCTTTCATTGTTTTTACTTGAGGATAGATCTGTACTCAAATTCCTGTATTGAAGTCATTTTCCCCCCATCAAGCTAGGTACTCAAAAATCTAATAGGTGTGACATCAACAATTACTTCTCGCTAACAACTCTTGTAATTTAACCCCTTCAGGTGAGCAGGCTGATTGATGAATTGCAGACAGCTATCAAAAGTAACAGAGGTCATCTCTGTAAACTTGGCCCCCAATTACAGGCTGAGCAGGAGCAATTCTCCTCTTATGTCTACCAACACATTAAAAGCCTTCCAGCAAACACGCTTGTCCCAGGAGGCCTGCAGCTTAAGGTGGGTGTTGTTCTGTGCCTCTCATTGGATTCAGCCAGAGCAGAAGCATTCTGCTCCATTTGAAAACACTTATAACAATGCTACTTAGCTTGAATTTCTTTTAATGTTGTCTTCCTCAAACTGGTAATATTACAAGTGGTGATATTATTATTCAGGAAACAGATTTTAAAAGAAAATGCCTAGAGATCTTTGAAATGTGTATTTATAAGCTTTAACTAGTTTTCAATTCAGAAAAGTAATTGTAATGAAGGAATTTACTCATGTGAACATTTGCACACTTTTCCAAGAAACAAATTTTTCACAATGGTCATGGCATATTTCAGTTTCTAAAAATAACATTTGGAGAAATGGGCAAGCTTTAATAGTTGACAGACAGTGGCAATAGAAATTGAAGGTGAAAGGCCAGGTGACTGATTGATGTTCAAACTACATTTCCAAGGAAAAGCATCTGTATTGGATAAGTGTGACACATGTTGGAGTTCACTTGGTAAAATCAATACTTAAGAATATACTGGGAAAAAAGGTGAATTGGTTATTTGTCAGGACAAGATCGCTAAATGTCCTCTACTACTTTGCTATTGCATCTTTGAGAGAGATAAAGAACAACTCATACTTGGCTAAAGTGGTTTTGGTACTAAAAGCTTAGGGAATTTAAATACTTTTGATTTTCATAGCAGATATTCCATGTTAAGTTTGTCAAGTTAATATTGTCCTATAATTTCATATCCTGCATTTCAAGAGATTGTAGTTAGTAAAATTTGAATTACTCACAGTGTAGCCTATTTCCATTTAAGAAATCATGGTTACTACAACTCGTCATTTCCTTTTGATTATTTTTATGGGTATGTGATAACATTCGAAGTAAATTATATTTTGATCAACCTTCATCTCTGCAATTCCTCTTTCTTAATATTGTTTTATTCTGCAAGTAACATTAGAAACATTATATTTTTGACCAATAACATTTCTTTTAATGACATTCCCATGTGTATTTTGAGTGAGAACATTACAATGTAAAAATGGACTTTTTGGGAAATGTAATTTCATGTTAAACATGATAATTTATTTCTCATAGTCTGCTAGTCAGCTAAGGGTTTAGGAAGTGATGTTCAAAACATCAAGGTCAAGGGTTTCTATAGTGCAGTAGCATTGTTCTTTTCCAGGTTTTTGACTTGATTACAAATCCATTCTGCAATTTTGCAAAGTACTTGCTATTGATTAAGAGAGAAACCAGGTGAGGGAGAGTGGTTGTTTTCTAGAAGGATGCAGCTGCTAAGAAAAAATAAAAAGGAATGGGGAAGTGTAGTTGCTTTAATGGCATTCATCCTACTCATTTGTATCAGCAGCTATTCGTATGAACTACAGTGTGACTTGGGGAAAAAAAGTGTTTTTTTTTTCCCTCAAGTTCACTGCTTATTTCTGAAGAATTTCTACCACTTATACATATTGGCACATGGGCTGGGTAGCAGATACTTAACTTTGGGGTCAGAATTGTCTCTCTCATATATACTCCCTTTTTTGCATTTTATTTTAATTTTAAATTTTTTTTAAGTTCTAGGGCAAATGTGAAGGATGTGCAGGTTTGTAAACGTGTGCCATAGTGATTTCCTGCACTTATCAACCCATCACTTAGGTATTAAGTCCAGCATGCATTAGCTCTTTTCCCTAATGCTCTACCCCCAACCCAACCACCCCTGATGGGCCCCAGTGTGTGTTGATCCCCTCCCTATGTCCACGTGTTCTCATTATTCATCTCTGACTTATAAGTGAGAATATACAGTGTTTGGTTTTCTGTTCCTCAGTTAGTTTGCTGAGGATAATGGCTTCCAGCTTCATCCATATGCCTGCAAAGGACATGATCTCATTCCTTTTCATGGCTGCATAGTATTCCATGGTGTGTAAGTACCACATTTTCCTTATCCAGTCTATCATTGGTGCACATTTGGGTTGATTCCATGTCTTCGCTATTGTAAATGGTGTTGCAATGAACATACACATGCATGTATCTTTATAAGAGAATGATTTATATTCCTTTAGGTATATACCCAGTAATGAGATGCTGGATCAAATGGTACTTCCAGTTCTAAATCTTTGAGGAATCACCACACTGTCTTCCACAATGGTTGAACTAATTTACATTCCCACTAACAGTGTAAAAGTATTCCTATTTCTTTGCAACCTTGCCAGCTTCTGTTTTTTCTTGACTTTGTAATAATCACCATTCTGACGGGCATGAGATGGCATCTCATTGTGGTTTTGATTTGCATTTCTCTAACGATCAGTGATGTTAAGCTTTTTTTCATATGTTTATTGGCCACATGTACGTCTTTTTTTAAAGAAGTGTCTATTCATATCCTTTGCCCACTTTTTACTGGGGTTGTTTTTTCTTGCAAATTTGCTTAAGTTCCATGTAAATTGTGGACATTAGACCTTTGTCAGATGGATAGATTGCAAAAATTTTCTCCTATTCTGTAGGTTGTCTGTTTGTGCTGATGATAGTTTCTTTTGCTGTGCAGAAGCTCTTTAGTTTAATTAGATCCCATTTGTCAATTTTTGCTTTTGTTGTGATTGCTTTTGGTGATTTCATCATAAAATCTTTGCCCATGCCTGTATCCTGCTCTTTATTGCCTAGATTTTCTTCTAAGGTTTTTATAGTTTTGGGTTTTATAGTTAAGTATTTAATCCATCTGAGTTTTTTGTATAAGGTGTAAGGAAGGGATCCAGTTTCAATTTCCTCCTATGGTTAGCCAGTTGTTGTAGCACCATTTATTGAATAGGGAATCTTTTCCCCATTGCTTGTTTTTGTCAAGTTTGTCAAAGATCAGATAGTTGTAGGTGTGTGGCCTTATTTCTGGGTTCTGTATTCTGTTCCATTGGTCTACATGTCTGTTCTTGTACCAGTACCATGCTGTTTTGTTTACTGTAGCCTTGTAGTATAGTTTGAAGTCAGGTAGCATGATGCCTCCAGCTTTCTTCTTTTTTGGTTAGGATTGTCCTGAGTGTACAAGCTCTTTTTTGGTTCCATATGAACTTTAAAATAGTTTTTTCTAATTCTTTGAAGAATGTCAATGGTAATTTAATGGGAATAGAATTGAATCTATAAATTGCTTTGGGGAGTATGGCTGGTTCAACATACGCAAATCAATAAACATAATTCACCATATAAACAGAACTAAAGACAAAAACCACATGATTATCTCAAGAGACGCAGAAAATCCCTTCGATAAAATTCAACATCCCTTTATGTTAAAAACTCTCAATAAACTGGCTATTGAAGGAATGTACCTCAAAATAATAAGACCTATTTATGACAAACCCACAGCCAGTATCATACTCAATGGGCAAAAGCTGGAAGCATTCGCCTTGAAAACTGGTACAAGACAAGGATGCCTTCTTTCACCACTCTTATTCACTCCCTTTTAATGTGCTTTAAAATACTTTCCATACCAGCAAACAAAAGAGGAAATTTACATATGCAAAGAAGCCATGTTGTTGTGTTTGTTTAGATTCACTATGCTGTCTAGTAAAGTAGCCACTAGTCACATATGGCTACTTAAATTTTAATTTTAATTAATTAAAATAAAAAAATATTTTTCTAGTGGTTTCCCAGGACTTTCCTTATTTTAGCACTAAAAAGCCTGCATCCAGCAAACGAAGATGGTTGGTCACCCTGGTCTTTTCTCCAGAATTCTTTCTCCCACATCCCAGGCATTCTCTTTTTATGATTTTTTTCCCCTATAAAGTACTCAGCTCCATTTGCTTCTGCTTCCTCTCTTCTCAGGTTTCTCCTTTGCAACATCTAGCTTCTCTCAGAAAATAAGTTCCTCTTCCACATCTCAAGAAACCTGGATATCAGCCCCATTCTCAGGCTTAGAAAAATGACATGGCTGCATGTTAGAATCTTCTGAAGGTTTTTTTTTTTTTTTTTAAGATACCAATGTTTCCATCCACAGATATTTTGACTTAATTGGTTTCCTGTGCTAAGACTGACTTCTACCAGCTTGGAGGCACTGATTAAGTTTTCAGAAATTTTGTAAGCCAGTTGTTTTATATAGCCATTATTTAAAAATCATATGAATTTACAATGAAGTAGGTCATACACTTCACTTCCTAATTTTTAAATTACATTTTACTATTACCTATTCTCTTGAAGTTATTTAGACCTATTGTGTTTGTTTAGTGTAAACACTATATAATAGTGTGTGCTACCGTGCATTTCTTCTTAAGTTTATTTTCAGGGATGTCTTGTTGTATCTGAAAATTAGTTGTGGTCAGAGTATTTATAAAATAGAAATTGGCAAATACTATAAATGAGGGCTTGATTTCATGTTTTATTGATTGTCTAGACTAGGGAGTTGAAATACCACACACTGTGGGCCAAATCTGCCTGTTTTTTTTGTAAATACAGTTTTACTGGAATATAGTGACACCTTTATGTTTGTGTATTGTCTATGGCTGCTTTTATATTACCAGGCAGAGTGGAGACCATATGACTTGAAAAGCCTAAAGTATTTACTATTGGGCCCTTTAAAGAAAAGTTTGTTGATCTGTGGTCTAGATTTAAGTATGTGACAGAAAATATTCACAATGCAGATTAAATTCAAAAGTGCAAAATTTCTGTGTGTTGCATTGTGAATAGCACAAAAATTGAAATATTCTTCCAGTATATGGAAATCATTATCTGATTCAGCAAAGAACTTGCCCATGTCATTGATTAACAAGAGCGGTCCTACATATGTCTTCTTTCTTTCATTTTTGTCTTATCAACATGGATGAAAATATTAACCAACATTCGGGTCAGAACCACACTCATTTCTCAGTTGCAACCATAGGATGGATGTGGATACAAGACTTGGCAAAAATCAGTGAAACCACTCTTGAGAGTGAGTTGGCTATGTAGAATTTACAATAAAAAGTATTAGATATTTTATTATTATTTGCAAATTATATGTTATGTGATCCTTGTATCAGCAGAATTTATAATAATCACCCCCTTCCTTAAGCAGGTTGCTAAACATTTACCAGCACATCTTCAGATGTGGTGCAAGCATCAGCATTTTTTCAAAAGCTCCCAAATGATTTTATTGTATAGGCAGGACTGACAATCATAGCAAGATTACCAAAGCAGCTTTTTAAGCATAACCAGTAGCACCCCACAAAGAAATTCTCATTCCAGTTGCTAAGTAGCTAAAACTTTTCTCTATACTTATATCTTAGAATTCGTGATGGTGGTGGTGGGAATTCTGTATATCCTGTCAGGTGGGGAGAACTTGCTAATTCCAACTGAAGACACATGGAGCAAAGGCCGCAGTGTACCATCTTGCATTAATTCCAGAATCAACTCATATCAGTTACCTAGCTAACCCTCTAAATTCCCATGGGTGTATATGGAATGGCCTACCTTCCTTTGGACACCATCTCTAACTCAGTTACCTCTGACTCACTGTGGGCAAGGGCCACATCTTTTCTGATTATGAACAACTTTATCCCACCTTGTGGCACGTACTATCATAGAGTGTTAAATGACTTATCAATAAACAAATATATTTTCCATTTATAACTGAACTTACTATAACTTACATAGCCCTAGTAAAGCATTTTTCCTGTTTTCTGTTCATTTTAATCTTAGAAAGTATTTGACAAAAAATAAATGGGGATGATTATCTTTCTAAACTTCATTTCATGATTTTCATCACTCTGTTACATATATATGTAAGCTCACAGCTCAACTTCAAGAATCAAAATAATGTATTGTAGCCAACATCATCTTGTAGAGCAGCGGTCTCAACCAGGGGCTGGAGGCAGGGTGCAATTCAAAATCCTCTGAGCTGCTTTTTCATATTGTATATGGTGTTGTTAACCTCTTCACTGAGCTTTTCATCCTTATCACGTCTTGCATTGATCAGTGAACAATAGCAGCTTTTGGTTTGGTCTTAACGTTAGAAAATCACCTCTTAAAAGGACACTATTTCTGTGTTCCATATTGCCTCACTCCCATTTTTGCAATCATGTGACATAATACAGTGACAAGTTTAAATGGGCATACAAGATAAAAAACCGGGAGCAGCCTCTGTGTGGTTGCTCATTTCTGCCATAGGAAAGTTCCTTGTTTAAAAAAAAATTGGAAACATAACACCATTTGAGGAATTTTAGGAAAGAGTTGTATCACCTGTAATTGCATTGTTCCTAATGATCATTGTCACCTTTCACGTCATTTTCATGTGCACTCGTATATTCTATATAGTCACAACCACAATTTATTTGTATTTGTACTCCAGTACATTCTCCTGCCATCAAGTCATAGCACCTTGTAAGTTGAAAATTTCTTACTGTTTTTACCATCAGTGGTTACACTCAATGTGCACCATCATCTACAAAGCCCTTCAGGCAACAAGTGTTTTGGAGCAATTTCTTACTATTCTAAACTTTCTCTTACCCCTTATTCCCTGTCACTGCCACTACCCCCAGTCTCTTTGAGAACATCTGCTAGAGCCATGGCTCAGTGACTTCTGCCTTCCTAGTCCTGTTCTTTCCATGCAACTCCTCCTCCTCTTCATCCCCATGGAAATGTCAGCAATGTTAGCATTTCCCTGGGAGGGCAGGAAAGAAAGGATTGCTGGGAAAGGGTATTAGCAAATCTGTAGGGGGATGGTGAGTGGAAAAGCTAGTAGGAAGGTGGGTGATTGTGACAGAGAATTGATGAGCAAGGAGAATGTGTGATGTCTGAGTAGGTGGGAGAAAGCATGGGGGAATGAGAGGAAGATGAGTACAGGCATATCCTTTCACTGGAATTAGTGAATTTCACACACAATTGGTCAGTGATGCTCTGAGAGTTGTTTTCTATTTGCTGCCAGTAGAGGCAGATCCAGTTTCTGTGGGACCTAGAGCTTGTCAAATTTGGGAGCCAGCTTGGGGTGGGGAGCTCTCTTTGAAATTAGGTCTGAAAGTGAATATTTATTTAGAATGAGAAAGTAAATCGCAACAAATCAATGGAGTGTTGGCAATTCAGGCTCTTTCTTCTGGGTCTTTTTTAGGCAGCTAATCAGAAATACTTACACAGAAGTATTTTATGACAACTTCCAGAACTCTTAGGACCTAGAATGACTCTAATCTTCATTAACTTCACTTAAATCCACTCTGACCATGAGCAAGAGAAATATGGTGGAATTTAGTAACCTGGATAATAACAAGATTCATAGCACTCTGATTTGGAGACATTTTTAGGCTTTCTATTTTTATATTGTTTAGTTATAGTGTTCTCTTCTATTGTAAGTAAATTTAAGCTTTGTTAAAGGGATAATTCAGAGATTTCTTTTTTAAAGGATGTCTTCATCCAGCATCTAGTTCATCATCCAGGTTGTATGCATCTAACAATTTTTATTCTGCCAATGACAGAAAGGAAGAAGATTTGAAATGAATAGTCCAGTAAATCCACATATTATCAAATAGCCTTGTCCAGAAGACATTGTGCTAGGAACTGTGGGAAGATGCAGAGAAGCATAGAACACCTTTTTGACCCAAGGCCACAATTATTTTCATACAATTAGAAACAATATGACAACACTATGAACAGATTAGCAAAACCAATCTGTTCATCTTCTTACCTTTTTACTACAATTCCATTATTTTAAGTTCCCAGGCCTCTTTACATTTTGAAAATGGGCTAATTTTGTTGGTAACAGAAAACATGTGACTTTCCTGTGCATTGAATACTTAAATTTATTCTTTGAATGGCACAAAAGCACCATGAAAGAAGTTGAGATTTGCCTTCTATTTTGTGGTCATTTTTTAAAAAGTTTAAAGTTTCCAATCATTCATTTGTATTAATAGAAAGCTTATTTTAATATTTAGGAATCTATGGAACAATTAAATGATAACTAAGGTCAGTTGCACATGAAAGTGTGACAAGATTTTTTTTTGGTTGGTGTTTTCACTGTTCTATGTGCATATTACGTTATTTCCATTGTACATTCCTTGATCCGTATCATTCTTATTTAACCACTTTTCCTAAACATGTATTTATAACCCCTAGGATGCTCTGTTATGTCACCTAAGTTATTTGAGTAAACAATGGGAAACAAATTTAGGATATGGCTTAGGTACAGTTAGTAAAACATGCCAACTTTGCGTTCATTTGAAAAGGAATTGTGGTGAGAGTAGCAAAATTGGAATATTCAAGGTTATTGTGATTTTGAGAACATTCACTAAAGTTTGGGCAAAATGTAATGAAGATGATCAATTTTCATATGTAGGTTTTACGATAGTAGGCAAATATTGGACTGCCCATTTTAAAGGTAAAGAAACTGAGATCCTACGAAGCCTTTACACATCTCATGTGATAGCTAAGTAGCGGCAGGTGCTGAAATCTCTTGACTCTTCTTTGCAGCGCTCTTTTCCATCTTGCCACCACCTTTTCTTCCTCCTGTCCTCATTGCCCCACTCCTCCTCCTCTTTGTGGATTTTGGGGGGAAAATGCCAGTATATTCATACTAGCTTATTTTCTGACAGGCATCTGCAGTCAGGTGTAAATCTCTGTAGGAAGATACAATCTTCCTTTTCAAGATGTGCTGAAGAGAAAAACTGCGTCTGTATCAAAATCAGGGAAGAGCAATTGGTCTGGGCATTAGCTCCCATGCAGTGCCTGTTATAATGAGACAGGCTTTCCCTGTGCAGGCCTGACATCCTAGAAGGTGCCCGGAGAATTGCCAGGTGGGCAGTCAGCGGGGAAAGTCCACAGGCCAGAGTTGTATTACTGTCCCAGCAGTTATTCGGACTAAATGCAACCACTGAACCTTACTGTTGCAGGCACACACTCTCTCTCAGTGAGATTGTCCTTCTCCATAGCAGTTAATTTGTTTTTACCTCTCAATTAGCTTTTTCACGGAGTGTTTGATATGTTCAAGTTGCTGAGATTCCTTTCCTACATATGTTCCCGTCCCCTGTATTACCCACTGACATCTATGTTAGTCTGACTCACCATGAACGTTATCGAGCATAAATTCTTCATTTGAACATAAATGAATGCAGATTTTCTCGTAAGTGAAAATGGGGTGATGAATTTACACCTACTTAAGATTCTACCTAGTTTTGATTGTGTTTTATGATGAAAAAAATGGATTACTTCTTAAAATATAAATGTTTTATTATAGATAGTAAGCTTTTGTACAGCTTTTAGTTTCTCAGGATACTCATTCACTTTAGGGGAAAATTATGTTTACAGGCATATTTGATATAAAGAAATGAAACTGAATGGCAGTAAAAGCATACACTCTTTCCAAGGGTAAGAATATGATCTATAAGGCTGATAATTTGGGGAAAGTTTGATGATTTAGTTTATATTTAATCCTACAATGTTCATTTCTCCTAGTAAAATAAAATTTGAGGGGCGCATGACTATGTTTTTCTTATCAAAAAAACACTGACTTTCTATAAAAATAAATATATTGGTGCCAGGAAACTCCAAAAACCTTTATTTACCAAGCTCTTTTTACAAAATACATCATACTCAGCTACTGACAGGACCCACATGCCTGATATTTTAATCCCGATTAAATATAATTTTAGGGATTAAGTTAATTTAGACAAAGTGAAATCCTTGTTGCAATTCTTCTTGAGATATTCCATTTATAAAGGGCTTTTTGAAATTACTTGGCTTAGGACATGACACGCAAGCAAATTTCCTTTGCCACTGTCTTCTGGAAAGTTTTAAACATTTTCGTATATTGAACTTAGATTTGCAATTGGATACAAATTGATTTTTTGTTTTTTTTTTTTTGCAGAAACATATGCCTTATTTTTTGTCAATAGTCACAGAAAAATGGGGTAAGACTATTTAAAAAAATACTACAAGAAAACAATGGAAAGTGAGTTTAGATACTTACAAGGAAGGAATGTGGGCCCACTCCCAAGATCACTGAGAAGCTGATGAGGGCCATTTTACAGGAGTCTCCTTTGGCCCTTCCTCTGCTCCAGCCCTCCATTAGGGCTGGCAGATAACCCAGGCTCTTATTACCACCCTTTGTTCAAAACTTTCTCTTAGGAAAGAGACATGCCATTCTTTGTTTTGAGCTAAGATAGTAGTTTAGAATTTTTTTTTTTCTGAAATCAAAATTCTTTCTTGGAATCTACTATGTAAAATAGATAAAAGTAGGATCTACCCTGTTCGAAGCCAGGATAGTGGCTGCTTCCACACAGTCACTCATCAGATCTGATTCCCCATGTGAAACCACTGTTGCCCAACCCCCTAATCCCAGCCCTACCCTAGGCCTCTGAGGGGTACCAGGAAGCTGAGATTGAAAATCACAGCCTTAGAGGATCAATAACCAATGAGGCTGAATATAATTTCCCCTCATGCAGCTGTGGCATTTTAATTGTGACAAAGGAGTGAATCTCTAACTGAAATTTCAAGTATTGGCAAGTTGGTGGGAGAGATATTTTGAGGTTAGAGTCTTTGGGCTCCCTTCTAAAATCCTACCCTATAGGCAGCCACCTACTTTACATACTTCGAAATGGTGAGCTCTGCTATACCTTACAATGGAATTTTAAAATATCTCCTTCCAAAAAGTTATTTTCTTTGGTATGCCTTTTCTGGGCTTAAAAAAAATTTGATTGTTGGTCCAGTTACCATTTAGATTGATGAAGTTTAAGAATTATGTAATTTGTTTTTACTTAAGTGCATTTTCATTTCCTGGGACAAAATTTAGTGGCTCCTTACTTGTTAAATAATATTTAAAGACATATGTATTAGGCATTAAAACACTTTTTCTTATATAGTATATAGCATAAATATATGAATTTTTAATTAAATTGTTGTTGCCAGAATCCCATAATTTTAATATTTGGTTTGTCATTATCACTTTGAATATTAAAATTAGACAAGTTTACTGTTTGATTTATACTATATCATATATTTGAGAAAATGTCAAAAATATGGTTATTCTAAAAACCATCCTGCAAGTCTATAAAAAAGGAAAAAGTAGTACATGTATTTTATTTAGTGTACATATAATGTTAATTGAGTTAGAAGTGATTTTCTGTATTTGAAAGTGACTTTGAATTCTGGTTGGATAAATTTTTTTTTCATGGCTAATTAGCTTCTTACATAAGAAAAATATTTCACTTTAATTTTTGTGTTCTTTGATTTAGGTAAAAACTCAACTATATAATATTTTTCTATGCCTTTAAAATTTTTCATTTCAATTTTCATATATTAGAGCTTCTAATATTAGATATAAGAGTAAATTTTGATATCTATAGTTAAAAATGTCATTGGACTTGATTTCTAAAGATTTCCCTGCCCCTTATGAGTAGATGTGCCTTGGTGAAGTCACTCAGTCTTTCTGAGAGTCACCTGTAAAATCCAGTTGTTTTGAGTATTGAGTTCATGTAGGTGACAGTGTGTCCTGCACTCTGACCTATCATGCGTGTGTGGAGTGGATGCTGTGCCACACTGCCCAGATTCCCTCTCAGGACTGAGATACCCATCCCCCCCTCACTGCCACAGCTATATCCTTCTTAGATAATTGCCCTCAGCGTAAAGGAGCTGCTTCTCCCAAGATTAGGCTCCCACCCTCGGGGCAGCCTGCATCCAACATTTGGTTGGTACACAGATGCAAAGGCATGTCTCCCTTTTCTTAATTCTGAACAACCTTAAGTACCTTCCCAGTTCTAGAGCTCCCACCAGAGGCACTTGCTTTGCCCGTCTGCCCATTGTTTCGCTCATTCCCTCACCAACATTGGTCCTCAGAGAGTTCCCAGTAAACTTCCTGCAGGCAAATCTTGGTCTCAGGGTCAGTTTCAGTGGTCCCCAATCCAAGACAACAGGTAAGTTAACCTTGTATGTTCATTATGTGTTTAATTATGTTCACCTGAAATATGCCAGATAGTTTTGTGTGGCTATTTTATATTCCTTTCCTTCACCAGACCTCTAGTAATAAATCCTGTTACAGTACACCCAACCAACTTTGGCAACACACTGCGGTGTCATTTTTCTATTATTGCCTCTTGACAGCATTGCATCCTGAGACATTTTGAAGCTTAGGTGTTTGGCCTTCTGCTCACGCACAGAAGAGCTTCCTGGGTGGTCTGCCCAGTGGTTATGGAGAGTTTGGGAACCTGCTGTTCCCCCACAGCTAGTTCTTAACCAGACCTCTAGCATTAAAGGCTAGATAATAGTACTGAACTAGGCCTTGCACAAGTCCTTAAATAGATGTCATAAGTGATTACAGGCAAGCTCATCAAAGAACCACATTGGCTCATAACTGCCCATTCAGGGCAGCTTTCCCTATATAGTTTAAGTTTCCCTATATAGTTTAAGTCACTGCCTCTAAAATCTTCACAGTCAATAAAATGTTTTTAGTACTTCGTTGACATTTTTATGCCTTCACAAATACTCTCCGTGAACAGTTATATTTACATTGATTTATTTACATCCATAAATGCAAACATAATGTTTCTGAAATATTAACCTACCTACAAATTTTATTTTCCAGTCCTGCTAATAAACAAAGAAGCAAATAGCATAACTCTGACAGAACAACAGAAACTGCCCATTTCTCAGCATGTCAATTGTTAATACTCTGGTTTGAGCCACTGTTAACCCTGGCTTCGGATTGCCTTTGCCTCCTACAGTCGACTCCAAGGCAGCAGCCATAATGATCCTTTTAAAAAATGTGTTAATAAGTCAGATCCTTTTACCACATTATTCCAAACCCGGCAGTGATTCCCCATTTCATTCTCTACCCCTTACTTCTCTGATTTCTTATTTACTTTCTCTCTGCATCACTCTGCTCCAGTCACAGTAGCTTCCTTACAGTTCCTGGAACATACTGGACACATTCCTGTCTTGCTTCATTGCTCTGGCAGCTCTCTCTGCGTGTAGTACTCTTCTCCCTGTTGTCTGTTGGGCTAACTCTTTTACCTCTAAATCTTTGCTCAAATGTTTTCCCTCTTTGAAGCTTATCCAGATCACCCATTGCATATGATGACCAGCACATCCATCACACTCCTTGATTCCAGGCCTGTATCCCCTGCCCTGATGTATTTTTTCTCCTTTACATAGCACCACCTTCTAACCTACACAGGGTGCATTTACCATGACGCTAATGAAACTTAAGCTTTAGGGCCCCTTCCCTGCATAATGCCTGTAAAATTTGCAAATGTAATGTATTTTAACTATAATTGGTTAACCCTATTGTCTCTTTCCACTTCGATTTCTTCTCTTTCATACCCTTTCTTATACCACGTGATTTTGAAATGATTGCACACATTTTTGAGGTATGGCTAAGGAGAAATTGAATTAGGGATACATTGAGTTGGGTGTAGTGGAATCTAGTTAGTGTTTTGCAGTCACTTCTCTATATAGCTCAGTTAGTACTAGCCATTTTGGTATGGAAAGAGCTTCCAGGAAGATAGCTACTTCCTGTTGACCTTATCGTGTACTGTTTTCTGATTGGTGCACTAGAGTGCCTGGCACCAAAAGTATGTGGGTGGGTGGTGGAAGAGAAACATGGTGTGAAATTAACAGAGCCAATTAATTGGTAGAATATTTTTCCACATTTTACAGCT
The DNA here is from genome assembly GCF_029289425.2 of Pan paniscus. NCBI lineage: Eukaryota > Metazoa > Chordata > Mammalia > Primates > Hominidae > Pan > Pan paniscus. Next base: position 33,332,765 of record NC_073258.2, on the reverse strand, counting down.
CATATTTTAAAGAAATCTGATTGAGGTTTTCCAAAATGTGGCATCAATCCTAAAACTTTTAATGAAATGACCAATGAAATTGTGATGCCAAAAGAAACTTCTAATCAAGAATAATTTTTTTTATTAACCATGCTAGAGATAAGGCCAGATTATCTTTCGATTATCTCTATAGAAAATGTTACAGACGATGGGGTTATGCCCTGCCCAAATGTCCATCAATGATAGACTGGATTAAGAAAATGTGGTACGTATACACCATGGTATACTATGCAGCCATAAAAAAGGATGAGTTCATGGCCTTTGTAGGGACATGGATGAAGCTGGAAACCATCATTCTGAGCAAACTATCGCCAGGACAAAAAAACAAACACCACGTGTTCTCACTCATAGGTGGAAATTGAACAATGAGAACACATGGACACAGGAAGGGGAACAGCACACACTGGGGCCTGTCGTTGGGTGGGGGGAGGGGGGAGGGATAGCATTAAGAGATATACCTAATATAAATGACTAGTTAATGGGTGCAGCACACCAACATGGCACATGTATACATATGTAACAAACATGCACGTTGTGCACATGTACCCTAGAACTTAAAATTAAAAAAAAAACAAACAAAAAAGAAAATGTTACAGAATTACTATATGAAGAGGTGATCAAACACAATGCAGTAAAAAATGTGCTTTGGATAGTTAATGAAAATATTTTGTGACTTTTCCTGAATTTTTAATGTTTTTGCTACGTGTCAGCTTTTTTAATCTGTGTAAGTTGTTTTCTTATTCTGAGTATTTCATAACTAGTTTTGCATTGTAGTTTTGCATTGTTTTTGTTAAAGAAGACCCACTAAATTATATAAACTTCAGGTCTCACAAGATCCAGGTGTACCCTGAATATGCTATATGATTTACTCATTTGTTGTGTTCTGCTTATTGCTTATTGTCGGCCCCTCCCTCTAGTCCAGCACAGGGTAAACACATTGAGAGCAGGAATCTTAGTTCACTGATGCTTTTTAAGTTCCTGAACAGTGCTTGGCATGTAGTAGGCACTCAGTAAATATTTGTTGAGTGAATAAATTGACATTACAATGAAACTTCGGTGTTAATCTAATTTAGTTTAGCTTAAGAAAAGTCAATATTGACATGAAGGAAAGTAAAAAGACTGTGGTGCATAAAAAACACTCTCTTGAAACTCTGTACTTTGTGTTGCTAAGGGCATAGAAGTAACTTATTCCTATTTCTACATGTTTCTTCAGTAGTTGTTAGCTGCTATGTTTTTCAACAGGCTCTGCATCATGATTTTTTAGGTTCTATGACCTTATTCCTTGGGACCCAAGGCTAGCCTCAGCTGGCTTTCTGCATCATCCCACTCCAAGGGTGAGAATTTAATTTTAGAGCTATAGGGAGGTGAGGCCATGCAGAGAGCCACTGGGAAGCCAATACAGCAGCTGATTTTTCTTAAGCCAAGAATTGGGCAGGAAGAAAATAAAGGTAGACTACTTTTAATTTTCCTGTATCTAAGTCAATCATAGAAACTCTCTCTTTAGAGAGCTATCTTTGTTTAAACATTGGATATTGGAAATAAAAATATTCCTCAGGCAAAGGAGGAATAAGTAAATAAATATATTTTGGTATATATATTGCATTTTAAAAATAGGCATATTAATATAGAGCTTAAAAACTAGAGCTGAGCTTTAAGAAAAACGGAATCTCTTAAGATTTCAGTTTGGAGAATTTTTAGGTTTTTGGACACACAGTGAAAACACATTATATGTATGACTAGTGGAGGGCAGCCTCCCTTCACTTAAGCATCTAAACTTTTATATAACCACTAAAATATCTCTTTTTTTTAATGCCCTTGTAGGATTTGCAGAGGTCACAGCCAATTTTTATTTTTATTTTTGAGAACACTTTTCTGGACGTAGAAGGGAAGCCTTATTATCAGCAGTGAAGAAAGTAGTGAGCTAATGAAGGTATTAGGTGTTGACCAAGACCTCTCTGCTTTCTCAGGTTAGCAGTTAGCACTTGGCACTGCTATTTTCTAGAATATAATTTGCTGCACTCTGACTCCATGTCTAGCAAGTCTCGACAAAGGAACATCAATAAGTTCTCCAAACTGAGCTTTTGTCAACACTAACCTTGTAGAATACATGCCACCTAGAATTGTGACCTTCACTGCTAAATTTCTCTGTTGCTTAAGAGTTTTGTTCCAAAGTTGAGCCCTGAAGAGATTATGGGGACAGTAAGAGTCTTTTCCCACATTATTTTCCATAGGTTTGCAGGCAAAAGTTGGGTTTACAAGTTTCCTTGGAAAAGTAGAGAGATTTTTTTTACTCAGAATTGTATCTTTACTCAGGATTATTACTTAAAAATAATCCTCAGTGCACCAAGGCTGAAAGCTGTAGGGTCTTGACTGGACTATCAGTAGCTCAATGAACGTCACTGACTGGAATGAAACCTGCAATTTTTGACATTACTACTCTTTTTATTTTTCTTTTTTTATGACTAAAAGCTGAGGAAGTATTATTGAAACACATTATTTCTAAAACCAGGTTGAGACAATTAAATACATTTCAAAAACTTTCTCAAAAAATATAAAAAAGGTAGTTTTTTTTTCATTTTTAAATAAATATTCTCCCAAATTATCTTCTCTGGAAATAGCACTAGAAATAAATAAAATGGCTCTGCTGATGTGATGGGCATATCAGAGAGGGAAGAAAAGAACTTTTGAGAAAAAAAATAAAAAGCAGGGATTTAAATTATTCATCAGGCCCCTCTCTCAGCTGCTTCCTTTCTTGCCTGGTGAATGGCACACCCCACATGGATCCTCCGCGTGGTTGGAGGGGTGGTGTTCACTCTAGTGAAGCCATCCTGTCGGGACTGGTTTATTCAGATCCTTTTGACCAGAATGTTTGCTAGCATTTTTTTTTCCCCAGCGAGTGTTACATAATGCAATGTTATGAATTTTATCTCTGTTCTCAACAACTTTTTGGATATGTGCACTTAAAATGGATGACTTTCATCATACTGTTATGCAATAAATCTGTCAGGTTAAATTTCCTTTTAGTGTGCCAAAAGATTAGCTGAACGCTGATATATTTAAGTATAAACCAAAGTATGAATATTCCTCACCTTATTTGTGGCTTTATGAAGAACAAAATGAGCTAGTTAGGTTGCTATTGACTTTTTTTTTTTTTTTGACACTTGCTTCATTTAAGCATCCGCTGTGGTCAGTGATTCCTCCTTTAATGTCCACATTTTCTTCTATTATAAGATTGTAGGGTATGCCAGTCAAATTAGACACTGAAACCAAAAGGAGAAGCAGGAGCCTTTCTTTTCTTTTAGTGCTGTTGATTCCATTGCCAATTACTTACTCACATGTGTTTATACAGTCGGTCCTTGCTTTGCACAATTCCCACGTACACAATTTTCAGTTGACATGGTACCATGAAAAAGGATGACTGCCTAAATTTATCTAAGTGTGTATGAATATATGTATGTATGTGTGCATGTATTTATTTTTATTTTTGAATATGTTTATTTTTCAGGTATTTGAAAATGGTAAAAACACTGGAGAGATCTCTGTTGGTATCAGTAAAAAAGATTTGGGATCGGATAGCCCAATTCAAACTGACCATATGATGGAAAGAGTGAGTTTACTGACAGTTTACTTATGACTTTAAGTGTCTTGCAAGTTACTTGCAACTAATTTAGACAATTACATCTTAAAGTTGTTTGCAGAAGATCAATGGTTTGTTGATCTGTAAAGACTGATATCGCAAAGATTTACTTCTGAATTTCTTAGGCTTTTAGCGTTAGTATAGTGTTAACTCCTGAACTCCATACCTAACGGTTTCTTAACCTTCTTCATGCTTATATTTGGAATCTGTTTATGCTTGGCCCTGGTTTTGATACATCAGGATTTCCCTCTTGTTTACACTAAAAAAAAGTGATATATTCAGTGGAGGGTATGCCCTGGATCTAGGGTATTTCTAAACCCTAGATTCTGAGTAATTAACATGCGGCCTTGGTCTTCTCCCTGCTCATCGTGAGCAGGTTCAGCTAGTTTTGCTTACATCTTAGGCACTCTTACCTTTTTCTGTTTTCCAGACAATTGGGATGTTTCTCAGGCAGAACCAACATGTTCAGGCTCTTTATTTTGGGTCTTTGTCTTGCATAAAAGGACACTGAACAGCCTGTTGTTTACAAATTGGGGTTATGCACCCGAGCGCACACCAGTGTTTTGGGCTCTCTTGCCTTGCCTTTGTTCAGTAACTTGCTCCCTTTTTCTCCCTTCAGTTCAGCACCCTCAGACTTACCTCTCCTGGTGGTATCCATTACCTGGCTTTTACAGCCAATCGAAAAAGTTGTATATGAATTGGGATCCTCTCATTGGATCATTAGCTGGACCTGGAAGAGAGGAAGAAAAGCTACTTTGATTAGAGAGAGAAGGATCCAGAGCCTTGGCTGGTTTCTTTTTACCATAACATACCTGATTACACAAATCACCATGACACAAAGGCCTTCATAGGATTTTTCACCTGTCTCCCCGGCTTTTTACATTAGAATATTTTACCAGCCTGAGCAACATGGCAAAATCCTGTCTCTACAAAAAATAAAAAAAATTAGCCTGGCATGGTGGCATGTGCCTGTAGTCCCAGTTACTCGGGGGCTGAGGTGGGGGGATCACTTGAGCCTGGGATGCTGAGGTTGCATTTAGCTGAGATCACACCACTGCACTCCAGCCTGGGTGACAGAGTGAGACCCTGTCTCAAAAAAAAAAAAAAAAAAAAAGGAAGATATTATTCTATAGAAACTTTTTGTGTTGACTTATAGCACACTGAAATTGAGCTGTGCTGTGCTTCTGTATGCAATAAATCTGGGGCAAAAACATTAATTAGGGGCATTATAAAGTTCTTTGGGAGAGCCCTTGTGACACCACCCACGGACAACTGCTCCCTTGTGTGGACACGTGTTTCAATCACTAGCCTAAGATGTTTCACACTCTTTTCAGGTTCTTGAACAAATTCTTATGCTATGAAGGCCTGGTGATGATAGCTTTAAAGATAAATGGGTGAAGAGTATCACAAGTTTTGGTTGCCACAGCAAAGCCCTAACCAATGACCTAAAGATGAAGGGCACAGAGGCCCTTACCTCCTGAAGACTGTTGAATGCTCATCTTTGAACACCTAAAATGCAGTCTGTCACCAACTTGAGAAAATAGAGATTGCAATGCAACTCCTGTGAAAGTGAATTTGGTTAAGTGGTCAGATGCTCACATCACATGTCTACCTCGCATCCCTCTTCTTTGTACACACATTTCCTTCCTGGATCAGGCCTTAAATCTTTTGTATCATTCCTTTTTATAAAAAGGTGATGCCTGTAAAGCAAAATCTCTGTGATTTAAAAAATGATCAGCATAACATGTTTTCTGAAATAATAGCAAAGCAACAATAATAAGCTCAAGAGCTGAAACCACACAAAAATAAATGTAGGGCTTTAGAAATACAATCTATAGATTTCAAAATATGTTTGCCATTTCCATGGAAAAATAACCAAGGCAATATAGATTTTTACTATTCTAACACCTTTGCCTCTTATACACCTAAAGAGGAGAGTAATGATCATTTTTAATTCAAAGGAATTGGCTATGCTGGATGGGAAGTATTAATGCCTTTCCAATGCTCAAGACTAAAAATCTTCAGCTAATGAAAACACTAAGTTGGAGATACTATTACGTATCTCTAATTAGGACAAAGCCTAATACTTAGATCCTATACATGCAGTTTCTGGTCAAAAGAAATATTTGCTCAGTCAAGAGTTTACAGCCAATCGTGAGACACCTGAGATGCATGGAAGACCTGTGACTTTCCCTTCTTTCCTCTAAGCCTCAGCATTTAGCACTTCTCAATATACCCTCAATGAGGATTAATAGAGGAGCAAAAAAGAAAAGAAAAAAAAGGACCCTGAACTGCAGTTAGGCCAGAAAAGACCACAGCTATATCTACATCCCTGCAGGGATTACAGGATAACAAGAAACCAAGAGACACAAGAACTGACAAGGGAGAGATGAAAAGGAACCCCATGACAGAAGGCTGGGGGAAGAGTGATGGATAGGGTGGAGTGCAGAGCAAGGAAGAGCAAAGGCCGAAACACTTAAACAAAGGTGACAGAGGATAATGAAAAATGTATTTTCAAATACCATATGCAGCACAGTTCTGTTAGATTTACTTTATATTTGAAATATGCCCTAAATTAGAAATATCTTGATAATTTAGAGACTCTAAATGCAAGACAGAAGCAAACACTGATAATGCTATTATTTTAAATATTAAATGACAGCTTTTCATACTTCACACTTCCATGATGTCTTTCTTACAACTTAAAAACATTCATTATTGAAGATGTCCACAAGCTATTTCAGGGTTCATAATTAAAATGCTTCTAGGGAGAGATCTTTGTAAGTGAACCAACTTAGGCTAAAAGTCATTTTAATTTTGGCAATTGTCCTACTACTGGTTACCTGAGATTTGCTGGGGACAGGGAGATTGGTGATTGTGAAACTTGAACGTGGTCTGGAAGGCCCCTAACAAAATGTGTAGCTCAGACAAGAAAAGCGTAACCCTTATCAAAGAGGACCGTTACCATGTGTAGAAGCTAAATGCTCTTTCTGTAAGACTGTCACATCTGCTTTGAGTCCCCGTGCCAAAGGGTCAGAGCTCAATCACAAGCCTGTGGCACCCCCTGCTGGTTAAAAGCCCATGCTCATTTTGTTACTTTACACTGAGCTAAACATTGCCGTCATTTCACACTTCTTTTAACATTCTATATGAATTTAATTATCATTTGTTTGGACTTCATTTGTTACAGAGTAGAGACAGTTTATTACAGATGTTCCCATTTTAGGTTATTTATTCTCCTCTATCCCCTCTGCCCCTCTAACCCCCAACCAGTTACTTCTCAAGATTCATCAAAGGCTTCAAGGTTCTTCCATCAACCCACCAGGCCTCAATTATTCTTCAATGCGGCTTTTTGATGAGAATGGCCAAGAAATTAAGAATCCACTTTTGCTGAAGAATGAGCAAAAAATTTGGGTCTCTTATGGTAGAGCATACAGGTAGGAGCAAGGGGTTTGTTTTCTGTCCTCAATCTTTCCAGGGGAGAGCTAATTTGAAAGCGGATTTGAGAAGTCAAGTAGCACCCTTCATGAAACATTTTTTTATTTTGAATTCCAATAAAATTTTAGAGGTGTTTTTGCAAGGCAGTATTGTTGGTGGAATATGACATCTCTTTCTCTCTCTCTATCTCTCTCTGTGACTTTCTGTCTTAATGCCTTGTCATAGTTCTTGAAGTCTGCCTGTCAGCACAGCAAGAGGGATTTGTTCATGTCTGAGTAGTCACCTTAATGATAGCAGATGGAAACGCCACGGGGGGCCCAAGCCCATCACACTGTCATTGTCGCACACTGCCCTGACCTGCTTCCACTCCTCTATTTTTTTTGTCCCTTTTTAAAGGAGAAATGGATGGTAATTGAAAAGGATCTTAAGCAAGATTTATGAAGCTGTAGACAACATGATTCCCCACTATCTCTCTATGTTTTCACAAATAAAGTCTTAACCTTTTAAGCACCAATGACAGGACAGCTAAAGATAAATTGGTAAAGCTTGTAAGCCCTATCCTATCAAAGTTATATTCCTCAAAAGCACCTTACATTATCCCACAATAATTACTGGTTATTGCTGAGCATTGTGTAAATTTTTGTAGATTGGTAAATTCCTGCATAAAATTATCTGTGTTTCTGAAGAAAGAAAAAGGCTGCAGTATATAGGCACTGATGAGCTGGGCTGTTGTTTTCAATATCTAGGAAATTTATGCATATTTTGACAGAACACATCCAGATGAACTCTGAAACTGCTTGTCAGGAAACTTAAACACACTTCTCTATTTTTAATTTTTTTAGCTTATTATCTGTAGAACAGAATAAGGGAAAATAATTTTTCATATAGAGTATAACTGATCATATATTAACTATAATGAAAATAGCATAAATAAACCTAAATCTTAGCAAAGCAAGGGCTATTGGATTTGCTATATATTCAAATAGTTAAAATTTCGAATACTGAAACAAATGTACTCAGAAATCCATCAAGGTTTTGGAAGATGTTGCTAGAATAAGTTGTGGATCACATGTTACAAAATTTTATTTCATCTGTCCCAGATGAAATATTAAAATGCTTGATGATTTCTTAGGCTGTGTAATTTAGAGAATTAAAAAATCTCTAAGGAATGGTAAGTTTTTGTCCATAGATAAATTTCAAAATATAATTTAATTACATTGTAAGTAGAATTGTTTTTACAATGATAAAAACTGATGAATTTTAAAGTGGCAAGAATTCTTGAGTAATCTAGTAAGCCCTTCCTATTACAAGGATAGGCTTTAATAAAATGTGTCATTATTATTTCTTTTTAATATTATTGTCAAAGTGAAAGTAATGACTCACTAATTTTGATACGTTTAATGATGTTTGCTATAATACAGCATTTTAGTAATATTAAACATTTGTTTTTGGCTAATTGGATCATATTTGCGGAATAACTGGTAAAATGCCAAAAATCTGAGATATTCTAAAAATCAGCTGAGAATTGTAGTCGGAGAAATTTACCAGTGCATATATTTATTTGTATTTCATTGTGATTTTAACAGTTTAATGTATTTTTTTGGTTTCCAATCCAACATAAAGCACCAGGAAACCATTACAGCATTTTGCTACCATAGGAATGTTTAAAATGTATATGTCTAAAAAGTTATTGCCGTCTAGTTTGAAATATGTTGAGAAAATGTGCAATACGTACTAAGTAAATCGTTTTCATTTTCAGTAAGTAATTCTACTGAGTCTAATTTATGTTGATTTGAAGGGGTCAAGCTACTCATTTGTAAAAGATGATTTTTGCCGATGTCCGCTTCTATTTTGAATATTTTATTTTTCTTTCAATTTTTTATTTTGAAAAAATTTAAATCTAAGGAAACTTGAAAAAATAGTACAATGAGCTCCTGTATATCTTTCACCTAGATTCACCAATTTAAAGAGTTTGCCACATTTGTTTTACCTGTTATATATCTCCCATCTCTCTCTCCCTCTTGAACAGCTTGAAAGCAATTCCAGACATTAAAATTTCACTCCTAAATGCTTCAGGTCACATAGCTGAAGAAGAGTTATGTGTCACCACATTATAATGTCTAACACAGTCAACAGTAATGTAATATCCTCTAATATACACTGTATATTCAAGCTAACCAAAATATGCTTTAGAGCTTTTTGTAATCCAGTATCCAAATATACTTCCTTGTATTATATTAGTTATTTTCTTTAGTTGTCTTTAATCTAGAATATTCTTTTAATCTTTTGTTTTGTTTTTCATGACATTAATTTATTTTTCAAGAGTCCAGGCATTTTTCTTGTAGAATGTCCCACATTCTGGGTTTGTCTGAGTGTTTTCTCATGATTAGATTCAGTTTAAATATTTTTGGCAACAAGACTACAGAGGTGATGTCGTTGATTTTTAATTCTAGAGATAAATAGCGAGTCTTAAGCAATTTAGAGAAAAATGGCTCATAGTGTACAATAGTGGCCATTGTTTTCATTTAAAATCTGTTTTTGATTTTAATTTCCAAATTCACTTAAAACAGTGTGCCTAACAATATGTAATATGAAAATCAAATCAGCATGGCATTTAGTGAGCTCACAGAAATTGTTGTTCGTGGCCAAATATTAAGAATTCATTTAATTATCAGCTCCCAAGATTACTATAGATGTATTGGATTACTGTTATACATGGAAAATGAACATTATGTGAATGACGATTGTTTTTCTCAACTAAATACTTGGCTTTAATTATTGCAATTATTATTTTTTAAATTACATATGTTGAAACTATTTTGGCATATTATAGATCAGCTAAATAAACTGAAGTATATATTTCAGGTGTTAATATAGAATACCAGCAATAGTGCTATACAATAGGAAACTCTCTTATTTCTGAATTTTATTAGACAATGATAATGTGTATTTTATTGTTTATTTGTGCTCAAATTTCAATGTATGTCTAATTTTGAAGATAGTTTTGATGTTTTATCCGTTTTTCAGATCTCCACTAAATCTTGCTTTGGGTTTGACCTTTGACCGAGTGAGTGCATTTGCCAGAGGTGATATCATGGTTGCATATAAGACCTTTTTGGATCCTAATGCTGTTCTGCTACCTGGATGTGGCAAGTAAATTAACAAGTAATCTTGTTAAAGATGTGGTTAAAGTAATCCAAATCACTTAATTCAGGATTTTTCAGAGTAAGAGATTCGAAACACTAAAAGATGCTCTTTCAGTTGTCTTAAATAAGCAATTGTTTATTTTATTGACTTATTTAATGGTATAATGAGGTAGTGCCTAAAAGACTTGTGAACTTTCCTTAGTTTTAGAAAACCATATGGGGCCAGGAGCGAAGTATAGTTTCTGCTTTGCAGAAACAACAATTTGGTTTGAAACATAAAAGCTGTTTTTAGTGGTTATTTCTAAATTAATCATTTATAATGGAATCATTAAAATATAAATTATGTTCTGTGTATGAGTGTTCACATTTAAACTTCTTATCTGATGATGATACATTTAAAACAAAAGCAATGTTCTGGGGACTTGTTGGGGCAGTGAAGAGTAGGAGTTGGAAGATCTAAGGAGGCATTTTGCTTCGTCTCTGCTCGTGATTGTCCAGGAGCAGATTGGTGTTGGTTTCTTATCTGCAAATAATACAAACTGGCTTTTACTGAGTGTTGACCATAGGCCAGGCACAGTTACAAATTAACTGGGTAAGGATCGATTTAATTCTCACAACAATTATGTTACTCCTATTATTCCATATTACTCTACTCTTACTCCATTTCTCAGAGACAGAAACCAAGGCACAAAGAGAGAAGTAATTTGTCCAAAGTCACACAGCTGGTACATGGTAGAGCCAGGATTCTAACCCAGATCATTTGTCTTAAGTACCTGAGTGCTTAACCACTATTTAGTGCCGTCCAATAAAACTTTCTGTGATGATGGACACACACTTTGTGACTACTGAGCATTTGAAATGTGACTAGTGTGAATGCAAAACTGAATTTTAAATTTTGTTCAAGTAAATTAATTTAAATTTAAATAGGAATAGGTAGCTAGTGACTACCATATTGGACACTGCAGCAGATCCTGATACTATTTTGGATTAGGTAATCTATCTATAAGTTCCCACCTAGCTATAACAACCTTATAATTTAACAAATTGTAGCTCTTTTTAATAAACAGTTGAAAATGCTGAAGTAGAAGGCAAATACAGAGAACCAAAATCAGTCTGATGAGATCACTCAGTCCAGCCAGTGACAACCTATTGCTAAATATGTCTAGAGGGACATACTCATTGATAGTTGTTTAAATAACAGCTTTATTCCCCAATGACTGCTGGTACTTTCCAGGCAAGATTTGATATATAAATTATTAGTAATGGAGTATACATAAAGCATAAAGAGTATTATAATTAAAGAGTAAAGGGCATTGTAATTAAATGCATATTATTCTAATAAAAATAATTACGTATTTTACTTTTCTTAGTTGGGAAGTTTGTGAGGGATTTCCAATTAATTTCAACTGTACCAGTCAACAGATACCTGACCAGTTTGAAAAGGTGGACTTGGAGAACCATTTTCTACAGAACAAGGTGGGATTTTAGTTACTGTACTTTAAAAGGTGCACTTTATGTATTGGACACTCAGCCAATATATAATGAATATTTGTGACAGTTTTTTTTTTTTTTTCTGAGATGGAGTCTTGCTCTGTCACCCAGGGTGGAATGCAGTGGTGCGATCTTGGCTCACTGCAGCCTCTACCTCCTGGGTTCGAGCGATTCTCCCGCCTCAGCCTCCCAGGTAGCTGGGTCTACAGGCACGCGCCACCATGCCTGGCTAATTTTTGTACTTTTCGTAGAGATGGGGTTTTGCCATGTTGCCCAGAGGTCTCGAATTCCTGACTTCAAGTGATCCGTCCACCTTGGCCTCCCAAATTGCTGTGATTACAGGCGTGAGCCACTGCGCCCGGACTGTGACAGTTTTTTTTAAACTATAAATTATATTACAGTTTTTTAAACTATAAATTATTTTTACAAATATTGGGGCAGGTGTTATTCTTTACTTCCTGTTAATTAACCAGGCACTTCAAAACGGAAAACAACATATTTAATTCCTACTTGAAAAACTTATACCTGATTTATGTTATTTAAGCCGTATTGTTTGACATATTTTCTTTGTACTGTTAATAGCTATAATAATAAGTTGGAGTTATTTAAGGAAGTCTTTAAGATGGCTGCTATCTCTATAGTTTAGGATCTGATCTATTTGCTCTACAGGTCAATGCATCTAAGGAACACAAGTTCTTTAGGAAACCTAACTCATGTCAACCCAATCCTGAAGGTCCATATCAATTTACACTTAGAAATTTATCCTTCCAGTAAAGAAGATGTTTTTTTTTTTTCCCTCCAGCTCAATTATGAAAGGCATTTTAAATCTATCTCCAAAGAAGGAATACTTATTTTGTTTTTCTTAGCTGGCAAGTGCTGTGTATGGTTGTTGCTCATTTTAGCAGTGTAAGCTTTAATTTTTGAACACATGAAATCAAAATCAAAAGTCACTCACAGAGACAGAGCAGTCCAAAGAAAGTAGGACTTCCTATCAATTGGGCCCTGTATTTCCAAGAGTCAATGCAAGAGACACATTGCCCCAACCTGCTCTTTTTAAATTTCTTTATGCTCTCCATTCAGTTTCTCAATTATGTCAAAATTTAAGCTGAAAATATTGATTATTTCAAGGAGCATATGGATCTAAGTAGTGTACTTATAAAAATAGAATCAAATATTTCTACTTCTGCCGGGTTTTGAGAAAATATAGAAGATTAAAGTAACTAGAATGATGTACTTATTAATGTATTTTGTATTTTGCCTTCATCTGACATTAAGATTTATTTACCGTAGATCTGATCCTGTTGGTATTCATCGTTAGATTTTTGCTGTAGCATTATTTTCCTGCTCAAAACACATGTATGCCTGGCTGTTGCCTTTTGAAGTTCCAAATTTTCATCTGGACTTCATTGATCCCCATGATTCTCCTCTAATCTACCTCCGCTCTCAACTTACCTTTCCAATTTTCTCCTCTTGCTCTGTATACTCTACATTACAGTCAGGCTAATCAGTTGTGCACCAGAACATGCTTTCCACTTTTGTATACTTGTGCCATGGCTTGTATTGTTCTTTGCCTGGGATATACCCCCAGCCATTACTATTACTTGCTTCTTAAGGCTTTACTCAACTTACTCTTCCATAAAGCCTTCTCACATACTCCAGAAAGAATTAATCTTTATTTTGTATTCTCAGGACTCATTATCTTCCTTTGAAAATTGTTGTTGAGTTTGTGTTTTGGTATAGGTATTTGCTTTTGTGTTTTTCCTTCACTAAACTGAGGATTCTTTGGGCACAGGCATTGTCTTACTCGTCTTTGTGTTCCTAAGCACTAATGCAAAGTCTTGAATGTAGGGCAAATGCACAATACATAGTTGATGAATGGATTTTTTTGTTTGCTTGTTTAGCCATAACCTAGCTTTCAAGGCTGAATATTCTCTAATATGGTCTTTGTCTGTTAGCCAAGCCAGATTGTTATTTGTTTTTTTTCTGAAAGCACTCCATGATTTCTGTTGTTATGCCCATGTGGACCTCGTTGACTAGAATTCCACCTTTCTTTGTCACCACACCCAGCCTTCTCTGTCACCCTTGTGCCATATCCTAGCACAGAGTTTGGCATGTTCAATAAAGGCTATTAAAATCCTGTCCGTAAGCTGGGTGCAGTGGCTCATGCCTGTAATCCAAGAACTTTGGGAGGCCAAGGCAGGCGAATCAGGAGGTCAGGAGATTGAGACCATCCTGGCCAACATGGTGAAACCCCATCTCTACTGAAAATACAAAAATTAGCTGGGTGTGGTGGTGCATGCCTGTGGTCCCAGCTACTTGGGAGGCTGAGGCAGGAGAATCGCTTGAACCCGGGAAGCAGAGGTTGTAGTGAGCCGAGATTGCGCCACTGCACTCCAGCCTGGCAACCGAGCGAGACTCTGTCTCAAAAAAAAAAAAAAAAAAACCCTGCCCATCATTGTAGCCCTATCTGATTTGTGACTGCTTCATGAAATCCTTCTGTACCCCAACCCCATTTCCAAACCAGATATGACGTTTCCCTTCTGCGCCATTTACAATGACGTTGAACTAGATGCTGTTCCTCTTACAACTTCTTGCATGGCTCAAAATCAACTAAGCTCCAAGTTTGAGCATATTTCAGGCTACATCAGCGTAGATGGGGGAGAATGGTAGGCTCTGTTGGGGATGTTAGGATCAGATCATGAAGGGTCTTAATTCAATATTAGGGAATTCTGGTTTTTCTGTAGAAAGCAAGGAGCCATTGAAAATATTTGAACAGAGGCAAGATGTAATCTGATCTTCATATTAGGAAGATAACTCAGGAGGTCCTTGTCTTATCCTCCCTGCTAGATTGAAAATTTCTCAAAGGCAAAGGGCATCCTGATCATCCCTGTCTCTGCTGCAATATCTAGATATTCAGTTAGCTGACCTGAATTGAATTTAATAGTCGATTAACTAATTCAACAGAGACCAACTCAAACCTAAAAACAATTGGATAGCAAAGAGATATCAGAGAAAAGGACCTCAAAGGAGGCTTTTCTCTTTGCTTTTATGTCAAAGTGGGTTAACTATAACAAGATAAATCTATTTTCTAAAATGTTGAAAAATGAGAGAATAACAGTCCACAGTTATTTTATCATTATTAAATGGTTCTAATGATTTAGTGAAAATGAGAAAACACTCATCATAAGTAAATGTTTATATGCTATGGCATTTTTAGTTTTTAAAAATTTTAGTTCAACAAAAATAGTACTGTAAGAAAGCAAAAATTTGATAAATTGGCTAGTAAAGAGAAGCTTTCAAAGACAAACAGCTCTTCCATAGCTGTGAAGCCTTTAAAATCCTTTCGGAAAAATGTCTCCAATTATTTACAGAGTGGTTATCAGTGCATTGGGAATAGTAATTTAATAACCTGAAAAGGAGCACCTTTAAAGATGGATTCAGGCAGAGGTGATGGATATCTATAGGGCATTTTATTGTAGAATCTTGCTGCTCATTGGGGTAAAGAACACACTAAGAGGATTACAACAGGGGTTGAGAGAAGGGAGGCAAAAGCCGATATTCTTGATGCATATGTTTTAAAATTGGCTTGAGATAGAGATATCAGTGCCCAGCCCCTGACTGTTCTTTTAAATTTCCTATTGACAAGTAGAACCTTTCCTACAGAGAAAAATTTGGATCATGTAATCCCCATTTGTAATGTGGGAGTCAGATATAACCCTGACAATTACAACCTGTTGCTCTTTTATCCATTTCAAAAACAGATTTGGAATCTACTACACATTGACAATTTGGCGAATACATTTTTCAGCATCTCTCTATTGTTACTTAAATTGGCAACATTTTTAGATTGACTCAGTTTAAGGGCAGTCAAACTAGATGTTTCCATGAAATGGATGAGATTTAAACTTCATGGTAGTTAATATCAAATGAGATATTTCATGAGGAGAATAGCTTTAGGAATGCCTGGTTATGGGAAAATATAGCAGAAAAATGGGCTCCAGTGTTTGGCAGGTCATATATTCTGCCAGAATCAAAAGGAAACTTATTTTAATTCTAGCCTTTCAGTACATGGCTTCACAGACATCAGCAGGACATTAGTGACAACTTTCTGTATGGAAACGGCAAGAAAAACATCAAATTATAATTTTGAAATTATGGTATACTTGTTACAATTTAGCTTGTAAATTCAGTAGTTATGGATGCTAGTAGAATGCATTCATAATTACTGAAGTACTGTATTATTCTGGCATTATTCTTTTTGTCATAAAGGAGGCTGGGAAACGACAAACAACTCTTTGCTGTTCTATTTCTTTGGAGAGCAAGTCATTGAAAAATGATATTTTGTATAAATTATTTATATACTGAAGCAAATACAAAATACTAGTTAAAATTTTTAATGGATTGCCATTAGCATAGGATACGGGACTTGACTTAAAAGCCCAAGTCCTTCTCTTATTTTCAGACCAATTAGATCTTAGATACTTTGCCTTGTTTGACTGCATAATTTTGCCTTGCTGATATTTTCTACTCTCAACTCTTTCCATTTGTTGGCCTTAGAAGTAGGTGGACTGGTCGGCTATAAAGTTAGAGCATAGAAACAATAAGAGAGAACAGAAATTACATGAGGGAAGAGATTGTATAACATTTTCTTTAATTAGCTGTGATTTTGACTTATGTGTAAAATTATTCAAATTGACCCTAAATGCATTATCAAAAGCGAACATCATGTAAAATTTCTTTGCAATAGAATAAACAATTTGTTCAAATGAGGGTTGTGCTCTATGAACTTCTTTCAAGAAACATTTCATTGTCTTGTGTGCTGTTTCTTAGTAAATGTGCAAGAGAAGATCATAAGTGGTTCTTTTCTTATTTTGAATTTGCACAAGAATATTGAAGGCTATTCCACCTTCATTAGCTATTTGGGAAAAATAATTAAACAAGTTTTAACTGGCCCAGCATGTGTATGCATTGCTTTATCATTGACTGCTTCTACATCAGCACAGTTTATTCAGACAACAAAATTATAATGGTCACATAAAGGACCTATATGTGTAAGTGTTTAAAAGAATAAAAGAGAATTGTTTTGATTCTCAATAAGACTTAAAAATGTTTTTAATGACATATATGATAGTATGCATTTAGACACCAGTCTCAATCTAAATGTTCTTAAACACATACGCGCATGCATGTGTGTACACGGGCGCACGCGCACACACACACACACACACATACATATGGCATATTATGTTGTGGATTGTCAGAGCACTTTTTTTTCTTAAATCCCAACTTTCATAGTCCTTAACTTCCCACCCTTGTTTGGTCTGAAGCTAAGCTATCAAATTAATTTAAAAAGTGAAGTCACAGAAGAAAAATGTAATGGCCGTAGTCAGTTTTAAGCGTATCAGAACTCCAGACTTGGCAGGATTTTTTTTTTTTAATAACGCAATATAAAGCTGGGTTAGTGGGCCTTGCTGTGTCTGTTCTATGTAGAATCGCTTGGGAACTGTCCAGCAAAATATCTCTTGAAGAACAGCATGGTGTTAATACTGGGTGCCAGCCCAAGGCAGAGACAAAGGACCCCTTCACTCTTCACCAATAAGCCAACTGTTAAAAGATTAAACCATGTTGTGGAGATAACAAGAATATAGGCGCTGGCAGCAGGTGCTGTACAAAGAAGCAGTTGGCTGTATGGTTCTTCTGTCTGACTAATTTCAGTCAAAACAATCTTCTGCCCAGTTGCAGAGGGGAGTTTTGAGTGTGATGGCAACTGGGAGTTAGGAGGTTGAGTAACACTGCTACTTTAAATGCTGAGTCCTGTGGCGAATGGATTAGTACAATGTAGTTTATCATTGTTCAGAAACTGTGGGGATTCCCCTCCAGAATCCAGGCACTGTAAGCACTGTAAGTCAAATCTGCTTAGGTGGTGGTGTTGCTGTATTTTTTAAAATTTCATTTTCACATATAGGAGTCTTATGACGTTTTCTTCTCTTGAGAAGTGACTTTCATTATAGAATAATTACCACATATATTAGTTTTATCCTTATGATAGTACCTGACCACACTTGTAAAATTTTTCCTTTTAAATCATCATTGAATTTGTGCATTAAAAAAATAATTTGCTACTCAACAAATATCTAGCATTAGCATAGATGTAGAATGGACGTTTTAGTGTTAGGAAATAAATTGTTATTGAAGCAACATCATTTATTGGGTTTTAAATATAAATTGGCATATTCCTATAAGCATACACAAATAAATATTGGTACTAAAAAACCTGGAATAATTACTCAGTGAAAGTGATCGTATAATTTAGGAGATAAAGTTTATTAAGTATGAAGTAATAGAATTCCTACAAGTGATGTGAGTGCCTAATAATTTGACAATTAGGTCTAAGTGAGCAATGCTAGAAGGTGCACAACACCTTTGGCATATGTAATCTGATAAGGAACACAGGAGATGTGGGTGCAGTGTCTCCCCCTTCAGTACCCCCTATCCATCCCCACAACTATCTCTAAAGTCTCAGCTCATATTTCTTTATTCTTAGGAGATTGTGTGAACTCCCAGCTATTTTCCCTGTCTTTGATGTCTTCATTCTACAATCTGTTATCCTCTACCCTTACCAGATCAACCTTACTAAAATCTGCTGTTAGCAAGATATGTTTGATCATTAAAAAGTCAGGAAACAACAGATGCTGGAGAGGATATGGAGAAATAGGAACACTTTTACACTGTTGGTGGGAGTGTAAATTAGTTCAACCATTGTGGAAGACAGTGTGGCGATTCCTCAAGGATCTAGAACCAGAAATGCCATTGACCCAGCAATCCCATTACTGAATATATACCCAAAGGATTATAAATCATTCTGCTATAAAGAAACATGCACATGTATGTTTATTGTGACACTATTCACAATAGCAAAGACTTGGAACCAACCCAAATGCCCATCAATGATAGACTGGATAAAGAAAATGTGACACATATACACCATGGAATACTATGCAACCATAAAAAAGTTCATGTCCTTTGCAGGGACATGGATGAAGCTGGAAACCATCATTCTCAGCAAACTAACACAAGAACGGAAAACCAAACACCACATGTTCTCACTCATAAGTGGGAGTTGAACAATGAGAACAAAGGGACACAGGGAGGGGAACATCACACACCAGGGCCTGTCAGTGGGTGGGGAGCTAGGGAAGGGATAGCATTAGGAGAAATACCTAATGTAGGTGACGGGTTGATGGGTGTAGCAAACCACCATGGCACGTGTATACCTATGTAACAAACCTGTTTGTTCTGCACATGTACCCCAGAACTTAAAGTATAAAAAAAAAAAAGAAGGCTTTCACTGGCTCCCTACTGTCCACCTGACTCCGTAGCTTTGCACTTGACACTTTCTACAGTTTGGACAAATTTACTTTTTGAGTCTACCTGCAGATCCTAAGACACATTGATTAAGCTTCCTTGCCTTTACTTGGAATACCTTTTTATTCTTTATTACTCCTGTCAAACTGTCCCCATCCTTCAAGGCCTGCTTTACATGTTAACTTCTTTCAAGATGCTCCACCTTTAGGTTACTCCAGCAGAAATGAGCGTACCATTTTTTCATGCCTATAATAACACTATTTAATCATTCATGTGGAGCTTAACATGAAAGGCAGGTGGGGAGAGAGAGAGAAGTTGCCTCTACTCTGTTATATGTTTCTTTGGGTCAGTAAAAAATATTTTATAATATTCCACACCACACAGCATAGGGTCTTGCATAATAGAGTTGGTGCTCAACAAATATTGATTGAATTGAATTAAAGGGGATTGAATGCTACTTTTTGAAAAGAGGTATCAATCAGAATAAATAATGTTCTAGGATAACTTATTTTGGGTAAGTGTGTTGAGGAGTTTAACTCTTAGACTATGAGTTAAAAATGCATACTTCTTCTTATGATACAGGTAGATCCCAATATTGTCCTTCATGCCTCTGTTTCCATTGGAAAGTGGAGTTTCTCAGGCAGTGAAGCAAGCAGCAGGAGTCAAATAGCGCCATCGATCCTGTGGCCTGTAGCCAGTGTGTGGCTGATCACCAAGGTACCTAAGAGTGTCTGCTTTTGCTGAGTGACCTCCCCTTGCTTGCTGGCTCACCACACTCGCTGGCACCTGGTGCTCTCATGCACATGAGCATACAAGTGAAAGCGTGATAAATTGTTGGCTGTTATAAATGCCATCTCTGCCGTTGGTATTGCCTAGCCCACGGGACTTCTGTAGATTCTCAAATGAGCATTCAGTTCACTATCAGACACGCTGCTGATTAGTTTATACCTCACAGTGTATTTAAACCAAGCATAGAATTTGTTTGTAGTCCACAGACTCATCATTTTCATGAGATTTGTCTGAATGTGCTTCTACTCCTAGATCTTCATTTTGAGTTTTACCCCTCAGCTTTCCTGAGCCTGGTAGATTACCAACATATACCAACTTTGCATATTGTCTTAGCAAGGACGTAGTTTTGAAAGAAATCCCTGAGTATAAACATGAACAGTGCCTAACACATTTTGTTCCTGTGTGTTGGTAATATTTAATATTTTTCGCTTTATTATTGTACTATTGTATATGACTTATAGAAGAACATAAAATTGTCCTTTCCTTTCATCTTACTACTGCAGTACATTTTGTAAATATGTATTTATGTTGAAAAGAGATGATGCAGTTCACAATTATCTTTCCTGTATCTCCGTTTGTCCTGTCATCACAGATGATTTTGCTACTACTTAGCACTCCTGTGAATGCGAAGTCACCCAATGAAGTTTGCTGGGAGGAGGGAAGATTGACACTATTTTCGCAAATGAAATTTTGGGTTGCCCTTAGCTATTGTTCTTTAAAAGTTAAAAACAAACATATAGAATAATTAAGACACAAAGGTACTAAGACATATTATTTATTTCATATATCACAGCATAGTAAGTTTACATGAGCTTTTCCTGAAATCTGGATTTCCAGCTGGAGTCTATGTTAACTATTTGCCCTTTTACATGGTATTTTGTTTCTGATTTAATAATAATAACATCTCCACTTAGTTGAATACTGTATGTCAGACATTACATTAGGTACTTTATTCACATTCATTATTTCATTTAATGTTACAAGAACTGTGCAGATTTTTATTATGCAGCTGAAGAAACTGAGGTTAGTAATAGCAGAAGAAAGATTCTTGGTCTCTTTGACTTCAGAACTTTCATTGTGATATAAAACACTCCTCTATATTTAACTCACCTGTGAGCATAATGGAAGTGTTTTAGTCCCAGCACTGCCACTGAATAACTATATGACAGCAGACAAGTCACACATGGTATCTAGGCCTTAGTGTTCTATCAAAAAGAGTTGGACCAGTTGCTATGGAAGGTCCATTCTCAGATCCCATATTCTTTCATTTCATGGTATCTGTTTCTAGAATTTCATGATAGCAGAAAACATGTACTTGTCTAAAATCTCCTAAAAATAATTGGAATGCCTACCAAAAAAGTATAGTTTTGGAGTTACTAAATAATTGAAATCTCTTGTGTGACATTGGGAAAGTTACTTAGCTGCATTGAACTACTGTTTTCTCTTCTATAAATGACGTTAGTCTTACCTGCTTTGCACAGTTGCTGTGAAGATGAAATGAGAAAGCATACGTGATGTTCAGGCATGGTGTCTGGTATACAGAAAGTGCTTAATAAATGATGGCTGCCTTTCCTCACCCTAAGCAGTTCTTTTTTCTGTATAGACAAGCATGATCAAACAAGGATTTCATTCAGTACTTACTAAAACCAATTTTTTTAGAAATATTTTTTGTAAGTCATCAGTCATCATCATGTTTCTTTTCCACACTGCAAACACATGAGAAATAAAGTATATGCTAAAAAGGAAACAATTTTGAAAATCCTTTAAGATTGAACTCTCTCTTCCTGTTTTAAAAATAAATCTTTTTACCTATTAAGAGAGAATTTTACATGCCATAAATCTCCAGTAGATGTAGACAAATTTCTCTGTGGTTGTCACTTATAAAAAATGTTGTGTTGACTCACTAAGTAAGAAAATGGTTAAATGGCCCTTCAAGCAATGTTCCCCTTTAATTTCCTTGGCAGAAAATCCTAACATTTAAAACAAAAGCAGTTCACAAACCACCTTAAAATGTTTAACCCATGATATTTAGACCCAGAGTAAAACTTTAAATTGATACAAACAAAGGTTAAGGATTTGTTTCAGTCTTTTCAGTTCACTGCACTATTTTTTTTCTGTGCATACATATTTCCGGTAAGCTCTGTAGTTATAACTACAGCAAGTGACATGTGATGGACCCCAAATTGCTGCACTGTGAAATATGCACAGAAAAAAAAAGACAAATGAAGATATCAAGGTCTGTTTTATTTCGCGCTGAACTGTAAAATGCCACCCTTGTTGGACAGAAGATTACTGATTCTGAGCAGGGCTCGCTGACTGCTAAGTTGTGGGTAGTGTTTCACTTTCAGCAACTGTTAATATCCAGGGTTATCCAGGCATAATGACCTCACTATTTGTGACACATTGTTGAATTTTCTGGTTCTTTTAACTTATTTAGACCTTTCTCCCCCTCTCTATTCATTGGAAGACTGGAATGATCCTGAGCCGAGCGATAACTCAGGGCTGCCTGGCTATTGGTCATCCTATCAGAGTCAAGGCTGCTGAGGGAACATCACTAGAAGGATATAAATTAATCTTACAGAAAAGGTAATGCTTATAAATTATTTAGCTCAAGATAATAAATGCTAATTTCAAGAATTCTGAGCAGTTCAATTGTGATGCCTCCTGGTTTGGATTGAATATTCATTCAATGTTTAAATTTGTGTTCATAATAACAATATTAATTTCTGAATCCAAAGTAAGCTTGAAAATGTATGCCACTTAGTTTGGTAGTGTTTTAAAGATATTTTAAAAGGTGAAATGTTGGCCTTCAACATGTATCTATGTCGTAGACAAACTGCTGCTTTACTCTATAATTATCAGAACTCATTTCTTTATATCCATTTTGATTGTTAATTAACAAACTTAAATTTTTGTGTATATTCTTAACCTTTTTCCATCTTCTGAATATAAAACATTGAACTGTGAAAGAATAATCACAGAGACCAAAAAATGCTGGCTTGTAAGGGACTGTAAGTGTCCTTCTTATTTGTTTTTTTCTGATTTAGGAAGATATAATAAAGGAAAGCAGATTGAGGAAGAAAGTTGATTTATCTCCAAGAGTCTCAAAATATTGTTTTCTAGTCACTTTCTTTTTTCTTGGTCTTTTGTTTTGATGTTTTGTTTTCACTTAGTGTTGAAAAAAACAATTTCTATCGTACCTCAGGACTTAAAAAGCCATTACCAACTACTTCTGGCTAGATAGGCGCTTAGGATGTGCTTAGGCTGCAATCATCAGAGAAGTTGATCCAGCCGTAAATACAGAAGGGAAGTTTTCTCTAACTTGCAAAGCAGATATAAGGATATCATGTAATGATTAAGAATGTGATCTACAGACTCAAATTCCCAGGTATAGATCCAGGCTGCACTGCTTACTCTAACAACAAACTGTCTAAGCCAGATGCTATTCTAATGTCCTTAAATTTCATTGTCAAATTTTATCCTTACAACAATCTGATAGGGTAGGTATCATTATTATCTTTACAGGTGAGGATATTGAGGTACAGAGAAGTTAATCACCTGCTCAAGGCCATACCTACTAAGTGGTTTGGCAGGAAGGCAAACCCAAGCAGTCAGGCCCTATAACCTGAAAGTAGACACTTAGCCACAACACTACACTGTCAGTCAGTTAAAGTCCAGTCAGACAATTGCCAGTGAGTGCCAAGTGTGGTAGCAGATACCTTAGTGGATGAGCAGGGTACATCACTTGAAAAACTCAGGCAGATGGGAAAGGAAGATGTTAGCTTGGTGTTATGCAAACTCTCCAGTGCTAATAGAGTCCTAAACACATAGTTCCTAAGTAGTGGCAGACAACCCTAAAGCAAGTCTCAGTTTGGTATGGAACTGTACGCAGACTGGGTAATAAGATTTCTGAAGCAAAATGAGTTCTGTAAACTAGAGACACATTGAGCATGAACTTGCAATGCCAATGCCAATGCCAATGCGAAACTATGGAACAGGGAGCCAGAGATGCTTGAGCTCATTTAGTCCACAGTTATACTAAAGAGAAAAATCAATCAATTGTAACTGACCCAAAAATGACACAGATGATAGAATTACTGGATGGGACATTAAAACAGCTGTTTTAACTGTATTCTGTATATTCAAGAAGCTAGAGGAAAGATTGAACATGTTAACTAAATACATGGAAGATATAAAAGAACTCAAATTTCAAAAGATTAAAACTATAATATATGAGACAAAAAATATACTAAACATGGCTAATGCCAGATTAGACAATGTGGAAGAAAATAGCAGTGAACTTGAGAAGATAACAAAACTATTCACAAGGAAAACCGGAGAGAAAACAAATACTTCAAAAAAAAAAAAAAAGAACATAGCATCAGTGAGATGTGAGAAAATTTCATATGGCCCAATTTCTGAGTATTTGTAGTCTCTGACAGGTTAAAGCAAGGAAAAGAAAAATATTGGAGGAAATAGTGTCTGAAGAATTTCTATGTGCAAAATTGAGAGCTATAACCCACTGATCCAAGGAACTCAACAAATTCCAAGCACAAGAAGCATGAAGAGACAAAACCAAGGCACATTGTCATAGAATTGTTTAAAATTAGTGATAAAGAGAAAATCTTAAAAGCAGAGAGAACAGGCGTATTATGTACAAGAGGAGCTAAAATAAAGCTGACAGCAGATTTCTTGTTGGTAACAATGCAAGTAAGAAGACAGTGGAAGAACATCTTTAAAATACTAAAAGAGGAGGTGGGGAGGAACCCGTTAATATAGAAAACTTTCCCCAGTGAAAATGTCTTTCAAAAATTAAGGCAATATAAAGACCTTAAGATATTCACAAACTGAAGAACTCATCACCAGCAGATCTTCATGACAAGCAATGTTAGAGGAAGTCCTTCAGACAGAAGTAAAATGATACCAGATGGAAATATAGAGCACTGGCAATGGTGACTATATAGGTAATATAACAATGCTACTAGGCCTGGCATGGTGGCTCATGCCCATAATTCCAGCACTTTGGGATACTGAGGTGGGCAGATCACTTGAGCCCAGGAATTTGAGACCAGCACGGGTGACGTGGTGGAATTCCATCTCTACAAAAAATAGAAAAATTAGTCAGGTTCAGTGAAGGTCTACACCTGTAGTTCCAGCTCCTTGGGAGGTTGAGGCAGGAGGTCAAGGCTATAGTGAGCCATGATTGCACCACTACACTCCAACCTGAGTGACAGAGCAAGCTTGTGTGTCAAAAACAAAACACCCCCAAAACCCCACAGTGCTAATTATTTTTGTCTCTTTAAAAGATAATTGATTGTTTAAAGCAATAGTGATAATAATAATATATTGTGGAGATAATATGTAGAAATAAAATGTGTGATGGAAATAACACAAATGCCACTAGGAGAGAAATGGAAGAAAGATTTTTTTATACCATTTGTGAAATGATGTGATATCAAATGAAAGTAGATTATGATAAGTTAAAAATATATAATCACCAAAGCAATCATTAAAATAGTAGAGAGTTATAGCTAACAAGCCAAAAAAGTAAATAAAATGAAATATTAAAAATAATTAATCCAAATCAAGACAAAGAGGAAAAGAGGAACAAAGAACAGAAATAGAAAATAAATAACAAAATGGTAGGCTTAAAGCCACGTGTATCAATAATTGCATTAAATATAAATAATGTAAACACCCCATTTAAAAATCAGACATTATTAGATTAGATAAAAAACAACATCCATCTATATGCTACCTATAAGAAATTAACTTTAAATATAAAGAAACAAATATGTTGAAAGTAAATTCATGAAAAATATATACAATGATAAAATTAATACAAATAAAGTAAGAATGGATATATTAGTATCAGATAAAGTAGACTTCAGTAAAAAGAATATTACTAGGGATAAATAGGGCCATTTGATGATTAAGGGGTTAATTTATCACGAGAACATAACAATTCTAATTTTTTAAAAATGACACAGCTTCAAAATACCTGCAGTGAAAGCTGATAGAATTGCCAGGAAAAAGAGAAACATCTAAAACTCTAGTGAGCAACAATAATACCCTGTTTCATAATTAACAGAACAAGTGAAAAAACCTGTAAGGATATAGATGACTAGAATAACATTACAGACCAACTTTACCTAATTGATATTTATAGAAAAATGCATTCAATAACGGCAGAAGATGCATTTTTTGAAGTACATAGCATGTTGACCAAAATAGTCTATATAATGGCTATGAAACAAGTTTAAATAAGTTTAAGAAAATTCAAGTAATATAGAGTGTTGTTCTCTGATGATAATGGAGTTAAACTAAAATATAGTGGCAAGTTTTCTGCAAAACCCCCAGATATTTGAACACATTTATAACAAACCCATGAATCAAAGAAGGCATCAAAATGGAAATTAGCAAGTATTTTGAACTGAATGAAAATGAAAATACAACATATTAAAATTTATGAAACACTGCTGAGGTTTTCAGAGGGAAAGTTATATAAATGTCTGTGTAAGAAAAGAAGAAAGATATTAAATCAATGACTTCAGCTTCCACTCTAAGAAACTGTAAGAGCCAATCAAACACAAAGTAAGCAGAAGAAATGGGATAATAAAAGAGTGGAAATCAGTAAAATAGAAAAAAAAGAAAACCAATGAAATTAAAAGCTGGATTTTTTTGAAAAGATTAAAAAAAACTAATAAATCTCTAGTCAGATTGTTCAGATAAAAAGAGAGGACACAAATTACCTGTATCAGCAATGAGAGATATCACGCAGTATTAAAGGGATGATAAGGGAATATTTTGAACAACCATGTGCCAGTAAATTTGTCGTTTAGGTGGTAAAGACCAATTCCTTTAAAAGACACAAATCACCAATGCCTACTCAAGAAAAAATGGGAAACCTGAATAGTCCTACATCTCTTAAAGAAATGGAAAACCTTCCTACAAAGAAAATTCCAGACCCAGATTACTTCACTAGCTTCACTGGGAAATTCTGCAAACATTTTAGGAAAAATAATACCAATTCTACACAATCCTATCCAGAAAAGAAATAAGAAGGAATACTTTCCATCTGATTCTAGGGGGTCAGCGTTATCCTGGTCACAAAACTTAGGAAAAGAAAATCATAGACCAGTATCTCTCATGACTATAAGTGCAAAAAATGATTAACAAAATTTTAGCAAATGGAATACAACAATTTATAAAAAGATGTATCATGAACAAGTGGGGTTTATCCCAGGAGTGCAAGAATAGCTTAAGAATAATTAGCTCTAAATGATCATAGACCTAAATGTAAAACCTAAAACTGTAGGTATCTTAGATGAAAACATAGGAGAAACTATTTGTGACCTTCCATTAGGCAAAACTTTCTCAGATATGACACCAAAAGCATGATCCACAAAAATAAAAATTGACAAGTTACACTTCAACAATATTAAACATTTCTATTCTCTGAAAGACAGTGAATGAAGAGAGAATGAAAAGACAAGCCACACACAAGATGCAAATATTTGCAAATCATATATATTTGCAAAATACATACACACAATTCAAGAAAACATGGGGATAAATGATTTGGAGAGTTACTTTAACAGGGCAGATATACAATTGGCATATGAAAATATGCTCAACACTATTATTCATTAGGGGAATGCCAAATAAACCTACAATGAAGCATCACTACATATTTGTTAGAATGTCTAATCTTTAAAAGATTGACCATACCAGTATTGGTGAGTATGTGGTACAACTAGAACTCTCATAAGTCGTTGGTGGAAATATAAAGTGGTTTAGTTACTTTGGAAAACAGTTGATACTTCCCTAAAATATTAAGCATCCATCTACCTTATGAACCAGCCATTCTACTCCTAGAAATTTATGCAAAGAAAATGAAAGCATACATTCATACGAAGAATGTATACTTTGTTCATGTATAAATGTTCATAGTGGCCAGGCATAGTGGCTCACACCTGTAATCTCAGAACTTTGGGAGGCTGAGGGAGGAGGGAGGGATTGCTTGAGACCAGGAGTTTGAGACCAGCCTGGGCAACATAGTGAGACCCTGTGTCTACAAAAAATTAAAAATTTTTAACTAAAAAATTAAAAATTATCTGAGCATGGTTGTGTGCCCCTGTAGTCTCACCTACTCAGGAGGCTGTGGCAGGAGGATTGTTTGAGCCTGGAAGGTCGATGCAGCAGTGAGCCGTGATTGCACCACTGCACTTCTCCCTGAGTGACAGAGCGAGACCCTGTGTCAATCAATCAATCAATCAATGTTCTTAGCAGCTTTATTTCTAAAAGCCTACAGAAAAAAAACTAGAAATAACTCAAATGTCCATCCCATCCATAGGTGAACAGATAATCTATACAATAGAATACCCAGCAATAAAAAGGAATAAACTCTTGATATATTCAACAATGTAGATGAATCTCAAAGTAATTACACTGAAGGAAAGTAGAAAATAAAACAAAAAAAGTACATATTGTTTGATTCAATGTATATATAATTTAGAAAATGCTAACTAATGTAGAGTAATGGAAAGCAGATCAGTGGTTGCCTGAAGATAGGAAGATGGGGAAGGGACAGGAGGGAGAGATTAAAAAAGGGCATAAATAAACTTTAGGAGTGATTCATTTTGCATGACAGATGTGGATATGTTCATTATCTTGATTGTTGTGTTGCTTGCACAGATGTATATATATTTCAAAACTTACCAAATTTTACCCTTTGAATATGTGACTACTAATTGTGCAATACTGTATGTCAATTATTTTTCAATAAAGCTGTTTTTTTTTTAAAAAAAAACCTTAAAAACAATTAAGAAAAAATAAAAATGATAAGGAATGACTAAATGGTTACTTTAGAAGGAGACAGTGAGAGAAGGCCTTTCTCAATGGGATAGTTCATCAGTGGCCTAGGTCAAAATGGCAGGTGATTGGAAAGTTATAGATAGCTTGATGGGCATACTCTTCATGCCCAGGACTCTCACTAGGCACACCGGATACTGAAAGTACTGCAACATCTCATCAGCTGATCTGGTCTTAGCCCACTGAGGCTAACTAAGCCCATTACCTCAGTGGGCTAAGACCAGATCAGCTGATGAAATATTGAGGTCTACTTCTACTCTGGTCAAGATTGTCATGGAATTGAGTGGGCTGAGACTGAAGACTCAATGTTCTTATTACCTATAGAGGAGAAAGCTTGGGCAAGAAAAGAGATGTTCATGAAACAAGCAAACAAACAAAAATAAGAAAAGATTTTGTTTAATCTAGAAAAGAAGGAAGGAAGAGAGGGAGGGAAGTACTTAAGTTGAAGGCAAGTTGCGTTAATACAAAGGCATATCATCCTAATTGTGTAGGGATCCTCCCTCCTGCTCACCTTTTAACTTGCCTTTATCCAAAAAGCGAAATCCAAGGTGGAGCCAAAATAGGAAATTTAGAAAACTGGAAGTTCTCACTGACTATGAAGTTATACTTCATTTTAGAAAGCAGGAAGGACCAAAATTTTTAGAGTTTGCCTCACCTCTGGGTAATTTCAAACACATTTATCTTTTCCAGGACATCTAAAATGACTGTGTGACTTGTTTTTTTTAAGATAACCATATTTTATTATAAATAACAATAAATATCTTCATGTGACAGCAATTTCTAGAGATAAAAATTTTCTCTTTTTCTAAGTAGTATTATATGATTTTAACAAAAGCTATGAATCAAGACATAGCCTTTATATGCTAGAAATAATAGAACTAGTACTTAAAGTAGCAACCTGACAACTCACAAAAGAATATTATAAACATATCATGCCTCATTAGTTCAATTATGTCTCATTTGGTGTTAATAATCTTATTCTTATTCAATATAGCAAGTGCTTGTGCGTATTTTCCCTTTTAATATATATATTTTTCTATCTGTGCATCTGACTGTTAATAGATGAAAGGTAAACCAACAATCTCTTTACCAGGTGACCTAAACCATCTCAAAAATCATTTAAAAATGCTATTTTCCAAAAGATATTTTGGACACCTTACAGATAAACTAGTTGAATCGAAGTTATTTTCCAGAGCACCATTCAATATTGATATTGCTTCATTTTTAAGGATTGCAGATATACAGGGTATCTGGACTTTAGTGTTCAACTAAAAAACTAACATAACATCAAACACTTGCACACACATGCACGCACAGAGGAAGATTAGATTATAAAGGTTAAAAACTGTTAACCCATGGATTTTGTTTGGCTTGCATGTTATTACAATTTTTGAATTAGTCGTGAGCCTATAGAAATAGGAAGATTTCACACAAAAGTGACATACTTCTGGCTTTTCTTGAAAAAATCTGAAATGGGTTTTCATTTTTTCAGAAAAAATCTGAAATGGCACTGGATCTGAATTCTGTCATGACACCCATCAGGAAGGAACTGAGTGGTGATGTCCCCTTTAGATGGAACATACATCCTCCAGTTTGCCATGTTCTCCACCGTTCCCTTTGGCAGTCCTCACGCTGGCTCTCACTGCTTCATGAATTTCTAATACCTGTCTGGCCCATAAAGCCTTTTGAATTTGCAAAAGCCCCTACATGTAAAATCAATGGACTAATGGACCTGCCAAAGGAGACCTCTTTTCTATCTTTAGTCTGTACGTTTCTTAAATCAGAATAAATACAGAACTGAATGTTCTGTCTTAAAGATGATCCATAAAAGAAGTTTCAGACTTACATGGAACCCTGTCCAATCTCAAGTAATCTTTACCGTCTTTCATATTTCAAGGTTAATTTCTCAGTTATAGCTTTTTGCATCCATTTTTTTTATTGCCATTTAGGTCTTGCTAAAAATGCAGTGACAACTGGCAAACATTACCGGACTAGGTTAAAAACACACACTGCTTTAAGGACACCTTTACATACAATCAGCAAGTGTAGCTGTGTAATGTTAAGGAATAGCAGCAGACAGAAGTTGTATTAACACATATAGGTTACGCCATTACAAACGTCAACATCAAATAGAAAGTTGTCCATGTGTAATTTCACACTATGTGGATTACTGAATGAACCTTGTCTTTGTTCTTACTATGTTATGAATTATGGACTGGAAATCCCTTTCCCCATCCTCTACATGCATTCTACTTTTGGCCCGGGTAGCATTGATAGACACCAGAGCCATTTGAGGCTGTCTGAGAAAAGAAACTTGTGATCCTGAAGCATGATAATAGCCCTCCATATAGTTACCAGGAAATGATGAATGTGTGAGTGTATAAACACATACAAACAGATATATATATATGTGTAAATGTATTACACACATATATATGTGTAAATGTATTATGCACATATATATGTGTAAATATATTACACACATATATGTGTGTGATGTATAGATATAGATATCTATATCATATCTGTATCTATATCACATATCGATATAGCTGTATGGGTGATATCTATATCTATATTACCTATATAGACATTTACACATATGCATGCTTAATAGGGTTACACTACTTAGCAAGCTTCCCAGGGCAGATCATTCTCAGTTCCCTCACTTATAAAATGAGAACACTTGGAAGTCATATGATTTCAGAGAAGGAAGGATCTGAAGAATGCGTGCTTCAAAATTCTCTTTACTAGTGGTGGTAGAGGTGGTGATAATGGCAGTTGTGATAAGAGTATCATCATTATTAAAAAAAAATTCCAAGGCCACTAGAGACTAAGTGATCTACTAAAGGTCATATGTCTAGTTAACGTTAGATGCAGGACTAGAACTCAAGTCTCTCAACCTTAGTTCAGTGTATGTCATGATATTATGACTGATTCTTGGATGGAATATAGCTCCTCCATTTTCCCTTCCTTTCATTATTGATGTCGTTGTTATTTTTTGTTTTTAAAAAATCTTTTTAGCTTGGTGCTTTTTGATCAAGAAGAGGAAAGTCTATGATATCATTCTCTAAATGAGTCTCATCTGAGCATCATTGTATGTTGGATCTAAATTTGATTTTTCTACATATAAAATGTCTTGAAAAATAGGCAGATACACTTTTGTGTGTAGAAATTTTATTTCTTTAAGAAGTTATTGTAAATTAGAATGATACCTTTTCATCCAGCCTAATGTGGCACTTCATGAGAGATTTGTTTTTTTACAACTTTGGTAAAATTTAGGGACAACATTTATAGATTTAAGTAGACTACCAACAGAAGTGATACTAGTAAGCTCCCAGAGGTTATAGATTATATAAGACTACATGGTTTTAGTAGAATTTTCTAGGAAAAGATATGCCAGAACAGAATTGAAGCTTGATAAAATTTGACAAATGCTAGAAATTTGCATCTCTTTCAGAATTATTTCTTTTCTTTCTTTCTTTTTTTTTTTTGAGATGGAGTTTCACTCTTGTTGCCCAGGCTGGAGTGCAATGGCATGATCTTGGCTCACCGCAACCTCCACCTCCTGGGTTCAAGCGATTCTCCTGTCTCAGCCTCCCGAGTAGCTGGCATTACAGGCATGTGCCACCACACCTGGCTAATTTTTTTGTATTTTTAGTAGAGACGAGGTTTCACCATGTTAGCCAGGATGGTCTCAATCTCCTGACCTCGTGATCCACCCGCCTCGGCCTCCCAAAGTGCTGGGATTACAGGCGTGAGCCACCACGCCCGGCCTTATTTCTTTTTTTCTTAACAAATGTGTAATTTATCTTCTTTAGCCATCTATCAAAAAGATCTTTTAAGTTCCCTAAACAGCCATATATTAAATTTAAAACATTTTCAGATGGCTTTATGATTAATTTTTAGGGTAGTAACATTCTGACACTTTATTCACGTTTTTATTTATTCAAAGATAGCTTTAATATCCTGTTACATGCCAGGCCTTGTGATCAGCTCTGAGGATATACATGGTCTCTGCCCTCACACAGTTGCCAGCTTGGTGGACATCTTTTCTGTTGTATTAGTTTTGAGAGAAGATGCTGTAAGTTCAGAAAGTCGAAACTCAAATCAGCATAATTCATCATCAAGGCAACACCGTAATTCGATTAAAAGACAAAATTCTGAATTTTACAGATTTGTATGGTTAACATCAGTTTATTAATTGCCAATTGCAGATGTCGTATACCTTGAAAAATTATCATTTGCCATTTTATTTATCTCGAAGAAATATACTCACAATAATTTATGAAACAGGAGAGATTGCTTGTAAGCAATGAAGCTGCATTGAGTTATAGCCCTTACAATTAAAATGATCTAAATTTTATTGCAACCCAACACATCTCTATCAAAGCATTACAGCAATCACTCTTTTTTATTATTTTGAAAAGAGTATACTTCTCAGCTTGGGATTGACAGCTTTAAAGACTAGCAATATTGTTTTTGTTATTTCTTCATTCAGGGTTTGAAATATGAACTTTCTCAGTACCTCAGGAGAATTTGTTATAGTATAAAACTGGCGATTATTTTAATACAGTTGTATAAAAACATTATGATTATATCAATATGTATTAAGTTACTGAGATTGTGTCAAATTATAATTAGTGAGACTAAGATGTTGACTCCATTTTCAGTCTTCCACTTAAACAAAATAACTTCCGTTATACTTTTCTGATCTAATTGAGATGTTGAGCTTAAGTCAGACATTCTGGGTTCTGGTTCCTATTTGTATAATAACTAGTGCTGTGATTTTGACCAGCTCACTTCATCTCTCTGCATCTCATTTTATTCATCTATAAAATGAGAACTCGACTGGGATAGCCCCTCACTTCCATTCAAATTCTCACAGTCTGTTTTTTCTTGGATAATCATTATTATCATAACCATCATTTTAGTTCTGGACCCCAAGTCAAAATTTAAAAAGCTTCTCTTTTCCTTTATTAATTATAATATAGAAAGATCCTTAGAAAGACAACTTCCCCTGATACCTTCATCACCCTACCTAATGCTGAAGTTGTTTTGAGCAACAATTACATTGTCAAAGCCTTAGAATGGGATCCTTAGCTTAGGGGTCAGTTATACCTTGAAAGATATTTTATTTAATATTAAACTCTTTTACATATCTATTAGAACTCTTCTTATTTTTCACATCTCTGCCCGCCTCTGCTCCATTCTCATTTCATTTTCCTTTAATGGTGTCATGTTCCTCTTCTTTTCCCAATTTTGACATCTCAGACTCACCGTTGTCTACTCTCTCTAACCTCCACCTCATTTATTCAATCATCAAATCATTTCTCCTTTATAATATTTTTGTAGTTTTCTCTACTTCATACACTTCACTTCTGATATTAGATGTGTTATTTTTGTTTTTTCACATCAAGCAATTCTTCAGTTCTCAGTGGACACCTGCTGTGTGTCCTACAATTCAATTCAGTTCTGCCACTATCTACCAGGAGTTAGCATTAGATCCCACAAGTTAAGGGCTCAGTCCCACAAGACTGCCTTCACTTAAAACACCAGTCACAAGTCCCAGGTTGTCACCTATACTCCTGACCAACCAGCTATATGTCGGGATTCTCATGACCCCCTCGTTGGGTTTGATAATCTGCTAGAATGGCTCACAGAACTCAGAGAAACATTTACTTATGTTTACCAGTTTATTATGAAGGATATGATAAAGGATACACATGAACAGTCAGATGAAGAGGTACACAAGGCAAGGTCTGGAAGTGTCCTGAGGACAGGAGCTTCTGTTCCTGTGGAGTTGGGATGCACCACCCTCCTGGCACATGGATGTGTTCACAAACCTAGAAGCTCTCCAAATCCTATATTCTGTTGATTTTTATGGAGGCATGATTGATTATTAACTCATTCTCCAGCTCCTCTTTTCTCCTAAGAGAAGGCACAGGGACACTAAAAGTTCCAGTGTTTGAATCATGACTTGGTCTTTCTGGTGACCAGCCCTCATCCAGGAGCCTTCCAAGAATCCCCTCATTAGGACAAAAGATGCTTCTATCACTCAAGGAATGTCAAGGGAGTTAGAAGCTCTGTGCCCAGAACCCAGCACAGAGACAACATGTTTCTTACTATTTCTAAGTTTAAACATTTGATTTTTCATTTCCTCACTGCCCTCATTATTCTAGTACATGGTTTCCAAAGTTTGGCTTATTAACCACACACATAGAAATCCCCAGAATTTTATAATTGGAATAACTTGAAACACCTGTTAATGTAGATTTTTTGGGTGGGGGGTGGGTCCAGACCTTCAGAATCAAAACCTCTGAGGCTAGGATTCTAGACACCTACATTGTTATTAAGCATCCATTTCAACATGCCTATGAATTCTTCATATTCTTTTACATGACTGGATGTAGGCTAAAGACTAATGTGTACTGAACTAGTTTTGGACGGCTGCCTTTACATACTCTGCCCAGATCACATAGCACCTTGCTTTAGAATAGAATAGAGCATTACCTGACACCTCTTATACTCAACCTTTGATGTTTCTGTCAAAACTCAGAGGCAGTAGGAAAAGTCTTGTTTAACATCCTGTTACACTTAATTTAATTCATTTTTGTTCTACCTTTGTAAGATTTCTAAATATTAATGAATACATGATTAGTTAATTTAGGCATAATTAGCTTCATCACATTTTAGGTTTTTCTTACTCAGACTTAGCTGAGAAAATACAATATTCCCTGACAAAATTCTCTAGTTGTTTCAGAATTAGGCACGTGAGGTTCCTAATTTTCCATGGTATCTTTTTTCTTACTATTCTCTTAATCTTTATATTTAATTAAGTCTCTTTCTTTGTCTCATAGAGGATCTTTTTTGCAGGCAGAACTTTCCATAATATTCTCATTGATTGTATTTGTTCTCTAAAATTTTTGATCACTGTTGCTACTGGTAACACACACATGCACATACTTACCCCCCTTAGGGTACCAGAGCATTGTAGGAGGGAAATTGGTTGTCTTAGGGAAAGCTTTAGCTGCTGAGATAAAAGTGATGGTGGCAGAATCTTTGGTAGAGTGTGGGCAGTCCTCCTGCCAGGCTATCTGGAAAATGATCATTTTATTTAAAACCTACAAGTGTTTCTGTGGAGAGAAGATGTCAATCTCTAAATTACATTTTCGTTACAGACATAGTGGAGATGAATCTCAGAAGTGGGTGTTTGGAACTGATGGTTGCATTTATTCAAAGGTAAGGACTTTATAATCCACAGCTTTTATGCCTAAGTTTTTCTATTCCCAGATTCTTATAAAGGGTACTATCTATTGTTTAGAGCAAGAAATGCTCTTTCTGCATATATGACTTCACTCTGTACCTAGAAATTTAGAATTTAACTTAACTCAATAATTTCCTTTAACTTTTTTTTAAATTTTAAAACACATTTTCTAAAGTCAAAAATAATTTTTCCTAATTCATTGCTATAATATTACCCAGCATTTTAGGGCATCAGTTTTCTTCTACATTGAAATGAAGAATTTGGTACTTTGGGAAACTACCAGTATCTACTACTGTTGAACATGTCTAGACAACCCAGCAATTCCCCTACTAGTCATATGCCAACAAATGGTCATATGCTTACATATATTAAGGAAACAATAAATTAATAAAATGTTAATAGCAATACTAATTCTAGTAGCTTCAGAGTTGTGATTACTCAAATGGATGTCAGCAGTAGAAGGGATAAATAAATTGTATTAGACACTGTGTATTCATTGGAATACTATATGGCAGGGTTGGCGAATGTTTTTCTAAAGAGCCAGACACTGGATAATATGTTAATGGATGGATGTGTCTACATTTCAATAAAACTTTATTTACAGAAACAGGTCAAGGTCTGTTTCTCATTTCTAAGACTTCAACAGAATGGGCTTTACTGTCTATATTTCTACTAATGTTCTCATCCCAACCACTTGAGTAATCTCTAAGAAGCTTTAGAGTTTCCCAAGGTGGCAGATGAGAGGATTCTCCAGCATTCCTCACCCACCTGGAAGAAGCAAACCAGTGTGTAGAGATTCACACTGTGAAGTTTTATCCAAGAAGGAAAACAAGCTTAACAGACAAGCAAAAGAAAACCTAGATGCTGGGAAACAGAAGGTGGTCAGGCAGCCTGCTTGGTGGGGTCTAGCTGAAAATGGCAAGTGAATCCCCAATATGGGAGAGGGAGAGTGAGTTCCTCTGTGATCTACCTCCCCCTGGGGAATCCAGGACACAGAAGAGCACCTTGAGCCTCCCAAGCCCTGGATATCACACTGGGACACTGTGTGAGAAAGAATGACACTGGAAAGTATATCACCCATTTTCCTAGACACGGACACCAATAAGAGGATCTGAAAACCAATACAGAAATCCAAACATAAATCCAGGATTAATGAGAAATTTATCAAGGACATCTATATCTCCAAATAAACAGCAGTTGGGCATGGTGACTCATACCTGTAATTCTAGCACTTTGGGAGGCCAAGGCAGGATTGCTTGAGCCCAGGAGTTTGAGGCCAGCATGGGCAACATGGCAAGATCCCAGCTCTACAAAATTTAAAAATTAGCCAGTCCTGGTGGTGCATGCCTGTGATCCCAGCTACTCAGAAGGCTGAGGTGGGAGGATTGCTTGAGTCTAGGAGGTCAAGGCTGCAGTGAGCTGTGTTCATGCCACTACGCTCCAGCCTGGGTGACAAAGTGAGATCTTGCCTCAAAAAATAAAAATTAAATTAAATTAAGTAAACAGAACAACTGGAAATAAAATTTTCATTGAAAGAATTACAAAATGCATTTGAGAGCTTCAACAATAGCCTAGATCAAGAAGAAGAAAGAATCTCAGAACTTGAACACAGGTCTTTGGAATTAATCCAGTCAAACAAAAATAAAGAAAAAAAAGAATAAAAAAGAATGAATGGGGCCAGGTGCAGTGGCTCACACCTGTACTCCCAGCACTTTGGGAGACTGAGGCAGGTGGATCACATGAGGTCTGGAGTTTGAGACCAGCCTGACCAACATGGAGAAACCCCGTCTCTACTAAAAATACAAAATTAGCCGGGCGTGGTGGCACATGCCTGTAATCCCAGCTACTGGGGAGGCTGAGGCAGGAGAATCACTTGAACCCAGGAGGCGGAGGTTGTGGTGAGTCAAGATCGCGCCATTGCACTCCAGCACTCCAGCCTGGGCAACAAGAGCGAAACTCTGTCTCAAAAAAAAAAAAAAAAAAAAAGAATGAATGGGCCAGGCATGGTGATTCACACCTGTAATCTGAGCACTTTGAGAGTCCCCCACAGGGGGCTAATGTCTAGAATTTACAAGGAACTCAGCAGCAGCATAAGCCAAAACAGATAACTCTATTAAAAAGTGGGTGAAGGACATGATAGACATTTTTCAAAAGAAGACATACAAATGGCCAACAAGGGTATAAAAAATGCTTAACATCACTAATCATCAGAGAACTGCAAAATTAAAACAAGATACTTGTTACACTAGTTAGAATGGCTGCTATGAAGAAGACAAAAATAACAGATATTGACTAGGATGCAAAGAAAAGGGATCACTTATACACTCTTGGTGGAAATGTAAATTATTATAGTGCAACTTGTATAGAAAGCAATATGGAGATTTCTCAGAGAACTTAAGATAGAACTACCATTTCATCCAGCAATCCCACTACTGGATATCTACCCAAAGGAAAAGAAATCATTATATCAAAAAGATACATGCACTCATATGTTTATCATAGTACTATTCACGATAGCAAAGATATGGAATCAACCTAAGGTTCTATCAGTGAACAAATAGACAAGAAAATGTGGTATATATACACAGTGGAATATTATTCAGCTGTTAAAAAGAATGAAATAATATATTTTGCTGCAACATGGATGCAACTGACAGAGACCATTAAGTGATACAACTCAGAAAAAGAAAGACAAAACCCATATGTTCTCACTTATAGGTGGAAGCTAAATAATGTGTACACATGGACATAGAGTGTAGAATGATAGATATTGGAGACTCAGAAGGGTGAGAGGATGGATAATGAGAAATTACTTAATGGATGCGATATATATCATTCAAGTGATGGATGCACTAAAAGCCCAGACTCCACCACTATGTAATATAGCCGTGTAACAAAATTGCACTTGTGCTTCTTAAATGTATACAAATAATAGTAATTATAAAAAAATTTAGGCTCTGTCTACAGCTCTTCACTTCAGAGTCATCACCAGAGTCACCCTTTATGATCCATTCATGGTAATATAGGTTTTGTCTATCCTGCTTTTTCAAACTCTCACAGCCTCTGTTCATTACCCGGTTCCAAAGCTACTTCCACATTTTTAAGCATTTGTTATAACAACACCCTACTTCTGGGTACCAATTTGTCTCATTTGTGCTGCTGTAACAAAATACCACAGACTGGGTCATTTATAAACAATAGAAATTTATTTCTCATACTTCTGAGGGCTGGGGAGTCTAAGACCAAAATGCCAATAAGTTTGGTGTCTGGTGAGGGCTGCTGTCTGCCTTGTTGCTACATCCTCTGGAGGGGACAAATGCCATATTCTCACATGGTAGAAGGGACAGAAAGGGTTGAACAAACTCCCTTGAGCCTTTCTATAAAGGCCCTAATTCTGTCCATGAGAGCTCTGCCGTATGACTCAATCAACTCATAAAGGCCCTACCTCTTAATACTATCACATTGGCAATTAAGTTTCAACATGCGAATTTTGGGGGACACATTCAGACCATAGCAAATGAGTTTTGTGTGGAGGGTTACCAGCTAAACACCTCCCTATGGACAGCTTCCCGTAACTCCAAAGTCAGTTTGCAGTGAATACTACTGGTGCCACCCCTCAGTGACTTCTTCGACGTCCAGTGAGACATGGCTGTGCCCTCTCTGATGTGAACTGGATCTGAGCCATGAGTCAGGCATCTTTCTATACCTTCCATTTCCCCTATACCTGCCATTCTTATATTCTTTAGTGTTCTCTTTAACTGTTACTAGCCACTCCAATCCCCTGTTACTAATTGTTTATGTTCAACTTTCCCTCTTTGATTACTATGTGGTTTGTATCTCCTTACTGGACCCTGACTGATAAGCATGGTGATTTTATTTTTCTACTGTTCTAGAATTACGTCACAACTTGCATCATTTTAGAAATTTAGAGTTTGATACAATTTAAATATAAAAATGTGTTATAATAACATTTCCTTCCCTGAATAGTTATTTGTTGGTACACCAGCTAAAATTTCACCCCATTTATTAACCCAGCCCGAACTATTCACCTTTAGTTCTGTTCATAGAAGGGAATTTGACACATCAATGAAACGTCAAAGCTTTTTAAGAATTACCTTTCCTAACTTTGCTCAAGATTTCACTCCAACTTTCCTTTTATTCATCCCTCATGCCATTTATAATCTTTACCATATTCCTGAGCCAGAGTGAGGCTCTAGGTAGATGAAGAAGGAGTCTTGTACTTCTTGGTAAAAATAAAAAGTAGAATTTTTAGACAATACCAAAATATCTCTCCAGCTGTTTGGCTTGTGCCTGCACGTAATTATGAAACATACCTGAACACAGTTGACTCATATTACCCAAGAACATAATTCCATCTTATCTAAATCTCACTTTTTCCATCAACAGACATAGAAGAGCAGAATCAAGTTTTAAGTGTACTTTCTCATTTTTTTCCCCAGATTTAGGTGCCTTCATATCCACTGCTGCTCAGCTACTCATTTTACCTTTCTTTTTGTCTCATTTTACAATTTTTAAATTGTTCCTAACAATATTATTGCTGATTATCAAATGATGCATACTTTTATGCTTCAAACACAAATTATTTTCAAGGTTTTGTTTCTAAAACTTAATTCCCAAACACAATCACTGATATTTTTACAATAGCTACTCTAAATTCCCAAAGCAAAACTATTTATTAATGAGGCATTTCATTCTTTTAGAGGTTTAGAAATTTTGATTAGCTCTAAATTTAGTCATATTCAAAACTATTTCCATCTAGTTAAGGATAAAATGGAGGATAATTTGATAATTATTTGCAGCTGGATCATAAATGGAGCTCATGTTATTTATTTTTTAAAAAGGCAGAATTACTGCTTTAGGATATTAATAACTAATCTTGGCTCCAACACTTATTAGCTGTGTGGCCTTAGACAAGTCATTTAACCTTTTTAAGCTTCAAATTCTTCCTCTGGAAAATGGAGCTATTAATACTAGCATTTTAAGTATTTGGCACAGATCCTGGCCTTTAACAGCAAATTGATAATTTGTAGCTAATAATGATAATAATAATGAACAAGCTTAAATACATTTATTGCATTTTGTTGTATTGTTTTTACTTGGATAAGTCTTTTGT
The DNA here is from genome assembly GCF_029289425.2 of Pan paniscus. NCBI lineage: Eukaryota > Metazoa > Chordata > Mammalia > Primates > Hominidae > Pan > Pan paniscus. The sequence goes on along the minus strand of NC_073258.2, from coordinate 33,291,585 downwards.
CTTATTTGTTTTTAAAGTTAACAATTCCTCTATTCCTTTACAAAAAGTTAGTAAAATTATATCACCTCCTTTATACAATTCATAGTTTCAGCTAAATTAAAGATTTAAACGTGGAACCATAAAATAGAAGAAAATATGGATTAAACATCTAACCCAGTGTAATAGTGAGTAGACATCTTCATAGTACATCTTCATAAGTGTGCAAACAAAGGGAGAATCCATACAGGGAAAAACTAATGACTTGAGTATATAAAAATGTAAAAACTCCTAAATCTAAAATAATTAAGCAAAAATAAATAGGAGAATATGAAAAATGGGGAAAATCTTTGCAACATAAACATCAGAGAATGAGATAATACTCAATATATAATAAACCTTATATAGGCATAGAAAACGATATGCACTTCAATACAAAAATGGGCAAAGGACATTAAAAGGAAATACATGACAAGAGAAAAATTACAAGAGCCAAACTAAATAAAAATTTCAGCCTCACTAGATATAAAATAACTGTAAAACAATGAGATGGTATTTTCTTCCCTTTAACATTAGGAAGATGTAAAACTAGGAATATACAATGCTGGTAAAGATACAAGAAAACTAACACACTCATTTTATGTATCAGTTATCTTTTGCTTTATTTTTTAATTGTGTAACAAATTACTTCAAAGCATAGTAACTTAAAACAGCAAATACTTATTATTTCATAGTTTTGGTAGGCCAGGAACCTGGAGTGACTTACTTGGGTAGTTCTAACTCAAAGTTACTTGTGAGACTAACTCAGGTTGCAAACATCTGAGGCTTGACCAAGGCTGGAAGATCTACTTCTAAGCATACTTACTTGCTGTAGTCCAGAGGCATTAGTTCCTTTGCCATGTGGGCCTGCACAACATGAGCTAGACAAAAGAGTGAGAGAGAACAAAAGAGCAAAACAGAAGCTGAAGTGCCCCTTATAACCTCATCTCGGAAATGGCATCCACCACTTCTGCCAAATTCTTTGGATGACATAGTGGAAGAGGAAGTGCCCAAAAGGTAGGGCCATGATGTGACTGAATACTCTGCTACCCATTACAGAAGCAAAGACCACAAATATAACAACAACAAAAATGCAGTAATGGGCTTTGCTTCCTGGAGTTGACAGTATGGGAGGGGCTACACAAAGGTATGAATACAAGGAAGCAGGGAACTTTGGGGACCATCAAAGAGAGTGGCACAATATTCCTGCAGGTCAGTTTGACAACATTTATCAAAATCCTTAAAAAATGCATATTCCTTATGACTCAGAAATTTCACTTATAGCAACTTACCCCAAGAAATTAATCAATAGTTTGCACCAAAATGTATCTTTAAGAATGTCCATTATAGTACTATTTAGAATGGTGAATATTGAAAACAGGTTAAGAAATCAACAATGAGATTGTATGAATATATTGTGGCATGTCTTTATTATGAATACCAAATGTTGGCATCACAAATAATGGAGAATAATTTATGATGATTAAGAAAAATCGTAATGTTGTTAATTGAGAAAAATCGGGTAAGAAAACAATATTTTATTTATTACATTTATTTACATTGTACGTAAACATGTATAGAGACAAAACTGGAAGTTTTTATGTGAAATGGGTGGTGGAAGTATGGATAATTATTTTCTTCAGTTTTTACTACATTTTCTAAGTTTCTATAAAAAGCATGTATAATAATAAGAAAAAAGAGACCCTCTTCAAAAACATGCCTGATCATTGTATTGACCAAGAGTAGGTAGAGTATCTGGAGTTTAAAATTCCAGGTGAAATTCGGCAGACTTGCCTGCCATACTTCCCTTGAGGACATAAGCACTCCTGTGGAGGTCCAAAGTTAGGTAAAACATAGCCTTTCTAACAGACATGAAGGGAACACCTTGGGAGTGATGGAGATGATCCATCTCCTCCATTTATGGGAAAAAATCTCATAAATGGATGGGGTTCTGTTTAGCAACAGAGAGTTACAGTTGCATCCTGAGAGTGAATTTGGTAAATGTGAAATTCCGATCATGTTCTTACTCAATCTTTAGTGGGAAAACTTCTCTGTTATGGAAGTTGAACTTACCCAAGGTCACAAAGCCAGTAAATAGCATAGCTGGAATTTAAAACCAGGATAGGACTGTAGGTTGTTAACCAGTATGTGCTATTTGAAGTTGTTGAAATGGGAATTATGTGATTAGAGATGGGCTTTGTTAAAATTTATCTTCTGGTGGTAAAAAATAGGTTAGAATGTGAAGAATGCATTATCAGCCAAAGAGCTGATGGACTTGGAAAATAATGAGGGCTTAAGATATTAGAGGTCCGTTTAGGGTGATGCACTGGTGAAGTTGAAGGGAAGAAAAGTTGAAAGGAGAAAAAGTTGAAAGATTAGGTTTTTGACTTCCTAGAAGAAAAATTTGAGTTTCCGATTTTGGAGGAAGGAGTTGTCTGTATTGGTGGTCTGATGACTGAACCTGTGGGTGCCTCATTGGACGTCAAGATCACCTTGTCTTAGAGTAGATAACACTGAATAACTGTGGTATTAAAGTATTAGACTGGATATTACCTGGGAAATGAATGGTTTAGGATGACTCCAAAGGGAAAATTCCAGGACAATTTGTAAATGTCTCCAAACGCATGATGGGAGGATGAATAATAGCTCTGGTCACTTTGTGTTATTTATATATGTCTGCCACCTTTGCCAAACTTTCAACTCCAGGAAGCAAAGCCCATTACTGCATTTTTGTCATTGTTGTACTTTTGGTCTTTGCTTCTGCAGTGTCTAGCAGAATGCTCAGCCACATCATGGCCCTACCTTTTGGGCACTTCCTCTTCCATTTCACTGGATATATTATATATTGAAGTTTACCATATTCCATGTACATCTTCTTTCTAGTATTAGGGGCATGTACCTCAGAAATGAACTTACATAAAATGTCTTTATTTCTATTAGAGGATGAAGCTATCATAACATGAAGCTACCATAACTATATAAGGTATTTACAATTGCCAGAATTTGAGCCATGCTGCTGTTACTTACGGTCTTGGAATGTGTCTACTGTTTGTTTTCTACTGTTTGTCTTGCTTTTTATAAGTCGATTCTTTTAATGTTCTGATACTGTGGAACATATTTGGTATTGTTTTCTCTCATATTGAAAACACAGTGGTCTTTTGTTGCTGAATTTGGGCTTTGATGTTTTTAGCAGAACCAATATGAAATAATCTGCTTCTCCATTACCCATCACATTCTTTTCAGTTGAATTGTCTTGAATGTACTTAAGACAATAAGAACTGACATAAGAAAACAAAAAGTAACATAATGCAATAAAGATGAATAAGATTAAAGGTAAAATGAAAATCCTAATTTTTTTTGGATTAAACTTCTTTTTGCTAATGTTTTGGATTAGCTTAGTGATTCAAAAATCTCGTTCCAAAATTATCTGAATAGTATGTGCAATAATATCACTATTTTCAATTTTTTAAAGTATTAATTTTTATAATATAATATGCGATAAAAATTAATATTAGAAAAAATACATTAATGGGCCAGGCGCGGTGGCTCATGCCTGTAATCCCAGCACTTTGGGAGGCCGAGGTGGGCAGATCACAAGGTCAGGAGATCAAGACCATCCTGGCTAACACGGGGAAACCCTGTCTCTACTAAAAATACAAAAAATTAGCCAGGCGTGGTGGCACATGCCTGTAGTCCCAGCTACTCGGGAGGCTGAGGCAGGAGAATGGCATGAACCCAGGAAGCGGAGCTTGCAGTGAGCCGAGATTGCACCACTGCACTCCAGCATGGGCTACAGAGCGAGACTCCATCTCAAAAAAAAAAAAAAATGCATTAATGAGAAGTAAAGTCTCTTCCTCTCAAACTTTATTCCCATTTCCCAGAGTTATTCACTAATAGCATGCTTTTTGTATATTCCCAAAAATTATTATGCATATATTTGCATGTGTAAAATGGTTCTCATTTAAATAATAAAAGGGATACATGTTAGTTTTGAAAAAAATTTTCAATAATTCAGAACTGAATAAAATGATAAGCAAAAGTACCTCTTGAACCTATTCCCCCAATATTATTATTGATAGTGTATCATTCTTGATTAGAGACACATACCCCCACCCACACAAAACTATACATATTACTTTGTGATATACTTTTTCCCACTTGATAGGATGTATTTGTGGCCATCTTTTCATACTGACATCCACATCTATGCTGTCTTTTAAAATTTTCCTGGTGATGCACATTTACGCAATATGAGCAATGCTGCAATGGACATCTTTGTAATATGTATATGTTTGTTAAGTCAAAGGGAGTACACATTTAAAATTTTACACATTTAATGCTTATGGTGATAGATATTCCAATTACACTGATTTGATCATTATACATTGTATACAGGTATCAAAATAACAACATGTGCCCCCAAAATATGTACAACTAATATATGTCAGGACATAAAAAGAAAAATAATTACATAGTTAATACACTCATTGATTAATTCAACAAAGATTTGTTTTATTATGCTTTTAATTTGCATAAAATAATCTCTTCTTGACATTTTCTGGATCCCTTTTCTCTTCTTTTTCTTTGCTGGTTTAAAGCTATACTTTATATACTGTTTTAATTGAAAAATTTATTACATTAAAATAGATTTCTTGAATATAATTCACATACCATATAATTCACCTATTTTTAGGTCTTTAATGTTTTTCAGTATATTCACAGATTTTTGCATCCGTCACCACAATCTAATTTTAAAACATTTTCGTTCTCCCTAAAAGACATCTTGGACTTCACATCTATTCCTCTGCCTCTGTCTGCCCCCCTCCCCAGCCTTTATAGATTTGCCCATTCTGGACATTTCATATAAATGGACTCATATAATATGTGGCTTACTGTGATTGATTTTTTTCACTTAGCATAATGTTTTCTGAGTTAATTCAGGTTGTAGCATGCTTTAGTAATTCATTTCTTTTTGTTGCCAAATAATATTCCATTGTATGGAAACATCACCTTTTTAATACATTTATCAGTTAATGGCATTGTATTTGTTTCCACTATTTTGGCTACTATGAATAATGTTGCTGTGAACATTGGTATGGAAGTTTTTGTTTGTATGTATGTTTTCATTTTTCATAGGTATATAACTAGGAGTGGAATTGCTGGGCCGTATGAAAAGTCCACATTTAACATTTTGAGGACTAGCCAAGCTGTTTCCCCTTCACATTCTTGCCAACTCTTGTTATTCTCTGTCATTTTGATTTTGTTTTTCTTTATCATCCTAGTGGGTAAAAAGTATTACCTTACTGAGGTTTTGATTTGTATTTTTCTGATCACTAGTGATGTTGAATATCTTTTCTTAGCAAATTGTTTATCTTCTTTGGAGAAATGTCTACTAGATCCTTTGCTTGTATTTTCATTGGGTTATTTGTCTTTTCATTAGTGAGTATAAGAGTTCTTTATATATTCCAGATACACATCCCTTATCAGACCTATAATCTGAAAATATTTTGTCTCATTCTGTAGGTTGTTTTTTTACTTTCTTCATGGCGTTGTTTGCAACACAATTTTTTTAAAATTTTGATGTAGTACAATTTATTTTTCTTTTGTCACTTGTGCTTTTGGTGGAGCCCCTTACATTAAAATAATAGCCTTTACTTTTTGGAGCACTTTTAGATTCACAGCAAAATTAAGCATAAAGTAAGGCAGTTCCCATATATCCCTTACCCTCACAAATGTACACCCTCCCCTAGTATCTTCATCTCACACCAGAGTGGTACATTTGTTATAATTGGTGAACCTACACTGACACATCATTACCAAAGTCTACAGGTTACATTAGGGCTCACTTTTGGTGGTGCACATTCTATGGGTTTGAACTAATGTATAATGACACATATCCACCATTATAGTATTATACAGAATAGTTTAACAGCCGTAAAAACCCTCTGTGCTGCACCTCTTCTGTCCTCACTGGCAACCACTGATCTTTTTGCTGTCTCCAGAGTTGTAGCCTTTTCAGATCGACTCTTATGCTTAGTAATATGCATTTAAGGTTTTGGAGTGCCTCACATTTTAAACATACATATTTACATTACATCTTCTAACAAAGTTAAAAGTTATTTAGTATCTATTTTTCCAGAACAATATAAGTACCTTAGTGCCATTTCTCTACTCAACACTCCCTCATAATTTTTGTTTTTTAGAATTTTAGCTCCACACTTTAAAAAGTGCAGTAAGGAGTTTATATTATAATTGAGGCAGCATATTTAGGCTTGACAGACTATTAATCAAGCTGAATGACACTGAAGCATGTTGCTTAACTTCCCTGTGTCTGCTTCCTTATCTTTAAAATGAGCACTATAATAGTACCCATTGCAAAGTGCTGTTGCAAGGATTAAAATGCAAATTTATTGTTATGTGGGAAATTACTTCCATGCAAGGGTAGCCTCCAAGTGTATTACTTGGTAAGCTAGGCTAGAGCCCATGGTACACAAAAGTGCACAAAACAAATTAAAATTTTCACATCATGACTTATTAAATCAATTTAAAACATAAAACAAAATGTAAGGAAAGAGAGATGGGCCGGATTAACATAAGTGAAATATTACATGAGTGGGTTGAAGGGTCATATTAGCCTGAATCTGGTCTGCAGTATTTATATATCCCCCCCTTTATGCTACATTACTCTTTCCTGCTGCTGGTGTAGTTACAAGAACCAGAATGAAAACTTGACCGGGAAGCCCAACAAATAAAAGATGCCTGGGACAATGACACACACTTGTTCCATGAGGGCTGTGTGTGAGTCACTTGACCAGTAGCTGTGCTCCCCAGTTAGCCTGATGAGCAGTGACAGATTTTATCCTTCAGAAGATCCCAAATGAGAGTCAACAATGGGTGGCTAATTAAAGACCTCATGATTTTCGTGTGCCTCATGTGCTTCATTTGTATTTAGTATATCATTAATATTTTTTGCTTTGTTTGTTATTTAGTGAGTCATGAATATTAAATGTCTATTTTGTCTTTCTAGCCCTTTCTATGTTCATAGACATATGCTCTACCTTGTGTCTGACACTCCTCAGGTTACTATCTTATCTATGCTTAATGCAACTCTTTCATTCATTCAATTTGTTTTCTTATCTTCTAGAGCAGAATTGAATACTTCCAAAGAATACAGCAACTACACAATTACATACATGTGTTGTGTATACAATAATACCTTGTATATAGAAATAACTCAATAAATTTAGCTATTATTATTAACGTATAAGATTGTTTTACTGTTTTAATCTTATCTAAGGGTGAAAATGAGCTATCTAGCGAAACTTAATCAGATTAAACAACTAATTAGAAACATTAATATTAAAGTCATTTGGCTTGATTCTGTTATGAAATTGATAATAAAGTACAAAGTTTATTAGCCAGACCTTTTTACTATTAATGTAATTTATCCTCCTCTCTTTCCAGTTGGATGGATTTTTGGCTATTGTTTATAAGGGTGATACTACTTGTTATTTTTTCCTTTCTTACAGGCTTATCCTCAGTTTGTTCTGACCTACCTAGAGGAGCTAAATGCACAAGTAGATGTGACCCAGACAGAGTATCACATTCACCATGGTGCCTGGACCACAGCTCATCAGGAACATGGCAGAAACTTAGCAGAAGAGGTCAGTGTAGGGAGCCACAGGCAAGACAGAAATAGCTCTCTAAAATATATTTTGAAAAGAGAAAAAATGTTCAAGTTGTTTTCAGGAGGCAAGCACAAATTCACAACTTAATGTTACGGATAGTTTAAAATAATATAATATAATATCTATATGCACATTTATATTTATGTAAACATATAGCTTTATATAAACATTTTATTAAACAGATGTGATACCCTTTTTTTCTTAGGATTGCCTTCTTTTCTTTTGGCCACATACAAAGGACTTATGTGTTGTAGAAACACTGAAGGAACCATGAAAACTGCAGTGTTATATTTTTGGCATGTATGGTTTAGATATTTCCATTCAATGAAAATTAGCTACATGATTCCTATATTTCATTTATTAGGTTCTGCAAGAAAGTGCCAGCAACCCCGGTCTGAAGCAACTGCCAGAACCCTCAGACACCCATTTAATGCCAGAAGGTTCTCTTGAGGAGACGGGGCAGCTGACAGTAGCACTGGTGAGGAAACTGGAAGAGAAACATCCTAAGGCTTCTGCTCAGAGGTAGGGTACTGACAGAACTGAGCTTTATTGCTCAATGACATTCGATGTTTTCCTTCAGTTTCATGTAAGATTGATTTCTTGAAGATTATTGAAATATCTCAAAAGCCCTTTGGCTTTCAAGCGTAGTCGTTTTGGGGTCACATTTGATGAAGAAAGGTGACATTTATGTGTATTTTGTTGAAGATTGATGTATGTTATTGTTTATTATTATACTTAGGATGGGTTGCTGTCCTGGGATTTCACTAAAATGCTATGAAATAACTATCATTAATATAATTAAGCTAAGGTACTACAGACCATACACCCAATTGTTAAAATACCAAGTTATGTTGAAGAAGACTATTCCGTGGGCAATCCTTTTTATTTTCCATGAGAATATTATATTTGGACTCAAGGTTAAGTGCACAAAAGATGGTCTTAACCAGTGATAACAAATCAACCCTATTTCCCTTCCTAGAATAAAAATAACATCACTGATATTGCTAACCAATTGAAAAATTATCCTTGGTTAAGAAATGGAAACAATTTCTCTGATCCTCTTTATTTCATTAGAAACTGAAGTTTATTATTATTATTTTGTTGGGGTTGATGTTGTAAATCATAAACTGACTTTATAAATTGCAATTTTAATCTAAAACTGTTTGAAATTACTGTTGACTGAAATACTCTTAAAGGAGCCATATAATTCTTATCATATTCACTAAAGTTTAAGGAAATTCCTAAATTTATTTGATTTAATTAATTAATTTATTTATTGTAAAAATGGGGTCTAGCTATATTGCCCAGGCTGCTCTTGAACTCCTGGCCTCAAGCAATCCTCCCACTTCACTCTCCCAAAGTGATGGGATTATCAGCATGAGCCACCACACCCAGCCTTCCTAAATTTAAATACATGGACTGTAGATAGAAATGTCACTTGCATGAAAAGAGACAAAAAACTTATTTCAATTAAAAGCTATTTTATTCCATGGTGTATATGTGCCACATTTTCTTAATCCAGTCTATGGTTGTTGGACATTTGGGTTGGTTCCAAGTCTTTGCTATTGTGAATAGTGCCGCAGTAAACATACCTGTGCATGTGTCTTTATAGCAGCATGATTTATAATCCTTTGGGTATATACCCAGTAATGGGATGGCTGGGTCAAATGGTATTTCTAGTTCTAGATCCCTGAGGAATCACCACACTGACTTCCACAATGGTTGAACTAGTTTACAGTCCCACCAGCAGTGTAAAAGTGTTCCTATTTCTCCACATCCTCTCCAGCACCTGTTGTTTCCTGACTTTTTAATGATCGCCATTCTAACTGGTGTGAGATGGTATCTCATTGTGGTTTTGATTTGCATTTCTCTGATGGCCAGTGATGATGAGCATTTTTTCATGTGTTTTTTGGCTGCATAAATGTCTTCTTTTGAGAAGTGTCTGTTCATATCCTTTGCCCACTTTTTGATGGGGTTGGAACAATGAGAACACATGGACACAGGAAGGGGAACATCACACTCTGGGGACTGTTGTGGGGTAGGGGGAGGGGGGAGGGATAGCATTAGGAGATATACCTAATGCTAAATGACGAGTTAATGGGTGCAGCACACCAACATGGCACATGTATACATATGTAACAAACCTGCACATTGTGCACATGTACCCTAAAACTTAAAGTATAATAATAATAAAATCAAAAAAAAGAAAAAAAAGGAAAAAAAAGCTATTTTGTATTACTAAATTACATATTCCACCTGGAATTTTTACAGGAAGGGAACGTTTTTTCTGATAGATAGCAAAAGTGACTCTCCAATTTATTATTTATTTAATTTATTATTTAAACCTCAAGTCTTTTGTACTTGTTGTTTTGAAGATAGAACACAAAGTAACAAATTTAGTACCTTGCTGTATCATAATATGGGGTGTCAGAACGGTACGGAAACTTAAGTTCCAGGTATTCTTTTTCCTGCTAGTTATTTTTTAATCACATACAAGATTCTCAACTCCCTGATGCTCCATCTACAATAGGACCACAGGCTGAGCAGCCAGATAGTCAAGCCCCTCTCCACTATTCTCACATCACTAGAATGTAATTCCCTTGGGGAAAGTCCTTGTCTGATGTTTTCATCTAAAATAGGAACTCAAGAAACACTGGGACACTTGAGAACTCGTAATACCGCTCTATGAGGCTGTTTCTGGCCTCTCTAGGCTTATTTGGCAGCCATTTCTACTCAGCCATTTTTGAGGGAAAGCTGGCGCTTGTCATTATCTTGGGACCTTATTATCCTGGGTTTTCATCCTTATCCTGGGCTTTACTCAAGAAAGAGGCACAGTTTACTTCTGCTCTCAGATTCCTGAAACATATATGGGGTTTGTGTATTTGCCCCATGCTGTACCTGGCCCTCATGATAACTCACCTGCTTTGCCTATTTCACCCTTCCCATGCTTAAAAATATTTTCTCTAAGGGTATAGGGCACTGGGTAGCTTAGGGATTTGGCTTTTGCATTCTGTTGTTGCTTCTTCCCTGAGGCAATGCAATCTGATGACTGCACTTTGGAAGAAAGGAATATAGTATTAGAAAAAGTGACGCCAAAAAAGACAGGGCAGTTAATGTCAGCTGCCATACCAGAAGACCTATCTGAGGTTGTTAGAATTAACTGAGATGTCTTTAAGTTTCCAGGAAAGTAGTAAGCATTCAAGTGTTAGTTGTGAAAATGTTCTGAAAACAAGTAGAGATAGAAAAGAATTTTTAATAGGGGCTTTACTTAGATTTATGCTTTTATAGTCAACAGGAATTGACTAGTAAATCTTTTTGGGATTTGATTTCATAGGAAATCTTCCAGAGGCATTTTCTTGGTGAGCATTTCTCAGGGTTTATGTGATAGGCTCCATACGTGATAGGCTCCAGGTGCCTTCTTCTTCTTCTTTTTTTTCTTAAGGCAGGGATTTATCTACATTCTTCCCCCTCTGCCTCCACAATTTACTACAGTAGATGTAATTTCAGTTTCTTTACCTCTTAAAACACACACACACACACACACACACAATCTAAAATGATCACTGAAAAGTAGGCATAGAAGTGTGCTTCTCTCCTTGCTTTGATAAAATAAGTTGTGTGTACATTGAATTCTAAGTTTGGTCCAAAGTAAAGTAAATGCCATATTCTGGCATTAAGTGTCTGGAATGTGTTTGTTTACATTAGTTTATCCAAAGGAGTCCTTTACCCTTTTTTAAATGGAATAGGGGGTGGAGAAGGACTGGGACAGCCAACAAAGCATGCTGACCCAGCTTGTCACCCAGTGACCTGTGAGAAGGAAATAATGAACTGTGAGTAGCTGTCATCTTAACTGTTTCTGACAGTTTGCCTTTGGGCACATCTGTGTTAGTTGCATTGGAAAGGCCTTTGTTCTTTTCCCACTAGTGACTTTGTGGAGTGCTGAAGGGTTTGCTAGCTACTGTACTCCTAACCAGCCCTTCCTTCCCAGGGAAGCGAGCAGCTGCCAGGGATCGCACTGACATTTCTCTTCATGACTCAACTTGGCATGGACTTCATTCTTTTAAAAGAAAACATAGATTTAAAAGCCATTTGATTTTTTTTCAATTAAAATGTGCTTTAATATCTCATGAGCTTTGGAACTAATAAAACAGCAAACTTATAAAAATACATTTAGTATTACCCTAATTTTATATAGACAAATAACTAACCAAATGGGCGGGTGATTTGAGGAAAATATAACAAATTATTGAAAGTTTTTGTCGCATTTTTAAATATTTAGTTATTTTCCAAATTTTAATAATTAAATGTTTGCATTAGGACAAAAATCAATGCAAGTTATGAAGAGCATTTTAAATGTAGACACTTGATACTTTGCTATTAAGAATATTTGGACTAAAATTGATAATTGTCATGTTACATTTTGTTTCACATTTTCCACTGATACTTTTAAAATAAACTTTTATCTAAAAATATAAACCTCAGAATATTGCAGTATTTAAATTTTAAAGTCTATCTTGTACATAAAATTATTGTAATCACTAGGAGATATGATTTGATAAGAAACAGGGTTTCTGTTCCTCGGTTTTTCTGAAGTATAACTACCAATTCAATGGTAACAAAGGCAGAACATTTTGAATAATGCATATCATGCCCTAAGATAATTGTTTACGTTAAAATGAAAGCTTCATTTATAAAATATAATTCCTGAGTGAGTTTTAAAGCCTTATTTACATTTTTACAGTTGCTGTAAAGTCAGTCCTTCTGCTATAATTATGTCCAGCTACAATTGGCATGAAATAAAATTAAGCGTTTGGTTCTCAATTTATTATGTTTACCATTTTAGGAGAATATAAATTCAAACTCTACTGCATTGGTCAATTTTTATAAGGCCCTTTTTTCCCCTGATAAAATAGGAGAAATGAAGCTTGAAAGAAGTGACATGCTTTTTTCTTTATTCAAGGTTCTTTTCTCTTAGTAACAGATTTGAGATGCACCAGCTAAAGGAACTATTATAGTCTCCTGCTTTTCAAAGAAAGGCAAATCAATAGCAATGAGAAACTCTTTAAGCAGACAAATAATGATCATGTCTATATAATTATAAATTGTAAAAACCCACATATTAAAAATTGAATTACATTCTGATTTTCTTGAATATACAGTAGCATAAGAGTACTATATTAAATCATTTATGTAGCTTTGCATATAGTTGGTGGTAATTTGTAACTCTTATTTGCTTTGAACTTTCTCCTCCTTCTGCTGAGTAAATATTAACACAATTTTTGTAGAGCTAGTGAACTCACAGGTCAGTTTTGACAATAGTCAGGCTGTCTTTTTAAGAAAAGTGAATTGTTTAAATTGCTACAGCTCCATTTCTTATTTCTAGAACTATTACCAATAAAGGTAAATGTTAATATAATAATTGCTTTTGATAGTCATTAAATCCAACTATACTTTCTAGGAATAAAATTCCAGGCTTTATTACATTACTTTTCTTAGCTATTGAAGATACTCAGCTTTAAGCATTTGCCTTTAGCTGTTTTATAGTGTATTTGGAAGCGTGGCATTATATTTAAGAACATGAAATTATTGTATGTTTCAAGATTGTGAAGATATAATTTTGTTTTTTGATTAGAAAAGTCAAATATCCTGATATTGGCTGATACTGTTGCCTGTTTAGGTTTTGGTATATTTAAAAAATTAATTCCTGTATGTTCTCTGTGAATTAAAATAAAGTGAACAAATAATGTAATTGCATCTGTTTCTTTGAAACAAAGTCAAAAATCAAGCATTCTAAAAGATTAGGCTTATGTCTATAAATGTGCATTAATTCAGAAATTCTCAAAGATTTTCAAGTAAGCATGTTATGATTATTTTTTGTTTTTATTTGCTGCTGTGAGGTACCCAAACCTTCAACTATGCCACATAGTTTCCATTTTCACGATGTACTATTTATTTTTCTGTTGTATTCAGTTTTGTCTATAGAACTATTTAAGGCATGAATGCGATGCTCTACTCTTACCTTCTTCAAACTTGCAGCCCCCAAACTAGAGTGTCTAGTATTATAATAGTGAAAATAGTAGGTAATGATTTCTGGATTGGATAATATGGATGGAAAAAGAGGAGACAAGTGGTAGAGATAATAAATTACATTTAGGTGGACTTGGATGAGACCAGAGTGCAAGCTGTCAAAATGATCTATAGATTAGCTTCCTACCTTGTCTATCTCTTTCAACCTTTGTCCTCCTACAATTTATTCTTCAGTTAAGGGCCAGAATGATCCTTTTATATTCATAAGTCAGGTCATGGGAATTCTCAGTTCCATATCTTTCAATGGCTTCTTATTTTCTCTAGAGTGAAAACAAAGTCTATGCTAAATGTCCCACTTTACCAGTCCCATTATATCTCTGATCACCATTTCCCTCCCTTCCTCTGCTCTAGTCACCCTGGCTTCATGGCCTTTTCTGAGATACAAGGCATACATGCTCATACCCTATCATTCTCTTTCCCTGCTTTATTTTTCTTCACGATACTTATTACTACCTGTCATATACATATATATTTACTGTCTGAATTGCCCAATTAGAATGTAAGCTTCACTTCAGCAGGAAGTGTTTTCTTTACATTTGTACCTCCAGGGCTGGAACATACCCGGTACATGGTGGGTACTCAATACAAAGTCGCTGAATGAATGAACAAAGAAATGAATGAAGGGGTATGATTAATGGAATTAAGAAAATGGAGAGAGCAAATAGTCTGAGCATTCACATGTACATTTCAAGACCATCCTGTCTGCCAGCCAACTATAGCCCTATGATCTACTCATGTGTCAATCCAAAACTAAGCTCAACTATTCCAATGGCTTTCTGGCTGAGTCAATGTCATCTATATATTCTATCCTTTTTTAATGTGTAAATATTTATTGAGCATGTTCTATGTTCTAAACACTATTTTATGGTATCCTAGGCACTGGGGATTCAGTATGGGGAAGACAGGTACACTTTCTGGCCTCACAGAGCTGTCCCCACACGGAGCTGTCCCCACAGAATCTAACAGGGAAGAGAGATATTAAACAAGTCATTACGGTAAAAGAGCATGATGGGTGTCGCTGTAGGGAGAAGGTAGTTCATCCTGAACACTCCTCCCTGGTGATATGCTTTTGAAGTACTACTTTGAATATTACACTCATGGACTTATAATTCTTCAGAGTTTACTCATTCCCTTAGTGAAATTAAGCATTAACTGTCAGACCAACTATACTTAAGTCTCAGGATCTCCGTGTACTTGATAGACCCAAGCTGATTGTACTTGGCCCATGCTAGTTTGCTTGTCTCAAACACTCCTATTCGCTTTTATCTACCTGAAACCTTACCCTCTGTATGGCCCATTTTCATTGATTTTTTTCTCAGCTTTTCTTCTCATGATGTATACATTTAAGGATACAAATTTACTTTGAAGCATGGCTTTAGCTTCATTGCACTCATTTTACTATTTTATATTTTCATTATCATTTCCATTGTATTATATTGTTTAATCCATGGACTATTTAGGATATTTCTTAATTTCCAAATATATGAAATATTTCAGCTTTGTATTATTGACTTCTAGATTAATTTCACAGTGGTTGGAAAACATTTTTGATATGATTTTAATTCTGATATTTGTTGAGATTTCTTTTTCTCTTTCTCTCTCTCTTTCTTTCTTTTTCTTTCTTTCTTTCCCTCCCTCCCTTCCTCCCTCCCTCCCTCTCTCTCTCTCTCTTTTTCTTTTTCTTTCTTTCTTTTTTCTTTCTTTCTTTTTCTTTCTTTTGAGATAGAATCTTGCTGTATTGCCCTGGCTAGAGTACAGTGGTGCCATCTTGGTTCACTGCAACCTCTGCCTCCCGAGTTCAAGAGATTCTTGTGCCTCAGCCTCCTGATGAATAGCTGGATTACAGGCACGCGCCACTATGCCTGGCTAATTTTTGTATTTTTAGTAGAGATGGGGTTTCACCATGTTGGCCAGGCTGGTCTCCAACTTCTGACCTCAAGTGATCCACCTGCCTCGGCCTCCCAAAGTACTGGAATTACAGGTATGCACCACTGTGCCCAGCCTGAAATTTGTTGAGATTTCTTTATGGCCCATCTACCATATACACATTTTTAATAAATGATACATGTGAACTTGAGAAAATACATATTCTGAAGTTTGGGGGTGCAGTGTTCTGTATATTTCAATTAGATTAAGTTTGATACATGTGTTTTCAGATCTTGTATATACTTACTGATACTTTGTCTGCTTGTTACATTATTTACTGAAAGATGTATGGTAAAAATTCCCCACTAAATTGTGGATTTTTCTATTTCTCCTTTGAGTTTTATGAATTTTTCTTTTCTATAATTTGAGATTATTAGGTACATACAATTTTGGAATTGTTTTATTTTTCTGGTCAATTAAACCTTACGTTGTTATAAAATACTCTCACATACTTTCTCCCTTTTTAAAGTTTACTTTGTCTCATATTAAATATAGTGGTCCCAGCTTTTTGGTCAGTGTTTGCATGATAAATTTTGGTGTCCTTTTACTTTTAAACTTTATCTTTAATGCTGAGGGAGTGTTTTGTGTGAAAAAGTATTTTTAGTGCAATATTACAATCTCTGTCTTTTAATTGAAATATTTAGTCCATCTATTCCAATAATGTAATTACTGGTATTTTGGAGTTTAAATCTAACATGTTATTATTTGATATCTATATGTTCCATTTATTCTGTGTCCTGTTTTCTCTCTTTTTTGGTCTCCTCTAAAATTTATTATTTTATGTTATTTAATTTCCTTTCTCCCAATTATCTTGGTAGTTAACTTTATTTTATTATTATTTTTAGTGACTGCTGTGGAGATTATACATGTTGCCTTGACTTACTAAAGCCTAATATAAATTAGTGTTTTTTCCATTTCACAAACAATTCAAGAACCTTGGAACTCTTAATCTCCATATATGCACTTTCTCTCTAAATGCTGGCGTGTTTTAGTTCTATACGTATTTTAAAATTCTTTTAAAATATTTCCATAATTTATTAGGGTACAGGTGGTATTTGGTTACTTGAGTAAGTTCTTTAGTGATGATTTGTGAGATTTTGGCTCACCCATCACGCGAGCAGTGTACACTGCACCATATTTGTAGTATTTTGTCCCTCGCCCCACTCCCATCCTTCCCCCCAAGAACCCAAAGTCCATTGTATCCTTATGCCTTTGCATCTTCATAGCTTAGCTCCCACATATCAGTGAGAACATACGATGTTTGGTTTTTCCATTCCTGAGTTACTTCACTTAGAATAATAGTCTCCAATCTCACCCAGGTCACTGCAAATGCTGTTAATTCATTCCTTTTTTATGACTGAGTAGTATTACATCATATAAATATACCAAAGTTTCTTTATCCGTTTGTTAATTTATGGGCATTTGGGTTGGTTCCACAATTCTGCAATTGCAAATTGTGCTGCTATAAACACGCATGTGCAAGAATCTTTTTCATATAATGACTTCTTTTCCTCTGGGTAGATACCCAGTAGTGCGATTGCTGGATCAAATAGTAGTTCTACTTTCAGTTCTTAAGGAATCTCCACACTATGAAAACAGTGGAAACACTATGGAAACATAGTGGTTTTACTAGTTTACATTCCCACCAGCAGTGTAGAAGTATTCCCTGTTCACCGCATCCATGCAAACATCTGTTTTTTGATTTTTTGATTATGGCCATTCTTGCAGGAGTAAGGTGGTATTGCATTGTGGTTTTGATTTGCATTTCCATGATCATTAGTGGTGTGGAGCATTTTTTCATATGTTTATTGGCCATTTGTATATCTTCTTTTGAGAGTTATTTAGGTCCTTAGCCCACTTATTGGTGGGATTGTTTGTTTTTTTTCTTACTGATGTGTTTGAGTTCGTTGTAGATTCTGGATATTAATCTTTTGTCAGATGCATAAATTGTAAAGATTTTCTCCCACTCTGTGGGTTGTCTATTTACTCTGCTGACTGTTCCTTTTGCTGTGCAAAAGCTCTTTAGTTTAATTAAGTCACAACTATTTATCTTTGTTTTTATTGCATTTGCTTTTAGGTTCTTCGTCATGAAATCCTTGCCTAAGCCAATGTCTAGAGGGTTTTTTCTAATGTTATCTTCTAGAAGTTTTATAATTTCACATCTGAGATTTAAGTCTTTAATCCATTTTGAGTTGATTTTTATATAAGATGAGAGATAAGGATCCAGTTTCATTCTCCTACATGTGGCTAGCCACTTATCCCAGCACCATTTGCTGAAAAGGGTGTCCTTTCCCCACTTCATGTTTTTGTTTGCTTTGTCTAAGATCAGTTGGCTGTAAGTATTTGGGTTTATTTCTGGGTTCTCTATTCTGTTCCATTGGTCTATGTGCCTATTTTTACACCAGTACCATGCTGTTTTGGTGACTATGGCCTTATAGTATAGTTTACAGTCAGTGTGATGCCTCCAGATTTGTTCTTTTTGCTTAGTCTTGCTTTGGCTATACGGGCTCTTTTTTGTTTCCATATGAATTTTAGAATTGTCTTTTCTAATTCTGTGAAGAATGATGGTGGTATTTTGATGGGAATTGCATTGAATTTGTAGATTGCTTTTGGCAATATGGTCATTTTCACAATACCAGTTCTACCCATCTATGAGGATGGGATGTGTTTCCATTTGTTTGTGTCATCTATGGTTTATTTCAGCAGTGTTTTGTAGTTTTCCTTGTAGAGGTCTTTTGCCTCCTTGGTTAGGTAAATTCTTAAGTTGTTTTTTGTTTGTTTTGTTTTTTTTTTTTTTTTCCTTTTTTCAGCTATTGTAAAAGGGGTTGAATTCTCGATTTGATTCTCTGCTTGGTCACTGTTGGTGTGTAGAAGAGCTACTGATTTGTGTACATTAATCTTGTATCTGGAAACTTTGCCGAATTCTTTTATTAGTCTTAGGAGATCTCTGGAGGAGTCCTTAGGGTTTTCAAGGTAAAACAATCATATCATCAGCAAACAGTGACAGTTTGACTTCCTCTTTAATGATTTGGATGTCCTTTATTTATTTCTCTTGTCTGATTGCTCTGGCTAGGACTTCCAGTACTATGTTGAAGAGGAGTGGTGAGAGTGGGCATCCTTGTCTTGTTCCAGTTCTCAGATGGAATGTTTTCAACTTTTCCCCATTCAGTATTATGTCGGCTGTGGGTTTGTCATAGATGGCTTTTATTACATTAAGGTATGTCCCTTATATGCCAATTTTGCTGAGAGTTTTAATCATAAAGGGATGCTGGATTTTGTTGAATGCTTTTTCTCCATCTATTGAGATGATCATGTGATTTTTGTTTTTAATTCTGTTTATGTGGTGTATCACATTTATTGACTTGTGTATGTTAAACCATCCCTGGTATGAAACCCACTTGATCATAGTGGATTATCTTTTTGATATGTTGTTGGATTCATTTAGGTAGTATTTTGTTAAGGATTTTAGCATCTATGTTCATCAAGGATATTGGTCTGTAGTTTTCTTTTTTGGTTATGTCCTTTCTGGGTTTTGGTATTAGGGTGATGCTGGCTTCACAGAATGAATTAAGGAGAGTACCTTCTTTCTCCATCTTGTGGAATAGTGTCAAAAGATTGGTACCAATTTTTCTTTGAATGTCTGGTGGAATTCTGCTGTGAATCCGTCTGGTGCTGGACTTTTTTTGTTGGTAATTTTTAAATTACCATTTCAATCTCACTGCTTGTTATTGGTCTATTCAGGGTATCTAATTCTAGCTGATTTAAGCTAGGAGGGTTGTATTTTTCCAGGAATTTATAAGTCTCTTGTAGGTTTTCCAGTTTATGTGCATAAAGGTGTTCATAGTAGCCTTGGACAATCTTTTGTATTTCAGTGGTATCAGATGTAATGTCTCTTGTTTTGTTTCTTAGTGAGGTTATTTGGATATTCTCTCTCTTTTCTTCATTAATCTTACTAATAGTCTATCAATTTTATTTATCTTCTCAAAGAACCAGCTTTTTGTTTCATGTATCTTTCGTAATTTTTTTTGTTTCCATTTCATTTAGTTCTGCTCTGATCTTGGTTATTTCCTTTCTTCTGCGGGGTTTGGGTTTGGTTTGTTCTTGTTTCTCTAGTTCCTTGAGGTGTGACCTTAGATTGTTTTCTTGTGCTCTTTCAGACTCTTTGATATCGGTGTTTAGGGCTATGAACTTTCCTCTTAGCACTGCCTTTGCTGTATCCCAGAGGTTTTAATAGGTTGTGTCACTATTGTTACTCAGCTCAAAGAATGTTTAAATTTCCATCTTGATTTCATTTTTGACCCAATGCTCATTCAGGAGCAGGTTATTTAATTTCCATGTATTTGCATGGAGTTGATTTCCATTTTTATTCCACTGTGGTCTTCAAGAGTGTTTGATGTAATTTCAGTTTTCTTAAATTTATTGAGGCTCGTTTTATGGCCTATCATATGGTCTATACTGGCGAAAGTTCCATGCACTGTTGAATGGAATGTGTATTCCACGGTTGTTGGATGAAATGTTCTGTATATATCTGTTAAGTCCATTTGTTCCAAGATATAGTTTAAATCCGTTGTTTCTTTGTTGACTTTCTGTCTTGAAAACCTGCCTGGTGCTGTCAGTGGAGTATTGAAGCCCCCCACTATTATTGTGTTGCGGTCTATCTCATTTCTTAGGACTCTTACTAATTGTTCTATAAATTTGGGAGCACCAGTGTTAGGTGCATATATGTTGAGGATTGTGATATTTTCCTGTTGGAGAAGGCCTTTTACCATTATATAATGTCTCTCTTTCTCTCTTTTAACCGCTGTTGCTTTAAAGTTTATTTTGTCTGATATAAGAATAGCTATCCCTTCTCACTTTTGGTGTTCATTTGCATGAAATGCCTTTTTCCACCCCTTTACTTTATGTTTATGTGAGTTCTTATGTGGTTGATGAGTCTCTTGAAGGCAGCAGATAGTAGGGTGGTGAGTTCTTATCCATTTTGTGGTTCTGTATGTTTTAAGTGGAGCATTTCAGCCATTTACATTCAATGTTAGTATTGAAATGTGATGTACCATTGCTTTCATCATGCTCATTGTTGCCTGTGTAGTTTGTTTTTTTGTTTGTTTTTTGTTTTTGCTTTTTAACTAGTATTTTTGCTTCATAGGTCCTGTGTGATTTATGCTTTAAAGATGTTCTGTTTTGATGTGTTTCTAGGATTTGTTTCAAGATTTAGAGCTCCTTTTAGCAGTTCTTTTAGTGGTGGTTGGTAATGGCGAATTCTCTCACCATTTGTTTGTCTGAAAACGACTGTATCTTTTCTCCATGTATGATGCTTAGTTTTGCTGGATACAGAATTCTTGGCTAATAACTGTTTTGTTTGAGGAGGCTGAAGATAGGTCCCCAATCCCTTCTAGCTTGTAGGGTTTCTGCTGAGAAATCTCCTGTTAATTTGATAGGTTTTCCTTTATAGGTGACCTGGTGCTTCTGCCTCACAGCTCTTAAGATTCTTTCCTTCATCTTAACTTTGGATAACCTGATGACAATGTGCCTGGGCGAAGATCTTTTTGCTGTGAATTTCCCAGGTGTTCTTTGTGCTTCTTGTATTTAGCTTTCTAGGTCTCTCACAAGGCTGGGGAAGTTTTCCTTGATTATTCCCCCAAATATGTTTTCCAGGATTTTGTAATTCTCTTCTTCCTCAGGTACACCAATTATTCTTAGATTTGGTTGTTTAACATAATCCCAGACTTCTTGGAGGCTTTGTTCATATTTTCTTATTCTTTTTTCTTTGTCTTTGTTGGATTGTTAATTTGAAGACCTTGTCTTTGAGCTCTGAATTTCTTTCTTCTACTTGTTCAGTTCTATTGCTGAGACTTTCCAGAGCATTTCACATTTCTAAAACTGTGTCCAAAGTTTCCTGAATTTGATTTTTTTTTAAGCTACCATGAATATTTCTCCCTTCACTTCGTGTATCATTTTTTGGATTTCCTTGGATTGGGCTTTGCCTTTCTCTGGTCCCTCCCTGATTAGCTTAACAACTAGCCTCTGAATTCTTTTTCAGGTAAATCAGGGATTTCTTCCTGGTTTGGATCCATTGCTGGTGAACTAGTGTGGTTTTTTGGGGGTGTTGAAGAGCCTTGTTTTGTCATATTATCAGAGTTGGTTTTCTGGTTCCTTCCCATTTGCATAGGCTCTGTCAGAGGGAATGTCTAGGGCTGAAGGCTGTTGTTCAGATTCTTTGATGTAGACTCTCCCCCTTTTCCTATAGATGTGGCTTCCTGTGAGTTGAACTGCAGTTATTGTTGTCTCTCTTCTGGGTCTAGTGAAGCAGTGAGTCTTCCCGGCTCCAGGCTGGTACTAGGGGTTGTCTGCACAGAGTTCTGTGATATGAATCATCTATGGGTCTCTCAGCCGAGGATACCAGTGCCTGTTCTGGTGGAGGTGGCAGCAGGTGCAGTGGACTCCATGAGGGTTCTTAGCTTTGGTGGTTTAATGCTCTATTTTTGTGCTGGTTGGCCTCCTGCCAGGACACGGTGCTTTCCAGGAAGCATCAGCTGTAGTAGTGTGGAGAGCGACTGGCGATGGGTGGGACCCTAGAACTTCCAAGATTAAATGCCCTTTGTCTTCCACTATCAGGGTAGATAGGGAAGGACCATCAGGTGGGGGCAGGGGTAGGCGTGTCTGAGCTCAGACTGTCCTTGGGCAGGTCTTGCTGCAGCTGCTGTAGGGGATGAAGGTGAGATTCCCAGGTAACTGGAGTTGTGTGCCTAGGAGGATTATGGCTGACTCTGCTGAGTCATGCAGCTTGTCAGGGAAGTGGAGGAAAGCAGGCAGTCATAGGCCTCACCCCACTCCCATGCAAACTGAAGGGCCCATCCCACTCCCACTGTGCCCCCCCCAACAGCCCTGAGTCTGTTTGCAGGTGAGGGCGAGATGGACTTGAAAATTTGCCTGAGGCTATCCGCCTCCCAGCTGTGACAGAAAAGGGCTTTAGTTCTTCCCCTACCTGTGAAGTCTGCAAGCCAGATTCTCACCCTCCCTGGAGTTCTGGCCAGGAGGCTTCCTGCCCTGTTCAAATTTTTACAAAGTTCAGCTAGAGATTTCCTTCTCCCTGTGGAGTTTTACCCCTTGCTCCTCTGGCCACCCTCCCAGTGGATCCCTGTGGTGCCAGGCAGGAATGGCTGCTTGGGGAGCCAGCAAGCTCCCAGGGCCTTTCTGCTGCTTCCTGTACCCCTGTATTTCACTCGGCTCTCTAACTTGACTCAGCTCCAAGTAAAGTTGGAAACTTCTCCCGCAAACAGACCTTCAGCTTCTCCACTGAAGGTGTGTGTTTGGGAGAGGAGGGCCTCCCTTTCCCACTTCCGCAGTTGAGGCACTCACAGTATTTGGGGTGTCTCTTGGGCCCTGCAGGAGCAGTCCACTTCCTTCAGAGGGTCTGCGGGTCCTCTTGGGATTGCTGGTTTATTCATGCAGTCGATCTAGAGCTAAAATTCACAATGCTAACCTCCTCATGCTGCTCTGTCCAGAGCTGCAATCTAGTCTTGCCTCCTGTCCACCATGATCCCCTGAATCCCCTAAACATCTTTAATTCTTGTCTAAAATGCATTTGTTCAGTCTCTGAATATTCATTAAGTACCTTTCTGCCAGAAACTTTGTTGGACACTTGAAAATAAAAATGTATACAAAAAGCTCATGATTTTCATGAGTTCATAGTGTTACAAAATCTTTCCGTGCAATCACTAGTGAAAATCTGACTTGGGTTGGGCAAATTTATTGATCATGAGGTTTGTTTGACTTCATGGCCTGTCAAGTTACCGTCTTTATTCCTTTCTATTTTATAAAGCTTATATAACTAACCTGATCAAATAAGAGACCTGAATTTGTACTTTCTGACAGCATTTTATTTTCTTTGCACAAACAAAAGTCATCCATTTATATTTTTTATTGTTGTAAAACTGGAATACAGAGTTAACCAAACTATGACATAGGCCATGTCTCAGAATTACTTTTACATTTTTAAAACAGAAATACCAAATATCAGTCTCTTATGATGAATGACCTCTTTAAATATTTCTAAACAATAAAGAAGTTTGATTTCAAATAAGAATAATTGTTATAGTATATGTAGCCATTTTAATTGCCCATCAGTGTATCTATTTTAATACAACTAATTGACAGTCCTTTTTTTTTTGAGACGGAGTCTTGCTCTTTCGCCCAGGGTGGAGTGCAGTGGCGCAATCTCAGCTGACTGCTAGCTCCGCCTCCCGGGTTCACGCCGTTCTCCTGCCTCAGCCTCCCGAGTACCTGGGACTACAGGCGCCTGCCACCACGTCCGGCTAATTTTTTTTTTATATTTTTAGTAGAGACAGAGTTTCACCATGTTAGCCAGGATGATCTCGATCTCCTGACCTCGTGATTTACCCGCCTTGGCCTCTCCAAGAGCCACCACGCCCGGCCGACAGTCCTTTTAACTGACTTGTTGTCTGTATGTTTGTCATGAGTCCATTCTTTTTTGACCAGAAGTCTCTAATTGGGGCTTTCTGTGAATTAGTGGCAAGGGATTTGACTGAGCAGACAGAACAATGTGCCAATATTCAGATGCCCAGAAACAATGTAGGATGCATTTTCTAGATTTTAATTTGGTGAATTTCGTATCAGGATTTAAATCTTTAACTCCCATTGCTAAACTTTTTTCATTGTGTTCTCTCTTATTCTATGATTTACTAATATTTGAAAGTCAATTCATAGTAATAGCTAATATGCATTAATTTCTCATTTTTGTATTCATCCATTCATTTGATAAATGCTCATTGAGCACTTATAAGGAGAGATGGCATAACTTCCTAACTGACATCTCTGAACTACAGTCAGATTAGTATGGCTTCCAGTCCTAGCTCTCCTAAGTACTCACTGTATGATTTGGGGTAAGATATTTAATATTACTTGATTTCCTCAAATACAAAAGAGGGATAGTGATTATTGTGACGTTTAAATGAGACTATGAATATTAAAGTTGAGCCCAGTTCTTGGTATAGTAAATGTTCGGTAAATGGCAGCTTGTATGACAATAATAATGTGCTATTTTTATTATTAGTATAAAGTGCAAAATATTATAAAATGCAACAAATTCCTGTCTTTAAAGAATCTGAAATCTCTTTAAAGAATCTGAATTCCTGCCTTTAAATAAGTTGTGCACTGCTAAATTTTATATGTTATTCAAAAAGTAATTTTTGAGTTATCATAGGATGTAGAGAATTGTACTATATAGTATTACAGTGGTCTTTAAGTTAAAAAAATCCCTCCATCCTCAAGGAATTTTGCAATCTAAATATGAATATGCACAATGAAATAACTTAGTAGTGACAAACTATAGTCACATTATAAAAATGTGTTTTTAGCCTCTGTGAACAAAAGAAATTGAGTATATTAAATCACCTCTATTGCCAAGTTGGAGGATATAAATAAAAGTGATAGTCTATTCTTGAGAAAGTTGAAATGTAGTTGAAGAGATAAGGTTAAAAACTTTAATGACTTTTATTGTTTCTCTTTATGCATGTTTATCACTAACCCTTAAAAAACTAATGAACAGAAAAAAATATACAGTCTTGATTATTATTTTTTCTCTCTCCCTTTTTATAAATATCTGGCTGTTGTAGTTACATTTACAAAACTGAGGACATGCTGATTTTTTTTTCTGTTCAACAATGACAACACAATAACAGACATTAAGATTTTCTGTGAACATGTTTTCCTTACATTAAATATAAGACTACATTATCATCCTTCAGTGCGAACCTTAATTTGTATAATTAATGTAATGTTATAGGACTTTAAGAGGTTTCCAATTTTTTTTGCTTTTATAAAAAAGATGACAATCAACAACAGATAGAAACTTGGAACACAGGGTAGAAGTTAAATAATAAGACTCAAATGGAATTTCCACACAGCAGTACATGAGGATACGCCACCTCACAAATGCCAAGAGTGTGAGAAAGAATGGATGGCTGTGTGTTTGGAAGACATTGTGGAAGAGAAGGGTCTGGAACCAAAAGAAGGATAGTTGGGATTTGTTTTGTTTGAAAGGAAAGAGAAGGACATTTCATGAAGGTGAAAGAGTCTGATTTCTTTTTTATAAAATGATGGCTCCCCTAACAATAATGCATAAACGTGTAAAGTTTTTATTGTGAAAATTGCCATCCAGTTCTGCCAGTTTGAGAGTGGATGTTTTTATATGTGTCATATCTTAACAGAAACCTAGGATTTGTTTTAATTTCTATTTAAGCGAGCTCATATATCAAGCAGAAAGCTCTCATCATGAGGTAGGTCATAATTTTCTAACTGGTATAAGTTCCCTGGAAGCAACCAGAATTTTTTTTCTCTTTTTCTACCCTTAATTGCACATATGGCTTTTTTTTTTTTTTCTTACTGAGGCCAGTGAACACTTTGAGATTAACAGGACTCTTAATTTTGAAAGTTTTTAATTTTCTTTTTCAATGAATTTAACTTTGGCATAATTGAACCCATGTCTACCACTGGAAATTTGACAGTATAAAAAATTTTCAGTGTTTCAAAATAAGTTGAGAGAAAGATACCTTAGTGTTTATTTGGTACCCATCATATATGGCTACTAAGATGCAGGTATTCTCTGAATATGACTGAGGACATTGGGTAGCACTCCATATTTACAAGCAGAAAGCCTTTTCGTATGAATGGTTAAACATGAATACTATTCAACATTAAGAAGGAATAAACTCTTGAGACACACAACAACTTGTATGAACCACAATGAAATTCTGCTGAATGGAAAAAGCCAATTTCAAAAGCAAACACACTTTATGATTCCATTTATGTAACATTCATGAAATAACATAATTATAGAGATGGAGAACAGGTTAGTGGTTTCCAGGGGCAAGCAACGTGGATATAAATAAAGGGAGTCTTGTGATTGAACAGTCTAGTGTCTTGATTGTGATGTGTTACATACGTGATGGAATTGAGTAGAGCTACACACACACGCAAACACACACACATATGAGTGCATGCATAACTAGTGACATCTAAATAAGCGCTATGGATTGTACCAGTGTGAATTTCTTAACATTGTACCGTATTTGTGTAAGATATTACCACTGGAGAAGCTTGGAAAATGGGTTTGGGACTGCTCTGTGTAACTGCCTATGAATCTATAATTACTTCAGAATAAAAAGTTTAAAAAAAGAAAAACATCTCCCAATTGGACATATCCACCACTGAGAACAGAGACTCCATGCAGTTGGAGAGCTCTGTGGAAAGGAAATTACTTGACTGCACTTATGAGCTTATCTAGGCGGGTTTGATACTCCTGAGAAGAAAAGTTTGTTAAAAAAACTAGGAACAGTTATCTTGAACCTCTGAAAGAATGGTACCGTTAGAACTAGAGAGCAAGTGTTTCTCTAAACTTACAGCAATTGTGTTAATGTTTTTTAAAAAGTAAGTTACAACGTAGCTACAAAACGAATTCCTGGTTCTAACAGCAGGTGGAGGTATTTAGCATACTTCTGATAGGGAATTTTCTGCTAAGCTATTTAGAAGCCTACATTGGAAGTCTGTTTCTCTGTAAGAGTAACAAAATAAGTAAGTCTAAGGCGAGTTAAAAAAAAAAAGGAAAAAGAAGAGAAAAAATAGGGTCAAATTCAGTAAACCTGAGGGAGAGGGAAGGATTTTGCCCTCCGTCACGTGTAAGAAGTGGGTCGCACAAGCAGAAATTTCTCTGAGTAGGAAGAGTAAAAATTAAATTCCTAAATTTGAGAGTCTTTTTCCTGTTTTATTTGTAAGAAGTACATGTAGGAAAAGGTGTGTGCATATGTGTGTGTTGGTGAGATTGGAATGCTCCTTTTTAGTCTACACACACATACATATAAGTATATTTATGAGACTACAAATAGATATATAAAGTATATATAAGACATAAGATTTTATATGATTATGCCTACACGTCTTGTAAAATACTCATTGTGGTTTACTGGTATACCATAGATTTCATTATTCCAAGGTTGAACAAAAAGTATAATAACATCTCTCTCACTATGTCATGAAAGCCCAAATAATTAGTTTATTATTTGTCCTGAAACATCAGCACCACATGGTATTGTAGCGTTAACTGCCTGTATTAGCTATCATTGCTGGATAACAAGGTACCACAAACATAGCAGTTTAAAACAATGGCCATTTATTATCTCACAGTCCATTTAAACACAGCGAGTTTTCACCAAGTCCAAATGAACTTGTCTGGATTCTCTACTTAGGGCTTCTTAAGGCTGAAATTGAAGTGTTAGCTAGGCTGGACTGTTATCTGGATGCTCTGGGGAAGACTCAGCTTCCAAATCATTCCAGTGTGTTGGTCAAATTCAATTGTTCGTAGTTATAAGACAGAGGTCCCCTTTTTTTTGGCTGGCTGTCACTCAGGGCCACTCTCAGTTCCTAGAGGGTACCCATGTTCCTTGGCACACAGCCCCTTCCATCTTCAGAGCTAGTGGTGTGTGAAATCCTCGCTGTGCTTTTTTTTTTTTTTTTTTTTTTTTTTGAGACGGAGTATCGCTCTGTCGCCCAGGCTGGAGTGCAGTGGCGCGATCTCGGCTCACTGCAAGCTCCGCCTCCCGGGTTCATGCCCATTCTCCTGCCTCAGCCTCCTGAGCAGCTGGGACTACAGGTTCCCACCACCACGCCCGGCTAATTTTTTGTATTTTTAGCAGAGACAGGGTTTCATCATGTTAGCCAGGATGGTCTCCATCTCCTGACCTTGTGATCCGCCAGCCTTGGCATCCCAAAGTGCTGGGATTACAGGCGTGAGCCACCGTGCCCGGCCCCTGTTGTACTTTAAATCTCTGACTTTTCCTTCTGTCGCCAACTGGTGAAAACTCGCTGTGTTTAAACGGACTCATGTAAGTAGGTTATGCTTGCCCACGTAATCCCCCTGTCTTGAGGTCCGCTGTGCCATATAGCATAATATAATTATGGGAGTGATATCTCGTATTCACAGATTCCAGAAATTAGGGAAAGACATCTTTGAGGGCCATTTGTAAAATTCTATCTACCACACTCCTGCAATCTGGTTAAGGTCTGGTTTAGATTATTTCTTGATTTATCTTCTAACTGTAGAATCCGTATCATGGTGAACACTAGCGCAAAAAAGGAAAACATAAAATATAGCACTTATAAGGTACTAAAAAAAAGAAAACAAAAACAAACACACACACACAAAACAAATCAAAATTACCGGCTCAGCAGCCTCATAGTTTAGGCCTAATAGCCACAATAATTAAATATCACATACCCTACTTTAGGGTTTGGGAGGTGACAGAAGGGAGGAAAAATTGTAAAAATCGCATGTGGTGTCATGACAATAACTGTAATAGGTCTTTCCATTTTGTTGACCATCAGGAATTTGAGAACACAACATAACCAATGCCTGTTTATGTTGGTTTGTTCTCTTAGTTGCAGGTAATAAAATTCCTGGTGCAAACTGATTTAAGCATGTAACCTGAAAAAAAAAAAAAATCCGTTAGGGAAAAAATTTTCCTACATGGAAAATGGCTTTTCCAACATTTTTCAACTGATACTTTTCCAACTTTTCTATTTTTCTCCATCTCAGTTCTGCCTTCAGGAGGCTTGAAGAAGGAACATGATGTCAGCAGCTTTGTCTCTTAAACTTTCTCAGATTTCAGGTACATACGAACCTACCAGAAGTATGTACCAGCAAAAGTCTCATGAATTACTGGTCTCTGAATTACATACAAGTATGTACCAGCAAAAGTCTCATGAATTACTGGTCTCTGAATTACGTACAAGTATGTACCAGCAAAAGTCTCTCAATTACACAGCATAAGGAAATTTTGGTCAGTGACAGACCGCATAGACAACAGTGGCCTCATATTTTCCTGTACCTTAACTATGTTTAGATACACAAATACTTGCCATTGTGCTACAATTTCCTGCAGTATTCAGTACAGTCACATGCTATACAGGTTAGTAGCCTAGGAGAAATAGGCTATACCATATAGCCTAGATGTATAGTAGGCGATACCATCTCAGGTTTGTGGAGTACACTCTATGATGTCCTCACAATTACAAAGTCGCCTAGAAGCATTTCCCTGAACTTATTTCTTTGTTAAATGATATATGACTGTTTAAACAAAGCCCTTTTGGGAAGGGTTCTTTATGGTGTGCCAATTGCCTTAGATCCAGGTCATGTGCACCAACACTAGACTTAGGGGTGGATCCAGCTTCACTGGAATCACATGGACTGAGACTAAGAGATTGCTGGTTCTCACACAGAAACTAAGGTCAGGTTGCCAGAGGGTGGTGAAGGATACTGAGCCGCACAAGAAGCAACGTCCACAACCATGTCTTTCCTATTCAAAAGATATTTTTGTAGATATGTTTGATATCTATGGGTTGTATACAGATATTTCAACTCACCTGCTCACTAGTGTGAAGCGGTCATAGTGGGCTGGAAAAAAAAACAACAACAAACCTTGGATAGCTATTTGATTGGTATTCAAACTATGCTTTAGGGAACCTCAGTATCCTGCTACTAAAAATGAAGACAGGGAAGACTTGGTCCAATTCGCAGAAATAATTGTATAGATCTTCCTTATTTTTTTCACAAAGACATTTTAAAAATGACTTTGGGACTTGCTGGCATTTGTTTATTCTAGAACTTAGTATAAGATGGTAAGGTGGTATCTGGTCTAGCACAAAATCGGATGTGTGGTTATTACAAATTAATAGGTTAATATTTTACTACATTCTGTGTGTTCCATTACGTAAACAAGTTTTGAATCATTGATACAATCCTCTCTCCTCAAATTGCAGGCCCAAAGAAATTAAATAATTTGTCTATGGCCACTCAGATAGTTAGCCAAGAATCCTAATATTGAATCTCATTCTAATACTTCACCAACCCCCATGCTTCATATTACAATATTGTCTTTATTTTATCCTGCATTGTTGGAGAATTTTATTGTTAAAGGAAAAGACAGTGAATGAGCAGGGAAAGAAAGACAAGAAGGTAGTTGCTGATGCTTCATATTGGATTTTATTGGAATGCAGCTTGTGTTTGTGGGGCTTCCCATAAAATCACTAACTTTACATGGTGTTCGGTGATAAAATCTTAAAATAGGACTTAGTTCTTTGTTCTAATATTTTATATGACATATAAAATATAAAATTTATATAAAATTTATAAAGTCATTTTGCTTTAGTGTTTTTACTTTTTACTTCTTTTACTTCTTTTATCTTTTAGACCATAATGATTTCTCCATAAAGGTCATCTAGAGGCAGTAAGATGAAATGGTCAAGAAGAGACTGGAATCAGACTATGAGGGTACAAATTCTACCCTTGACAAAATCTCTTTTTCTCTTGTGTTTCAGTTGCCCCTTCTGCCATATGAGGTATAATTCCTCAGTTGATAGTTGTGATGGTTAAGTGAGATAATATATGAAAATCAAGTGCCAGTATAGTAAATATAAGAATTAGGAGCACAGACTTGGGAGACAAAATCCCTGGTTCCGAATTCTTACTAGCTGTATGACCTTGGCCTATTTACTTAATCTTTCTGTCTCCACTTTTTCATCTGAATATTTTGAATAATAATTCCAGCCTTATTGGGCTGTGATGTGATTAAGTAAATCAATGTTTATAAGGCATTTGGAATAGTACCAGCACAAAGTCAGTGTAACATAAGTTGCTTGATAAATGACTAAGTACTTAGAAATAGTGCTTGGGACCTGGTGCTCAGCAGAACAGTTATTTGAAGTGGTCCCCAGCCAAACCCCCTCACTTTCTTTTATTTCCTTCCTAGGACTTAGTGCTGTCTAAAATTGTCTGGTTTACTCATTTGTTACATCTTATTGTCTGCCTTTCTTTTGAGAATATAAGCATTTAAAAGTTAATGCCCTCCCTGAATGAGGACAGGGACTGTCCCAGATCTTTCACTCCTGTCCCTCAGAGCCTGGAACAGTGCACAACACAGACACCACAAACTCAAGAAGTATTGTTGAATGAATTAATGATTAAAACTAACATTATAAGCATAAATACCCTTAATATATAATCGCTGTACTTTAAATGTAGTACTAACATGATAATGCTTCTGGATGAGCATGCTATAAATACTTTGAGCAAAACTTATTTGAGATATTTTCTCCATATGCAGATGAATACATATGATGCCTTGGTGCTTCACCACATCAACCCCAGAGGAGTTGCAACTTCTTGATGCTATTGACCCAGCTTTTCTAGCTCACAGCTGTTTTCTGGTATCATGTCTGACCTCTGGAATAAGACAGGGTTTAAGACATTTTATTATTTGTTTATTGTTTTTAATTTTTTTCCTTCTGAAGTGTGGCTAACTGATAAAGTCAACTATAAGATTACCTTGTATTTTAGCACCAACATTTCTCAGATCTAGGCCCTAAAGGGTTAAAACCTTAATTATTGATGCAAATAATAGCAATTTATTGGTGTAAACGCCTTTTGTTTTTCAGTAGAAAATATTTGAACCTTTTGTGGCTATCAGTTAGAATCATGTTTGAAATTACTAGCTTTAGTGTCAACCAGTAACTGGAAGAGTTGTGGTTTCAATCTTGGGATCCAGAAGCTAAATCTAGTTTTCTTTTAACTATAACAGCGGTTCCCACACCAGCAGCATGCGCATCTCCTGGCAACTTGCTAGAAATGAGTTATCAGGTCCCACCCAAGTAGGATGGGAGTTGGGGGCAACAATTTGTATGCATCCTCCAGATAGTGCATAGGAAAGTCTGAGATCCATTGTGCAAATATTGTGCAAAAACACAAATATATGTAATTCAGCATTGCCAGGTGGATGACTGGAGGAGTTAAATGACTTTCATTTTTGGAAGACACTTAGTATTTATAACATATTCCGTTGCTTTTTTTTCTCAAGACATAGGCTCTGTTGTGTCTATTTTTACAGTCCTTTATTTTTTTTTTTTAGTTTTGACCATTTTTGCATAACCATATTTCTGTCTTCCAGTAGCCAATATTATTTTCAATGCCTTTCCGAAACTCAAACCACCATGGCTTGACCCATCTTTATTTGATACCTGATAATGTTAAATTTTTCTTTTTAAGAGTTTATTGTTAGTCTTCATGCTTTGGGGTTAGGTTTTAATGATTGTAGCCACCTCAATAAAAATAAACATTCACATCAATTTATTCCTTATTCTCAGGAATCATAGAACTAAATCGCCTTTTATTTTATTAGTTTAACCAATATTTATGAAACAACTATCATGAGCCAGGTACTGTTTTAAGTGCTTCTTATTAACACTGATTTCCTGGTTATTTCTTTTAAAAGAGTAATTTTCAGTCAGCTTCTGTAAAAATTTTATAGCATAATACCCATTATCCTTGTGAATATCATATCATTCTTGAACCTTTCTGATGTTTTTTGTTGTTCCATAGGAACTTTATCTTAATTTTTAAAGGCTGTGAATCTATAATTTCTGACTCCTTTCCCTCTGTCTCTTTAAAAATAATACTGAAATGTACCAAGTGCCTACCATGTTGTTGGCGAGGACTTCATTTTGCACTTATTACCATATGAATTTAGGTATTAATATTATCCATAATTTACAAATTAGTGACTGAGAATGTAGTGAAGGTTGTTCAAGGTCAAAGAGCTAGTAAGTGGAACAATCAGGATCTGAAACAGTTGAAACTTAGAGCATGACCTCTTAAATATCATTGTGCATATTACATTTTAAAGCATTACATTTTGGTAACATTGCCTATTGCATTTAAATAATTCTTTGTATATGTCCCCTTAAAATTCTTTTTGTTGCATTTTCCTTTGACTGTTTTTCATTTCTAATCTTGAACTTAAAACAAAACAAAAACCTCTAATGTGTACGGTTTAGTAGACTAAGGATCATAGCTTGTAACCCTACAGCATACATTACCTGTCATAGAGTGGTGGTTTAATGAGGGTAAAATAATAATTTTGGAAATAATTTTTATTTATCATATTTATATTAATACATAACTATCCACAGCAAACAACTATATTAGATATCAATACTTGATTAGATATCAACATTTGAAAGTTACTTCATCAAATGATGAAATTAAAACTTATGAAAAAATTTGACCTTATGACATATGAAAAACATTTCTTTTGTAAGTCCCTTTTTTTCACTTTTACCTTCTAAACTTGCCTTCTAAACTTTCTTTATCTCTCTCTTCTCCCTCCCTTTTTTTTTTCATCAAAAGATATCTTTTCTTAGGCACATCCAAAGGAAAGCACTTCCAACAATAGAATTGTTCCCCAGGAGAACTGTCCTGTTGTTAGAGGATAGAATTTGAGTTAAATTCACTATTTGGGTCTTCAACCATGCTCCATGCCAGGAGCACTATTAACCGCAAAGACACATTGACACAAATGGTAGGGAGCCTGCTGAGAGGCCAGAAAGTGAAACAGGTCAAACAAAATAATGTTTGGATACTTTCCTCTTCCAAAAATCTGTTATGAAATCTAGAATTGACCTGTAATGTATTTTATTTGTCAATTGACCCAGAAAATCAGGACTTCATCATCATAACATCCATAGCACAAATTATTTTAATCCCAGAGTCTCCTCAAGTCTTGTTGTGTTTTTCAAAGATTTGGCAGAAATTACTAAACATGGAAGTATGCACAGAAAGTTGAAGTTACGCCAAGGAATCAGACATATTTTTCAGTTGGTTTAACAAATACAGTAAGCAATCAAGAAAATAAAATTAAGTATGGTGCTCAAAAGAGTGAAAAAAATTCACAAATACTCTCCAGGTATCCAAATGCTTCGTTCTGATATGTGCACTTAAATTCTTTTTTTTCAAGTTTTTATGTGTGTGTGTGTATATATATATATATATAATACTTTAAGTTCTAGGGTACATGTGTACAACGTGCAGGTTTGTTACATATGTATGCATGTGCCATGTTGGTGTTGCACCCATTAAATCGTCATTTACATTAGGAATATCTCCTAATGCTATCCCTCCCCCCTACCCCCACCCCACAACAGGCCACAGTGTGTGATGTTCCCCTTCCTGTGAAGCTGGAAAACATCATTCTCAGCAAACTATTGCAAGGACAAAAAACCAAACACCACATGTTCTCACTCATAGGTGGGAATTGAACAATAAGATTTAAATTCATTAACTGAACCAAATTTCTACTTCTGCTCTCTGTTTTTCTAAAAAACACTAAATAAAAGACTTTGCTTGCTTGAGTCTCCTTTAAAACCATGATGAATTGTGGGAAATGGTTAGCTGAGATAAAATGAAAGTTAGAATTAAAGATAATCTTGATAAGAGAAAGAAATATTTAGGCCAGGCGCAGTGGCTTATGCCTGTAATCCCAGCACTTTGGGAGGCCGAGGCGGGCGGATCATGAGGTCAGGAGATCAAGACCATCCTGGCTAACACGGTGAAACCCCGTCTCTACTAAAAAATACGAAAAATTATCCGGGCTAATTTTGTATTTTGTAAAAATACAAAAAATTAGGTGGCGGGCACCTGTAGTCCCAGGTACTGGGGAGGCTGAGGCAGGAGAATGGCGTATCCCGGGAGGCGGAGCTTGCAGTGAGCCGAGATCGCGCCACTGCACTCCAGCCTGGGTGACAGAGCAAGACTCCTTCTCAAAAAAAAAAACAAAACAAACAAAAAAAAACAATGAAATATTTAGAGGCAGGCCAATTTTTCTTCATTAGGTAGAGCCTGGTAATCACTAGCAAAAACAAACAAATGTTAAGCTGCTAATGGGCACATCTGGCAAGGTAAGTTCTGGGACATCATAGTGATGGAGAATTTCAGGAGTCTCTGGGAAAAACCAACTTTAGAAAGCCAATTGGCTTTTATGCCTTTTCAATATGGCGCCATATGTGCCCAATTATAGACCTATCAAGTAATCCTACTGCAACACTGGCTGAGGGAAGATTTAAAATGATACTGATGATGATTATCTCTGAGTAGAATCCAGCTCTGGACACAGAGTATCAAAACCTGAGGACTAATGGGAATTGGTTTAGTACTTGGGTTTTCAAACTCTGTTCCTTAGAGCCTCAGGGTTCAGGGACACTGAGGTTGAGCCTAGAGGGGAGGCTAAGTAAGCATTCCCACTCTCTACTTCAGTGAGGGTAGCTCTGCTTTAAGTGATGAGCTCCTGCAAAGGCAGTGTGGTAGAATGGTTAAACATGTAGGTACTATAATGAGGCTGCTTCAGTTTAAATACTGGCTGATGACTTAGGAGTTATATGACCTTGGGCATGTTACTTACCTCTCTATCTCTCAGTTTTCCATATCTGCATAATAGTCATAATAGTAATACCTATCTCTTATGATAGGTTAGTTTATCATATAATAGTTTATCAATGCTTATCATATAATAAGTATACCATAAATATCTATTTGAACAGAGTTCTGCTAAAGGAAAAAAAAGTAAATCCCTGTAACTATTAATTTTAAGATCATTACAGTTGACTCTATGTATCTGCAGGTTCTGCATCAGTGGGTTTATCCAACCTCTGATTCAAAATGTAGTTAGGACTATTTTATATATAAAATATATAAGGGCCTTGATTTTGGTATACAAAAGGAGTCCTGGAACCAATCCACCATGAGTACCAAGGGACAAGTGCACATTGATTTTATTTTATAATCCTGTTTTACTAAATATTCATAAAGCCTGTATGTTGTGTTTGTGGGTTACATTTTTGAATTTTTTTTGGGTTTAGAGCAGGAGACAGGTAGAGAAGGCACTCCTATTAATGTGCTTTTTATAGTGTCTGTCACAGAGACATAGGTGGGTCAGGGCTTAGTGATGACTTTTTCAAAATGATACTGATGATGATTATCTCTAAGTAATGTTCAGGAGAACTAGGACTATTCCAAAAGAAATGAGAAAAATGAGCAGTGATTAAGCAGCAAACATAAATTTAAGAACATGCACAGAATATGGTGAATAGTTTTTACCTTTCTCAAGTTCAGAATAAATAAGGAGAATAAATAAGCTTTCAGTTGAAGCACAGTCAACAAATGCCTATCTCTTGCCAGCTACTTTGCTAGGTATGGAAAGATACAAGATCAGTCTTGAAGGAATATGTAGTTTGTCAGATGAAATATTCAGTTTCCATAGAGTAGAGCGACTTCACAGTGATTACTTAAAATAGAGCAGATTGGTCCCAAAAAGCTAGGAATTGCTTTACAAATAAAATGGGGGCATGTTGAAGGGGCACAGGAGCCAATCTGAAAAAATCTCTCAGTGGCCAAAGCTGGAATGATTTGAGCAAAACAATAAATATAAGCCACAACTTAAGATAAATATTTATGAATTTATACTCTTATAAATGCATCCTGAATAAATAAATGAATAGGAGAGAAGGAACAACTCTTTCTTACAGGAGAATTCCAGTTATAAATGTAGAAGGAATTAAGAAAATAGAAAAATCAACATCGGAACAGTATAACAATAATTGCTGTAAGCAAGATCCATCAGTGCAGGCTAAGATTAGTGAAAGTTTAAGGAAAAGCAAGACATTTTCATATAAGTTGTCCAAGTATTTATTAATTACTAAGGAAATATAGTTATTTTACAGTGGAGAAACATGGCAGAGAGCAAGTGATCAAAGGTAACATCACTGGTGATAAAACATTTCAGCATGTGCCTTCTGAAATGATGTGATGAGAAGGGCACACACAGCTCTGTGGTACTCTTCCCCTAAATCTGTAATCTCAGTTTCATTATGAGAAAACATTAGACAAGTCAAAAGTAAGGGATATGTTACAGATTAGTTTTATTCAAAAGTATAAACGTCATGAAAGACAAGGGAAATTACTGACAAATTATCACAGGTCAGAGGAGACTAAGGAGACATGATAACTAAATGCAGTGTGGTATCCTGGATTGGATCCTGGAAAAGAAAAAGGACATTAGTGGAAAAACCTACTGAAATACAAATACATAGCCTGCAGTTTAGCTAATACTGTCACACCAATGTTAATTTCTTAGTATTGATAATCATGCAATGGTAATGCAAGATGTTAATAGAGAAACTGGGTGAAGGATATATGGGAACTCTGTACTATTTTCACAGCTCTTCTGTAAGTCTAAAATTATCTCCAAATAAAGAGTTTAAAATAAAAGGAATTCTTTTAAAATTCTGAGATTACTTAGATATAATTCTGAAACAAAGCAATCACAAAAACTAGAATCTGCTGAACAGCTCTCACCTTGCAATTGTATAGAACTTTTCTGGGCACTTTTGCCTGGACCTAAAACATCCTCCAGAAATGTATTATTCTTATCACTCCATTCACCAAACACTACCAAGATGTGCTGAGTCAGTTAATGTGTATATAAAATGTATACAGAATGGGTATATGAAAGTGAGACAAGGTGACTTTTTGTAGCACAAAGTAGTCATTAACAAAAATGCCAATCAGAATGTATTTGATGACAAGATAACTTTCTACAGTCATGGGTCCCTAAATGACCCCATATATTCTGTGAAATGTATCCTTAGGCAATTCTGACATTGTGCAAACATTGTAGAGTGTACTTACACAAACCTCAATGGTATAGCCTACTACACACCTAGGCTATACAGTATAGCCTATTGCTGTTAGGCTACAAACCTATACAGCATGTTAATATACTGAATCCTGTAGGCAATTGTAAAAAAGTATTTGTGTATCTACACATGCTCAAACATAGAAAAGGCACAGTAAAATTATGGCATAAAAGATAAGAAAAATGAGACACCTGTATAATTCACTTACCATGAATGGAGCTTGTAGGGCTGAAAGTTGCACTGGGTGAGTCCAAATTTGAAGATCTAGGACATTATTGTACATTACTGTAAACTTTATAAATGTTCACTTAGGCTACACTAAATTCATAAAAAATATTTTTCTTACTTTAATAATAAATTAACCCTAACTTACTGTAACTTTTTTTACTTTATGAACTTAAATTTTTTTAACTTTGACTCTTTTATAATAATTCTCAGTTTAAAACACAAACACATTGTACAGCTGTTGAGAAATATTTACTGTCTTTATATCTTTATTGTATAAACTTTGTATTTTTAAAGTTTTTTTTTTTTTTTTTTTTTTTGAGACAGAGCCTCACTCTGTTGCCCAGACTGGAGTGCAGTGGCATGATCTCGGCTCACTGCAACCTCCGCCTCCTGGGTTCAAGCAATTCTCCTACCTAAGCCTCCTGAGTAGCTGGGATTACAGGTGTGCACTGCCACACCCAGCTAATTTTTATATTTCTACTTGAGACAGGGTTTTACTATGTTGGCCAGCTAGTCTTGAACTCCTGGCCTCAGGTGATCTGCCTGCCTTGGCCTCCCACAGTGCTGGGATTGATTACAGGCATGAGCCACTGTGCCCGGCCCGTAGACATTTTTACTTTTTAAATTTTGTTAAAAACTAAGACATAAACACACACATTAGCCTAGGCCTACACAGGGTCAGATTTATCAAGTTATCACTTAAGTGATAAGAATTTTTCAGCTCAAGTATGATCTTATGGGACTACTGTATATCTGTGGTCTGTTACTAACTAAAACGGTCGTTATAAAGTGCATAACTATTTTTTCATTTAACGTATTAGTTTAGGTTACTGTGATATTTGAAACCTTCAAATAATTAATAGCTATGCCCAACTGGGAAATATAATTCCTCAGAATTTATCTTAAGCCACAACTTAAGATAAATATTCATGAATTTATACTGTTATAAATGTATACTGAATAAATAAATGAATGGGAGAGAAGAAACAACTCTTTCTTACAGGAGAATTCCAGTTATAAATGTAGAAGGAATTAAGAAAATAGAAAAATCAAAATCAGAACAGCAGAAATTAGGATAGATGTTAAATGACCTGAAAATAGAAACAAAAATAAGATCATGTAAAACAGAGTATATAAATAAATATATATGTAATTATATGTGTGTGTGCATGTGTGTGTATACACACATATAATTTTTTCACCTGGTAAGTTGTTTATAATTTCTTTTGACCGAGGTTTAAGTTCTACCTCTCTACACTTGAAACAGACTTTTCTGGGCCAGCTTTGTAGCGTGGGCAATTTTTGTGCCTGTAATTATCAGACAACATACAATCTTGTGCATAAATCATTGCTGCTGCAATTATCTCATTTACCACTTGTGCCCTGGAGACAGATGAAACTGCCCCTCTCTAAACAGCTGGGATGGAATTGCTGGAAGGGCTGTCCATCCTTTTTTTAAACAGCCAAGGCCTCCCACCTCTGCCAGGTGTGTCTTTTTACAAGGATTAGGGGAAAAGCAGGCGCTTCTGTCTTTTAAAATAGATCCACTAAATTGCAGGAGTTGATTATGTTGGATCTAAAAAGAGTAAGGTAATTGTCCCGAGGTACTTGCAAGCAGTTTGGATTTATTTTATCCTCCTGTTAGCTCTTTCAACTCCACTTTGCTGAACTAATTAAAATAAGAAAAGGAAAAGAAAACTGTCCCCACAACTTCAAACCAACTCGCTTCTTTCAATGGGAACAAGAAAGCTCATCTCTAATTATAGCAAAGGAATGATAAATCTGTCCAATCCATTTGTTGTTTGTATGCCTGTTATTTGTATGGTTACCTCAATTACACCTTCAGTTTCCATTTTCATTTACACTGTCTCATTAGTATTTTTTCCTACAATTTTTTTTTTTACTGAGGCGTATGTATGTATGTATCATAATTGTATAATACAATTATGTATCTGAGGCATGATTGTATTATATCAATCTGACATGTTATTTGTTCATTTTGTTTCTCGATTATGCATATGGCTTCTTTCCATAGCAGTCTAACTTTTTAAAGGGAATTAAATCAGAAACATTAGGAAATACAGTATTCCTACAAGACATGAGCTGGTGAATTAAAATTAAAATATACCATGTCACATAATATTAGTACTTAAAATGTTGATGGAAACTAATTGTTCACTTGTTATGACCTATATCCTTTTGATTTCTGAGTCATTAATCTGAAGCAATATTTCTTGGGAGTTCATTTGGATCTTGAGATCTTGATCTATATGAACTTTGTGGGCCTCTCATTTATTTGATGGACATATAAAATGCAGGTGATGAACTCAGCAAGCCAAATTTCATAGGGATTTGGCCCCACTTATCAGCCTCCAAGCACAAAGGAGGTTGACTAAGGGAAGTCTATTTCTTTATTGTATTATTCTCTACAGAACTGAGTTTATATGCAGAGGTATCATTGTGTCACTTGATTTAACTAAATACATACCACTTAGAAAAATATTATTTACAGAATATCAAACATATTAAAATGTCTCGGTACATTTGTAGCATAAGATCACATAATTTAGTTTGTCCATAATGACTTAAAAGAAAAATATAATGGCTGTTTTAGAGTTACAGGCTCTACACTACAAATGTCATTGTCTCTCTAGATTCAGTTTGTTATTCCAGCATAGATTGAGGTTCAATGCTTATTTGAGAGAAAATTTC
Organism: Pan paniscus; assembly: GCF_029289425.2. Taxonomy (NCBI): domain Eukaryota; kingdom Metazoa; phylum Chordata; class Mammalia; order Primates; family Hominidae; genus Pan; species Pan paniscus. The sequence continues at coordinate 33,250,339 of NC_073258.2, read as the reverse complement.
TTTTTCATTTCATAAGAACATAATAAGAATGTGATGATTAAATTATTTTCACAATATTGCTGGCTTTCTTTATAGTAATAAAATATGATATATAGATTTAACTATGATTCCAGAAATAGTATTATTGTATAAGACATAGAGATTTGTCTTATACAATAAGTGTGTACATTTTTACCACTTTTCCACAATAAGTGGTAAAAATAACATCTGTAGGACACATTTTCAGTATTTTGCTTTTCAAATTCTTGTAAGATAAACATTATAAAAGCTTTAAAAATTGAAGTTATTACAATAAATCTTTCCATAAAGGTATAATAATATCTAAAATTAGACTGTGTTAATTCTTAGTAAGTTACATACATAGCTCTTCGATCTCAGATATGTTAACATTACCAGCTTAGGGGATTTTTTTTCAGAAAAGCACAATGATATGGATTTGAGAAGTCAGTAATGAAAACAAAGTTTTACATATTTATCATTTTGAAAGAAAATATTAATTTCTAGCATTTGCCAATTCTTCTGAGGTTCAAAAATGACAACCTGTTAGTTCCTACCATTCTACTACACTTCTTTTAAGCCTTTCATGTAATCCTTACATGTTCGTGATTCAAAATTCTTTAATGAAGAACTATCCACATGTCTCCAATATTTGTAAGACTGCCTAAATGATAAATGAATCTGAAAACAATTCATCAGAAGTTACAATTTGTAATCCTAACACTTTTTTATAAGGTACATAACCTTCACTCATACTCCGAGGTCAATATGTATTATAATTTTGTTTTCCTTAAGCTTATAAGAACTCAGATAAAAATAACTGGGTATAAGTGTGGTTTCCTCTGTTTCCTAGTCTCAGAGGGGGGAATTTCTAGATTAGTGTTTTTTTTTTCTTGCCCTGGGAAATATACAATTCTCTATGTTATGGCCATTAATGTTCAGTAATAAGTTAGTCCTCAAATACCAATAAGATGATGTGAGCTTGATGGAAGTTAAATGTCTCTAAATCCTATGAATTGATCTGCAGGAGCTGTTTTCCACATGAGTGGTGGCTTCACCCAGGCAGACATCCGCAAAGCCGTGGAGGTCAGGGTGATGGAGGAGGAGTGGGCTTGGCGGCACATATGCACTCTGTTCCTGACAGTGTCTTGCTTCGGCAAAGGGAAGTGAAGCGCGTGTACCATGCTCAGTGGCATTTCCAAATGCAACTCAGCTGGGTGCCCAGGCTTATTGCATCAATGGCACATACCAGGCAAAAAAGGAAATACATAATTTTGTCAAAGCAGTAGATCACAATCTACCAATCCTTCCCTCCCCCTTCAAAATCATCACCCCCACACACTAATAGCTCTAATAGACACAGACTTTATGCATATTTCAGTCACAGCAGTATTTCTAATGCATATGTGAAAGGGCCCTTAATTTATGTCTACCAACTGTGTGGTGCCCTTCTTTTGGGTAATGTCATCATCCTAATGGTGTTTCTATTATACTCAAAGGTAGTAAATGAGGCTTATTGCAAGAAGGTAATTGATTTTCACTGAGTGAAAATGTAAATAGCCATAAGAAATCCTATGAAAGATAAGCAGTTCAAAATTGCCAGGAAAAAAAAATGATTTGTACACATGACTTATTGGTCCAAGTATATGAAATCTTTTTTTTTTCAAGTCGATACCCACAATAAGTATATTTCACATCATTTTATTTCAAATTGAAGTAAAAATTGAAGAATTTTGATGATCTTACTTTTACCAGTTTAACTGTGTATATTATGAAAATTACCATCTTACATGGAGGGGGGCTTCCTTTTGTCAGTGTGTCTCTGTAATGGACACCATGGAAATAAAATTCCTATTATGGATATGTAAAGATAAATAACTCTTCTTTGGCCTTTCTATAGTAAGAAAAGTAAATATCTGTAACAATAATGTATTCTTTTAAAATATATAAGACAAAACCTCATTGAAAGTTAACACGAATGTCAGCCTCATATTCAAGAAAAAAGCAAAGCTCAAAATGCATTTTATTGTTATAAAGAAGTATCAGGTAGAATCATGTGGCTTAGAGACTTGATTTGATGTGAATACAGACCAGTATTTTCTCATCAATTACATATCATTCTAAAATTTATAGTAGTAAGAGAAGAACCAAAACAACATAGAATATCTGAAACAAAATATTTGTTTGCTAAAATAATGTCAATTTAAAAAATATATATTAAAGAGCTTATAAAACTATATTTGTCCCCTCTACAAATGAAATATCATAGGCATCTGCACACTGATATCATAGCAAATATTACTTACATCACCATTGTTTTCTCAGTCTAAAAGATACCTTTCTTTAAAGAGCCACTTAACAGAAAAAGAACATTTTAAGCAGAAAAATCTTCTTTTTCTTCTTGAATTTTGTGTAATGGCAATTAAAAAATAGATTGTATTTTTTTTCCACTCCTGGTACCCCGTTTTGCTTATGATTGATAAGGAGCTTTTATTTCAGGAATTATAAAATATGTAATGAGAATTTTTTGATTTCTTGCCTTAGAAGTTCACTTGTTTTGAAAAGAAGGTTATCATTTGTGTTGATCTTTGGGTTGGCAGACGGAGAGATTTGATAAATTTTATTCCTGCAGGAGAATAGGAAATGGAACAGGAAAAGAATCCAAATTTCCTCTCACTGATCGAAGTTTAGAGGTAGCAGTTCTTTTCTTTCATGTTCAACATTGTCATCGTAAAATCTTAGCATCTGTTTTACTCTTCATAACATACTTTTTGGCTGGAGGCAGGCCATACTTAGCTTAATTCAAACAGGGAGTAAACTGAAAGCGTGTTGACTTACTGCACAGGGCTATGAACAAAATATACTCTTTAATGTTAATTAATCTCCAACTAAACCCTTTAGTTTGCCACAGTTTTAGATTTAAATAGACAAAACTCCCTGGTGATACAGAGCTATCATTAATCACACACAGAACGATGTACAAAAATTCCTCTTAGTAGAAAGCCCATGTTCAAAATAAGAAATTCAACTTTATGGGGAAAACACAATCTTGTATGTTTATTTCATTAGGAAAAAAACATCAAATAGGTTTATCACAGTGTGACTTTGCAGTTTCCACATTTCAAATTTGCTGGGTGTTTCAAAGACACCCAGGTCTTTGTTATGTTTTCTCTGAGTTTTTACTACCTCAGATTTATCATGCTGTGAGTAAATAATGAAAACAGGAATGGTTTAAAGGCTACTAAATAATTACTATATTCAAATGTGAAATTGCAGTAAAAAAGATGGACAGGGCATCAGTAACTCTAGTTAGCGTATTTGATAGGGAGTGCATAGTGAGAAGAACTGTAAATGGTACTGACAAATATGACTCTGAACATTTCGAGAAGACATTTGTTCTATTACTGATAATCTTAAAACCTTTTAGACAAAGGTAAAATTGGACCACTAAAAAAAGTATTTGGATAATATACAAGAGGGTCTGTATTATTCGAAAACAATCTCATGGTTTTATGCATTTGTATTAAGAATGTTTATTTTGGTTTTATTTTGAGATGCTTTTAGGAATTAAAAGTTATTTTAACAACTTTATCTGTGTTAGAAAAAATAGCTTTATTATATGTTATTTATAGCATCTGAAATCAGATAATATTTTGTTTTACAGACTATATATCATTGCATTATTGTTTTTTATACTAATTATGTGCTTTAGATTATACAGAAGGGCATATCTATGAGATATGCCTTTCTAAATCTTGAGTGTAATAATAGGTACAATTTTCTTTAATAAAGACTGAGGTGAGAATATCGTTGCAATATGTAACTGTGGTTTAGTCACAGATCCTGAAAACTTTAATTCAGGTGCATTGTGGGCATATAAAATTTGAGTTCAAATGCTTTTAAGAAGTCATGCCATTTTGTCATTTGACACTAATTTTCAACCCAGCATGCTTTAGCAATGACTGAAATTAGTTCCAAGTGAATTACAGCTAAGCTATTTTCTACCATCTACAAGAAGTTTTTTATGCCAACTGAGTCAAAAGAGGTTTTTGAAATTGTTTTTACCATGTATTATGGTATGGATATCATCAGTGTAGATAATCAAATATCCTGATTGTACACACGATTAAGGTGTCACTAAGTTGCTTTTTTGGCTAATATTATTCAACCCTATTTATATTCTTATTGATCAGAAAAAAATATTACTTGAAATTATCTGCTTTCTTTCCAAGTAATCAACAAGTGTTATTTCTGTGAGGTTTATGGTATACATTCTGACCCACTGGAAAATGGGCTAAAATCATTTCCTGCATGACAAAGAGTTACCATTAAGTATGTCAACTATCTGCCGACTTAGAAAAAGTGTTCTTTGGGGATATGTATCAGGCCTCATCCTTTGTGCCTTTAACACACAGTGGAGACTTGAATTTTTATGAGAGTTGGAGGCAGAGAATGTAGGCAACATGAATATTATGAAGAGATATCATTTGACTATAAGGAAACAGAAGTTTCTAGTCCTTAAATAAAATTGGACCTTAAGCACATGAAGGGTAGCTATTATGAACTAATTTGAATATTTTGAATCTTCATTTTTCTTAGTTTGTAAAACAAAAAGGACTCATGTTGGATAGAGATTTGATGTGACTTCCATATTTCATAAATGATGCAAATGATGTTGGTTTGGTTAGTACTTATGTAATAGTAACTACACAATGATGGGAAATTTAGGAAGTATGCAATGAAGTTGAAGGTACCAAATTCCACATTTAGGGATGTAAACAATAGTTAAATATATAGTACTTCATTGCTGTAGAAAAAATTCAAGGGCAGCTTCATAGAGAGGGTTGCTGTGCTTTAAGGACTGAACATAGTAACAAAGTATAGCAAATGAATTAAGAAACTTTCTAAAATATAACTTTTCCTTAAGTAATATTTTTTCCATCAAAAAGGCTAGAGTCTCATAATTTTGTGTAAAGTTTGGCATTTATATATGAAGATAGTCTTCCTTTAACATTCAGAATATTCCATTGTGATAATTTACATGCTCTAAAACTATACCAGTAGTTTAAGTAAATAAATAAGTAATAAAAAGCGCATCAAAGTAGTTATGACGAGACAGCCAGATGGCAGAGAATTGCAGCACTTGCTGTAATTTTATCAAAATTACTATTGTCATGGCATGTTAGTTTTCATAAGAATTTGTACAGTCACTGATCTCATACAGACAAATTAATTTCAGGTTCTCTCATGTGTAGTCACATAACAGCTATACTTGAGCACGCACAAAAGAAAATTAAATAATCATAGTCACATAAACTTGAAAAGCCGCACAATATCGTAAGTTTACTATTCCATAACGTCTTGGGATCGGTGATCATTTCTGTTATGTTAGACTCAAATTGATCCACAGTGGAACAGCCATTATGTAGTTTCTGCTATGTTTAGTCTTCATTATGTAAAGGTACTGTGTCATGTATTCTATTAGTGAAGAATTGTTATTAAGGCAGTAATGTTGTAAGTCCTATATTTATGGCCTTTCTGCAAGTTTCATTTTTTTATCTCTCTCTTTTTTGTCTAAAGGGATAACAGAGCTCTTTATACTTCCTTTTAAAGATAAATACAGATACAAATTCCCAATGATTAATGAGTTTAAATGATATTTGAATTAAGAATGTTTATTACAGGTTTCAAATGTTCTCTTTCCTTTCTTTGTCAATAGTTATGAAAAGAAAACCTGGCACTTTCTGCATTTTACATAACTCTTGCTGTTCATATCCAGCTAACAAGCTTCAATTCTAAAGGCTTCTTCCTGAAGTCATTGATTTTTATAGCCTCATTCCATACCTCAGTTCTTTCTGCTGTGCCATATGCCACCATGTATCAGATTGGCTGTATTATTATTACACAGTAGGCCTCAGTTTCCTCATCTGTGAGATGAATGCTTATTTGCCATATTTATTGTGTAGATATGGGAGATTATGATGAGAATTAATACTCACTAGAGTAACTTTTCATTTTTATGACCTTAAAATTGAAAAAACAAACATTTTATTACCTATTCCAATTATCTTAAGCAACTTACTCAAGCAGGTATAAAATGTATCACCTGGCAAAATGAGAGCAGTCATGAAGACGTTAGAAAAAGTCACATTAAGCATTTTCTTTTTTATTTTGTTTACCAAAAAAGTTTAACGTTTGATTTTATACTTTTGCCCCTAAACAGGAAGATTGGCTTAGTTCATTGAATTTTACTCCTCTGTGCTCAAGGGCTTTGTGGTTTTAAATGTATACATAGTTTTTATTTCATAGTGTTTTTATATTAATAGTAATGGATGTTTTAAGAAATTCAAATGTGTAGACTTTAACTTCTGAAATATATGTAGATATTGTTTTCATATAGAAAAAAGTTATTTTAGAATGTTTGTGGCTTTTTGAGTTCAAGCACTTGTTCTACTCTCTTTTTCTCAGCAGATGAGATGGGAGCTTTAATATATGTCTCTGTTTTGGGAAAGGTTATAACAGAAGTAACCTTATATTTGGAACTACTTACTTCCATTACAAGTAACCTTATAATGGAAGTATACTCTGTACATGTTGTTCTATGGTAGTTTAAAATGTTACTTTTCTCTTTAAGATACCAATCATGTTAATTCTCAGATACTTTAGTTGAAATTACTATAGATAACATAATTCATACTCAGAATTATGAAGTGATACATATGGCAAAATGCCTCTGAGTTCTATTACTAAGTTATAGCTTCAAAAATTAAATGAGATACTAGAAGTTTATAACAGAGAAATTAATTGAAATGCAGACAAAGATATTCATTACAACATTATTAAGGGTAATAACGATTTTGAAACAAGGCCGCGACCATGGGGGCTAAATAAACCATATTTCATCTATTCAATGAAATATTATGAAACACTAAATAACATTTTTCAAATAGTTGTTAATAGTATGGGAACTTGCTTATGCTATAATTTTAATTGATAATATTAGGACATAAAAATATTAGGACATAAAATGTATGTATGTCATCTAAATACATTTTTAAAATTCTAGAAATTATCATTTGGAAAGGACAGAATGAAAACATGCCATACTGTTGGAGTGGCTGCCTCTGGATGCCAGGACTATGGAGATAATTGCTTCTTTATATTTTTCTATATTTTCCTAGTATTTTACAATGAGCATGTAATGTTTTGTAATACAGAAGAAAGAATAAATGGGAAAAACACACATAAGATTTACAATATCACATATAATTTCCATTCCATATAATTCTTTTTAAAAAACATCATATAGTACTTTCTTTATTATGATATGTATTTTTACATGTCTTTGTTCCTTAAGATTGTGAGTGTGAGTTTGGAAACTATATCCTTTGTTTCTAACATGAGACCCGTAGATAATCGTTGCTTAGTACATCTTTACTGAATGAATGAATGATATTCCACAGGCATACATATTTTTACCTAGTTGTCATTCCTGTGCTTACTACTGCTGCTTTTTCTACTTACCATTGCCACATAATGCCTTTACATAAACTTAATAATGATAATTTAAATGTTATAATATTCTATGAGATTAAAAAGCATATTCAATCATTATCCTATAGATAGATATTTAGGTCATTTCCTATTCTTGTTTTTATGGACAAAATTTCAGTGAATGTTCCTAATCATGTACCTTTGTGCTCCTAACATAAACCCCTAGGACTTTACTCATTTTTCAAAAGGCATGATCATCTTTATAATTCTTGCTATATATTGTCCTATTGTATTAGGTACAATTGGTAATATAACCAGCAACTAGTGAGCATATTGATTTCCTTCCCAAATTCAACTGAAAGGAATGTTTTAAGTTTAGCTCTTTTTGTTACATTTGGTGGATAATTTTAAAAGCTAGATTGCCTTAATTTGCATATGTCTGATTACACCTTTCCATGTAATCTGTTTTTCTAATTATATTTTTCTTTATGTGAATTCTCGGTTAATATCCTGTTCTCTGTTGGAGTTTTTGAAATTTTAAAAAATACATTTGGAGTACACCAATTACACATTAGAGATTAAACCCTTTGCATGTTATATTTGATGCAGATAATTTATCCAATATGTTTGTCCTTTAATTTAGTTATTTTTCAAAATATAAGTTTTTCGATTTATATATTCTAATCACTGATATTTTTCTGTATAATGATTTTGCTGCTAAAAATGAACAGCATTTGTCAGTACAACACAATAACATATTGTCACCCTTGTACAAATATGAGTCATTTGTATATTATTTATTATTTTTAAGTATGTAATTATATGTTTCTAGATTAGATATTTAGGCTATTTGTTTTCCTCTTTGGATCTTCTCTTTCTGCGTCTCTCCTCATTTTTCAACTCTGCCCTTCCCTCTGTTTTTACTTTTCTTACACTTACTAAGTGTCTTCCTCATTGTTCCTTGTTCCAACATAAGCCTTTGATTGCCCAGGATGGAATTGAGACGGCAGCCAATTACCATATTGTACTGCCATTCATATCCTACTGTGTTCTGTTGGTTTAAATGCCTGAAAAACCTCAAGCCTTTGTTTTAATTGGGAATCAATACATGTATTATTACATATATGCATACACATGGATATATGCATGTATTTTTTCTGAGGGAAAACAACACATTTCTAATGATAACTTATTTGTCCATAATTATAAACTAAGGCAGGGGCTTGCCACGCTCCTGGACAGCTGGACATGAAGCTGAAGACTAGATTGCCTCCCTATCATGCAATTACCTCGATTCTTGGGACCAACTCTATTGTTTATTGATCTTAATCCTTCCTTAGAGTGGAGCCTTTGCTGTGTGGTACTGATGAGCTAATGATATTTTTGGATTCTCACACTTTGAGTGACTCAAGGAACCTCTTCTTAGTTCACTGAAAGGTTGTCATGATGGGCAAATGATGGTTAAAACTTACAAAAGTCACAGTGTGACATTAGGACACCATTCATCCAATCCTTTAGTCACTACCATGAGTCTAGTAACAATCCAAATAAAGTTTAGAGAAAACATATTTCCTGCTTTTGAGGTACTTATAATCTAGTTGGAGGCATGTGATGTGTATGGGATGGGGTAGGTGTGTGCCTATATACACACACACACACACGAATAATTTATATTGATAAAGAGTAGATAGATAGACATATAGATAGATAAACACATACCCCCCCCCCCACACACACACAAACTAAAAGACACTAGATAAACAAGAAAGACTGTAAAGGTACCAATCTGTATGTTATAGAATTTAACATTAGGGGAATCAAACTAAAAACGAGGTGACATCAACTAGAGAAGGTCTCATGGGTTGAATCGTATCCCCAAAAGATATGTTGAAGTTCTAACCCCCAGTACCTCATGTGGAAATAGAATATTTGCAGATATAATCAATTTAAGATGAGGTTATACCAAATTAAGGTGAGCTCCCATCCAATACGACTGGTGTCCTTTGAAGAAGAGGAAAACAGACAGAGACACGGCTAGATACACACAAAGGGAACATACTATCTGTCGATAGAGGCAGAGATTGAAGTGCTGCAGCTTGTAAGTCAATAAACACCGAGAGTTGGCGGGAAACCACCAGAAACTAGGAAGAGGCAAAAAAGAATTCTCTCTTATAGGTTTCAGAAAGACTGTGGTCTTGCTGGCACGTTGATTTTGGACTTGTAGGCCCTAGAACTGTGAGATATTTAATTTCTGTTGTTTTAAACTTCTAGGAAGATATGAGACTGTGCTCTGAATGAAAATGTGGTATTAGGGTTGGTAAAGCAAGGGGACTCCATGTGGAGAAAACTCATTAGCAAGGGAAAGAATGAGTGAGTAGGGACTAGATAAAGACTGGAGTGATTACCTGTGAGACTAGTGCAAGGTAAATTGAGGTAGATAAAGTGATCCTGCTGCTGGAAGGCCTTTGAAAACGTAAAGTAGAATCGATCCATTTTATGCTCTCACTTATATAATAAGGGTTTCCTATTATTTATTGTACACCTAATTAGTAACAGGGAGCCATTTGGCTCCCAGAGTTATTTAAGAGGAAGGTTGGCTGTTGGACAGCACTTTCTATGCTTTTATTTTTCTTAACCTCACCACCAAATTTTTAAATTAGTTATCTTAAGTAGGTAGTTTATTTACATGGTTCAAAAATCAGAGTTTCAAACAGGTATATAATAACAATTTTTTCTCCTACACAGTCCCCTACCTTCCCTGTCAGGTCATTCCCACTTCCACCAAAAAATCACTCCCCTTAGTTACTTGTGGATCTTTGCAGAGATTTTTTTAATGCATATACAGGGAAATATGAATGCATTCCCATTCATTCCCTTTGCACAAGTGGTAATATTGCATATACTGTTTGTACCTCACTTTTTTCACTTAACAACACATTTGAGATTTTTCTGTATCAGTACACAAAATGTGCTCCGTTTTTACTTTTTAATGCATATTATTCCATTGTATGGATGTACCATAATTTATTTAAGTTGCTTTCTAATGGTGAACGTTGAGGTTGTTTCTAGTCTTATGCTTTTTAAATCAATGCTGTCTCATGATTAGCCTTGTACTTTGTTCACTGCATATATGTATAAATACATAGAATACATTTTTTAAAGTAGTTGGAATAAGGAAAAGGATATGTTTGTATTTAATTTTTACAGTTCTTGCCAAATTGTTTTCCAAAGAGTTGGTGCAATTTACACCTTCACCAGCAACATGTAAAAGTGCCTGTTGCATACATAGCTTTGATAATACAAGATATTACCAAACTTTGAACCTTTGCCAATTGGCAAGATTTAAAAAAATGGTCTGTCCTTGCAATTATTTTAAGTGGAGTGTTTTTTACATTTAAATTTTGTTTCCCTTTTTGGAAACAGTCAATATCTTTACCCATTTTTCTATTGGGATTTCAGTATTTTCTTATTGATTTTTAAGAATTTTATATAATGGGAAGTCACCCCTTTGTGATTTGAGTTACAAATTTTTTCCTGGATTATAATTTTTTTGACTTTACTTATAGTGAATAACTTCATGCAAAAGTTTACTTGGATTTTATGTGAGAGTTAGGAAGGCTTTCCCCACTTTAAAATTATAAAGTAGGAGAGGTGCAGTGGCTCATGCCTGTAAACCCAGCATGTTGGGAGGCCAAGGAGGGAGGATGGCTTGAGGCCAGGAGTTCAAGACCAACCTGGTCAACACAGTGAGACTCATCTCTATTTATTTATAAAATTTTAAAAAATTATAAAATAATCTAAGAGATATTTTCAAGATATACATTTATAGTGCTGAAAATGAGGAAAGAGAAGTGGCCAAAGATTACCTCTACATTTTTTAGTTAGGGAGTTTAAGAGATAGGGGGAGAGTTGATCTAATGACTAAAGACAAACATCTCTATCTTTTTTAATGTGTGTTTTAGAGTTGTCATGGGTGCTGTTTTTGTTTTTCTAGAATTTTCTAGAGCATGAGAGATGAGGAAGCTGTATTTATGAGAATAGGAAATCGTCAGTGGGAAATCAACATGGACAATTAGTTTAAAAATAGTGTTTCAAAGGATCTGTGAAGTTGTCTGGCTTTGGAGGCTGGGAGAATTGACCAGAAGAGCTGTTTTATTTATTGATGGTACAGATAAAGATTTAATTTCTCATATTTTGATCTTTTATTTATTCAACTGACAATACTTATCCAGCACCTCTTGTTTACTAGATGTTATTAGTGCTGTGGCTCCAGTAACAGACAACAGCAACCTGGTCCACATCCTCACATAATTTGCATTGTAGTTGGAGACTAAACAATTTACATGCTTACAGATTGCTACATGTTCCATGAAGGGGTTGAAAGGGAGATGGAATGAAGAGGAATGAGGTGCGTTATACAGCACAGTCAGGAAAATTTTCTCTCCGAGAAGGTGAGAGTTGAGCTGAGGAATTGCTGGTGATACAAAGACAGACTTGGGGGTGGGGGTCCGGTGAATGTGTGCTCTGGACAGAGAGATTAGCAAAGAGCCTGAAGCAAGGAGGGTCTTGGTTTATTCTAAATACAGAAAAGCAGATTTGACTGGAGCAGAAAAGCAAGAGGGAGAGCAATACTGCTGAGCATGGAGATCTGGATATTGTGGACTTGGCAGAGTTTGGATTTGATTTTAAGGGCAGGGAAGACTGTGAAGAATTTAAATGGGGCGTGACATGATCTAATTTTAATTTTTAAAAGATCATAGCAGTTATGCTATTCTATCATGTGAGAAATTATGTAGAAAAGGATTTTAAAAAAATATAAAAACAATTCTTGTGGACATTTTTGCCATTGCTGGCAACTTTCAACATTCCTCTCCACTGCACCACCTCCCCACCCCACCCCCACATTAACCCTGGTACTCTTTAGATATCACCCTATTGATTTTTTCTTAGAACTTATCTCACTCTACAAACATATAATATATTTTATCTTCTTAGTTCTCTAAGTTTCTCACGTCAAAGAACCATTATCTCCACAAACTTTGGCCATGTATTTGCCCTGCCTCATTTTGACGCTCATCTTTAAGTCTTTCCATCTCTGAAAACTCTCTAATAATGATACTAATAGTAGAATCTACCATTTGTTGAGATCCTTCTATATATCTGAGCTGTTATACCTACCAAGCTCTTTCTCTTAAAAACTGCAAAACCCACTGAGTCTGTGTTATTGTAACTCTCATGTTATAGATGAGGATACTGAGATTGAGGGATGTGATGTAACTTTCTTAGGTCACAAAACAGCTGGCCACGTCAGGACTCAAGCCCAGGTCTATCAGATACAGAAAATCCATGATTTTCCCACTGAAGCATCTCCCTTCCCAACCATCTTATTTTCCATCTCTTGCATCTTTCGCCCCCATTCCCATACTGAACAATTGAGTCCCCAATCTCATCCTTATTCCATTTCAGCATGGCCTTTCTTGGTTGCAGTACCTATAAAAGCCACACCTTGGGAAAGCTATTTATTACCAAAGCTCATTTGCCAACATCTTAGAATTATCTGGCCCCTCCATTTTTTGATCCCCTCTGTCTAATTTCTTGCTGACCTCTGGATTATCAGGATGTGGAAAAAGTCACAACATTATACTAAATATCTCTCATCATAAGTGCATGCTGTCTAATCTCATCAGAGCATGCCCCAGGAAAATGTTCTTTGCTTCTCATGGTCTCCTTAACAAATATTTCTTGGTAGCTTTTGCAAGCCTTTTTCTCAGTTTTCAACTCTCCAGATCCAAACCTTTCTCTTGTGTTGTTACTACTGTAGTTAGTACCCTTCCGTGAGCCTTGGTTTTCTCACCTGAAATACAAAGATGGAGATGAGTAACACACAGGGTTGTAGCAAACATAAAAGGACGAACCTGTGAGGAGCATAGGGCATCTGGCGCTTAGGAGCTTAGTAATGTTCACTGGATCTGAGATAAATACCAGTGACCTTGTCTTATCTTTTCTATTTCACAGAAACTGACACCTTCCTCTCGATGTCAAACTTAAAAACATGACAACGTTTTCTAGCTGTTTAAAAAATTACAAAATGTGAGTCCCAGTGTTTTGAGCTTCTTTTATTAGAAATTTCTTTCAATACCCTCTGATTAATTTGTAAGACAAAATAATAGGTATAAACGCCATTAAACATTTGTTAACCAAATATTAACTAAATTCTTACATAATTGGTGGTGAGCTTGAAAAAGGAAAACCATGATTTAGTTTGTTCAGCCAATGATGCATTTCTCCCATGTATACATATTTTTTTTTTCTGGTGGGTGGGGACAGTTTTTGGTTTTAGGCATGACAGTTATTAAAACTAAGTTACAAAATATCCACAGTTAAAAGGAGATCTTAGAACTTCTGTATCATGAAATGTCAAACCAAGATTATGACAAATAATGAAACATATCCGATCTTATTGCTTATTCAAAAATAACATTTTAATGATAATAATTTAGTGAGGCCGGGCATGGTGGCTCACACCTATAAACCCAGCAGTTTTAGAGGCCAATGTGGGAGGACCACTTGAGTCCACAAGTTCAATACCAGCCTGGGCAACATAGTAAGTAAGATCTCATGTCTACAAAAAAAATCAAAACAAAAAACTAGCTGGGCATGGTGGCATGTGTGCCTGTAGTGCCAGCTACTCAGGAGGCTGAGGTGGGAGGATTTTCTGAGCCCAGGAGGCCAAGGCTGCAGTGAGCTGTGATTCTGCCACTGCACCTCAGCCTGGGAGACAGAGCAAGACTGTCTCAAAAAAAAAAATTAATAACTTAGTGAAAACAGATAGGTTTTTTTTTACCATTAATAAATAAAATAACTGTAGTTGATCCTTTTACAAATATTATTTTTTAAATTTATTTTTGAGACAGGGTTGATTAACACATAATTTGTATGTTATATGTATTAAATATTATATTCTTACAATAAAATAAGCTAAAGAAAAGAAAATGTTATTTTAAAAATCACAAGAAAGAGAAACCATATTTACTATTCATTAAATGGAGCTACATCATCATAAGGTCCTTATCTGAGTATCTTCATGTTGAGTGGGCTGAGGAGGAAGAGGAAGAGGAGAAGTTAGTGTTGCTGTCTCAGGGTGGCAAAGGAGGAAGAAAATCTGCATATAAGTGGACCCTCAAAGTTCAAATTTGTGTTGTTTAAGGGTCAACTATACTTTAAAATACTGTTTTATTCTTTAGCTAATCTTTTTTTTACTTCTCCTGTTTTGTGTATAATGTATCTATATTGTACATGCCATATTGTTACAGTAGTATCTGCATCAATTAACAAATAAATACATATTCACATTTTGGACTACATACCAAGTTTTTAAAATTATGACTGGACAATCAAACAATTTCTGGACTAGAGTATAAAGTCTAAGTTTTACAGCAGAGCATTTCGGGTTCATTTCCAATTATTTCTCCTGCATTCAGCCAGACAAAACAACTGACAGAAACTTAATATGACAGTGGTTTCCAAACTCTGTGCATATTAGAATCACCTGGTGCGGGGAGTCTTTAAATAATCACAAAGCCTAGGTCGAACCCCAGACAGTAAAACACAATCTCTGGGGATGGGACACAGGCATCCCTATTTTTGAAGCTCCCATGGTAATTTAAGTTGCAAGCAAGTTTGGCACCCATGACACATGCCTTGGTGTTTCAAGCCTATAGGCCTTTGCAGGTGCTATTCCACCCACTTCTTTGTCCATGGAATGCATTCCTCTACTCTTCATTAAACACTCAATTTAAATACCCATATATTTGAACCTTATTTGATGCCACCCACCGCAACCCAAGTCATGTAGTCAGTTAATACATCTTCAGTTTTCGTATAACACTTCATGTGATTCACTTTCTGTAGCCTAGTTATTTGTTTACATGTCAATCCTCTCCACATACCTGCTTTTATATATGTCACTACATTAAACTTCAGTGACATTATGTAACAAAAAGTGTGTTGAACAGGATATTTTAGCACAAACATTTCATGGCAGCCTTAAGGTCTGAGAATTAATGGAATCATGTTATCTGAGGGGACTCTGACACTTTTTCTTACTCATGCTACTCTCCTTTCACTACTAATTTAAGCAATTTAAAAGAACCACCATTTATTGAACACTTTCTATGTGCCATGCACACATTATCTCATTTAATCATTATTACTACCTTTTACGGGAAGTATTATTATTCCCATTTTATGACTGAAGAAACAGAGGCTCATAGAAACTAGATTAGTACAAGGTCTCTCAGTTAAAAGGTGACACAGATGGGACCCAACCCCCTTCTTTCATTGTGCTTTAGTTTGTTTTCCCTTCTAAATCCTCAATCTCTAGATATAATTTTCCACAATATAAGATATTTAAGAAAATGGAGGGCATTTTTTATGATGTCATTTTGACCTTTGCATGTTAGACATTTAACAGCTTAGATGATCTTGATCAGTTAGTGATCTTAGGACCTGTGTGGGCTTCCTTCTTAATTCCTACCACAGAAGTCTCCACTCGGGCCCTTTACACAGTGGCTGACATCCAGTTGGCTTCACCCACTTGGAAATCCACTTAAGCCCTAACTTTGCAGCATCGATTAAAACTTATTAGAGAAAACTATTTCTACTGAAAATCAGCATCACAAAGCGTATTAAGGATGTCTTCATTCTTCTATCCAAACCGCCGCATTCATATCCTTGAAATAATCCTTTTCTCCAAATGTTCGGCAGTTATCTCTTCAGTAGAATTCAGGCTAACATCAGGCTTTTAAATTTCAGAAGATAATGATAGATAAAACTCATAAATGTTATAAGAGAAATATGGTTTTTACATGCCATCAGACAGAACACAGGTGGAGAGAAGATCAACAAGAGAAGAGGAAAATTAAGCAAGTAATAACATAAGCAGCTGGAGAAAGGGAAACACTGATGAGCAAGATAAAAGGAAAAACGAAGCATTTCAGTGAAAACCCATTATTACCAGGAAACAATTTTTAATATGGTTAAAAGTCTGTTTAACAATAAGAAGAGGACTTAACAACATTAACAAAATAAGGAAATTCTGTAATCCTAAATATAACTAATATAGAATCAAGAAAAGGAGAATGGGCCTGGCACGGTGGCTGAAGCCTGTAATCCCAGCACTTTGGGAGGCCGAGGCTGGTGGATCACGAGGTCAGGAGATCGAGACCACCCTGGCTAAACCAGTGAAACCCCCATCTCTACTGAAAGTACAAAAAAATTAGCCGGGCATGGTGGCAGGCGCCTGTAGTCCCAGCTACTTGGGAGGCTGAGGCAGGAGAATGGCGTGAAACTGGGAGGCAGAGCTGGCGGTGAGCCGAGTTGCACCACTGCAATCCAGCCCGGGCGACAGAGCGAGACTCCATCTCAAAAAAAAAAAAAAAGAAAAGGAGAATGTTAGATGCTTTAAACCTTGCCATAATAAATGAAATTTAAATCACAGTAGAGCACTATCTAAAACATACTTTTCATTTGGAATTTTGGGATATTGGTGATTAGAAGATAAATGGATATTAAGATGTTGATCTCCCTTAAAAGTAGTGCTTGGATACAACTAAATACCACTGATTGGACTCCTTATGGTTGTGCATCTAACTGATAGGCTGATGGTCATGAAGGATTATAATTAGGGTAGTGATTGGTAAACACCATGGAATAAAAATGGTTGGCATCATATCAATTAGAAAAAGTTAGCAGCAGGCTTTTAAGCTGGTTTTGAATAAAGTAATATGTTCTTGCTATATAAAAATTACCCCAAACTTAGTGACTTAAAATAAGAAACATCTATGATCTGACATAGTTTCTAAGGATCCGGAATCCAGGAGCAGCTAGCTAGGTGGTTCTGTCTCAGGGTTTTCCATGAGGCTGTAGTCAAGCTGTCAAAGTTTCTGTCATCTGAATGCTTGGGTGGGGCTGGAGAATCCACTTCCAAGTTTATTCATGTGACTGTGGCTGTTGGCAGGAGACAACAGCCATTTGACCAGACATTTTCTGGTCAAATGGGGCCTTTCCACAGGGCTTGTAATGGTATTTCCGCTGACTTCCCCTAGGGTGAGTGATGAAAAAGAGAGAAAGAAACAAAGAGAGGAAGGGAGGGGAGGGGGGAGAAAAAGAGAAAGAGAGAGAGAGAGAAAGAGAGAGCGAGAGCGAGCAAGAGCTATGTCTCTGGTGTCTGTTCCCCTTCTTAAAAGGACAACTTATCATCCCACCCTTATGACCTCATTTAAGCCTAATTTCTTCCTTAAAGACCCTGTCTCCAAATACGGTCATATTGCATGTTAGGGTTTTGACATAGGAATTTTGAAGTGCCACAATTCAGTCTAGGAGGGAACTAGACAAGGTTGGAAATGCCAGGAGGCAGGGATCTTTGAGTGCTATATTAGAGGGTGCCAACCACAAGTGTAGTAGTTGTCTCCTGGACTATTTCCTGCCCTGATGGTTTCTTGTGTCATTCAAACCAGACTCACCAAAAACCTTTCCCTTTTGGAATTAACTTTGGAGTTGGTTTGGATGACATTTTCTCAGGCTACTTGTAGACAAAAATGAAAGCATCATTAATACCATTCTATTAAAATATGGAAATTATATTATAAATTTACATGTATATTCATTGTGTGTATGGCCTCCCTAAATAAATATTCTATCATGTGTAAATAAGCAGTGAAAGGATTGTTGTACAGTTTTAAAACCATATTGACCTGCCACTGTTTTCAATAATAATCTCTTACATTCCTGTGAACATTATCTACTGTATATATGAAAGAGCAAAAAGATCACTAAGCCCTTTTTTATGGTAAAGTAATTAAGATACTTTTTAGAAACAATGAAGAAATGAGTACTTTTTAAGTTCTGAAGTAGTGATTTTGTTTTCTAAGGAGTGTAACAACATTTACTGAGCACTTATTATGAATGTGTAGACATGTTGCATTACACTGGGACAAAAGGACAAGAACAAAAAGAAATAATCCCTTCCTTATGGAATTTGTCATTTGATAAAAATTTCTTAAAATTAAAAAATCTCCACTTATAATGTCTTTATTATGAATATTAAATATCTCCAGTGGAGCGCTCTTGAAAACAAAAGGTTATTCAATAGTTTCAATACTAAAAATAAAATTAAGAAAGAGGTATACAATATATTAGAAAGATATTTTACAGAAGGACAAACAGTGAATTAAACAGCAATGCTGGAGAAAGATCTGGTGGGTTTGTTGTTTAAAAAAATCAGATATTCAAACCAGCATAAAATAATGCAGAATACTGTAATGAACACCAATTACTGACTAACCAGCTTTAATAGAGTTTTAATGTGTTGACATATTGGCTTTACATTGTTTTTTTAGAAATTAAAAATCACTGCTATATTTGGAAATCCCAGTGTACCATTTCCTGATCACATTTCCCTTAGTTGTTCTTCAGAGTTTACCTATATTCTGAATTAGTGTTTATTATTCACTAATATTTTTATTATTGTTCTGTCAACAAGATATAGCATGGTTTTGCATGTTTTCAATCCTTATATAAATAATCTCCTGCTAACATACTATTTCGTTTCTTGCTTTTCTTGGTCGACATGTTTTTAAGATTTACTTATGGTTATACATTGATCTCTAATTCAGTTTAATTCCTGGATATCATTTATTTTATGAATATAGCACATTTTAAAAAATCTACTTTCCTGTTAGTGGAGATTTGCTATTTTCTTTCTTTTCTTTTCTTTTCTTTTTTTTTTTGTTGAGACAGGGTCTTGCTGTATCGCCCAGGCCAGAATGCAATGGCACAGTCACAGCTTACTGCAGGCTCAACCTCTCAGGCTCAGTGATCCTCTCACCTAAGCCTCCAGAGTAGCTGGAACTACAGGCACATACCACCATGCCTGGGTAATTAAAAATATATATATTTTGTAGAGATGAGGTCTCACTGTGTTACCCAGGCTGGTCTCTAACTCCTCCTGGGCTCAAGTGATTCTCTCACCTTGGCTTTACAAAGTGCTGGAATTACAGGTGCAAGCCACTGCACCCAGCCTATTTTCAGTTTTTCACAACTGCATCTGGCAACTTGCTTTGAGATTTATCTATAATAATGTATTAGAATGTTCTTACACTGCTATAAAGAAATACCTGAGACTGAGTAATTTATAAAGAAAAGAAGTTTAATTCGCTTACGGTTCTGCAGGCTGTATGGGAAGCATGGTTGGGGAGACCTCAGGAAACTTATAATCATGGCAGAAGGTGAAGAGGAAGACGCATGTCTTACACGGCTGGAGCAGGAGGAAGAGAGCGCGAAGGAGGAGGTGCTACACACTTTTAAACAACCAAATCTTGTGAGAACTCACTCAGTATCACAAGAACAGCAAGGGAGAAATCCATCCTCATAATCCAATCACCTCCCACCAGGCCCCTCCTCCAACGCTAGGGATTACAATTCGACATAAGATTTGGGCGGGGACACAAATCCAAACCGTATCAGATAACAAATATAAATCTATCTTTTAGTTACCACATAATATTTTACTATATGTTTATTACTAGTTTTACTTACTGAATAATTTTACAAATAGTGCTTCAGTGAATATTCCTTGACATGTCTTGTGGTGTGTGAGTGTAAGAGTTTCTCTAGCCTGGAGGTGGAATTACTATGAATAAAGTGCACACATACTTTCAACTTTATTTGTATTGTTACATAGCTCTCTAAAGTGGTTCTACTATAGCGTAGGGGATGATGTGTTGTCAGACTTGGCTTTTGCTAATTTGATGGATGTAAAATGGTACTTCATTGTTAATATTAATATTTATCATTTGCCCTTCTCTGACTACTGGTGAAGGAGAGCATCTTTTCACAGTTACTGGTCATGATGGCTTCCTTTTTGGTGAATTGCATATCCATATCTTTTACCCATTTTCTATTGCTTGTCTTTTTCTTATTGGCTAGAAGTGTTTATATGTTTTAGATAACCTAGAATGTTTTGCAAATATTTTCTCCAAAACTTGTTTTTGTATCTTTTGTTAAACAGGTTTTTAAAAATTTAGTAAGATTTATGAATATTTTCTTTCATGACTGTGCTAAATGTCTTTTAAATATTTTGAAGTTTGCCTTAATGCATTTAGGTCTTTAATCAATCTGGAATAGACTTTTGTGTGTGTGTTTATGATAACGGGATAGAGATTTTTTTAAATTGCTCAATATTTCAACTATAGAGAAAAGTACAGAGGAGTTTTTTTGCATGTTGAATTAATTGTTGCAGCACTATTTATTGATGAGTCCGTTATTACCTCACTAAATTTTTAACATCACCTCTGTCATATATCGTATTTCCATACATTCATGAATGCATTATTTTCCATTGATCTACTTATTTGTTTAGTAGGTTTTTTAAAAAATTAAACAAACATTTCAATATTAGTTTACATATTCTAAATATCTATACGGTATTCATGATGAAAGCAAAAAATAAAACTAATTTAATATAACTCCAAGAAATTCTGGTCAAATTAATACTCATGTATTTTAAGTTTTATACTATTAAATGTTTATAGATTGCTTTTGAGAATTTATCAAGATAAAAATTATTTAAAACTTAAAAATGAAATACATTTACAGTGTTTCTCATTAAAAACATTTTTCACTAGAAATTTGGTTAGGTCAGTTTATCTTTTGTGAAAGACACACCATAAAGTGACCTTTAATGAGGTCACCTTCTTGTACCCTGTGTAATGCCCTCCCTTCAGTGTGAACAAATCCTGTGACTTGCTTCCAACAAATAGAAAATGGCAAAGGTGATGGGATGTCATTCTGTTGCATATCATCATTACATATCATTACATCACGTTATTTGAGGCTCTGTGCTAGCAAACTAGAGTGGGACACTTTCCTACTGGCCTTAAAGGGGCAAACTGCTATAATGTGAACTGCCTGCAGAGAGGTCATATAGCGGGCAACTGCAGGTGGCATCTTGAAATCAAAGTCCTCAGTCATGCAGCTGCAGGGAAGTGAGTTCTCCTAACAACCTGAGGGAGCTTGGAAGTGAATTCTTCCCAGTTGAACCTCCAGATGAAAATGCAGCCCAGCTGACGTCTTGATTGCTGCCTTGTGAAACACTCAGCAAGAAGACAGCCAGGCTGTGCCTGGACTTCACACTTGTGATGGTTAATTGTATATGTCACCTTGACTGGGTCACAAGATATCTGTCAGGGTGTTTCCAGAAGAGATTAGCATTTGCATCAGTGGACTGAGTGAAGCAGAGTGCCGTCCTGATATGGGTTGGCTGTGTCCCTCCCAAATCTCATCTTGAATTATAGTTCCCATAATCCTCACATGTTGGGCAAGGGACCCAGTGGGAGGTAATTGAATCATGCTGTTCTCATGATAGTGAATGTGTTCTCACAGGATCTGATGGTTTTATAAGGGGCTTTCCCCCCTTTGCTTGTCAGTCACTCAGTCCTGCCACCTTGTGAAGAAGGTGCCTGCTTCTCTTTTGCCTTCTGCCATGACTGTAAGTTTCCTGAGGCCTCCCCAGCAATGTGGAACTGTGAGTCAATTAAACCTCTTCCCTTTATAAATTACCGTCTCAGGCAATTCTTTATATCAGTGTGAAAACGGGCTAATGTACCTCCCCAATGTGGATGGGTGTCATTCAATTGGTTGAGGGCCTGAGTAGAACAAAAAGCAGAGGAGAGGGGAATTTGCACCCTGCCTGACTGGTTGAGTGGGAACAGCAATCTTTTCCTGCCATCACACTAGGACTTACACCATCAGCACTCCTGATTCTCAGGGTCTCAGATTTGGTCTGTAACTACACCACCAGCCTTCCCATGAAGATCATGGGACTTCTCAGCCTCCATAGACATATGAGCCAATACCTTATTTTACACACACACACACACACACACAAAGAAACTGTGAGACAATAATTGTGTGTGTTGCTTCAAGCTACTCAATTTGTGATAATTTGTTATGTAGCAATAGAAAACTACTATATCTTTGAGGCCATTGATACTTGAAACAGACTTCTAAGCTTATCAATAAATTTATAAATATGCAGGAAGAATGAATGACCTTGGATATGAACTATTATACCTTCAGTTGTTCTTATTTATTTTAAAAATAAAATAAGTCTTTTTGGCAGGATAAAGGTTGATTTCTGATTTATTTGGATTTGTAATTTGTTTCCAGAAAGCCTTTTTCTTTGAAGAAAATAATGTCACCTGAAACAAACTAAAGTCTTGTTATATATTCTCATTGTTGGGCATGAATTCTATATTAACTTCTGAAATCTACTATTGCAGTAGTGGTCTTTTTATGTCTATATACCCTGAATAGGGGAGTAATTACTTTTGACGTTTCCACCTTTGCTTTTTCATTGCCTGTGCTTTGAGTGCTCATGTGTTAATTGTCCCCCTTCATTGTGATTATTTTTCCTGTGTCACTGAAAATTTGCCATTTAAAACATTTCAACTAGGTATGAAATTTTTATTTTCATTTATTTTATTTTCTACAATAAATGAAAAATATGCCTTTGCTCTTGCCAGTTTAAAACATGTAGAATCAGTCTTGCATATAAAGACAGGCAATACAGTTCATGATGGCTGCAGTGCAACTCATTGCTTTCCGTTTGCAAGCATCCCAGTTTTCTTGAATCTAAAACTGTTGTCTTTGTAAAATAGGTAGTTTGTTTTAATGTTTTCTTGTGTGTGCATGTAGAGATAAGTGCTATGTGTTTTACAAAAGAAACTGAGGCGGAATGTCTGGTCCCAAGAAACTGTTACACATGAGAGATATAACAACGAATAAAAAGAAACATTTGAAACACCTGTAGCAGCTCTGAAACCTGGGCTCAGCATTGCGACAGGTGCTTCAGATGAGCTCCTGACTCACTCATACCCACTTGCTCCATCCCTCTTTTCCATCTCTTGGTGAATTTTAAGAGACTCTCACTACCCTCCATATTTTAGGACTAGATCCACCCTACCTCTTACTCTGTTTCTTTGTGTCAGCCCCTAAACTGTAAGCTGCTAAGAACATCTCTTTCAGACTTCTCATCCCTTTAATTATCTGCACTTCCTCCTTGACCCAAACTCTCCTTCTGTTATTCCTTCCTAAGGTTTTATGTTTTGCCTTCTGCAACTGCCACTTCCTAATCCACATAATCCCCCCTCCCTATCCCCTGAAAGTTTCTTTGTACTTCTTTCTCTCTAGTGAATTCTTTCATGACCTGAAGATGTTGCTTTGCTTTTAACCATTGCAAAGGAGATGCGTTCATCCCTCTTAGGAGAGGAGATGAAGTTACTGCCCTCTGCACTTCCTGTTTTCTCTGCTACTTCCAGATCATGACTCCTCCACTGTCATATTAAAAGCCTACTAGAGGTAGCTGGGCACGGTGGCTCACACCTGTAATCCCAACATTTTGAGAGGCTGAGGCAGGCGGATCACTTGAGGTCAGGGGTTCAAGACCAGCCTGGGCAACATGTTGAAACCCTGTCTCTACTAAAAATACAAAAATTAGCTGGGTGGGGTGGCAGACGCCTGTAATCCCAGCTATTCAGAGGGTGAGGCACGAGAATCACTTGAACCCAGGAGGTGGAGGTCGCAGTGAGCCGAGATCACACCACTACACTCCAGCCTGGGAGACACAGTGAGACTCCGTCTCAAAAAAAAAAGAAGAAAAAAAGCCTATTTTCTCCTAAACAGAAGTTCTTCCATGATCCCAAGTGACTTGAAGGAGCACACAAATGCCCCATTCAGCCCCAAGCCTCTCAGTGACATTTTCTCCTCTTTAGTGACATCCTAACCTCTTATCTGCCAGACACTCCTACAACCATACTGTTCTGCCTCTGAAATTGTAGACTCAAATATACCGGCGTTGGAGTGTTTCACCACCCTTCATCCTGTTAGGACTGACGGACCAGTTACTACACAGGGAAATGTTAGGAATCCTCACTCATCATGCTTCAATGGTCTCATTTCAAGGCAATCTTACTTCCAAGTGTGCTTTACCTTAGAATGAAGTTCCTTGTTGTTGGGTTCTAGATGTCACTATCTGAGGTCCTGCTTCATCTCACAGTCTCAATGAGTGAAACACTGTGTTTTCTCTAATTTCCTAGAAACTCCTTTTCTTGTCCCATATCTCAATTCCTTAATAATGTGGCTTTTTAATTCTTCCTATGCACAGCGGTACATGTATTTTTAAACAGGATAACTACAACCTTTCAAGGAATTATTGAATTTTAGAAATTGTTTAAATATTATGGACTCCAGCCTTACTGAGTTACCCATGAGGAATCTGAGGCCTACATTTGACCATGGCAGGCATGAGAATGAAGAATAATGAACAGAGAGGAGAAATACTTAACAATAAAATGGCCAGACTTAGTTTCTAGATGTGAATACTGGAGAATAGCATTGGTCAAAGGTAAAGCTAAGATTCTAAACCTAAATGACTGGGAGAATTTTATATTTTTTCTTTTACCATAATCAAATGGTATAAGATAATTTTAAAAGACAATAATCTCAGAGAGCTCTTTATTGGATCATGAAGGTTATTTTACGTGGTTGATTTTTATTTAGAATTATAAAATTTTGAAACTGGAGTTGTATAATTGCATTATTGTTAGTTAGAGCGAATATTTATTGGGTGCTTACTATGCTCCAGACAAAGTATTGTCAATTACATGGATTATCTGATTACATTCTCACTGCCATCTTATGAGATAGATATTATTCTCTTCAATTTAAAGATGAGGAAACTGAGGAATGGAGAGGTTAAGCAACATTTCCAGTTATACACTGCTAGTAAGTGGCAGAGCAGGAAGATGGATTAAGGTAGTCTGCTTCTAGAGCCTCTTGTTTGTTCAGTAGATTGTTGCAGACCATGAGCTGATACTTGGTGAGAGAACAGTCCTGGGGATAAGGACTCACCAGTCATCAACCCAGAGGAAAGCCAGGAGAAGAATGTGTTCTCTATGGGAATCTATAGGAAGGGAAGACTGAAGGCTTACAACTAACCCTTGGAGGCAATCCACATTTAGGAGGAAAGGGAAGTAGCAAACAAACCAACGAGGAAGTAACTTTTGCAGGACTGTAAAAGGACCCAACTATTGTGTGGTGTCATCAAGCTAATTACAGAGAGAGTTTCAAAAAGAATTGAATGAGAATCTGTATTCATAACTATAGAAACATCAAGGAGAAGAAGAGGACAAAAGCTATTGACTAGACTGATAATGGATGTATTAGTGATGCCTGAGAGTATGGGTGGAAAAGTGATTGTAGGTGTAGGGTTGAAATGGAAACACTGAAAGGTTTGGCAGTAAAATGGGTTATGTGAAAATAAAGAGTAGTCAATAGGACCAAAAGTTTTTTTTTTTTTTTTTTTTTTTTTTTTTTTTTTTTTCGGGAATAAGAGCTATATGCCTGTTGGAAGGCAAAGAGGAAAGGGTCGGAGATATTGGTCAAGGAGGAAGCTTCCATGGGTCAAAGTCAAAAATTTAAAAAGAATGGAGGGAAAAGTTAAAGACTATGAGAAGCTAGAAATATATGGAGGTGAAGAAAATGTTTTTGTAGGTATTTATATCAAGGAGCCATGATTTCAGTGAGCTATAAACTGTCATTGGCCGATGGTGAAGGCTGAAGAGACTATCTGTAGGAGAGAAGAAAGTGGTATGGAATCCCATACCAGTTCTCTCATCCCAGGTTCGCAACATGCATTTTACCCCCTTGATATACTATAGGTTCTTTGAGAGTGGGGTTAGTCTTGTTATTTTATACTTTAATGCATAGCAAAGCATTCTGCATATATAGTAGTGTAGTTTTGTTGAAGTAGGTTGAATTGAAATGAATGGAAATGGCTGAAAGGATTGCTTAGAGCAGCATGAGTTGCACTAAAGTTGGATCCTATGAATATGTGGTGTGACAGGTGGGTAGAGCTCTGTGGTTCACTGCAGCTGTGCCCTGGGCCCCAACAAAGGAACAGAGAAAGCAGAAAGTGATCTAGCAAGCAACATAGAAGATCTGGGCTGCAATGGGATTGTGTTGGGGCTAACCATGTTGTCCAAAAGGTGTGAGGAAACCAGCCATTGTTGTTGGTGGACTAACAATGCGATACAGTTACTGGTGCAGGTTTGTGGAGCACTTACTGGTGATGAGAAAGGAGAACATGTGCAACAGAGAAGTTTTCATTGTAGAGGACAACATTGTGTTTCAGTTTGTTGTTAAATTGACCAAAATAGAGGTAACATACATAAATAACAGAAATAGCAAGTCAACCTTTTGAATTTTTAATTATGTTAGAGAGATATAAAATATCATATCAGTTCACTAATACAATATATGTTATAATACTCTTAATTTCTGCGTGGTGGGTTCAGGAAGAACTGAACATTCATCCAATTACGTATGTTAATAGTTTCTAGAAAAGTAGCAATCATACATTCAATTCTTACTAAATGTTCTTCTAACACTTAGACATTTTATCTATTTTAAATCACAGAGCAACACAATGAGGTAGATATTATTTTTATCTGATTTTATAGATAGGGAAACTGAACCGAGGCACAGGGAAATTAAGAAACTTGTCCATGGTTACACTGCGGTTGGGAGGTAACACAGGAATTTGAACCCAGTCAGTCTGACCTTAACTGTATTTTTTTTTTTTTTTTTTGAGACAGAGTGTCACTCTGTCACCCAGGCTGGAGTGCAGTGGCGCGATCTTGGCTCACTGCAAGCTCCGCCTCCCGGGATACGCCATTCTCCTGCCTCAGCCTCCTGAGTAGCTGGGACTACAGGAGCCTGCCTCCACGCCCAGCTAATTTTTTTTTTTTTTGGTATGTTTAGTAGAGACAGGGTTTCACCATGTTAGCCAGGATGGTCTCGATCTCCTGACCTCATGATCCTCCCACCTCAGCCTCCCAAAGTGCTGGGATTATAGACGTGCATCTCCTGGCCAGCCATTAAATGCTACATTCCAGTGAATTGTGAGGGACAGCAAGCCAGCTTTTGATTCGGACATTCTGGATTAGTTTCTTATAATGGAGATAAATTTACTGTCCTATACATTGAACATAAATTGTCCAATAATTGAAAAGTGTTTGTACACTATTTGACAATAAAATACTTTTGGCAAATTTTGGTTCCATTTGTGCATAAAACTAAATGTGTTGTTTTCCTCAATATTTAAAGAGTAGTTCTTATATATCCTCCTCAGAAATAATTTGGGAAAAAACATTTTTATTCAATAGGTAATTGAATATCTCCTTTTGGATCTTCCCAGAAACCCCATCTCAGCATTTCAAAAACTGACCTTATTGTCATTCCTCCAAAAGTTACTTCTCTCAGTGAACAGCATCACCAGCCACCACTTGCCCAAGCAGAAACCTAGCCATCATCATTCGTACCATCTCCTCATGTCAACATACCTAATTTGTAGGACACTGTTGGATTCACCCAATTCTTGAAAATTCCTCTTGCCTTCTAATTGATTACACTTCCTTCAGTCTTAACACATTTCCTACATTGTGCTCTTTCTAAAATCCATCCTGTCCCTCCCTGTTTAATGTTCTTCAGTGGTATCACACTGCTTAACCTGGGCTATAATGGTCCTATGATCCATCCTATTTGTCTTTCCAGATGTTCTTGTTTTCACTCTACACTACACCTCTCTCATTTCCTCTGATATATTATATGTATTCATCCAGGCCTTGCCCATAAAATGCCTTAGACTAGAAATCTTTCCTTATTTTCATTAAATCCTACTTATCCTTAAGATCTTACTTAGATGTCAGTCATGGTATCTTCTCCTCCTGGAATGTTTCCCTGACTCCCCAAGTTTATATTAGGTATCTCTTCTATGATGCGCTTCACATTCCCCATGCTTCTATCTCAGCACTCATCACACTGTGTTTGTTTGTACTTCCCATGACTATCTTTGTGGTACTCAGGTTGAGAACCACAGCAGTAAATTATAGAGGTAGGAAATGTGAACAGGAGAAGTATTGCATCTGCTCTTATTTATTAAAATGCTTCCCCCACTCCCTCGGTGGAAATAGCTCCATCACTGTCTGCAACAACAATCGTATTAAGCATCTACTAAAGTGCTTTGTGGCAGCTTGTGAATTTATGAACTCTGGAATGATTTTTATTATTCAATTAACTTTACAAAGTGTTATGGGGAAAACAGAGGGAATATATGAAAATCTATGGAATATATGGAAATCTATATATGGAAATCTATATTTTATATATATATATATATATATGTATATTTAAAGATATGTGTGGCCATCCAAATTATGTGAAAAAAGGACTAAACTCAAAAATGATGTTACTGATGAATAAAATTGGTGGTTTATTTCTATAACAGTGTATTCGTTTTAGGTCAAGTTTACTTCATAAAGTTTACGGCTTAATGGCCCTTTGAATGGGATTCTTGTATGTAGCATGTTAATAATTGTGTAAAACTGGGAGATTATTTTACTATTCTACATTGTTACAGAAATTTATAGCACTTATAATTTTTAGGATATAATTTTGGTGACATGTGGTTCATTTGATGAGAGTGTTTGGTCACAAATATGCTCCCCAACTATAATCTAATTTCTGTAAGAAAACAGAATCTCTCTTTCAAAAATCTACAGTGTGACTTTTGATTCACAGGTCTTTAGCAGTATGGGTAAAAATGAAGATAGTGTGTAAGAAAATTAGAGGAAAAACTGAAGGATTACTTACAGCAATAGAAATTATAGCATAATTTGAGAGTCTGTTTCTTGCTAACTGCTTTCCCTAAACTGTTGATTTTCTCTACATAAAGCTTATCCTGAGCTCTGCCCCTTCGAGAATCATCATTGTTAGTCTTCCATCCAACAGTTGGACTCACAGCAGGCGGGTGTATTGGAGGGCTCTTTCTTGACTTCTAAAAACAGCAGTTATGTTAGAACTTACATATTAGTTTAATTTTTTATTTATTGTCCCTGTGATATAACATTTAAGTATCCTCTACAAACTCAGTGGAATACAGAAATGTTAAAAAAGAATATATTAAAATACTTTGGTTATGCTTTGATAGGAATCATTCAAATTCACATTGACATCTAATGAGAAAAGCATTGGCACAATTACTTCTGCATTGAATAAAAACATTATTTCCCTCCCAAATTATACTACCTGAAGATAAATTTTTTACTTTTATGTCCATTCTGTGCCTATTAATGTGTAAGTCATAGGTGGCTTCTAAAAGTAACATTCTAGCATGAGTTTACATCTGGGAAACTAATTTTCCAGCTAATTGTTGCTTAGTAAATTTTGGGAAAGTATTTTCTGTTTTCCCCTGTGAAATAAAGATTAGTCATGACTTTAATTTTCTATTTTGACACGTTCACTGAACATAACATATTTACATTGCAATATTTAGGACACTGGAAATTCATTAGAATCAAGAGGAGTAGTTGCAGCATCCAAATCGATGAACTGTTGCTGATTCTTTAATATCTCCAAAGGGAAACCAAGCTTATAAATCTTGCTAACCACCTTACATTGAGCTGTCACCTTCAATGTACCTTTGATATACTCACTTTCTTTTAAAGGGGAAGATAGGAAACAGAAAGTGTATCATTTCATTCACACGGACTTTGTCTGGAAGTGCGGCTGTGATATGATTTCTGTCAGAAAAGATCTGCTTGATATTCCTCTGTCTTTGCTTGGGAACACAGAGTGGTTTGTCTGTTTTCTAAGCCAGTGTGTAGGATATGCTGCCTTGTCAAACAGCATTTGTCTTCACTCACTACCTGCTTGTTGAGTGGAGCTCAGCCTCGCTGCGGTGGCAGAGAAAGCCTTAAGGCTGCTCAGCATCTGTCTCTTCATGTAATTAACTGCAGCCCTGGATAGGGAGCAAAACAGAGATTTTTGTCCTGTGAAAGAGTAATGTGTCTAGACAGGAGTTTCTAAGCAGGCAAAAGATTTCTTAGTGTTTCTGTTCAAATGGAAGGACATATTATTTTTTTTTGTCTCAAAATGTTTTGAAGGTAAAGTGACCATTTGCTTTCATGGCAAAATAACTTTGGAAAATCCACTTAATATGGCTTATAAGCCTTTCAAAATGCCTTTACTTGACAATTTTAGCATTGAAAAAATAATGATAATAATGAATTATAGTTCATTGAACAAAATAAGAATCCATGAGTCAATACTGACACAAATAAATGACTGAATAAATAAAAGATGAACAAGAGGAGCTCTTTCTTATGGTGGAATTCCAACTAATGCCAACTAATAGATGTTGAATGAATTAGTTAGAAAAATCATAATTTCACAGCTGTTATGGTAATAATTGACTCAAGCAAGAACCATCAATGGATGTTAATACTAACTGATGAAAATTTGCTAAGATCAGCATGTATAGAGTCTCAAGTTATCTCTTTACAAATTTGTATATACATGTATATATAATTATATGTGATTGAATCTGGGTGAAGGGTATATGGGACTTTTTTTTTCTTTTTCTAACTTTTCTGAAAGTTTGAAATTATATCAAAAATAAGTAGCAAAAAAGTAAAATTTACATACTCTTGGTTTTCTTCCTAAGTAATTGGAACATGGCTCAGTCCTGGACATGCTTTTTTTTTTTAACATAGTATTAGAAAAAAAACAATGCATTATGCTACCCAGAAGCTTGACTCACCAGCTGCCAACAAAGCTTCATTAATGTAGCATGTTCTGCAATCAAAACCCTCTCTCTTGGGAAGAGTGACATCCTGAATATTTGCCTTTCACAGAGACTCACTTAGAGACTTGCAATCCATAAGGATTTCTAAGTGGAATGTGAGTATCTGCATGTGTAGCTCCCTGACACATTTTATAGTACCCTTTGACTTTACAGAAAAGGGCCCTGAAATTTAGAAAATGAAGGCTTGCAATTCTTTCTATGTCATTCTTAATAAGCTTGCTTTCAAGAAGTAGAAGGCAAAGAATCCTCCTCCTCTAAGACCGTATTGTGGAGTCATAGCAGCCCTGATAATTGCTTAAATGAGAAGAGGAGACTAAATATTGTAATAAAGATTGCAAACAGTATTGAAGACAATTATACTGAATTGTTTCTCGGATATTTTTGGTATTCATTTGATATAGGGCATTGTGACGCTTGAATGAATGGATTTATAATTTAACCTAAAAGTTAGACTTAAGCAATTCAATGTTTGTCTGAAGGAAGATTCATTACTCTTAATCAGATGATTTTTTTAGATGCCCTAATATGCTTCTTCCTGCAGTAATCCCTTGGTGTTTCCCTTGCAACTGACAATGGACCCGACTGCTCCTCCACAGCCAGCACAGATGGTTCCTCTTACCTGAAGCCACTGGCTTTGACCGATCTTTTCTTTCTGGTTGGTGACTAAAGGAGATAGTTGACTTCATTCTTAAAGGGCAGAACGAGTCAAGTCACAAGTCTCAGTCCTCTTTGCAATTTGATCTCCCTTACCAATGCTGTGAGATGGTCTCCAGTGTGCTCCTAAGATTGCCAACAAATATTTTATTTTATTTGACGTTTGTATTTTTGGTATATATTTTACATTAAAAATATTTTGAGGTTTATATTTTCTTAAAAATATAAGCTCTCCCCTTTCTCACTCCCCCCACCCTTTTTAAGATGGAAGTGATGTGTATAAGAGTCGCATTGTCCAAACTCCTTATTTTGATGATTAGAAAACTGAATCCAAAGAATCCCTAAGTTCCTGGGGATCATGCTTTTTGGTGAAGCTGGAATTTGGGCCAAAGGTTTCAGATTTCCAGGCTGACATTACGTTCACATGTTGCCACTCTTATAATAGTCAAGGATCTTAAATTTATTGAAAATTCTTGGAAAACAAAAGCATAATAATTTTTAAGTAGAATACATAAGGAAATTAGATTCGATATAAGGCTTTTACTATTTTTTCATTTTGAAATATTTTTTGATTTACAGAAGAATTGTAAAGGTAGTATACAGAGTTCCTACAGCTCTTTCACTCAATTTCCTCTAAAGCTAGCATCTTACATAACCAACATCTTACATAACCATGATACATTTATCAGAACTAATAAATCAGAGTTGGTACAATAGTATTAACTAAACTAAAGACTTATAAGGTTTCATCAGTTTTTCCACTGATGTTACCTTTTCTTTTCCCAGGTTTAATCCAGGATACCACACTGCCTTCAGTAGTTGTGTCTCGTTAGTCTCCTCTAATCTATGACAGTTTCCCAAAATGTCCTCATTTTTCATAGCCTTGACCCTTCTGAATAGTGGCCAGATATTTTTTAGGATGTTCCTGAATTGGGATTTGGAAAGAATTTATAAAATTAGACTGAAATTATTGATTTTGGAGGAAAATACCACAGAAGTAATATTCTCTTTTTATTGCATTATATCAGGGGGTGCATGATATCAATATTACATATTCCTGGTGATGTTAACCTTGATCACTTGGTTAAGATGGTGTCTGCCAGATTTCTCCACTGTCAAGTAACTGTTTTTTCCTTCTGTACTCTATTTGCTAGAAGCAAATAGTTCAGCCCACACTCAGGGAGGGAGGAATTAAGCTCTTACCTCCTAGAGGGAGGACCATTAAAAAATTTGTGGACATAGTTTGGACATCACAATAATTAATAAATATTTGAGGGGAGATACCATAAGTTTGAGCAAATATCCAATTTCTCCCAAAAGTTCTGCCCACTAATTTAGCATTCATTAATGCGTTTTGTCTGTAGCATTTATAGCTATGATGTTCTAATGGTGATTTGTTATTTCTGTCATTTTTAAAACATTTACTAATTGGAATTCTTTTGCAAGGAAAATATATCCATTCATTCTTCCTCATTTACTTATTTATTAAACTTATTGTTTATATGGACTCATGGATATTTACTTTATTCTTTGGGTGATAATTTAATACTATCATTATTTATTTTTGCTCAGATTGTTTCAGCATTAGCCATTGGAAACTTCTTCATGTTGGTTCCTGCTGTGTCTTTTCAACAGGCACCATACTTCCTCCCCCCTCCCCACTTTTTAATTTTTATTTTATTTTGAGTCCAGGTTTCGTTCTATTGCCCAAGCTGGAGTGCAGTGGCACAATCATGGCTCACTGCAGCTTTGAATTCCTGGGCTCAAGTGATTCTCCCATCTCAGCCCCCTGAGTAGCTAGGACTACAGTTGCATGCAACACAGGACTAATTTTTTATTTTTTGTAGAGATGGGGGTCTCGCTATGTTGCCCAGACTGGTCTCGAACTCCTGGGGTCAAGCAATCCTCCTGCCTCGACCTTCCAAAGTGCTGGGATTACAGACATGAGCCACTGTGCCTGCCCCCACCCCCTTTCTTTTTAAACTCTTTCTTACTTTGTGACACTACAACACAATCAAAGTTCATCTTGTGGTTCCTTGCTGCAATATAGAATCAGCTATTTTGTTCAGAAGTCTTAATCTCCTTATTGGAGATGGGAAGAAGGCTATTTAGAAACCAAGGTCTGGATGCTAGTGTGTGTACACACACACACACACACACATACACACTATGGTATGGTAAAATAAACATGAGTTTATTCTGATATGTTTGATTGTAATCCAGCACCATGGGTTCATTCTAACATTCCTGTCTTGATTATTGGTAAGGTCATTTGTAACTTTTTTCTTTGATAGCGAGAAGCCAGGCTCCTATCATCTGTATCCCTTTTTTGTTCAATTTTAGTATAAATATAAAAAAGAGTGTCAGAATAACCAAACTGTACTACTAGGAGAAACAAATTTAACAGCTGGCATACAATACTTATATACAATTCTTTTTGTCTTTGTCTTTTTATCTAGGTATGGCCTTTCAATATCTAGACACAATACTTGTTTTCCAGTTACTAGATTAGCGCTTTTCTTCCTTACCCCTTCAGTGAGGTTATGTTGTATATTTATTGTACACTTAGATTGATTTGTCGAAAGCTGTATTTCATTTTGATTCCCCCAAATCCTGATTTTGTTTTGTTTTGTTTTACTTTGCAGACAGTAAAAGCCACTCTTCAGCATACAGTTCTATGAGTTTTGACAAATGCATAGTCATGTATTTACCACTCCAGTATCATAAAGAACAGTTTGATTACCCTGAAATATTTCCTTGCATGTTGCCTTTGTAATCAATCTCTATCCTCTACCCCTGTCTATGGCAACTACTTATCACTTTCTGTCCCTACAGCTTTGCCTTTTACATAATGTCATTCAAAATGGAATCATAAAATACATAGCCTTTTAGGCCTGGCTTTTTTTCTCAAATAGCTAATGCATTTAAGATTCATGTATATTGCTGTGTGCAACAGCCCATTCCTTTATATTGTTAAATAGCATTCCACTATATGGATATATCAAAATTTATGTGTTCAACTGTTGAAAGGCATCTTAGTTGTTTTCAATATTTGGTGATGATGAATGCTGCTATACATGTTCGTGTACGTTTTTATGTGAACAAAATTTTCTGTTCATGTGAGAAAATACCTAGCAGTGTGATTGCTGGACCATATGTGTCTTAGTTCATTTTGTGAAGCTCTAACAAAATACCTGAGACTGAGTAATTCTTAAAGAACAGAAATTTATTTTCTCACAGCTTCAGAGGCAGGGAAGTCCAAGATCAAGGCACCAGCATGTTTGGTTGTCAAGTGAAGGCTGCTCTTTTCTTCCAAGACTGTGCCTTGGTGCTGCATCCCACAAAGGGAAGGAATGTTGTGTCCCCGCAAGGCAGAATACAGAAAGGGCAAAAGGGATGAACTCCCTTTGTCACGCCCTTTTATAAGAGCATCTAATTCCATTCATGAGTGCAGAGCATTCATAACTGCATCACCTACCAAAGGTCACACTTCCCAATACTCTTGCACTGGGGATTAAGTCTCAACATGATTTTTGAAGGGCCAAAAACATCCAAACCATAGCATATTGTGTGTGTTTGACTTTATAAATATGTGCCAAGCTGTTTCTGATGTGGCTGTACCATTTTATATTCTCATCAAAAATGAATGAAAGCTCCTGTTGCTCTGCATCCTCTATAGCCCTTGGTATCGGCAGGGTTTGGGGTTTGTTTTTGTTTCATTTTGCTTTCTCTTTGCCATTCTAATAGATGTGTAGTGATCGTTCATTATGGTTTTAATTTTCAATTTACTAATGACTAATGATGTTATACCTCTTTTCCTGTGCTTTGTGCCATCTGTCTATCTCTTCTTTCGGTGATGGGTCTGTTCAGATCATTTGCCCTTTTTAAAATTGGGTTGTTTCTTATTGCTGAATTTTAGAGTTCATTATACATGGTGGAGACAAGTCATTTATCAGATACATGATTTACAAATATTTTTTCCCAGTCTGTGTCTTCTCTTTCATTTTCTTAAGTGCTTACACAGCGCAAACGTTTTTAATTTTGATAACGCCTAATTTAAATTTTGTTTCTTTATGGATGATCGTGCTGATTGTGCCTTTGGGGATGTATCTAAAATCTCATGGCCAAACTATTATTTTCTAGATGTTTTAAGAGTTTTACATTTTGCCATTAAGTCTGTGATCCATTTTGGTTTACTTTTTTTGTATAAGGTGTGAGGTATTTTTCAAGGTTCTTTTTGGTTTTCGTCTTATTTTTTGTTTTGCTTCATAGAGACATCCACTTGGTTCAGCACTATTTGCCGAAAGACAATTCTTTCTCAATTAGTTGCTTTTCTACCTATGTCAAAATTCAGTTGACTATGTTTTTGTGGGTCTATTTCTGGGCTCTCTCTTTTGCTCCATTGATTTTTATTTCTATCCTTGCACTAATACCACACTACGTTGATCATGTAACTCCATAGCAAGACCTGGAATTGGGTAGTGTGAGTCTTCTACCATTGTTCTTTTTCAGAATTAGTTGGCAATTCTAATTGCTTTTGACCCTCCATATAACTTTTAGAACCAGCTTGTCGAAATCTACAAAAGAGTTTGCTGGGATTTTTATTGGAATTACATTGAATCTATAGATCAAATTGGAAATAATTGTCATTAATATCTTAATGATATTAAGTTTTCCAGTTCATGAATATGGTGTATTTATTTATTTAGATCTTTGATTTTTAAATCAGTGTTTGTAGTTTTTACCATGTAGATACTGCACACATTTTAAAAAGACTTATACCTAAGTGCTTTATCTTAATATTTTGTGTAACTGTAAATGTGATGTTTTGAGATTTAGTTTCAAATTTTATTTCTTTCATTGCGGGTATATAGAAATACATTGATCTTGTAGCTCACAACCTTGTTAAACCTTCTTACTAACTCTAGGATTTTTATTGCACTTTTTTAAAAAGATAATCATATTGTCTGTGAATCAGGACTCTTATATTTCTTTATTCGCAGCCTGTATGCCTTTCATTTCTTCTTTTTATTCTTCCCCTTAGTGTATTGCCAAGGATTTCTGGGATCATGATTAATAGCAGTAGTAAGAAATGAAATCTTTGTCTTACTCTTGATTTCAGGGGGAAACATTCAGTCTCTCACCATTGAGTATGATATCAGCTGTAGGGTATACATACATATTTATTATAATAAATATTATATATAATAAATATTATAATAAAAATATATATTATATATTTATATATTTATTAAACAAATATATAATGTATTATAACATATACTATATGTTATATATTATAACAATAATATGTTATATATTATATAATAATATGTTATATATTATATAATAATATGTTATATATTATAATAAATATATAAATAATTTATATATATAGATAAATTACAGGTGTGAGCCACCCCACCTAGACTTTTTTACCCTTACAAAGGTTATATATATATATATATATATAAAACTTGAGGTCAGGAGATCAAGACCAGCCTGGGCAACATGGTGAAACTCCATCTCTGCTAAAAATACAAAAGTTAGCCTGGCATGGTCATGGGCGCCTGTATTTCAACTACTTGGGAGGCTGAGGCATGAGAAATACTTGAACCTGGGAGGCAGAGGTTACAGTGAGTGGAGATTGTGCCACTGCACTGGGTGACTGAGTGAGTCTCCAGAAAGAAAAAAATGGGTAAAAAAGTTTCATTCTATTCCTGGTTTGCTGTAAATTTTTATTATGAAAGAATTTTGTTGGATAATTTTTCTGCATCTATTGAGATCATTACATGATTTTCCTATTTAGTCTATGGTAAGTATGGTATGTTACATTAATTGATTTTCAAATATTGAAAAATCTTGCATTGTTATAATGAATCTCACTTGGTCGTATGATGTTTCATTCCTTTTTTATATTGCTGGATCTAATTTGGTAATATTTTGCTGAAGCTTTTTGCGTCTATGTCCATGAGGAATATTGATCTGTAGTTTTCTATTCTTGATAGAGCTTTAGCTGGGTTTAATATTGGGATAATGCTGGCTCATAAAATGAGTTGGGAAGTTTTCTCTCCTCTTCTATGTTCTGGTATAAACTGTATAGCATTGGTATTATTCTTCATTAACTGTTTGGTAGAACTTGACAATACAGTTCTTTGAGCCTGTACTTTTCTGTTCTGGAAAAATTTTGACTACAAATGTAACGTCTTGAATACACCTATTAAAACTACATATTTCTTCTTGGAAAGAGATTTGTAGTTCTTGTCTTTCAAGTAGTTGTTATATTTTAATTTGTCATATATATAGGCATAGAGTTGTTGGTAGTATTCACTTATTATACTTTCACTGTGTATGGGATTTATCTAGTGATGTCTTGTTTTTCATTTCTGATATCAGTTATTGTTCTCTTGTTTTCCTCTGTGTCAGTCTAGCTAGAGGTTTATCAATTTTAGAAATAGTTTTTTCATTCATTGATTTTCTCTGTTGTTCATTGGTTTTCAATTTCATTGACCTATGCTCTAACCTTTATTATTTCTTTCTTTTTGCTTGCTTGATGCTTCATTTGCTTCTCTTTCTCTAGTTTCTTAAGGCAGAAGCTTAGATTACAGATTTTACATCTTTATTCTTTACTAATATAAAATTTAATGCTGTTAATTTCCTTCAAAGTAGTGCTATAACACGGGTAATCTCTGAATTTTGATGTTGTATTTTCACTTTCATTTAGTTAGCTTATAAAAAGCTACATTAACTTAAATTAAAAGTATTTTATTTCAGAATATTTAAAAATTTTGACACTTCCTCTTTGATCCAGGGGTTATTTAGAAGTAAATTACACATAGTATTTTGAAGAAGTAGGATTTAACATAAGTTTTCAACATTTGCTATATGCTAGAAAAGTAATTTTTATATAATTTTTTTTCACGTGGAGTGCCATTTTACTTTTTTAAATTAAGTAAATATTAAAATTTAGGAAAATTAAGCCTAATTTATGACTGAAAATCAAAATTAACTTGGTTGGTCTCAAATCTCTTATGAAATATGCAAAGTGCATTGAGTTTACCACAAGCTGTACAATATACTTGTTGGATCGACTTCAGTACCCACCTTCTTCATAGATTATAACACACAAAAACAAATTTCCTCTACTTTTATTTTAGATTTTTTAATATCAAGACTAATATTGACAGTCAGGAAGTAGTAACTTTTCCTGAAATACTACACATTGTCTTACAAATAGCTTATACCAGATGTCTAGACTTTGGACTTTGTTTCTTCAGTTTACATAGTGGTTGAAAATTTAACTCTTCCTTTAGCTTTGTGTCTCTCAGTACCATCATGGCCTCTCCATGTATCTTTACAGTATACCTTCTGAGACCTGCTGAGGATATGACTCAGCAAATCACCATGGTGATGGGAGAAAGCCAGGTTGTGGGGGCACCAGCTATAACGGGGTAATACTTGGAAGGCAATTTCTTTCTGAGAACTTGCTGCAGCCTAGCTTGGAGTCCTGGCCTGGAAAGCTTGAATATGAAAAGTCAGGTTGGTATCTATCTTTGGCAGGACTGCCTCACTGGGTCTGGGTTTAAATAACTCCTTGGAAGTCAGATCTTTCATTCAGCCGCAGGGAGCTTACCCTGTTAAGTAGCCTGTCTTGGTTTGTCAGTCATTATTTGTTCACTGCAAGGGGTTAACCCTCAGCTACATGGTCACCATTTCAGGATCTTGTTATTCGGAAAGTAGGATTCAGACCTGTAGTTTAACATGTTGATACATTTCTGTTAAAAGAAAAATACAGCATTTCTTTTAAAATGACTTGTTAGCAATTTATAGTTAACATACACTCAAATGAGACCTTATCGAAGAAGTATGATTTTACTTATGTTTTTCTTAAGGTACCTTAAGACAGTGCATTTTACATTGTACTTTATTTGTATAACATTTGCTCTTAGAAAGACAGGGAGCATACCATTTTCATTTTTGGTTTCTCAACAACACAGAAGTGCATGGCACATACTAGGCCTCAAGCACTGCTTGTTGAATGAATATTACATATGTGGGTGAAGTATATGGTATTCTTTCTCCTTGTTTTACTTTTATCCTTCATTTTCAGTACATTTAAATTCTTTTCCCAAAAATATTATGAAAGCTGTTTTCTCTTTGTCTTATATGTTCCCAGTGTTTATCTGAAGGAATGCAATTTGCTACCCATGTTACTTAAAAAAATTTACTTGTATGTTTATTGGTAAAATCTTTCATAAATAAACTTATTTTGGTGTTATGCCTACTGAATAATTCCAGAAGTATATATATTTTTTCAAGCTGGAGAAGACAAGAGAAATTAGGGAAGAGACAGCAGAGATCAAATGTGCAGGCTTGTACACCTGGTGTAGTTACGTTTAGAGTAACCACAGAACCTAGTGACGTCGGTGGTGCATGCCATGCCCTAAATAAACATCTAGTTTAAAGCTTCCCAATTTGAGCTGTCCGATCCAGTTGCCACTGAGTTTTCTTTTATGTTACTTAAGAGCCTTACTAATTTTCAGCACCAATACAATTCAGTTTTTAGAATTAGGCAATTAGAATCATGGCATTTTGCTGATTGGGAATACCCAACTAAGCCTGGTGACCTTGCATGGGACCCCTTTGTCTCTGTCTTTTTATTTATTATTATGGTATATGGTTAAGGTGTACACTCTGATGTTTTGATAAATGCATACCTAGTATTACAGTCTGTTTCTGGAGTCACACTCACTCCCAGCTATGCTGCCTCCCTCCTCCTTAAGGCAGGCTCTCATAGCCTTCTCTCCTGTCTGCTCTTGAGGTCTTGGGTTCTCATTACAGCTGAGCACCTGCTGTTTCAAGCCAGCCTCCTCATGGTTACCAGGGATGTCCCTTAGCCCTCCCTTGGCAAACCCGTTTGTCAGTTGCCTCACTTTCTGGCAGCACCTATTTTTATGCCAGCAATATTACAGCTTTCTCACATCAGCTTTTCTTCGTAACTCTCACTTAAATGTGACCGTATGATACCAGGAAGCTTCCCACCCCAAAATTATTTTGGAATTGCATAATTTCAAGGCTACTGGCCTGGAAAATGTCACAAGAATGGGAAGTTCTCACCCATGTTACTTACTGGAACATAAATTTGCTTCACTGCACTTGCGTGATTAGCGTCAGTGAAACTGTCTATTCATGTCACGTCTTTACTAAATAACTTTAACTACAATTCCACTGTGTAAATAGCCTAGTACAGTTAATAAGAAAAAAACAAACATAGAATTGTATTATAAAACACACGTGCTTTGTTATTAGTGTAAACTGAATGTCCTCAGACCTTACTACCTGAGGTAAAAATAAGGTCACCTAACAAATAGCTGCATTTCCTAATTGCTTCATCTGCACAGCTGCAGCACCTTCACTCTTCTAGATCATCTTTCCTATGTCTCCCTGGTTATTTCTGAGTGTCTCCAGTGTTTCACATCTTGTCTCTTATATTTTTTGCCTGTGGCTTCCTTGCTGAGAGCCCACGACTCATAAAGAAAGTTCTTACCTGTCCTGTGGGTGCCTCCATAACAACATGAACATGGGTTTGCTGCTCCTAGGAGCATCTTCCGGTGCATCCCTAACACTACAAATGTCTCAAGATGCAATAAGGTGTTGTGCTTTGTTCAGTCCCCACAGTGATGATTCTGGGTTATGCTCCTGGCAGAGCATATCTTCAAATGAGATCTTACAGGAATAAGAAGAATGTTTTTATATCTCTCTTAAGGTACCAAATGCATTTTACATTGCATGCACAAACTCAACTGCATATATATATATATATATATATATGTTCCACTGTAGTTGACACCCCAACTCTGTGCTGCTTTTGTCACTTAGATTCTGAGGCAGCTCTGATTGTGCCTTTTGTTTTCACAATGTCTCTTGAAAAAGCGTCTTCTTCCCATCTTAGGGTTTCTTTCTTGGCAGGTTTTGGGGCTGACTCAATTAGAGATACACCATCCTTCACCTTTCCAGTCTAAGTGTTTTGGGCTCAGGTATGCACACACACCTGCACACATGACCAGTCACTGCTCACCTCTCCAAATTAAGACACAAGTCTTCCCTGGATCGTCTCTTCCCGTCATTCACAGCAACTTTTGGTAGCCTGAGAGGTTTCTAGTTCAACTTTTTACAAGAACAACCACAAATTGGTTTTATTTTTGGCATCCCACAGCATTCATCTTTTAAAAAATGGCTTCCTAGGTAAAGGTATGAGAAATATCTTGAATGCACAATATTATATATTATTTAAAGAGGATGCTTTCTCCGACTCTATAAATACATTATTGAATGGATTTGAGCAGAAATAATTCACTCTGCCTGGTAGTGCTCCACCTTAGAAAGCACAAATATGCTGGTTTCTAATGTGTAAAGCACAGAAGAGAGCAAAAGCCTACTTAAATGTACTTTAAATGTCTGTATTTCGATGCGATATGGGTGCATTTCTGTGCGTTAGAGAGTGAGGATAAAAATTCTCAGATTTGTTTTTATTTTTCCAAATTCCCAAGGACAATGATAGGGTTCTCAGATTCAACCTGGGAGTCAATAGAGCAGTCTATGTTTGTTTGGATTGTCTTGTTCTTCAGGAATATAAATGATCTTGATTTTGGAACAGGGTTTCACTCACATTAAATGAAATATTGAAAAATATCTTCTCCCTCTGTACTGTATAAACAGGCTTTACAAAAGTCGTTCCTCTGTTCTGATATTATTTGATCTTACAAAGCATTCGACTCATTTAACTACTTCCTACTTGTGAAACACTTTCTTCTCTTGATTTCTCTCCATCACTGAACACTCCTTTTCAATCTCTTTTACTGCCCCCCTCTTATTTTGTCCTAACTCTAAATGTCACGTATGCCAGGGCTGTGTTCTCTGACTTCTCTATTACCTGTCTACTTCCTGGATGATCTCATCTACTCCCATGAATTGAAATGCCATGGAAATATCAGTGATTCCCAAATCTGTAGCTCCAGTTTCAACCTCTGCAGATTCATAGATCCATTTTCATGCCAGCCACTTTCATCTGCAGGTGTTACTGGAATTTCTAACCATATGAAGCCATATGAAGCTCATTTGAAGTATTTGAGGCCAGAGGAACAGCTGGTGGAAAGGCTGTAGATCAAGCTTGTCCAACCCATGGCCCATGGGCCACATGTAGCCTAGGATGCCTTTGAATGTGACCCAACACAAATTTGTAAACTTTCTTAAAACATTATAAGATTTTTTTGCATTTTTTTTCTCATCAGCTATCAGCTGTCATTAGTGTTAGTGTATTTTATGTGTGGCTCAAGACAATTCTTCCTCCAATGCAGCCCAGGGGAGCCAAAAAATTGGATGCCCCTGCTGTAGATAGAGAAAGGCTTAGTATGTTCTAGAAGCAGAAAGAAAGCTGGGAGGCTGGAGAAGAGTGCGGTGAGGGAAGAAGTTAGATACAGATTAGGAGATTAGGTCACAGAGGTGACCAAATAGAGTGCTCCTTTCCCAAACTTACTCCTTACTCCAGTCATCATCATCATCATCCCATTTTTTTTCAAGCTGAATAGCTGGGAATTTTCCCTATTTTCTTTTTCCTTCACTAGCCCCATCCCAATACCTATTCTATCCCCAAGTTCAATGGATGAATCTGTTCATTTATTTCCATGCCTACATCTTGAGTTTGTCCATTTATTTTGATTTTCACTAAACTGTACTCTCAGGCACCATCATCCATTCTACAGCATTTGGTTCCTAACTGCTCTTTCTGCTTCTACTTTTGCTCTCTACTATTTATTCTCCATCTAGCAGCCAGAGTCATTATTTTTAAATGAAAACCAGATAATTTCACTCTCCTGCTTAGTACTCTTCATTATGTTTAGAATAGAATCTGAACTTCTTATCTTGGCTTGCAAAACACTCCACAGTCTGGCTTCTGCCCACCTCTGTGACCTAATCTCCTGTATCTAACTGCTTCCCTCACCCCACACTGCTCCAGCCTCCCAGCTTTCTTTCTGCTTCTAGAACATACTAAGCCTTTCTCTATCTAC
The DNA here is from genome assembly GCF_029289425.2 of Pan paniscus. Taxonomy (NCBI): domain Eukaryota; kingdom Metazoa; phylum Chordata; class Mammalia; order Primates; family Hominidae; genus Pan; species Pan paniscus. The sequence continues at coordinate 33,206,362 of NC_073258.2, read as the reverse complement.
ATCAGGGGCATCCAATTTTTTGGCTTCCCTGGGCTGCACTGGAGGAAGAAGAATTGTCTTGAGCCACACATAAAATACGCTAACACTAATGATAGCTGATAGCTGATGAGAAGAAAAAAATGTGAAAAAACTTATAATGTTTTAAGAAAGTTTACAAATTTGTGTTGGGTCACATTCAAAGGCATCCTAGGCTACATGTGGCCAATGGGCCATGGGTTGGACAAGCTTGATCTAGAGCCTTTCCACCAGCTGTTCCTCTGGCCCCAAATACTTCAAATGAGCTTCATATGGCTCATTTTTTCTTGTCATTCAAATCTCAGCTTAAATATAGCCATATAAGAGAGGTTTTTCCTGATGACTCCATATAAATTAGCCATACGGTCCATCTCTATCATGTTGACTTATTTTAACTCTGGATGATGCTATTTTGAGATATTCTTTATTTGTTTATTAATTATAAGCTCCATGATAACAGTAAAAATGTTTGTCTTGTTCATGTCTGTATCCCAAGTGCCCAGAACAGTTTCTGGCATTGTAGATAATTAAGAAATATTTATCAAATGGCTCAGTTTCATTTGTGGTTTTCTCTCCCTTAAAAACAAAGAAATAGCCTGGGTGCAATGGCTCACGTCTGTAATCCCAGCACTTTGGGAGGGTGAGGCAGGCAGATCACTTGAGGTCAGGAGTACGAGACCAGCCTGGCCAACATAGTGAAATCCTGCCTCTACTAAAAATACAAAAATTAGCTGGGTGTGATGATGCATGCCTGTAGTCCCAGCTACTTGGGAGGCTGAGGCAGGAGAATCGCCTGAACCCGGGAGGTGGAGGTTGCAGTGAGCCTAGATTATGCTACGGCACTCCAGCCTGGGCAACAGATTGAGATTCCATCTCAAACAAACAAAAACAAATAAACAAGCAAACAAACAAAAACTAATGGCATTCTACTTTTTCGGTTTCTTTTTGTATTTTTCTTAAAGACAGTAGGAGTTATTTTCACTAGGTCACTTCAGAAAGAATACCATTCTCTTTGATGGTATTGTTTAGTGCAATGAGTTCAGGTCATGAGCAGAACTGTTTACTCTATTATATTTGGAATTTCCTACATTTGTTACTCTACGTACTTAAATTGTAAGCTTTTTATCTGTTTCTGGAAAAGAAACTACTGATTGTCTACAAATTTTCATTCTTTCTTTGTTTTTAATTATTAAGGGTGGAAACAGGTCTAGCCAAAATACTTAACACCCCAGTCTCCAGTACAGATATAATTTGGCTTTAATATAAAAAGCAGAAGTCATTGGCTGGGCGTGGTGGCTCACACCTGTAATCCCAGCACTTTGGGAGGCCGAGGCGGGTGGATCACAAGGTCACGAGATCGAGACCATCCTGACCAACATGATGAAACCCCGTCTCTACTAAAAATACAAAAATTAGCTGGGCATGGTGGTGCGTGCCTGTAGTCCCAGCTAATTGGGAGGCTGAGGCAGGAGAATCACTTGAACCCGGGAGGCGGAGCTTACAGTGAGCCAAGGTCATGCCACTGCACTCCAGCCTGGCGACAGAGCGAGACTCCATCTCAAAAAAAAAAAAAAAAAAAAAAAAAAGAGAAAAATGTGGAAGTCATTATGTAAAATCCTTGGGTAAACTACTTGAAAGGTACTGAACAAAGTATTAGGCAGGAAATCTTTTACTATTGCCTTTTTTTTTTCTTGCTGTCTGGGGAGTGAACATGATGGCTGGAGCTGCAGCAATTATTTGTGACCATGAAGCAACCACAGGGAAGGAAAAGATGTAAGAATAGTAGAGAAAGAAGAAGACATGCTTTGGGTTTCTGATAACTAAATAAATGTCATAACAATCTTGGGCTGCCAATCTCTGGATTTATACACTACAGAAAAATATACCTCTATCATGTTTAATCCACCATTATGTGAGTTTTCTGCTAGACGCTGCTGAGCCTAATACTAATTTCTGTCCCCCTCAAAAAAATGGCACTTTTTTGAATATTAGGAATATCAGGATGTCAATTTTAATATATTGTTTCATAAAGTGTCTTACTATTCATTAAAAAAATTTGTCATAATTTAGTTTTGGAATTTATTTCCATAAATGTTGATTGCCATGTTCTCATGGTCCTCTCTTGATAGAAGCACTGTGGCTTGGGGGAAGGATGTGGACTTTGGAATCAGATGACCATGTGTTTGAAACTAAGCCTCTTCACCTGTGGCAAATTCCTTGATTATCTGGGCCCCACCTTCCTCACTGCAACTCATATAGTTTATTATCTCATTTACTTTTAATATTTCATATACTTTTAGTAAGGGTAAAGTGAGGTGATAAAAATAGTCTATCTTCTGTTTGCTGTCATATTTTTACTCAGATGTCTACATGTTTTAAAATGTCATTGTACTATACATTTAAGATTTGCACATTTTACTTTATGTGAATTATATCTTAATTTTAAAAAACTTATAGGCATACCATAAATATAAAAAAAGAAACCCACATACTTCAACATACTGCAGTGTTTTAACATGATTATCATTAGTTCTATAATAAAAAAGAGAGATAATCATTCTGTATGATGGATTGAAATTTACAGGCATTTTAATTTTAAAGTTCAGAAACTGAAATGATTGCATTCTCCTGGACCTGCTCACACATGATAGTCAAATCATGCTGAAGCTTTCTTTTTTCATTTCTGACTCCCCTTCTAAAGCTCCTTACCTTAAAATCTTTTAAGATTCACAATTATTGCCAAGAAGTGTTGTGTTTTTGTTTCCTGTGCTGAAGACTTGAAGTGTGGGAAACAGAATCGAAAAGTTGTGCTTTTTATTTAAATTAAGGAGTCAGTGTCTCCTTTCTTGGGATGATTCACAAGGAAAGAATTGTTCAGAAATGAAGGAATCATCTGATCTCTGTGGAAAAGATTGTGGCCAAGGTTAGATGTGTGGACTTTGAGACCCTGGGAACTCACCAACCGCCCTGGACTCCCATCCTTTTAGGAAAAACTGTATTTCTTGCCTTAGTTAGTGAGGTGCCATTCCCAGTTTTCTCCTTCTCCAGTCTCTTCTCCCATTGTTTCCAAATGTATCAGCACATGTGGAAGCAGTTACCCCTGTCATTTTGGAGGTGCCAATTTACTTCTATGAGAGACAGGCTGGTTTTTACATTACACTGGCAACTATCCTGGACTTTCAAAAAACAGCTGTGTGCTTACCAGCTGACCTGCTTTCAACTAAACAGCTGCTTCTTAAAGTCACGGGTAGAGTTTGCAAATCCTTGGGGATTGAACGTCACGTTACGCCCACCTTTGTTTGAGGATATGAAATGTCCAGGTTATGAACAATAGGAATTGCTTCTGATACAATCACAGCAGATGACCTTCTGTGCTGGCTGGTCTAACTGACTCACCCTGAGATCAGATTAGACAGACCTTGTGTGTTGTGTCAAGAATTGTATGAATCCGGTTATTCTCCTATTTCTCATCAGTTGCTTACCAAACTAAAATCAGTGAATTTTTGTGAGAGAAAAACCTGTTTTTCCCAGGTTGTTTTTGAAGTGAGGCAGTGAGAATACAGACAAGATTTCTTGTGTGTGAAATATAGTGCTGAGTGGCATATTTGTTGGTGAGGGAGGGAGGAGGCCCAGTGACACAGTTCTGTATACACACATGCCCAAACACACCTGCGCTCGCACACACACAGCCATCTCACATGGAGTAACTATGGATTGAGATATCTTTATTTCTGTCTTCGTGAAATAAACTCTAAAAACCATGGAATAAAGTCCATTTATTTTTGCTCCTTTTACCTCTTCACCTGTATGATGCACAGTAATTTTGCTCCCCAGGACAGCTTTTAAGATTCTAATCTTGTTCCTGTCCAGCACTTTTCTCACAGCAGTAAGGAAAGGACTGGCATTCCTCCACTATTGTATATAAAGGAGAACCCATTCTTGGGAATAAGAGCATTGTTTATGTTGAAATTCCCTTAGCTTAGCTGAACCTTCGATTATATCGCCCATTTAGATAACCAGATTTTTACCCCCTGTGGTCTGTTTCCATTCTCAGAGAATTGTCAACAATTTATTTCTGCTCTGGTGATTATTTTCATGAGTGAGGGAGAGAGACATCTGGGAAGATTTTGATAACCGAGTAATGTACACAAAACTCTAAGCACGTTTTTTAAAGATATAATGTGAAAAAATATAGCTTTCCTTAAAAATAGCAAATTGAACTTAGTCACTGCTGAGGTGGCATTTGTAAGCTATGACAATTTTTTAAAAATATAAATTGCACTGTTAACTTGATTCCAGAGATCATGGAAAACACTTTTATTTGTATTTCATAAATCTGAATAATGTTATTTGAAAAAAATCCAATATGATTTATGTAATTTTAATGGATCGCAAATGTGAACCAAATAATTCTATTATTTTTGTAAAAGTTATATGAATTTAGAATTAGACTGCATGGGCTTAAAAGTGCTATGTCAATTTTATGCAACATAATACTGACAATATAAACCCCTAACCACAAAGATTTTTCATTTCGCAATATTGTGTTTCCTCTGTATAATTCCATTTATTAGGCACTTTCATCCAGAAGCAATAAAAAGTAAGCAAAGACATGTAATGGTCGGTATATTTTGCCCAATGGGAAACACTTCTGATTATGTGTTCATTGGGGAAATGTTGCTTCATACACTGTTATTCCCATTGTTGAATATTTACAAGGACCAGAGAATATTCAAAGCAAAGCCTTTTTTTTTTATTTTGTTAAGTTCCATGTTTATGGCATTGTGTACAAAATGCACATAAAAGACATTTTCTTATCTATTCCTGTTATATTAGAGAAGTTCATGCCCCACTCTTAGCATTTTCCAACACAGCTGTAGAGTAGTTTAAAGCCTATTTTTTAAATAAGTGATGCTCAATTTGTCTTTGATGATCCGGATGATTCAGGTGAGATGGGAGCACGGTCGGGCCCTTATTTGCATAAAAATTAATCACAGAAAAATGTAAATTGATAAAATTTTGCCTGGCTTTTCCCCCCTATTTGAGAACCCGTGGATGGCTCCCAGAAGCAATCATCTCAGTATGGGGCCGCATTGGATGCTGTACAAATGATCACATTTGTGTTGAATACTCACTCATTTAAATGTCAGCACTGATAGGGCGGTGCATCAGTAGAAAAAAATGAAAAATAAATACACAGCAGCTGAAGACTATCAAATCTGTGGGCACTCTTTAGAGATATATGATCTAATGTGAAAAAACTGCAGATTAATTATCCTTTTTGCAAATGGTAATTGTTTTAGTATCACACCAGAAAAAAATCTGCGATTTATTTGGAATCAAACAAAACACAGTAATGTTAAATACGTCATTACATCATTGTGTTTATTAGAAGCCTGCAATTAATTCCTAAGGCTCCTTTGGTCTTTAATGCTACATAAAATGAAACAAAAGAGTGTTGCTATTAATTTTGAAACAAATGCTTATCTTTCAAATCAGTCTGAGTTGTATGAAAAAGGAAGCAATGTTATGAAAGTTTTGATAGATACTGTATACTAACTTAATTTCATTGTGCTGCTGACACTGTTGATAATATATTCACAGATCCATTGAAGCTGTAATGTTAAATTGGAAGGTTTTTGTTCAGTAGCTTGTAACTTTAACTCACCTTGGAAGAAGTTGTGGAGAAGCGTCTTCTCAAGAGGTGCTTTAAGAAAAACAACAGCAATACTAATTTGCGGGACAATAGTCAGAAACTATTTGTAAGACCTGAAACATAAAAATTATTTGCGCTGCCTCTAGTGTACCTTTAACATGCATGAGTTTTTAGACATGTAATTTATGTCCATTTGAAATAAAGAATTTTGGTTAGCTATCTCAAGGAAAAAATAAATTTATTTAAATAAAAATAGGCATAAGCAATTACATTTTCACTCTAAAAGATGGTTGAAAGCCTTTTTTCACAGTAGTATGATTGTTTTTACGGCTTATCCAATCCCTTTATCTTTGCTTCTGGGTGGCTCTTTTTGGCTCCTATGCCTCAGCTGCTTTGGTGTTCCCAGCGTGTGGTATCCATGCAGCATTCCAGCCCAGATGGATATTAGGTTCTTTCTTATTATTCTATAACTTTAGCATAGATTTTAAATGACTGAAACGTTGAACAGATCTTTATTAGCTAGGGAAGACAAAGTTAAAACACAGCCTTTCCACCTGCTGACTTACTAAACTCCTATTGAATTAATATTACAGTAACCAATAGTGCCAACACACTAGAAATATTTTGAGATGGTTGAAATCTACTGGCTTTGTAGTTAGTTTGGTGAACAGCCCTTAAAATTTAAATTGACTAACACTTAGAAACTATGCCTGCTTTTGAGATTAAATATAAATTGGCATATAATAAGAATAATCACACACCGTTTATGTTATTTAACAATAACATCACATTTAACTCTGGAAGTCAGCCCTTCTGGAGTGCTGACTGTGAGCCAGATACCATTCTATTCCTTTACAAATAATAATTTGTTTAATTTTTATAGCAGTTCTATGAAGTAGGTATTCTTTTTAAAATTTATTTTAATTCATGGGGTACATGTGCAGGTTTGTTATATGAATATATTGCATAGTGGTGAGATTTGGGGTTCTAGTGTGCCCATCACTCAAATGGTGAACATTGTACCCAACAGGTAATTTTTCAACCCTCGCTCTCTTTCCACCCTCTCTGCTTTTGGAGTCCCCAGTGTCTATTCTTTCCCTCTGTGGGTCCATGGTACCCATTGTTTAGCTCCCACTTGTAAGTAAGAACATGCGGTATTTGATTTTCTGTTTCTTAGTTATTTCATTTAGGTTAATGACCTCCAGCTCCATCCATGTTGCTGCAAAAGACATAATTTTATTTTTTTATGGCTATGTTGTGTTCGTGGTGTATATATACCACATTATCATCTGTTGACAATTAAGTTAATTCCATGACTTTGCTATTGTGAACAGTGCTGTGATAAACATATGAGTGCAGGTGTCTTTTTGATACAGTGATTTCTCTTCCTTTGGGCAGATACACAGTAGCAGGGTTTCCGGGTCAAATGGTAGTTCTATTTTTAGTTCTTCTAGGAGAGGCCCCTATCCAGTTTTACAGAGTTTATCATTATCAGAATCTTTTGGGAAACCTCTTAATTTCTCTTTCACTGGCATATTTTATTTGTTTATGTCAAAGGCATTCTTTTCATTCATTTATTGATCCATCTATTTATTTAAATAAGACTGCTCTTAAAATTTGCAGGATTGAGAAAAAAACAAAAATGGAAGCCCATGGGCCACCCCCATTTCTGCACAGCCACAACTCTATCCAACACCACAATGGACTTCCAAATTCACAGCCACACCATCCCCCATGTCCAATATTTGCCCTTTCATGCCTGACAGAGCTATCTCTTGTCTACCTTTCAGTACTAGGTGTTGTACACTAGTAGCATGATATACTACTGGTATACTAGTATTCCAGTCTCTAAAAACAAGTATGGAGCTATTTGGCCAAAGAAGTCTGAGGCCTCAGAGAATGGTCTAGAAGTGAAAAGAAGGCACACAGGTGTCAGATGGGCACTCCCTTTGGTTTCATGGACTCATTGCCCACTGAGTGAAGCAGGAGGCCCAGGGAAGGTGCCATGGCTACATAGATCTGCAGTTAGTGTTGTTCTGCATTTTACAAAATGTATTTGGTGTGAGTTATATGCCAGATGCTGTGCTAGGCACTGGGGAGGTACTGAAACAAAGTGGACAAAGTCCTATAGTCTACTCTAGTAGATTACAGCCTGGTAGAAATAGATACCATTTCTTATACACTGAATTTTATGATGTCCACAATATCAAGCTGTGACAAATATAGGATTGTTTGCATGTGTGTTTATTAAGAGGTTTCTTTGTATAAAGTACAGTGTTAGAGGAAAATATAAATGACCCTTTTGAGAGGCTCAGAAACTTTGGGAAATTGCTATTGCTTCTTGCCTCTCAGAGAAAATGTCCCAATTTTGCTGTAAAAGAACAGAGAGAAGATCATCTCACATCCTGATTTTAACAGTTTTACTCAACGAATATTTATTGGGTGACTTCTTTTGTGACAGTCACACTTGAACTGAACTATTAAAATTACTGTTCAAACTAGGTCACTTTCTGGGCATTTAAGGCTCTTTATGTCTAAACATGGATTATTTTTCCATGTGGTTTGTATGGCTGTAGGCATCTGTAAAGCTTTTCCTTTAACTTGCTGCACAAGTCTTGGACCTCATTTCCCTCACTGAGAAATGATAAGTGTGAAAAATTAACCATAATTCCTCTCAGATCCAAAAGAAACAGCATCTAGACCTGAAGGCTGGTAAGTGAAAGTGTTCCCTCCTCACCCTTGGTCACTGTAATGAGAAGTAAAACATAGATAAGATGCATGGGACATTCCCTGGGCATGTACTGGCTCAGTATTTCACTGTATTTAAAGGTTTGTTCAGAAATGCAAGACTTATGCAACTAGTAAATACCTACCTGATTTTAATACTTTCATTATGATTTAATTTGGAAGGTAATTTGGCATTTAGGCCCTTGAGAGATAGGTGTTCCTCCACAGTAACTTGCAGAGTGCAAGCAGGCTTCCTCACTTCCTGCTCCTTTCTTGCCTTAAGTGTTTCTTGTTGAGTTTCATGTTCTCTCTTAGATGATCTATTCGAAGTGTGATGATGTACTTGCTATTTTAGTTATTCTTTGTGGAGGAGGTGAATCCCAGATGCTTCTAGTCAGCCTTCTTGAAGTCCCTCCCTCTCCAAATTTCTTATATTAATAGGAGAGTAGAGGTTAATGGGCACAGTTACGTAGTTCAGAGTTTGGAGGCTCTAAAATTAGAATTCCTATCTCTGTATTTGAAAGCAAATTATTCCTTTTGATCTTTTAAAATACAGGCATAATCAAGTCCCTACATGTACATGTACATATAAACCAGGCACAGAAAGACAGACATTGCATATTCTTATCCATATATGGGAGCTAAAAGAGTTGATCTCCTGGAGGTAGGGAGTAGAATGATAGATACCAGAGGCTGAGAAGGGTGTGTGTGTGTGTGTGTGTGTGTGTGTGTGTGTGTGTGTGTGTGTGTGTGTTGAGGGGGGACTGGGAGGATGAAGAAATTTGGTTAATGGCACTTGTAAAGTTAGATGGAAGGAATAAGTTCTTACGTTCTATAGCACTGTAGGGTTTCTATCGTTAGCAAAAAGGTGTTGTATATTTCAAAACAGCTAAAAGGAAGACTTGAAATGTTATCAACACATAGAAATGATAAACACTTGAGGTAATGGATATCCTAAATGCCATACTTGATCATTACACCTTCTATGCGTGGAACAAAATATCACATTTACCCCATAAATATGTACAAATATTATGTATCAATAAAAAAGATGTACAAATATTACATATCAATAAAAAGAGAAACTTTACTTCAGTATCTTCTTATCTATTATGTATTTATTATGTTTCAGATATTGTGCTAGACTTTGTGGATATAACCATGTGCAAGATGGTCAGGATCTCTGTCCTTGCAGAACTTGTAGTGTAGTAAGGGGAACAGAAATTAATCAGTTGTTGGTTAAGACATAAGTGGTGCAAGTTAAAACCATCCAATGTACAGAAGCACCTAATCCAGACAGGTCTGAGGTCACATTAAGTCTTCAGATTCGTGTGAGAATAGGTAAGTCACCTACAATTGGCGTGGATAGCCACATAACTTTTAGAGAACTTCTTTCTATTTTTATCACTTCCCGAGTCAGAGTTAAGTAATTTTAAACATTATGGTCAAATCTGTAGGTATTGGCCTACTGACTTGTTTTACAGAAAAATAATTCTAATTAGCACCACTCCTTTAGAGAACAATATGGCAATATACATCAATAACTTTAAGTGCTAATATTCTTTGACTTAGCAATTACATTTCTTACTGTTTGGTTTTTTTAGGAAACAGGGTCTCGCTCTGTCATCCAGGGTGGAGCGCAGTGGCACAATCTTGGCTCATTTCAGCCTTGACCTCCTGGGCTCAAGTCATCCTCCCACCTCAGCACCCACGAGTAGCTGGGAATACAGGCAAGCCACAATGCCCGGCTGGTTTTTGTATTTTTTTGTAGAGATGGGGTTTCACTATATTGCCCCTGCTGGTCTCGAACACCTGAGCTCAGGCAATCTGCCCACCTTGGCCTCCCAAAATGCTGGGATTACAGGTGCGAGCCACCATGCCTGGCCAGCAATAATCTTTCTAAATGTCTAGCCTAAGGTAGTAATCCTACATATTGAAAGAGGAAAATGCTTATGAACAAATATATTCATTAAATATTTTATATAATTTTAAAAATTAGAAGAAACATTTAATAATAAGGATTTAGTTAAGCAATCTATGGTATTTTGTATAAACTAATTTTTATTGCTACGTAATATTTGTACATATTTATGAAGTACATGTGATTTTATTACAAGCATGAATGTGTAATGATCAAGTCAGAGTGTTTGGGGTGTCCCATTGAGTATTTACCGTTTCTATGTGTTGGGAACTTTTCAAGTCCTTTCTTCTAGCTATTTTCAAATGCACAATACATTGTTGCTAACTATAGTTACCCTACTCTGCTATCAAACATTAGAACTTATTCCTTCTAACTATATGTTTGTATCCATTAAGAAAGCTCTGTTCATCCCCCACAATCCCCAACCACACACCTTTTCCAGTCTCTGGTATCATTCTGCTCTCTACCTTCATGAAATCAACATTTTTAGCTCTCACATATGAGTGAGAATGTGTGATATTTGTCTTTCTGTTCCTGGCTTATTCCACTTATCATAATGACCTCTAGTTTCATCTATGTTGCTGCAAATGACATGATTTCATTTTTTATGGCTAAATAATATTCCATTTTGTATATACTCCACATTTTCTTTGTCGATTTGTCCACTGATGGAAGCTTAGGTTGATTCCATAGCTTGCTACTGTGAATAATGCTGCAATAAAGACAGGAGTGTAGGTATCCTTTTGATATACTGATTTCTTTTCCTTTGGATAAATGCCCAGTAGTGGGATGGCTAGATTGTATGGTAGTTCTATTTTTAGCTTTTTTGAGAAATCTCCATACTGTTTTCCCTAATGGCTGTACTAATTTACATTCCCACCAACAGTGTATAGGAGTTTCTTTTCTCCACATCCTTGCCAGCATCTGTTATTTTTTGTCTTTTTAATAATAGCCATTCTAACTGGGGTGAGATGATATCTCATTGTAGTTTTGATTTGCATTTCTCTGACGATTAGTGATGTTGAGTATTTTTTCAAATGCCTGTTGGCCATCTGTATGTCTTTTTTTTTTTTTAAGTCTATTCACATTCTTTGCCCACTTTTTCATGGAATTATTTGTCTTTTTACTGTCGAATTGTCTAAGTTCCTTGTATATTCTGGATATCAGCCCCTTGTCAGACAAATAGTTTGCAAATATTTTCTCCCATTCAACAGATAGTCTTTTCACTTTGTTGATTGTTTACTTTGCTGTGCAGAAGCTTTTTAGTTTAATATAGTATATTTGTGTATTTTTGACTTTGCTACCTGTGCTTTTGGGGTTTTAGCCATAATATCCATAGGCAGAACAAAGTTTTGAAGTGCTTTTTGTTTTCTTCTAGTTTTATAGTTTCGGGACTTAGGTTTAAGTTTTCAATTCATCTTGAGTTGATTTTTGTATATGGTGAGGGATAGGTGTCTAATTTCATTCTTCTGCATACGGAGATCCAATTTTCCCAAAACTGATTATTGAATAGGGTGTCTTTTCACCAATGTTTGTTCTTAGCATCTTTGTCAAAAATCTGTTGGCTGTAAATATGTGGATTTATTCTTAGGTTCTCCTTTCTGCTTCATTGGTCCATTTGTCTGTTTTTATACCAATTCCATGTTATTTTTGTCACTGCAGCCTTGTAATATATTTTGAAGTCAGGTAGCATGATGCCTCCAGCTTTGTTCTTTTGCTTAGGATTGCTTTGGTTATTTGGAGTCTTTTTTGTTTCCATATGAATTTTAGAATTTTTTTTCTATTTCTGTAAAAAATGACATTGGCACTTTGATAGGGATTGTATTGAATCTGTAGATTGCTTTTGGCTGTATGGTAATTTTAATGATATTAGTTCTTCTGATCCCTGAACATGGAATGTCTTTCCATTTGTTTGTGTCCCCTTCATTTTCTTTCATCAGTGTATTGTTGTTTTCCTTGTAGAAGTCTTTCACTTTGGTTAAATCTATTGCTAGGTATTTTATTTTATTACTTTGTAGCTATTATAAATGAGCCTCGATTTCTTTCTCAGCTAGTTCATGTTTGGTATATAGAAATACTACCAATTATTGTATGTTAATTTTGTGTCCTATAAATTTATTGATTATCTCAGAGGTTTGTTTTCATGGAATCCTTAGTGTTTTTTTTATAGCTATAAGATTATATTATCTGCAAAGAGGGACAGTTTGACATCCTCTTTTCCAATTTGGATGCCTTTTATTTTTTTCTTTTGCCTGATTGCTCTGGCTAGGACTTCCAGTACTATGTTGAATAAGAATGGTGAGAGTGGGGTATCCTTGTCTTGCTCCAGTTCTTAGAGGTAATGTTTTCAGCTTTTCCCCATTCAGTATGTTAGCTGTGGGTTTGTCATATGTTGCCTTTATTATGTTGAGGTATGTTCTCTCAGTGTCTAGTTTGTTGATAGTTTTTATCATGAAGAAATGTTAAATTTTATCAAATGCTTTTTCTGTGTCTATTGAGATAATCTTACAGTTTTTGTACTTCATTCTCTCAATGTATTTTATCAAATTTATTGATTTGTGCATGTTGAACCATCCTTGAATCCCTGAAGTAAATCCCACGTGATTGTGGTGTGTTATCTTTTTAATGTACTGTTGGATTCAGTTTGCTAGTATTTTGTTGAAAATTTTTACATCTAAATTCATCAAGGATATTGGCTTGTATTTTTCTTTTTGTTGTTGCATCCTTGTCTGGTTTTGGTATTAAGGTAACACTGGCCTTATAGAATGAGCTAGAGAGAGTTCCATAGTCTTCTTTATTTTTTATGGGGAATAGTTTAGAATAGTTTGAAGAGAGCTGGTAAATTCTTCTTTGTAAGTTTGGTAGAATTTGGCAGTGAAGCCATCAGGTCCTGGACTTTTCTTTGCGGAAGACTTTTTGTTACTGATTGAATCTCATTACTTCTTATTGGTTTGTTCAGGTCTTCTGTTGCTTTCTTATTAAATCTTGGTAGGTTGTATGTGTCCAGGAATTTACCCATTCCCTCTAGGTTTTCCAGTTTGCGAATGTATAGTTATTCATAATAGTCTCTGATGAGCTTTTGTTTTCTGTGGTATTAGTTGTAATGTCTCCATTTTCATTTCTGGGTTTATTTGGGTCTTCTCTCTTTTTTTCTTGATGATTCTAGCTAACAGTTCATTGCTTTTGCTTATCTTTTTGAAAAATCAACTTTTTGTCCATCCTTCTTATTATCTTTTATGTGTATATTTCATTTATTTCTGCTCTGATATTATTTCTTTCCTTCTACTAATTTTGGGATTTTGTTCTTGCTTTTGTAGTCCCTTGAGGTGCTTTGTTAGATTGTTTGAAATCTTTCTTTTTTTTTGATGTAGCTGTTTATTGCCATAAATTTCCCTCTTAGCACTGCTTTTGCTGTATCCGACAGGCTTTGGTGTGTTGCGTTTTGGTTTGTATTTTTTCAAGAACTTTTTTTATTTCTCCTTAATTTCTTCCTTGATCCAATGGTTATTCAGGAGAATGTTTAATTTCTATGTATTTGTAGTTTCAAAAGTTCCTCTTGTTATTATCTTCTAGTTTTATCTTTTTTTTTGGTCTGAGAAGAGACTTGATACGACTTCAGGTTTTTAAAATATGTTGGGACTTGTTTTGTGTCCTAACAAATGGTCTATCCTGGAGAATGTTCCATGTACTGATGAGAAAAAAATGAGTTTTCTGTAGCTATTGGATGAAGTATCCTGTAAAAGTCTGTTTAGTCCATTTGGTCTAACATGCAGTTTAAATCCAATGTTTCTTTCTCAATTTTCTATCTACATGACCTGTCTATGTTGAGAGTAGGATGTTGATGTATCCAACTGTTACTGTATTACAGTTTATTTCTCCCTTTATGTTTAATATTATTTGGTTCATGCACCCGTGTTGGGTGCATATATGTTTAGAATTGTTATATCCTCTTACTGAATTGATCACTTTATCATTATATAATGACTTTCTTTGTCTCTTTTTATTATTTTAAACCAACGTCTGTTTTATCTAAGTGTAGCTACTCCTGCTCACATTTGGTTTTCATTTTCAGGGAATCTGTTTTTCTACTCCTTTACTTTCAGACTATATTTGTCTTTATAGATAAAGTGAGTTTCTTGTAAGCCACTGTATTAGTGTGTTCTCGCATTGCTGTAAAGAAAAGAGGTTTAATTGGTCCATGGTTCCACAGGCTGTAAAGGAAACATGGCAGCTTTTGCTTGGCTTCTGGAGATGCCTCAGGAAACTTACAGTCATAGTGGAAGTCAAATAGGGAGCCAGTACTTCACATGGCCAGAGCAGGAGGAAGAGAGAGAGGGGGGAGATGCTACATTTTTTTTTTTTTTTGAGATGGAGTCTCACTCTGTCACCCAGGTTAGAGTGCAGTGGTGCCATCTTGGCCCACTCTTTAACTTCCACCTCCCTGGTTCAAGTGATTCTCCTGCCTCAGCTTCATGAGTAGATGGGATTACAAGTGCACACCATCACGCCTGGCTAAATTTTGTATTTTTAGTAGAGATGGGGTTTTGCCATGTTGCCCAGGCTGGTCTCGAACTCCTGACCTCAGGTTATCCACCCACTTCAGCCCCCGAAAGTGCTGGGATTACTGTCATAAGCCACCGCGCCTGGCCGGTGCTACATACTTTTAAACAAGCAGATGTTGTGAGAACTCTTATCAAGATGACAGCACCAGGGGGATGATTTTAAACCATGAAAAACTACCCCTATGATTCAGTCACCTCCCACCAGGCCCCACCTCCAACATTGGGGATTATAATTGAACATGAGATTTGGGCGGGGACACAGATCCAAACCATATCAGCCACATAGTGTTTGATCATTTTCTTTTAATCCATTTGGCTTGTCTGTATCTTTTAAATGGAAAGTTTAATCTATTTACATTCAAGGTTATGTTATGATGTGAGGACTTATTTTTGTCAATTTATTAATTCTTTTTTTGTTTTCTTTTTTGCTATAGCCTTGTTTCTTTCTCTCTCTTTTATTTTTATCATTGTGGTTTGGTGGTTTTCTATAGTGGTAACATTTTAGTCTTTTCTCTTTCTTATTTATGTGTTTGCTCTACCAGTGGGTTTTATACTTTTGTATGTTTTCATGATGGTAGATATCATCCTCTTGTTTCCAAGTGTAGGATTTTAAGCATTTTTTGTAGGGCTGGTCTACTGATAACAAATTTTCTCAGCTTTTGCTTTTCTGAGAAAGACTTTATTTCTCCTTCATTAATGAAGGATAACTTTTCTGGATATAACATGTGACAGTTTTTTTCTTTCAGCATTTTGAATATATTATCTCATTCTCTCCTATAATGTTTCTACTAAGAAACCTGCTGTTAGTCTGCTAGAGATTTCCTCATAAGTGACTAGATGCTTTTCTCTAGCTGTGTTTAGAATTTTCTCTGTTATTGACTTTGCCAGTTATACTATAATATGCAATGGAGAAGACTTTTTTTAATTGCATCTATTTGAGGATCTCTGAGCTTCCTGTACTTGGATGTCTAAATCTCTTGCTGGAATTGGGAAGGTTTCAGTTATTATTTCATTCAATATGTTTTCTATCCTTTTTGTTTTCTATTTGCCTCCTGGGACACTGGAAATTCAAATATTTGATCACTTTATGGTGTGCCATATGTAATGTTGACTTTGTTTTTCTTTTCAAAATTTTTGTTTGATTGGTTATTTCAAAAAGCCTGTTTTTGGCCAGGTGCAGTGGCTCACGCCTGTAATCCCAGCACTTTGGGAGGCCGAGGCAGGCCGATCATAAGGTCAGGAGATCGAGACCATTGTGGCTAATACAGTGAAACCCCGTCTCTACTAAAAATACAAAAAATTAGCTGGGTGTGGTGGCGGGCACCTGTAGTCCCAGCTACTCGGGAAGCTGAGGCAGGAGAATGGTGTGAACCCGGGAGGCAGAGCTTGCAGTGAGCCAAGGTCGCGCCACTGCACTCCAGCCTGGGTGGCAGAGTGAGACTCCGTCTCAAAAAAAAAAAAAAAAAAAAAAAGTCCTGTTTTTAAGTTCAGAAATTCTTTCTTCTACATAACATACTCTTGTTGAAGCTCTCAAATGTATTTTTTTAATGTCATTCAATGGATTATTTCATTCCTAGGATTTGTTTGGTTCTTTTGTAATGATATCTATCTCTTTAACAAATTTCTCATTTATATCTTGAACTATTTTCCTAATTTCTTTGTATTGTTTATCTGTATTTTCTTGTATCTCACTGAGCTTCTTTAGTATCATTATTTTGAATTCTTTCTCTGGCATTTCATAATTTATTTTTCACTAGACTCTTACTGGAGAATTATTGTGTTCTTTTGTTCTTTTGGAGATGTGATCTTTTCTTGATTGTTCTTTTTTGTGTGTGTGTCTTTATGTTATTGATATCTGCATATCTGGCATAATAGTTGCTTCATCCAATTTTTTTGAATTAGCTTTTGTAGATGAGGACTTTTTCATGAAGATGTATTTACGGTGTTGGTTGGGTCAGTAATGTCTGTGATTTCCTCAGTGGATTAGGATGGAGTTGTTAGTTGTGGTGAAATTTTGCTGGGGATGGGGATACCAGGTGGAACTTTGTGTGTGTGGGGGGGCACCAGCTGTGATGATAGTGGCAGATTGGGTGGGCCCAACCTCAGGCCTCTGGAAGGAGTGCTCAGGTGCCAATGGTGGTGTGCTGTGCTGGGCAATCTCCAGGACCCCAGATGGCATGCTTAGGCACTGGATAAGGAGCTGGGCTGGGCCAACTTGACCTCAGGTCCCCTAAGGTGCATGCAGATGCTGGCTGTAGTAGGCAGATATGGGGTAATCCCCAGGTCCCTGGTGAAAAGGTTGAGTTGGGGGAAGGATCAGTGGCTGTGCTGTGGCCCTGCTACTGGGGAGGGCAGGGTTGCTGTCATTGGCAGAAACCATAGTCAGGCAGCTGGGGAGTGTACACTTTAGCCCCAGATAGTGGCTGCAGGTGGACTAGCTTGTCCTCAGGGCATTAGCAAATGTGTGACAGTTCCTCTGTTGGGGGTGGTGGAGTCACTGCCAATGGCTCATGCTTTGGCTTTGGTGGCAACTGCCAGCAGCAGTGGCAGAGTCTGTCCTTGGGGTGCTTGAAAATGTACATAGTTTTGCTGGTGGGAGCAGTGGGGTCACAACTAACAGCTTGCACTTCAGCCCTGGTGGCAGCAGCAAGCCACAGTGGTAGCTGCAAGTGGGAAATGTCAATGTAGCTCCATGGATTTGTAGATGTAGGGGCTGTTGGACCCCAGGGCAGGATGTAGTCTTGTGGGGACTGGGCCCTCAAAATGGTGCCATGCTGTAGCTGCTTAGGACTTGGGGAACCAGCATGAGCTCTCTCTCTCTGAAGCAATGCTGTTGTGTGGCCTCCAGGCATCTCACTATGTTAGTTTTAGGACCTGCGAGGGTTGAGGCACTTTCCCATGGCTCCAACTACAGGAGTCTACTGTGGAAATGTAGATTGCTAGGGATATCTTACTTACCCTTTCCGCACACTGGGGATCCTCTCCAGATTCCCATTCTATCCTAATTAAATAGGCTGCCTCATTTCCCTCCTTCCTTGCTTTTGGTGTTTTCTATCACTTCTCTGTTGAATTCCAGTGTTCTGTCTTAGATGATCTATTAGAAGTGTGATAATCTGCCCACTATTTTGGTTCTTCTTTGTGAAGGAGGCAAATACCAGATACCTCTAGTCAAGTCCCTCTTCTATGAACTTTTATGCAGTTACTAAGAATGATGAATATGAAAAACATAATGCAAATATTACCAGTTTTAAAGAAAATTAGGACATAAAAATTTTAAATGTAGTTTGATTATAATATTACAACTTGTTTTAAATAAAAGCAAATGAATGAAAATGACCTCCAAAAAATCTGTAGTAAAAAAGTCTAGCTAAAGAGGAATATGCAAATATGAATTATAAAATTTTCTCTATTTCTACACTCAAAACTTACCTCAAAGCAAAGAAGCAATTACTGTTGGAATTTATAACTTATTTTGAAATTATGTATTAGTTTCCTTTGGCTCGTGTAACAAACTGCCGCAAACTTGGTGACTTAAAACAATAGAAATTTATCTTCATAATTCTAGATGCCAGAAATTTAAAAATCAGTATCATTGAGCCAAAATCAAGTGTCAGTGGGGCTATACTACCTCTGGAGGTTATAGGGAACAATACATTCCTTGCCTCTCAGCTTTTGGTGGCTGCCAGCATCTCTTGGTTTGAGGCCTCATCACTTTAATCTTTGCTTTTGTGATCATATTGCCTTCCCCTCTTTTGTAGTGTCAAAATTCCTTCTGCCTCTCTCTTCTAAGGACACTTATGATTAGGTTTAGGGCCTAAACACAGATAATCCAGGAAATCTACCTATTTCAAAATCCTGAACTTAATCATACCCACAAAGTTTAATTTTGCCTCTAAAGTAATATTCATGTTTTAGGAATTAGGGTGTGAGCATCTTTAGAGGGACCATTATTCTACTACAGACTGTAACATATCAACTCTTTGTTTTGTAAATCTTGCAGTGGCTTTGGCCAAAAAAGAATCATTATTTAAGCATAAATAAATTGATTGGCAATGATGGAATTTCAGTACTTAATTTTGAGAAATAATTTTGAGTAGGGGAATTTTGTGATATCTTGCAAATTATATCATGCAAATGATCTCTTACTTAGAAGTAAATGAATTTGTGTGTTTATTTATGTTCTCTCACTTTAAAGATTTAAGAATTCAATAATTTCGAGTATCAATATATGGCAAATTGAGAAGTTAGAATTCACCAGCTAGATTTTAAATGTGCAGAATCCCTCCCTATACATTTCAAGACCCCTAGTGGATGCCTGAAACCACAGAAAATATCAAACCATATATATATATATATATATATATATATATATATATTTGATGTATATATAACCACAGGTAATATCAAACCATATATATACACACACTTTGTTTTTTCTTATATAAACATAAGTTAAAAAGTTTAATTTATAAATTATACACAGTAATACAATAGCAATAACTAGTAATAAAATAGAACAATTATAACAATATGCTGTAATAACGGTTATGTGAATGTGGTCTCTTCCTCTCTTTTTCTCTCTCTTTCAACAGGAGTTTTCCCTTTAGTATTTTCAGACTGTGGTTGATCGCTTGTTTCTGAAACTGAAAGCAAAACTGTGATAAAGGGGACTACTGGAGTCCAGGTTAACTTATTCATTCATTGAGTAAATAGCAGAATGTGTCCTGTGGGCTAGACACTGTTCTGAATCCTAGGGAACCAAATTCCCATGTCGTCTCTGTTGACTCTTCAAACCCCTCAGGAAGAATCAGTGGTGCTATGGTCAGTTCTCTGCCATACTTTCTACAAAACCCATGATTACCCTGATCACCTGTGTCACTGGTACCTATTCCATTGGCCCATCCTGCTCACCAAACTGGGACTCCTCAAGGATAGAAACTGTCTCAGTTCCTGGGATCCCTGGCACCCAGCAACATAAATGTAGGTGGTGAAAATGTGTTGGATGGTGTTTCCCAAGGCAGACTTTAGACAAAGCATCCTTGTTATTTCATTACATTTGTGGACTTCCTACTAATATTCATTCTTTTCCCATACCTCAGAGCTCTCATACCTCATCATTTCTTTTCTCTACCTAACTGCTCTTGTCCTTTTCATGTGGGACCTCTGGGGTGTTTTTCTTTGTTTTTCAGTTTCTTGTTCTTATTTCTCATCTGTTTCCTAAGATCTTTGATTGACACAGAACTGAAATGTGACTCATAATAGACTATCTATAGACTTTAAGAGCTGTTTGGGGAAATATTTCTGAATTGGAGATACTTTTGAAAAGCTATCACTCACTTCCTTATAACTTCTAATCTCTTTGACCTGTTCTGATGATTGAAGACTGTCCCACAATTTCCTGGGTAAACACACAGAACCACCTTAGACTAGGCAAGTGGGTCCCCTGGCCAGATCCCAGGCCCCAGGAGCCTTTACCTCGAAGTGTCTGCTTTGAAATTTTCTAAGATATCTCTGGTGACAAGAATGCTTTAAGTCCAGACTGGGATGGTGTGGGTCCCATCCCCATTTTTTCCCTTCAAGGCCCTCTTTGATCCTCTACTCATTGTGGGATTGGACAGATACCCTGAGAAGCTATAGGTTCAGAGGGTAACCTGATGAGTGGATCATTCTTGCTGGCCAGCACAATATTTCTTTTGTGGTATGATATGGAGACTGGGCCTCCAGAATGGTACTGACATGGTGATTTTTGGGTGACTCTCACTCATGTCAGATACAGAACAAGTTCAAGGCTCTGGACTTTGGATGATTCACTGCCTATTCTTGAGTTTAAGTTATGTGTGTACACCTATGTGTTGGCTTTCGCCTGTATGTGTTCTGACCATGGCACCACCTCTTGTCTATGGCAATCTTGCGTGAAGAATGGCAGCAGGTTTGCTTTATCCTTTGCACTCCACTAGTGTCCAAGGGACTCACTCACCCTGTCTGCAGGCTCCAAGCCACATGTCTGTTTGGCAGTCCTCTGGAAGTTACCATGCCTATCTTTTCTGAGGGCTTTAGAGATTACTGTTCTGAAGCCTCAACAAGCCATTTGGATCTATGTCCTCTCATACCTCTGATTGACATGACATGCTGTCCTGTTGATCTTAAGCCATGAAGAAGAAAGGATGAACATTCTTCGTGCAAATGAGACTCATCATTTCATTCTGCCTATTGGCCCCTCTTCCATCCTCCCCACTTGTGTTAAGGGTGAAGATGTGGTTAACATTGGAAGAAACCACATTCTTGAATGCAATGATTGTAGCAGAAAAAGTTCAAATATATATATAATTGGACTTATATTGGTCTATGATTATGCTATAAAATTCCAAAAAATAATTTTAACATGATTAGAAAACAAATAATCATTCACATTTTCCTACATACTCTGGGTAACACTTGTACTTGGTTATCATCAGTGAACTCCAGCAATGACCTCTGAGGGAGTCTTTGTAAGCTGGTATTCATGGATGGTGTGACGGATGCTGCGGTGTCATGAGTAATTATGTTAACAGCATTGCATCATGGTGTTAAGGAACTGCAGAGGCAAAAAGATCTATGCCCTGTCAATACAAATAAATTCCAAAGAGCCATGACAGTGGAACTTCTTGAGGGGAGGGATATGAAATTAGTCCAGAAGTGCACATTCGATGATAAAGAACACAAAGAGGTGGTTCCTGAACCTGAGATAATGTCTAGAACTTATGAAGAATCTTCACGTGCACCACTTGAGCAATAAACAAATGTATAAGCATCTCTTCTCTGTCCATTAATCACTATACCTCACACAGACCTGTAAGTTTTGGAATGAATTCTAAAATTGTGTTGTTTACATAGGCAAGTACCCTACGAAAACTATTTTTGCAGGGCACTGCACACCCTAGGAGTGGCCCTGGAGATTTAAAAAAAAAAAACATATTTTTAGTGCCAATATTTCTGAAGAGCTAACACTTCCTGCCTATAGGAGTGTTTCTTGAAGAACTTGGAGAAGTGGATGAAAATCAGAAGAAGGAAAAACAGGACAAGAATTTACGAAAACAGCAATGAGAATTAGGAAGGATATGACTTAATGGTGGCAGAAACACATGAAAATTTCCCAGAAGTAGATAGCAGAAAAAGCAGTAAAATGTTCAGAGGAAGTGCACAGGAAAATGTAAAAGACTGGGGTCAATGAAAAAATCCAAGATTATACTAGAAAGTGTGTTAAGCTAAGCTGCTGTGGCAAAGAGACTCCAAAACATTTAGGCTTACCCCGAAGCTCATTTCTGTTTGCATGATAGTTTATAGATAGGTAGTGCTACAGAGCTGGTAGGTGGCTCTGCCATTCTTATCATGTGGCTCCCACCTATGGCTCTAAAGCAGTTAGTCCAGCTCTTATCATCTCCCAGTCAGTGGGATGGAGAAGAGGGACTAGTGGAGTACATGTCCAGTTGCTTTAAGGGTAAGGTCTGTGAGTGGTGCCCATCATATCCACTCACAACCTATCTGGCCAGAACTTTGATACATGGCTACACCTAAATGCAAAGAAATCTTGTAATAGCTGGGTAGCCGTGTACCCAGCTAAAAGTCTATTACTACTGAAGGAAGAGAAAATTGATTTGGGGAATTAACTGGTTCTGTCTGATATGGACTTTAAGCACTTTAAGCAAAATTAGTTGACATAACTGAGGCCAGGAAATGACCAGTTGCAGATATGAATTGCTCTCTCTTCTAGCTCGAACTCTGTCTTTACTCGAAGAATCATATGTTTGGGAGTTATATAATATCAAAAGATTATTCTTCCTTGGTTTCTTGAAATGGCACGAACTTCTTTTGTATTCCTTGTAATGCCTAGTGTGGTGCTGGGGAGAGACAGCAAGTGCTCAAGAGAGCATTCATTTATCTTGCTTTCATTTAAATAAATATGGAAACTTTAGGGAGTTTATCCACCAAATATCTGAGATACCAAAGCTAACCTACCTATCAAGCCCAGATAGGTGATGAATGCAACAGATTCAAGAACTCCAGGATCACGTGTGGTTCCATCATAAGCAGGTATTGTTGAAGAAGGGATGGTTTTTTGTTTACAAATCTTGCACTTTGTAGAGACTACTGAGTTGCAAAGAGAGCTTTGCTTTTACACCAAGTATGAAACTCTGACTATGGGAGATAATGATAGGTTTTTAGTGCTGAATATAAATTACTCCTATGTATCCAGAATCTAAATAACCAGGAAGCTCAACCAACTAGAAAAACAAAACAAAATAGCAGGTAAAAGACTTATGTTAAAAGCGAACTTCCAAGAGATGTCAGGATTGGCTTTGTATCCATTTGTATATCCATTTATTTTTCTAGACTAAATATATATGTACTACTGGCAATTATTATTAATGTACCATATGTTTCCACCATATTTAATAATTAATCTTTTAAAAATAAATTTAGATTGTGTTAAGGTGCTTAAAGAAAATCAGTTGAGAGGGATATAATATAACATTATGGAAATTATGATGAAATAAATATTCTTTTCAGTGTCATTGTTGAAATGATTTCTTATTCTTAGAAACTCCCAGCTATACAGGATGGATTATTATCATAGCATAGCATTCTCCTTCTTAGCCCTTAATTGCCATTAAAGTCCAGTTCCTGTTTTAAATAATTTGCTAGTTATCAAAACAATGTAAAGAGATAGGGCAAAGGGGCATGAATATACAATAAGGCAGATGAACAAATTTCAACTGTATTTATTAGTTTGTACAAAATATTCCAGAAATAAAGTAGAATAATGTTTAATTTACAAAAATTACTTGATCTTTGTAAATTTTGGCTTGCAAATTAATAATGCTGCAGTCTTTAGTGTCTTGTTTCTTTTAGGATGAAGTTACTTAAAATTTAAATCTTAAAATAATTGTTTACATAAAATATTAATTTATCTTTAATGTTCATTGTAAGTTGCAAAATAAAAATGGGCTAAAATATTTCATACAGTGATACTGGTTAAAAACTAGAGAGTAATATTTGATGTATTCAGGTTTCAGCGGTGCATCTAACCTTTTAACCCTTAGGCAGTGTTTAAGACCAGCTTGTGCATGCAGTTCCACATTTGGAGTGATTTGTTCCCTGTCCAGAGTACTAGAACCTTAGAAAACTTCAAAACAGTTCAAATCCATGGAATTTTGATGGGCTATTTTCAAATTCCATCAAAGTAAGTCATTATTACTATTACTTTTTACAATCTATATATTTATTTTTCTTATCCTTTCCTTTTTTTTCAGAGATGGAGTACTTAAAGTCAGTCTTATCAACTGAATCCTATCAAAATTAATGCACAAAATATATTATTGTACCCGTATGAATAATATCCTCTTCACTGTTTCTACGGAAACATACCATTTTAAATTCATTATAAATACATTCTAAGTGCTATTATCTTGTTGCTTAGGTAATCCTAAAAACTGAAAAGTGGTCAGCAAAATAAATAGCACCTTGCGTAAAACAAAACGTTAAAGCGTTTCTTTAACAGTCGTGGGATGTGAATCTGATCATTTTAACCCTCATGTTTGTTAGACACTGCTTATTTGAGCTGGAATTTGCTGGAATATCTGTTATTTATCTGTTATATACTGTACCAGATCCAAATGATATATTGTCTAATTTTATTACTATGTTCATTACCTTATTGGAAACAATACAATTTTGTCCTGATAGAATATGAAAAAGACTATTTCTTTTCAACTAGGGCACATTTAGATTTGTTTTTGTTTTACTGTTGATTTCCAAGAGTACTAAATAGTATCTTTTTGTTACAATGTATACAGACTTGCACAAATTTTCATAGTTGTAGTTCCATTAAAGGCACTGGACTCCAAAAAATTATCTAAAGTATTTTTGTTTTCCATTACTTTAAAAGATTAATTGAATAAAGCATTGTGGTGGATCCGTGGCTCCATTAATCATTCTGAAATTGATATGTTTAATTCTGGATTTTGTTTTTGAGAGAGGAGATAACTGTCAATCAAATATTGAACAGAGACCCTAGTATTTCTTTTAAGTTCAAATAAATCTGGGAGGAAATTGCAACTTTGTTCATACTCCTATCCATGGAAGTAGATACTCATGAAGTATCATAAATAGAATTTTGCCTTTAATGGGAAGGCAAAGCTAATAAAGACATTATATTAAATAAATAAAATTGCCTTTGAAGCTTATTTGGCTGACTTGTGGGCTGTGTGTATACGTGAGTGTTTTCAAGTAGGTCCTTCCAAAGCCTGAGATGTTTTGTTTTATATAACGTTTCTATCAGAAATACAAATTGTTCAAGAACACCCCTGTCCACACTGAAGAAAAACATGGAAATATTAAATAGAAGCAAGTTCTCCAGGGGACTACGAAAAGGCTGCCTGCAAGCATTGCATGAATCACTGTCTCCACCTAGTGCTAGCTTTTAAGAATTAGGATTCCAGAGAACTTACTGATGCTGTAAAGTTCTAATTTGTGTTGTGCACATGTGTTGTCATTATAGCTGGGCCAGCTAGTGCCATTACAGTTAAGGGTCTGTCAGCTTTTCATTTATAAAGCAGAATATTAAGAGTTCTATTGCTTTTACATGAAAGGTCAATCTGTGTCAGAACTCTGCAGTCTAATAGCCTTTGCTCTATGTTAATGTTTATTAACAGTGTAAGTTGAACATGACCAGCTCATTTTAAAGACACCCTGATGGGCTGAAGTTATATAGGCACTGCAACCAGATAATGAAAAACTGTAGAAGTAAACTAAGATGTGATTTTATATCCATACAAGTATGCTTATATAAGATATATACATATAGTTGTTCTATTATATATTTATAGTTGAAGATTAAATTCCATCCCCAACACCCAACTTCTTGGTTGAGAGAGAATTTAGATTGAATTTAGACTCTTTTATGGCATACTACCTGAGAGTATGATCAGATAGAGATTTAGATTGCTCCTCACCCGTGTCTTTTGGGTGCTTCAATTTGAGTTTCCTAGTAAACAGTAGCCTGAAGAAGTTTATATGCTAAGGTTTATTAGGAAGTGCAATCCCAGGTCAGCAAAAGTGAAAGAAAAATGAAAGCAGGGAAGGGAAGGAGGGAAATAAAGTACCAGGTGGAGTGTGATGGATTTGGCCATAGCTTCAAAAGTAAACTCACTTGGGACACGTTTCATCCAGGTTTGTAGGACCCACATATCTTGGGAAGGAAAGGAAAGGGATTTATTTATTGATTCCTCTTGTCCCTAGGTTCTAATTAGTCAAAGTTTGCCCAAAGAGGCATTCAGTCCCCCTTACTTCTGGGTTATATTACTGATCCTCTGAGGACCTTTTAGGCAGTCACTGGGGAAGCCAGAGCCCATGCCCTGTGGGACAATATTTTATCTGAGACAGGAAGTGGTGGAATGACTGGTCAGCTCCAAGAAATGGAGCACTCCAGTAGTTCAGTGGGTATGAAGGAACACTCCATACCCATGAGCATTCCATAGTTCAGTGGGTATGAAGGAAGCTGTGCCAAAGTCTGGCCCTCTCTCTGGGAGTATATAAGAGAATCAGTGCTGGTAGAAGATGAAGTGACTACAGTGGTCGCCTAAGATCTTCACTGAACATGTGAACAGGGAGGAGAATGGGGCTGAGCGAATTTGGAGAGGCACGTAAACCGGGCCCAGTACAGTCCACCTCTTAGGCCATTCAGATCCACTTGCACCTCTAACAATATCCCTATCTTATAGGAGAATAAGATGCCCTCAATTCTGCCTCAAGGGGTTGGGGTTATAGTTAAGTACTTCAATGTGGTCATCCGTTGCAGTCTCCTAAAATGACTCAAAAAGGGTTTGCAAATCAAGCCTCAACCTTCACTGCTGCAGTTGGTCCTAAGACTCTGATTGGAAGGCATCAACTTCCTCCTCTTCCATCAATTTTAGATTTCTCTTATTCTTGGCCAGTGCTTTGACTAGTGTGAGTTACTTTACCCAGGACTTTATCCTTGAGAAGTCTCAGCCCTTAATGTATTTGCGCATACTAGACTATGACTGATGCAATTGCCCCTTTCCTCTATTCACTGGGCATAGAAGCACTACCAAATGTCCCCAAGGTCCCCTGGGTTTCAGACCTTTGCCTCCACTGTGTAGGGGCAAATTTCAGTCCTCATGGCAATCAAGATCAATTCTCCAATCACTCCCCAGGTCAGTGGAAGACTTATTGCATCCACTGGCAGAAGTGTTACCACAGTGAAAATCAGTACCCAGCAAAGCCTAAGGTTTTAGAAATAGGAATACAGATTCTGAAGTAGCTTTTTGAAAGTGATGGCAAGAAGGGCCAGTTCTCCCTCTACCACTGGTTTCTGAACCCATGTATTCTAGCTGTTAAGGACACACCACCATGTAATGCTGGGATTATTGCATATACTGATCCTTAGGATAACACCCCAACCTTACCAGTGTTACCCCAAGCTGGAGACTTAGTTCAGACTTCAGGGCCATTCTTTCATTCTCTGATGCCAACTGCTTCTGGGAGATAATGTACAATGTAAGACAGGTGAATCCTGTGGTTCACTATTGCACCTCCTTTGCCATAAAATGGGTCTCTTAATCTGAGACAATGTTGTGTGTGATATCAGGTCAATAGATAAACATTCTGATGGGGCACTTTGGGCATCCTGTCTACTTGGTTGTTGAGAACCTCTTCTGTGATAGATGCTCTCTGGTAGGCATTTACATGACAAATAAAGATTCATGAGCTTTATACCCTCCCCATAGATCCATCCACATACTTTTTCCTCAAAATTCCGTTTCCCTGATCTTCCAGTTTTGTCTTCTTGAGGCTTCTGATCAGCAGGTGAAATCATTAATAATGTGTCAACGTATATCCACAGCTCTGGTTACTTATACTTTCTACAAAGTGGATGATCAAGTATTCCACTCACAGCTCAAACTAATGGGACAATTTCTCACCACTGTCCTTCAGGGACACATCCAAGTGGGACTATAAATGTAACAGCAGTGCACTCTGACCAGCACTAACACATCACACTGACCTCTTTGTGAACCAGGCTTGAGTTCTTCTGCCATTAAGTCAAATAGTCATAGAGAAACTGTCTTCAGGCCATAGGTGTAAGTTAAGGGAGAGGAATCAGTGCAAAAACCTGGATTTGCTTGAGCCTGATCCTAAATATTTCACTTCCATTGTACAATATAGGATGTCGTTGCATCTGTCTTACCACATGTCATGAAGGATATTACCACACCCAGCTCATGATGGGTGGCTCAGTTTTCATAGTCACTTCACCATGCATGTCCCAGTTCTTAGTCTCAAAAACAGTGTTTCAGTAAACCAGGGATTGTTTTTCAAAAACACAGTTGTTTTCTGTTGCAAAGAGGATGATCTTGCTCAACAATCTGAGGACCAACACTGCACCTCTCTTACTGGGCTTACCAGAGACTTAACACAGAATCCTTTATCACCTCAGATAACTTTAGTATGATTGGGTCTGCCAGGTCAGAAGGAGGAAATACCCTTTGTGAGATGTTTCTGTTAGTTCAGGTATGTTTTAAGAAAAGACCTTTGACTTCGGCAATGTGAAAACCCTTATGAGGCAGTTTCACTGGAGTTTCAGAGATGAAAATCTAATAGGAATGGTTTAGGAGAGAAAGGGAAGAGAATGAAAAAGGAGATGAGTCTTTTAAGGTCTTTGCTGCAAAGGGACACACAGAAATAAGGCAATAACTAGTCATGGATGTGGGTGTAGAGAGGGTTCTTTTTTCCATGTCAGATTGTCAGACATTATGCAGATGGAATGATGCAGAAGGGAAGGAAAATTAACAGCAGAAAGCAGGAGCAAAGTCCTAGATGAGGGAGGATAAGGGTCCGAGGCACAAGCACAAGTATTGGCCTTCAATCAGAGAATAGACAGCTCCGCTATAGTGGAGGGCAGGAGGGCAGGCAGAGTGTATGGGTACAGAGGCAGGGAGCTGGGTAGATTTGCTGGTGGGAGGATGAGGAAAGTCTTCTGACCACTTCTATTTTCTCAGTGAAATAAGAAGGGCTCCAGCAGACATTGAGAAATGGGCAGTGGGAAGTGAGAGGTTTGATGAGAAAGAAGTCATGTGCCCCTCAGGGGTTGGAGTCAATGGGATGGAGGAATGCAGTGAGATGGCCCAGCAGTGCTAAGGGTCCACTTGAGGTTTGTGGTTATAAATTTAAAAGAGTAGTTGTGAACACTACCCGATCTCATGCTCCCTCTTTATAAAAAATATATTTTAATGACTTCTTTATTATCCTAAAATAAAATTTTTAGTTAAGATAACCTACCCACTAATGTAATTTTAAAGAAATGGTTGACCAGTAATAATTATGGAAATAAAAGAAAAATAACTTTAAAAGTAATATATATTATAATATAGATTCTCAGCACAGCTATTCTGGACAACATTAAGTTTGCAGATACTTGTTCCTATGCATAGAACAAACTGGATATGTGAACTATAAATACCAAAGGATACAACTATGTTGTATTGGTGACTCAGATACCATAAATGGTAATGCTATCAATGATGTGATTTTTCCAAAATAGTGAACAACATAAAAAAAATCAGAGCTTCCCTACTTGAGATACTGGAGGGAGCTGAATTTCTATAAAATTCAGTGTGTATGAAAAAGTACTTTGGGCTGGGCATGGTGGCTCATGCCTATACTCCTTGCACTTTGGGAGGCCAAGGTGGGAGAATTACTTGAGGCCAAGACTTTGAGACCAGCATGGGCAACATAGCTACCCCATCTCAATAAAAAAAAAAATGGTGTCATTTTGTAAAATATACTTTGGTTTTAGACTCCAATTTTCCCCAACATGAATGCTCAGAGGGAAATTTGAAAGTCTGTGAGATGCAGGACAAACTTTCCCATATTTTGAAGGATATTTGGTATTCTTGGTCTCCTGCCAGTTAGATGACAGTAGTGTCATCTAATCATTGTGACAACCAAAAAAGTCCTCAAATTCTTAAACACTCCCTAGTATATCCGTACTGCTCCCCAAACCACATTGTGATCTGATCATTTGTAGCAATTTCATTCATGGTTGTTTGTGTTTTTCTCCAACCACTGATCAACTCTTCAAGTATAGGCTTTGAGTTGGACTTAACCAGAGTTGGTTTATTTATTTATTTTTTAAGTTAATACAGAGAAGGAGAAGGGGCAATGGGTTGAGGGCAAGCACAAGAGAGTGGCTATGACGCTGGACCATGAATCTTAACTGAGTACAAAGGGAAGAGCCTACCTGGCAGGGAGGTTATGGAGTATAAATAGGTGATCAATGCAGTGGCTTGGATAATCTGGAAGAGTTGAGGAATTATTGGAATACGGATACTTAAATACATGAACTAGAGAAAAAGGAGGTGGTGGTGAAAGGGTGATGGTGTTGAAAATAGGATTTTGAAATTGGTGTAGTTATTTGTATTGACCAGTTTGAGGTTGTGTTCATGGGAAGGGTAGGCTGATATTTGAAAAGGGGTTAAAGTCTTGGGAGGCCCTGAGAGGCCAGGGTGGATTGTCTACTCAGATAATGAAAAGATGTTGGATAATTACAGGAGCAGAGAGGTAGAGAGAACAAAAGTAAGCCAGGATAGTAAACTCTTCAATAAATGAGAAGAGAGGATATAGGAGAACTGATATAAATGCAACTAGGAAGTGAAGTAGGTGTTATGGTCTATTGATATGTGCTTCAAAGTGACTGGGGATCTTTGGAAGTGGATGGAGTAACAATAAACTAGATATGGCTATGAGAAACAACAAAGCAAGCTTTTATATCTTCAGGCCCAGAAGATATTGACGTGTGAATGAGAAAACTACAAGAAAGGTTTTCAAAAGAAGCGGGTTCTTGGAGGTAGACCACGTATTCCAAAAACTAAAATAAAATTGGTATGATTTAAATATATGTGTTCCTGTTACTTTCACCTGCAGTTGTAGGAGCTTACCGCCTTCTGAAGTTGTTCGCTAATATTCCAATAACTCAAATATGTTGTCTGAATTAATGAACTTTCCATTTCTCTTTAGACTTCAATTTGGGTTGCTGGGTATTTGTTGTCTTGTATGTAGCCAACACTCCACGAAACAAGATGTATAAAAAGCATTGCTCAGATAATGAATTTGTGATTTCACAGAGCAAAGAAGAGAAATACAAGGCCAAGTACTATGGATGGATCTGATGGGGCTAAGGGATCTCAGAAAATTTGCAGGCTCAGATGACCATCATGTGCACTGGAAAATTATGGGTGATGCACTGCTCCTGCACTCTAATTCATTAATCAGTGATGTATTGCATTAGTAAATGTCCATCGTTTCATTTCTAGGACCAGTATTTCTTAGCTATTATAATTATGCTCTTGCCACAATGTTACATTTTATTGGCTAATACTGATTTAGGAATTTTACATCTTTAATTATAAATACAATTGCTGTATCACTTGTTAAATTACCACTGACTAACTTTATTATGAAGCTTATCTCCCCTTCATGGGATGAATTAACTAGTTTTCTGTATCTTTATGGTTTAAAGTATTTTATATCACATGAAAAGATCTGTCCCATGTTCTGCAAAGATATATAATCAGGAGCTCGTTTTTAATATTTTCTATTTCAAATCTGTGAGGTTTTTTCCAGAAATTAATTTATTCATTAGAATTGTTGTATTTAGGCTGGGCACGGTGGCTCACACCTGTAATCCCAGCACTTTGGGAGGCCGAGGCGGGCAGATCACGAGGTCAGGAGATCGAGACCATCCTAGATAACACGGTGAAACCCCGTCTCTACTAAAAATACAAAAAAATAGCCAGGCGTGGTGGCAGGCGCCTGTAGTCACAGCTACTCGGGAGGCTGAGGCAGGAGAATGGCGTGAACCCGGGAGGCGGAGTTTGCAGTGAGCCGAGATCGATCGAGCCACTGCATTCCAGCCTGGGCGACAGAGCGAGACTCTGTCTCAAAAAAAAAAAAAAAAAAAAAGAATTGTTGTATTTATTAATATATACATGCATAATATACTCTTACTTTTCATTTTGTTAATGTTAAATATTTAGCTCAATTTTTCTGTTTGGTTTGTCTTACATTCTTATTCATCTAGATTTATTTGCAAGAGATTTGCTATTATATTTTTTATTTCAAAGACATATTTTGGGGGTTGTTTCTACTTTTTGCCTACTATTAATAGTGCTGCTGTGAACTTTCATGCACAAGTATTGTTTGAATACGTACTTTCAAATCTTTTGAGTTTATAAACCTAAGTATGGGATTGCTGGGTCACGTGGCATTCTAATATTTGACTTTCTGAAGAACTGCCAAACTGAAAAACACTTCTTTGGACCATTCTGCTGAGGGTCTACTTTCCAAGTTATTGATTTCTATTTGAACCTTTATTATAATTCCCCTTCACATATTTTTCCTTAGGACAATTTTATATTTAAAAAATAATAATTTGAGTTGAATGCTTTATTAATTTCCCTTCTCTACTTAGCTTTTAATAAATTAGCACTTAATATTATAAATTTATCTTTGGATATAATTCTACATGTATCCTGTAAGGTTTCAAGTACGTTATTTCATTGCTTACTAAATAACTACTGATCACATTTTTCCCCCCCATCTGGTATGATAGAGTTTTAGGGAAGAAATGTGTGTTTACTTATAATTAATATAATGCTTATGATAATAAATATTATAATACTTATTAATGTAATTAATATAATTACTACATAATATAATATGTGGTCGAAATTTTAAAATTGCATTTATATCTGATTTTATTTTCTCATTTGTCACAATATATGACTTATTCCATTTTTATTTCAAAACTATATTAAAGTTTACTTTGTGTATATGTGGCAAATATTACAAATATTCCATGAATTGTTGAGAAAGATATATTCTCCATTAGCATGTTACAGTGTATATAAATACTTGCATTTATTACTTATAGCATTCAGATATTTTGTTTCTATTACTTTAAAAAATTTATCTGGTACTTTGCAATCTGTTGGTCTTTTAATAATGTATCCCACAATAATTGTATGTCAGCTAACTTCTCTTTTACTGTCTAAAGTTTTGCTTA
The DNA here is from genome assembly GCF_029289425.2 of Pan paniscus. NCBI lineage: Eukaryota > Metazoa > Chordata > Mammalia > Primates > Hominidae > Pan > Pan paniscus. The sequence continues at coordinate 33,173,360 of NC_073258.2, read as the reverse complement.
ATTTTTATGTTAATATTGTTATTTATGTCATTGTTATTATAAAAGGACTGTTATTCTACTTTACCTTTTGCCTCAAATATAGTTGTCTAGCAATAACATTGCCAATTTTGCCTTGATGCTTTCCTGATTTTAAAATTTATTATTTTTTAGTAAGTTACTCTCATTTGTGTCTCTTTACACAGCAAATTTTCAGATTTGGGTTTTTAATTCAAACTGAGTTTTTGCCTAGTGTATAGTAAGTACTCAATGAATAAAATGAATATTTTAAAGTGATATTTAACCTTGCTAAATTTCTTTTTGTTTTTTATCTTTTGTTTTAGGTGGGCCATAAAACATGAAGGAACCAGTAAGCCAGGCCAGTGGAAACATTCTAGAGTTGAAAATCCTCTATGGAACAAGCTTACCTACATGTGGCCTGTCCTTCCCAGCGGCCAACTTAATGAGGTTGTGTTGCTTAGCTTAAGAGATGGTCATTGAGACTTACTTTAAGGCCCAGTTGTGTGGTCAAATTCCTGACAACTTCCATATAGCTTTTGAATTGCAGCTGTTAGGTACAAGATATCAAACTTGCTAATTCTGTTGTTCTATCAATTAATTAGAAAGATGTGTTTAAGTCTCCCATTATGGAGATGAACTTATCTATTTTTTCTTGTAACCTGTCAAATATTGCTTCATATATTTTGAGATTTAATTCTTAGGCACACACGTGTTCAAAATATTATATCTCCCTGGTGGATTGAAACTTCTATTATTATGTAGAAACTGTCACTAGCTCTAGTCACTAGTCTCATTTATCCAATACTAATAGAAACATTCCAACTTTCTTTTGGTTATTATTTTCCTAGTATATCTTCTTTCCACCCTTTCCTTTCTGTGTTTATATATTCTTCTGTTTTAGAGGGGCTCCCAGTAATCAGCATATGGTTCATTTAAAAATTTTATCTGGCAATTTTTGTCTGTAGTCTAAAGTATTGGGTCTTTTCTATGTGTTGCAATTACAGGTGTGAATTGTATTTGGATTATTATGTGCTTTCTATTTGTCCTGGCTTTTCTGTTTTCTCCCCTCACCCCTTTCTTGTGTTCTTTCAGACCAAATGTTTTTTTTCTCATTACATTTTCCCCATCAACTAGTTTGGAAATTATAACATTTTTATTCTGTTTGTTTCTGAACATTTTAGCTTGCATACCTAAGTGATCAAAGTTTAAAGTTAACAAGCATATTAATTTGTTACTTTCTTCTCTCAAATAATCTAATCATATGATTTGTGACTTATATGCTATTATAGTAATATAGTGTAATTTTATCTTTTAATAATTTTCCATTAGATCACATTGTGTGTAGTCAATATATATTTAGAGTTATCCCCAATTTTTCATCTTTCTGGTTATAATTTCTTCTTATGTTCCAGTCCTTCCACCTGGGCTACTTTCTTTTAGCTGAATACAACCTTCTTTTAGTTATTGGTAGCAAGCTCTTCTCATTTTTACTTATCTGAAAATGTCTTTATTTTGCCCTTATTCATGTAAGGTATTTTCACATAGCAAAGCAAATACATCATCACTGACTTCTACTTTCCATTGTTGTTATGGAGAGGTCAGCTGTCATTCTAAATGTATTCCTATGTAGGTATCTCTCTTTTTTCTCTGGTTGGTTTTAATATCTTCTCTCTGGTATTCTACAGTTTCAGCACAATATATCTGGGAGAAGATTTCTTTTTATTTATCATCCTTCAGATTCTAAGATTGTTTGGGGTTCTTGAATCTGTGGATTGGCATCTTGCAGAATTTCTGGAAAATTATCACCTATCAACTCTTCAAATATTTTCTCTCTTATATTCTCCCACTCCCTTATTTTTTCTTTAAAAATTTATTTATAATTATTATGGACACATTGTATTTATAAATAATTTATGAGATACATGTGATGTTTTGATACAGGCAAATCATGTAGTGTGTAATGATAAAATCAGAGTAATTAGAGTATCCATCACCTCAAGCATTTATCATTTCTTTGTTTTAGGAACATTCCATTTCTACTATTTTGGTTATTTAAAAATATACAGTAAATTGCTGTTTAGTCATTCTATCGTGCTACTGACTACTAGATCTTATTCATTCTATCTAAACTGTAGTTTTGTACCTATTAAACAACCTCTCTTTATTCCCTCCTCCCCGCTACCTTTCCCAGCCTCTGGCAACCATCATTCTAGTCTCTATCTCCATGAGTTAAATTTTATTTATTTTTTTGCTCCTATGTGTGAGTGAAAACATGCAATATTTGTCTTTTTGTGCTTGGCTTATTTTACTTAACAAAATGTCCTCCAGTTCCATCTGTGTTGTTGCAAATGACAGGATTGCATTCTTTTTTATGGCTGAAATACTTCACTGTGTATACATACATTTTCTTTATCCATTCATCTGTTGATGAATACTTAGGTTGATTCCATATTTTGCCATTATGAATAGTGCTGAATAGTGCTGCAATAAACAAGGGAATGCAGACATTTCTTTGATGTATTGATTTCCTTTCTTTTGGATGTATATCCAGTAGTGGGATTACTGGAACATATGGTAGTTCTATTTTTAGTTTTTGGAGGAACCTCCACACTGTTCTCCATAATGGCTGCACTAATTTACATTCCCACCAACAGTGTAGGGTTGGTGGGAGAAAAGGTTTCTCTTTCTTCTTCTTCTCACCAGCATTCATTGTTGTCTTTCTTTTGGATAAAAGTCATTTTAACTGGGGTGAGATGATATCTCATTGCAGTTTTGATTTTCATTTATCTGATGATTAGTGATATTGAGCATTTTTGCATATACCTGTTTGCCATTTGTATGACTTCTTTTAAGAAATGTCTATTCAGCTCTTTTGCCCATTTTTTATTATTATACTTTAAGTTCTGGGGTACAGGTACACAACGTGCAGGGTTGTTAAATGGGTATACACTTGCCGTGGTGGTTTGCTGCACCCATCAACCCATCATCTATATTAGGTATTTCTCCTAATGCTATTCCTCCCCTAGCCCCCCACCCCCTGACAGGCCCCATTGTGTGATGTTCCCCTCCCTGTGTCCATCTGTTCTCATTGTTCAACTCCCACTTATGAGTGAGAACATAACGGTGTTTGGTTTTCTGTTCTTCTGTTAGTATGCTGAGAATGATGGTTTCCAGCTTCATCCATGTCCCTGCAAAGGACACGAACTCATCCCTTTTTATGGCTGCATGGTATTCCATGGTGTATATGTGCCACATTTTCTTTTTCCAGTCTATCATTGATGGGCATTTGGGTTGGTTTCAAGTCTTTGCTATTGTGAATAGTGCCACAATAAGCATACATGTGCATGTATCTTTATAGTAGAATCATTTATAATTCTTTAGGTATATACTGAGTAATGGGATTGCTGGGTCAAATGGCATTTCTGGTTCTAGATCCTTGAGGAATCACCACACTGTCTTCCACAATGGTTGAACTAATTTACACTCCCACCAACAGTGTAAAAGCATTCCTATTTCTCCACATCCTCTCCAGCATCTGTTGTTTCCTGACTTTTTAATGATCGCTATTCTAACTGGCATGAGATGGTATCTCATTGTGATTTTGATTTGCATTTCTCTAATGACCAGTGATGATGAGCTTTATTTAATATGTTTGTTGGCTGCACAAGTGTCTTCTTTTGAGAAGTATCTATTTATATCCTTTGCTCACTTTTTGATGGGGTTGTTTGCTTTTTTCTTGTAAATTTGTTTAAGTTCTTTGTAGATTCTGGATATTAGACATTTGTCAGATGGATAGATTGCAAAAATGTTCTCCCATTCTGTAGGTTGCCTTTTCACTCTGATGATAGTTTCCTTTGCTTTGCAGAAGCTCTTTAGCTTAATTAGATCCCATTTGTCTATTTTGGCTTTGTTGCCATTGCTTTTGGTGTTTTAGTCATGAAGTCTTTTCCCATGCCTATGTCCTGAATGGTATTGCCTAGGTTTTCTTCTAGGGTTTTTATGGTGTTAGGTCTTATGTTTAAGTCTTTAATCCATCTTGAGTTAATTTTTGTATATGGTGTAAGGAAGGGGTCCAGTTTCAATTTTCTGCCAGTTTTCCCAACACCATTTATTAAATAGGGAATCCTTTCCCTGTTGCTTACTTTTGTCAGGTTTGTCAAAGATCAGATGGTTTTAGATGTGTGGTGTTATTTCTGAGGCCTCCGTTCTGTTCCATTGGTCTATATATCTGTTGTTGTAGCAGTACCATGCTGTTTTGGTTACTGTAACCTTGTAGTATAGTTTGAAGTCAGGTAGCATGATGCCTCCAGCTTTGTTCTTTTGGCTTAGGATTGTCTTGGCTATGAGGGCTCTTTTTTGGTTCCATATGAGATTTAAAGTAGTTTTTTCTACTTCTGTGAAGAAAGTCAATGGTAGCTTGTTGGGGAGAGCATTGAATCTATAAATTACTTTGGGCAGTATGGCCATTTTCACGATTTTGATTCTTTCTATCTATGAGCATGGAATGTTTTTCCATTTGTTTGTGTCCTCTCTTATTTCCTTGAGCAGTGGTTTGTAGTTCTCCTTGAAGAGGTCATTCACATCCCTTGTAAGTTGTATTCCTAGGTATTTTATTCTCTTAGTAGCAATTATGAATGGGAGTTCACGCATTATTTGGCTCTCTGCTTGTCTATTATTGGTGTATAAGAATGCTTGTGATTTTTGCACATTGATTTTGTATCCTGAGACTTTGCAGAAGTTGCTTATCAGCTTAAGAAGATTTTGGGCTGAGATGATGAGGTTTTCTAAATATACAATCATGTTATCTGCAAACAGAGACAATTTGACTTCCTCTCTTCCTATTCAAATACCCTTTATTTCTTTCTCTTGCCTGATTGCCCTGGGCCAGCCACTTTCAATACTATGTTGAATAGGAGTGGTGAGAGAGGGCATACTTGCCTCGTGCCAGTTTTCTAAGGAAATGTCTATTCAGCTCTTTTGCCCACTTTTTTTGTTAGGTTATTTGATTTTTTTTCCTATTGAGTTGTTTGAGCTTCTTATGCATTCTAGTTATTAGTCCCTTCTCAGATGTGTAGTTTGCAAATATTTTCTTCCATTCTGTGGGTTGTCTCTTTACTTTGTTGCTTGTTTCGTTTGCTGTTGCAGAAACTTTTTAGCTTGATGTGATCCCATGTTTTCATTTTTGCTTTGGTTTCTTGTGCTTTTGTGCTATTACTCAAGAAATTCTTCCCAGACTATTCTTGTGCTGAAGTTACTTCCTAATGTTTTCTTCTAATAGTTTCATAAGTTTAGGTCTTAGATTTGAGAATTTAATTCATTTTGATTTTATTTTTGCATATGTTGAGAAATAGGGGTCTAGTTTCATTCTTCTGTATACGGATATCCATTTTCCCCCAGCACCATTTATTGAAGAAGGTGTCCTTTTCCCATGGTATGTTCTTAGCATATTTGACAAAAATAAGTTCACTGTAAATGTGTGAATTTATTTATAGGCCGTCTATTCTATTCATTTAGTCTATATGTTTTTATGCCAGTACCATGCTATTTTGGTTACTATAGCTTTGTAGTACAATTTCAAGTCAGGTAATGCTTCACTCTGTTCCTTAGAGAAATCTGATTAGGTGCACACAAGACCTTCTTATTTTGACTTCCATGTCTCTTAACTCTTCTTTAATATTTTTCATCTCTTTGTATCTTTATGATGCATTTTTGCATCATATTTTCAGACATTTTTCTTCCAGATTATTAATTTTCTCTTCATCTTTGTCTAATATTATTTAAACTCCAAGGATCAACCTGTGATATGAATCCTCAATGATTATTTTTCTTCACACAGTGAAAATGTTTGAGATAGTCTGTTTTACTTGTAACATCCTGGAAAAGTATTATTTATGGTTTACCTTTTCAGTGAGATTTAGCCTATTGTGATTCTTGTTTTATGAAGGGATATGGTCTCCTGTTAGATTTCCTTTCTTGGCTGACCTTTGGAATTTGTGTCCTGAGCCCTTCCTCTGCAAGACCAAATTCCATCCAGATAAAAGCTAGGTTGAGCATTCTGCTTATCTCTCTGGATCTCTAGTATGTAATATTTTATTTCTAGGTCAATGGCACAGTCTAAAAGATTTTTTAGAAATAATTTATCCTGACTTTTTAGTTGTTTGCAGCAGAGAGTCAATCAACTTGTCTAATTTGTCATATTTTCTGGTCTCAACCAGTTTTTATTCTTTCCTCTTAAAAATCATGATCCCCTGTGCTTTCTCACTGATTGAATCAATGAGTCGCAGCACTTTTGATCATGAACAGATGGAGTCTGAAGCCAAGAAGTCATTGTTTTGGCCCCTAAAGATGTTCTTAAACTTAGACTCTAGTGAAGCAACAGTCTGGAAAACTGAGTTTTGTTAAAAGAAGAAAAGAGTTATTCAAAATAGCAAAAGCATTGTGGTGGGCAGTCTAAGTCAGTGGCTTGATGAATTAATATGTTTGAAACTCAGGGTTTGAGGGCCCACATGGAGCCAAGCATGAAGGGGTGGCATGGAGAGACAAGGAGGCCAAGCATGAGCCAAGAAAAGACTGAATTGCACCGATTTTTCTACAGAGGTTTAAGGAGGATGAGGCTAAAACCAGAGATCAGGCAGGATAACGTACACCACTGCTGGTGGTAAGCAGGTGCCAGCAGGTTGCCTAGTAGCCAAATAGGGCAAGAGGAATGTCCTTAGAGGCCTCTGAGAATCCAGGACATCACAAGTACCTCCATATGGACACCGTGGACCTCTTTCCCAATGGTATATGATTTATTGAGCTTTCATATGAACTCAGAAACCATCTTCAGGGGGAAAAGTGTATCTCTGAAAGGAAACAACAGTCCTGTTAAGAAGTTTGAACCTTCAATTTGATTGAATAGGTAGTCAAAAGGACAGAGCTAAAAAACGAACAAAAAAAGAGGCTGTTTTAAATAGGCAGAAACTGGGACACTTCTAGTTGGAATGTCAAGCTTCCCACCCACCTAATGGATGGGTGGTGAACAGAGCTGCCTCACAAGAAGATACTTTTTTTATGTAGGGAAAGAGAAACAATTATAATTATTACAAATTTCGTAGATTGTACATATCTATAGATAGATAGATAGATAGATAGATAGATAGATAGATAGATAGATAGATAGATTTTTGAGATGGAGTTTTGCCCTTGTTACCCCTGCTAAAGTGCAATGGCACCTTCTTGGCTCGTTGCAACCTCTGCCTCCTGGGTTCAAGCAATTCTCCTGCCTCTGCCTCCTAAGTAGCTGGGATTACAGGCATGTGCCACCATGCCTGGCTAATTTTGTATTTTTAGTAGAGATAGGGTTTCACCATGTTGGTCAGATTGGTCTTGAACTCCTGACCTCAAGTGATCCACCCACCTCAGCTTCCCAAAGTGCTAGGATTGCAGGCATGAGCCACTGCACCTGGCCAATATTGTGCATATATATATATATACACACACACACACATATATATATATATATTTAACTTGGCATAAAAGTACAAGTAATTCAGTTAATTAATTGATTTAAGTGATTAATGGTAATTATATTAGAAAACCTAAGTGAACAAAGTTCCTTTTAGTATTTACTTTAAAAATGACATTTTTGGCCGGGCGCAATGGCTCACACCTATAATCCCAGCACTTTGGGAGGCTGAGGCGGGCAGATCATGAGGTCAGGAGTTGGAGACCAGCCTGACCAACATAGTGAAACCCCGTCTCTACTAAAAATACAAAAATTTGCTGGGCATGGTGGCAGATGCCTGTAGTCCCAGCTACTCAGGAGGCTCAGGCAGGAGAATTGCTTGAACCCAGGAGGCAAAGGTTGCAGTGAGCTGAGATTGTGCCACTGCACTCCAACCTGGGAGACAGAATGAGACTCCGTCTCAAAAAACAAAAAAAAAACAACAACAAAAAAAAGACATTTTTGTTGACGGTCTGTGATTTGACAATTACATGATCTTAGGCATGAATACAAACTACTTCAAAGTTCTCTAGGCTATTCAAACAGAACAGTAGCTTTTGTGTGGAGTAGATAAGTTACTGCACCCCAACAAAAATCTGTCCCTTACTTGTAAACCAAAAGGAAAGAACTAAGGCACTACAGTAGCTAAAGATAGACAAGTTGACTATGTATTTCAAAATGACTCAGTCTAAGGGTCCTCCTACTTATTGAAATGTCTGAGGAAGAGAAGAGAATACTTACCAAGCAGGGAAACTCAAATTTAAAATTAAGTACAGTGTATTTCACTTAAAGTCTGAATCCACCTTATTTGAAGGAACCGTATTTTCTTCCAGTCCTATTTTCAAGCAATTGATTTTTTTTTAGCAGAACAAACTCTATTTCAGTGAACAGTTAAATGCAATTCATATTTTGGTTGGAAAGCTTTCCATATAAATAAACTGTGATTAGGAAATGTGACAGTCATATTGTGGCATTCAGAATACTTTGGGTACTATAAGCATAAATAATAATTTTATACCAGATTTAAGTTTCTAACTTTCCTATTTATCTAACCATTATGTATTACATATTTAGGCAATGCAGAAAGAGCAAGGAAGGAGATAGACATGGTTCCTAAGTTCATGAAGCTTACAGATTAAGAAGTATAAGCTATGAGTCAACAAGGAAGAAACCAGAAAAGGAAGGAGACAGAGTTGATGAATAAAGGAGAAGGAAGGGAGAGAGAAGAAACTCACAGAAAAAGTTTGGTGTTCCAGAAATCAAGGCTATGCATTGAGCCAGTTTATTTAGTCATATAGTCACTATGAAGAAAGATCAGCTGGGCTGATTGTCCAAATGGGCCTGAAAATTAAGTAAAAATACTAAATCTAGGAAAACCATCTAACAAACACCACCCTGAGTGAGACTCCAATTCTCCTGTTAGTTCCTTTACAAGAAACTTTCAAAATAGAATGATGACTAAGGAAGTATGAACAATATAGAAATATGGAATTATCTTGGTAATGTCTCAGACTGCATTAATACTAAAAACTATGTACCTCTCAGTGGTGACAGCTGCTTTGAGAACTGATTTCATGCTGTCCTCACTTTTAAATACTATTCATACTAAAAGGCAATTGATAATATTTTTATGAACAAATAGCATTTAATATATCTAGGGATATCAGTATTTTTTAAATATGGTAAAGCCTTATTGAAAACCAACATTAATAAATTCTTTTGGTTTCTTTTGTGACTAAGTTCACTGGAAAAAAATTAGAGGAACTCAAGTTATTTTCTCACTCTATGGGGGAAAAGTTGTGAATTGAAAAATTGTGCTTCTAAACACTTAAAGGTAAGGAGCAATGGATTTTCATATTCAAGGAAGGAATTGTAGTAAAAAGTAAGATTAAAAAGATGTACGATTTTGGAATGAGCTGTTGGATAGTTATTTTAAAATATCTAAATTAAAATATATCCATTTGGACGGGCCATGCCAGACAGAACAAAGCTAAAAGTTTATTACTCTATTGAGAGATGATAATAAGTAGCTACCAGAATAAAGAGGGGGGGAAAGGAGACGTGGGAAGGCTCAGGAGAGAACATTGAAGAATATATTATATTGTTAATAGCAAATAGATAAAAGAGGACTAATATAGCTATGAAATTTAGATTGCTGGTTAAGAGCTGGACTCCCAAAACGAACACATGCTCTCTCTGTTATGAGAGAGAGATGAAAAAAAAAAGAAGAATGATCAATTTAAGGGAGCACCACAGCTCATCTAGGGTCTCCCAACTGTGGAGCTGTGACATAGAGCAGTGTGAACACAGAGAAAACCAATAAAGACATGAATGGGAACATAAGAATTCCAACTGAGAAAATGGAGGGAGAAGAACCAGCACTCCAGTCAGTTTAATTACATATCTGTACTTTTTGTTGTCCTTCATTATCCCAACGCCATATTTCTCTGTGTCTATGAAGGACAGAATGAAAGTGCCTGAAACACCAGAACGAGAATTAAAGCAGCTTAAAGGAAGAAGCGACAGTAGTAGTTAACATTTGTAAAGTTTTGAAACCCAAGTTAACGTTTTAATCTCATTTAATTGGGTTTCTGTGATGTCTCACATTAAAAAGAGAAGACTCTTGGGCTTCCTTCATCTAACTGGAAAGTAAAAGAAGCCATCCAAAGACAGCAGTGCTTCAGTAGTGCCAAAGCCAATGTCTGCAGATGCTACCATTTGCCATGGGACAAGTTGGAAGTGAGAAAATGTAGAAATAGCTAGGAGCTAAGACAGCACACTTCAGATATGTTCATCAGAAATATAGCATACTTGGGATATTGAAAAGAACAGTTACACACCCTGAATCTATGAATCGACATGTATCACAGACAAAGCATGAAGGAGAATCTTATTTCTTTTGCCTTTCCCTGCCATGGTTCAGAAAGAAAGAGATATATTAGCTATTTTACACCAAGACTTCAATGCAACAGTAATTTTCTAATGAGATTCCCTCACCATCTCTCTCACCTACCCAACCCTTGCTTCATGATCTTTTATGACTGAAACTAGTATAAAAGTTGATTTTCTCCATCAACTAAATTGTTCAATATCTCTGCTATAGAGTAGTCACAGACAAATCCCAAACATACTTATTGAAGTTATGTGACTCCATCCCACTACTTCCCTTTATACAACAGGCCAATTTCAAATAAAAATATACAATGAAGTTGTCATAACCTTTGATAATTTATTCTCAGTAACCATAATAAGAAAAAACAGCCCCATGTTGCTCCATTCATAGATGGCAGACACTTATCTAAATAAACACTTGATCATCTACCCTCTGCAATATTATTTCTGTACTGGTGAAAGGTTCTCAGTGAGGTTTAGGAATAAAATGAAGCTTCTTTAGTTCAAATTTTTCTTATTTAGAATTGTGTTAAGTCACCCTTATTGTTTGTCACTGTTGTTAACATGTTTACCAAGCAAAATATTCTAGTAAAAATATAAAGGAAAAAACATTTAAACTGAAATCATTCTGCTCATCTGATTTTTAAACACTTATTTATACTGCTTTTCTCCTAATTAAATGCAATTAATTGTATTTATGCACTCATCTCACAAATTTGTGCATCATGATTAGATGCTTTTTCAGTAATCTTCACAGTTTTCAGATTTTGTTTATAATTTATTTAAAACACTTTCTACAACATAATTGGAAGATTCAAAAACTTTTCAGGGAATGTAAGTTAATATAATAATGTATGTTGTCCTAGCTTTTAAAAATTTGGGAATATTACTAGTAAATTTCAAAAATTTTTTAAATTTAAAAAATTACTAGCTTTGGAAATTTTAGATTGACTAGGGAAGGCTTCATTGAGGTGATATTTGAGTAAAGACCTGAAGAACAAGCAGATCTCTAGGAAAATAGCATGCCAGGAAATGTAAACAACTGAGATGATGTGTTTAAGGGACATTGAGGTAAAATATGACAGAAGCAGTGTGAGTGAGGGAGAGGGCAGCAGGGGAGAAGGTCAGAGAGAAAATAGGAGGTACTGGTCATGCAGGGCCTTCCATGTCATTATAAGGCCTTTGGCTCTTAGTCTGAGATAGAAAGCCATGGGAGGGTCTGGAGCAAAGGAGTGATATGCTCTGACTTAAGGATAAATAGGATCATTATGACAATAGAGTAAAATGGGCTGAGGTAGAAACAGGAATAAGCAGTTGGAAGGCTTTTGCAGTCTCTAACTGAGAAGAAATAATTTCTTGGACCAGGATGGTAGGAATGGAGGTGATGAAAAGTAGTTGCGTCCTTGATATAGGGTCCTTGATATAGTCTAATAATGCAAGCACATTTAACTGATGGATTAAGTTAAAAATAAATAGCTAAAATAATTTTATAAGACCATATATTAGAAATTTACAAGGATGTTTTAACTTGTGAGATGAAGAAGAAAGCATAATGAAAATTTTAAAAAGGAAACATTTAGAATCAAAGCAAAAGGTGTTAGAATCAGCTAAAGCATACTTGAAGGAAATTTATAGCCTTAAATGCTTATATTAAAATGGAAAAGAGGCTAAAAATTAATGAGATAAGCATCTGTTCTGCCAATGGTGACAGAATGAAGTCAAAGAATTAGAAGGAAAGAAACAGTAAATTGTAAGAGCAGAAACTGATGCTCTTACATCAGAAATAGATGATTCATATAAACCAGAGTCTTACATCAGCTCTTACATCAGAAATAGATGATTCATATAAACCAGAGTCATCAAAGTCAAATTTAGGTTCTTTGAAAATATTAATAAAATTGATATAATTGGCAAAACTGATTAAGATAAAAAATAATAATATTAAAAATGTTACCAAAACTCCAGGGGTTCAGTCTAGGTCCTGCTGCTTGTCACACAGCCAATCACTGAGACAACCAATATTGCCAGGCAAGAAGGCTTTAATCTCATTTAATTGGGCTGCAGCCAAGGAGATAGGAGATCAGTTTCAGATCTATTTCCCTGGCCCATTAAAATTAGGGGTTTATATAGCAGGAAAGAAACACAACCGTGTATGGAAAAACAGGAACTTGGGAGAGGTAAAGAAGAGGGGTTGGTCAACAGGAAGCAGGTGGTTAGTTAGGCAATCATAACAACTGGGGGTCTGGCATCTCATTGTCCAGATACAGTGATCTGGTATGTTTTAGTTCCTTGATGCTATCTGGGAGGCCTGATGATTGGCTTCCTGAGAAAGGAACTCAGATAAGACAAATGTAACTTTCTCAAGTTTCAAGACTGGAAGGGTCAATTTCTATGTTTATTCAAGAGAAACGATTAACATAAGTTCTATGGGATAATTGGGCCAGTTTCAAGAATAAAAGATATGAATATAGACACTGAGAATCAGAAGATTGCAAAAGAATATTACAAGTAACTTTGCGCTAATAAATATAGTAGCTTAAATAAATAAAATGGCCAAATTTCTGGACAAAAGTAACGTAACAAAATGGACCCAAGAAGAGACAGCCTAAATAGTCCAAAAACCATAGAAAAAATAGAATCAGTAGTCAAAATTTCCACACAGAAATAATTTCATGATCTAATAGTTTTACTGACAAATTCTACTAAACATAGGAAACAAATATTTCAGAATATAAGAAAAGAAGTGTGAAAAAACCTTTTAAACGGTCCATTTTCAAGACATGATAAATCAAGTACTGACAGCCAGCCTGCAAATGTAACAAACTGCTCAGCTCATGTACCTAGAAGGTCACAATAAGCAAACAAAATGTAGAGGTGGGGTCAGCTCATTAAAGAGAAGAAAGTTTCATTATTGGGAAATTGAAACTTAAGAGAGGAAAGGGACGGTTTATAACCTTACAAGGGGAATAATGAAACTTAGGCAACATTCGGGAAGATTTTAACCCCATAGTTCTCAACCAATGAGGAACTGGGAGAGGGACTTGTGTGGTGAGGGATAAATTACCTGTTGTGACTGCCCTGGATGTGCCTGCTCACCAGACGCCTGATCTTGCAAGACCGTTATTAAAAACTCTCACTTTTGCTGTTCTTCGTGCCTCTCAGTCCATTCTTTGGGTTTGGACGGGTGAGTGTGTTTCTCGCAACCTGGTGGTCCATCCAGGATCTCTGTGCCTGCATAGAGTGGGACTCCAGCCAAGAGGGGAGAGGCGTCTCAACCAATTTAGGTGGCCCGCTCTGTCTGGGTGTCCCAGCTCCCCACTGAAGCCATAGATAAACCTGAGACTGTTATTCAGGAGACAGTGGAGGTAACAGGGAGAAAAGCAAGCCCTGCGGCAACCAGGCAACCTCGTGCATGAGCCAAGATAGGAAAATTGGACTATAAGTACTGCCTTGGTAGTTGGGCATTTTCAAAGGTCGAGTATGTGTGTCTGAGATGTATCCTAGATACAAAGCAAGTGTGGAGTCGCAGTCTGTGGTTCCATTATCCCGCGAGGGAAACAGCTGGAGACAGACAAAGCAGTTGACTCACAGGGTGTAAAAGAAACCTCCAATAAAGGGGATTGAGTACACAGGAAAACTCAGACATGAGGACCAGCTGAAAATGGGAAGCAAAAATTCTAGGCCTAGGGAACAAAGGAAGGAGGGAGCCAACGTGGCCCCCTCCAACATTCCCACAGATAATTCACTGGGAAGGATGTTACAGGCTTGGGGAAATAACCCCCAAACCATGGATAAGGAAAAACAAAAAATTGATAAAGTATTGCTGTTTTATCTGGCCCAAAGACCCCGTTAGTATGCCTTCGGTCTTTTGGCCTAAGATTGGCTCAGATGAGGATTGGGTGTGCCAAGCTTTAATTCTCTATGTGAATAATAAAACCCCATCCTCACAAGAAGAGATGGGTTATGCTCTCTGCTGGATCAAGTAATTAGCCCCCATGTTCCCCCTCAAAGAAGAAAGGAAAAAAGGGATAAAGTAAGAAAGGAAATCAGAAAGAGAAAGGGGAGGAAACAGCAAATGTAGAGGGCCAGAGAGGGAGAGAAGGAGTTAAGCTGCTGACCCTGAAGGCAGGGGAGAGCCAGCTGCACAGCTGTGTGTGAGAGCTGGCTGCTAAAAACTTGATAAAAGCTGCTGCTGAATCTTTGTCGTCTCAGCAGAGCTGTCCGTCTTTGCAGACAGACAGGAGGGAGCCAGGGCACAGCACGGCTTGGCTCGTGCCCAGAGAGAGAAAGAGGAAGAAACTGAGTGTTAGGGAGAAAGGAAACAGGAGATGATAGAGAGAGAGAGAGATAGAAGAAGAGAAATGAACGAGAGAGAAACTGGAAAAGACAGAGATCAAAGAGAGACACAGAAGGTGAGACTGGGGAGAAAAATAATGTAAAAGGAAGGAAGAGTACAAGAGGAAGTGAGAGGATGTGGAGAGGTTGGCAGGGCTCGGGGAAGGTTCTGGAGGTTCAAGCAACAAGGAGGTGCAGGGAAAGGGTGCAATGAGGCCACTGAGGAGGGACAGAGCCCGGAAACTGGTGGATGCAAGTGAGAAAGGGATGTGGAGGAGAGTTTAGGATCAGGCTGCTTGAGGAGTAGTGGGTTGCCTACAGCAAAGTAGCTGTTTGTCAGCAGGCGGTAGAAAGGATTCAGGTTATGGAAGGGTAAATGGATGAGATAACCATTAAAGGTTTTGTTGTTGTTTTCCTGAGAGGCTGTAAGTCCACTGGGGGCAGCTGTCAGTAAGGCTGCAGAAGGGTTGGGGAGCTACATAAGGAAGATAAAATAGAAACTGCAGAAGACTGATGGATGGAATGAAAAACCAATTGAGGAATTACTGAGGGAAGCTCAGAAGGTCTTTGTAAGGAGAGGGGAAGAGAAGCAGAAACAAAAAGTGAAAATCATGGTTTCCACTGTGGAATAGGTAGTCAGAAAAAGGTTAGATCAAGATCTCCCTCGAAGGAGACGAGGGAATGATAGATTTCGACACAGGGAAAGAAGGGAAAGGCAGCGAAAAGCTCCTAAGACTATGAGTGGATGTTACAAGTGTGGAAAGCCTGGGCATTTTTAGAGAGAATGTCCTGAATGGAAGAAAAGGTGATCCCCCTCATGACCGTTGATGAGGACTGGGGGAGTCAGGGGTTCCTTTTGAGTAGGTCCCACCAGGAACCCTTGATAAATTTGAAGGTGGGACCTGAGGAGAAAAAGTGACATTTTGGGTTAATACTGGGGTGGCTCGCTCCTCCCTAATTCACCAACCAAGGGATACAGAACTCTCTAAGGGAAAATTAGCAGTATCAGGGGTAAGAGGGGAGGGATTTGAGGTTCTGATATTCAAGAAAATGTTAAATGGAACCACAACAAATTGAGGGGTCACTCTTACATGTTTCTGAAGCAGGAACTGACCTCCTGGGTAAAAACGTAGTTGTGAGGTTGGGTTTAGGATTAGGAATAGAGGAAGGACAAATAAAGGTAATGATGAGCCTCCTAATAGAGGAGAAGGAAAGAAAAATTAATCCCCTTGTGTGGGTTGGGGAAGGCAACAGGGGAGGGTTAAAAATCACACCCTTACAGATTGAACTAAAACAACCATGAGAAGTAGTTTGCAGGAGCAATATCCCATTGCTATTGAAGGGAGAAAAGACCTCCAACCAGTAATGGAGGGATTAATTAAAAATTGACTATTAGAACCTACATATCACCATAAAATATTCCTTTGTGTCGCTTATCTGGGAGGGAGAGTTTCTGTGTCTGTTCCCAGACATCTTCCAGCTGCAGGCATCTTCCCCCAGTCTGCTTTTAGCTTCCCTTAGTGTGCCTAAAGGGAAAGGAATGTGCTTATTAAGGCCCAGTGTTTCTACTGGAGCCCACTGTATGAATGTGAAGTTTGGTGATAACCCAGGAGTCTTCCCCTCTCCCTTTCTGTGCTTAAGCTGTTTATCTGTGATTTACAACCTCAACTTTCAGGCTGCCCTTTGTTAGAAGAGAGTGATTTCTTTGAACTGCATGAGCTTAGGAAGGAAGGTACCTCAAGGGTGTTAAGGGAAATTATGGAAGGTTTACAAATTAGAAGGGATTATCACACCCCTTGGCATCCCCCTTCCTCTGGAAAGGTAGAAAGAATAAATCAAACTCTCAAAAAGCATATCACCAAACTAATCATAGAAACTAAAATGCTTTGAACCAAATGTCTCCCATTAGCACTCATTAGGATTAGGACAGCCCCAAGAAAAGACTTGGGATTGTCCCTCTGTGAGTTATTATATGGACTCGCATATTTGGACAGGGCTACAGATCTTCCTACTATGGAAACCAAGGACCAATTTTTAAGAAATTATATACTGGCCATATCCTCCACCCTGTCATCCCTCAGGTTAAAAGGACTTCTGACTCAAACTCTGCCTCTTAAATTCGTGGTTCACCACTTCCAGCCTGGTGACTTGGTGCTGATTAAGACTTGGAAAGAAGACAAGCTCCACCTAAACTGGGAAGGTCCCTATTAAGTGTTCCTAACCACTGAGACCACTGTGCAAACAGCTGAATGTGGTGGACTCACTATACTCCAGTCAAGGGACTGGTAAAAGAGACCCCAGAAGGGAGGGAAAAAGACCAGTGCATGGGTCACCTGAGGAACCCTTAAAGTTAACTCTGAGAAAAATGTAAAAAGAAAACATGAGGCCAGGCACAGTGGCTTATGCCTGTAATCCCAGCACTTTGGGAGGCCGAGGCGGGCGGATCACGAGGTCAGGAGTTTGAGACCAGCCTGACCAACATGGTGAAACCCCATCTCTACTAAAAATACAAAACTTAGCTGGGCGTGGTGGCACTCACCTGTAATCCCAGCTACTCAGGAGGCTGAGGCAGGAGAATCGCTTGAACCTGGGAGGCAAAGTTGCAGTGAGCTGAGATCGCACCATTGCACTCCAGCCTGGCGACAGGGTGGGACTCCATCTCAAAAAAACCCAAACAAACAAACGAACAAAAAACATGGGCTAGTTCCATTTCTGGAAGTTAATATGGCTGGGATGGGCTGCTATACAAAGAAGAGAAGGTCAAAATGGAAACTGGCAGGGGCCTACTCCCTACCCAATCAGGTTGGTAATTAATGTAACGAAGACGGTAGCATCCCAGACTATAAGATTTGATGCCTGCCAGGTTTTACCTTGTGGGAATTTAGAAAATCAGAGATGGCTCTCACAGGCAGATAAATATCTTTGCCCTGAACCAGATACAAGGTACAGTAAGTAGAGTGTTACCCTGCCCCAGCTGGGATGGCGTATGATGGACTACCCAATTTCAGGGTTGGACGGTAACATAGGGTAAGTAACTCTGAATTGGAGACCTTTGAAGAATAAACTACATGTGTCCAAGGGGCCAAGGTCTCCCTGCTAAATAACTGCCAGAATTTAGAATGCAATCCTATACTTATCACCATTGACAATCCAGCTGTTCTAGACCAAAAACCAAAAGTAGCATCTCAGGTATATGGGTTAGGGGCTGTCAACACAGGGAAAGACCCCCTAGGGTGATTTGTTCCCAAACTAATCAAGAACTCAACCTCCCATTTGACTGGGACTACTCCAAACCCAGGCTCTAATAAACACTTTACCAAACAATGACCCTAAAAGGGTAAAAGCAATTGAGGTAAAGGATTTAAGGCAAACCTTAGAAATTGAGACAGGGTACAGGGATGTGAATGCCTGGATCAAATGGGTCAACTTTTTGGTACAAGCCCTCAACAAGAGTAACTGCTACATGTGTTGCTGCAGGATGACCCCAGGCACAGGTGGTTCTGTTTCCCCTAGGATGGAATATTGATCCTAAAGGAATGCATTGCATGTTGGCTCTATGCCAGGATAAGGATGCTTGGGGAAATGAGACCTATAAGACTCTGTGATTGCTCTTTCCCACGTTGCAGAGGTCGGATCCCAGAGCAATCCCTTCATTCTCTGTAGGGAATATGAACCACTCCTCTTGCCTCTCTAGGCAGGGGGCAGAATTCAGTAAGCCTGTGGGAGAACTCCCAACTTGAACCTACATCCTAAACGTCACTGGTTAGTCAAGCAATGGCAATTATTCAGCTCTCCATATACCCCAAGCTGGTGATATTGTGGGTAAAGGAACCTCCATAACCTGTTACCATCCAATTGGACCGGAACTTGGGCTTTAGTCTCATTGGCCATTCCATTCACCCTGGCATTCCACAAGATACCTGAAAATACACATGGCCACCGAAACCAGAGAGATTTGACAAATTCTTTTGATCCCAATACATATGTTGACTTGATAGGAGTCCCTGGGGGTCGCCTAATAAATTTAAGGCCCAAAACCAAATACCTGCTGGGTTTGAGTCAGCACTCTTCTGGTGGTCAACTATTAAGATTGTGAATTGGATTAACTACATCTATTGTAATCAACAGAGATTCATCAGTTTTACTTGGAATGCACTCAAAGGGATGGTTAGCCAGTTTGATGCCACCAGCTGAGTGGCCTGGGAAACAGGCTTGCGTTAAGACATGATACTAGCAGAAAAAGGAGACATACGTGTTATGCTGGGTGGAAAATGTTGTACTTTCATTCCTAACAATACTGCCCCAGATGGCACCATCACAAAAACTTTATAAGGGCTGACAACTCTAGCCAGTGAACTGGCAGAGAATGCTGGAATTGATGACCCATTTACATGTTGGGTAGAAGGTTGGTTTGGAAAATGGAAAGGCATGGTACCTTCAATCCTTAAATCTCTTATAATTGTGGCAGGAGTCTTAACAGCAGTGGGATGTTGTGCCTCTACGTCCATTCTTTGGGTTTGGATGGGTGAGTGTGTTTCTCACAAGAAGCAATACTTTCCAATTCATTTCATGAGGCTAGCAGAAGGTTCATACCAAACCTTGAGGAAGGTAACAAATGAAAATTACATGTTAATTTCATTTATGAATGTACATGCAAAAATCTTAAAGAAAATATTAGCACATTTAATTCAACAATTTATAACAAGTGTCATACATCATGAGCAATTTTGATTTATCCAGGAAGGCAATATTAGTTTAAATTTTTAAAAATTAATGTAATTAACACATAAGTGATGAGAGTTGAGTCATACAGGCAAATCTCAGTAAATGAAGGAAAAAGAGCTTTATATGATTTAACACAAATTCAAGAAAAAATATTAACAAAATATAAATTTCTTAACCTAATATAGAGCACTTATATCCCAAATAGACTTTTAAAAAAACTAACCAAACTTATTCTTAAATGTATATGAATTAACAAAGGGCCAACAAGAGCCAATTCCTAAAAAAAGAAAAAAAAGGTGAGCATATTTTCCCTACCAGTTATCAAGACTTACCACATAAAAATAGATTATAATCAAAGCAGTACATTACTATGAAGGGAAAGACAAACTGACAAACTGAAGAGAAACAAAAGCAGATCTACACTTACATGCAGTAGTGATATTTTACAGGATGGTCATTGCAGATTAACAGGAGATGCTGCCAGAGCAATGGTTTTTGAAAGTAGGGAAAAAAAAAAGAGAAAGAAAGAACAAACTTGGACCTTGCCCAGCATCATCACTGATCATCCCTTCCTGCATTTACTCTTCTTTCACACACAAGTGTCTATCTCTGTGAACAGCAATACCATCCACCCAGTTACCCAAACTGTGAACCTGGAAACCCCCTTGCCTCCTTTTATTGCCCCAGCATCATATTCTATTAATCCTCAAGTCTGATAAACCTACTCTATCCCTCTTTTTACCCATCCTTTACTGCATTAACTCCTACGAAGGCTTCAGGACTCAGTTCTATGACATTTCTGAGTTAGGTTCTCCTCCCTGTGTGGTCCCATCACACCTGTAACCTGTCGTCATACTTACACTATTGTAATTGCCAGTCTATATTTAGCTAAGTTTCTGAAGACCTGCTATAAATTATTCGAGGAAGAGTATCTTGTGTGGTTCATAGTTTTATTTTTGGTGCATAATATCATGCCTAGAATATATGGTAAACATTCAAAAATATTTGAAGAATACGTGAATTAATCAATAAATGATTTTATGGATAAATTGATACAAACTGAATTAAAAAGTAACTGAATTCTACAACTGAAACGTGAAATGTGTTTATGTTCATTATTTTATTTTATTTTTGCAATATTCTCCAAATATATTCCTTTTTTGCCAATTAGATCTAGTTTAAGGTGGCATTATTTCAGGCTATTTTAAAACCACTTTTGTCTCATTCCTTCTTCACACTGATTAAAGATATTTAACATGTAAGCAAAAGTATTCCAAGTTCATTCGGTTCTATTTTTCGAGAATGATGTTTCTCTGAGAGGGAATAAATCATTCATCTTGCAGCATAACACAGGTTGTTACAGAAATTTTAAAAATAATTATCTTTCCTCTTCAAATAAAACATTAATTAGAATTGTCTGGAGCATCTTAGGTACCCCAATACATTTTTGCTGAATGAATGAGAGATTAAAGGTATAAACTGTGTTTAATATTTTTAAAAATCTAGACATGACCCTTCTTCTGTATTTATTATTTTGTTTTTGTCATTTCTTTCTGAAGGAGTTTGATTGGCCAATACAAGGACTGCTTGTTCCGAGCAGTCCTCCCATGAAGAAACCCATCTGTAAGACAGCAGAGCCATATGCCCCTGTGCGACTCAGAGTTTTGCAGAATGGAGAGAAGAATAAAAATAGATCCGTTACTATCCTTGGTCCAGATATCTCACCTGGACGGAAAACGCAGTAAGAACAACTTGTTCATACTTATTAAATACACTTTCTAGTTTGTACAGATTTTTGTGTTCTTAATTATGGATGTTTTTCTGTGGGAATTCTGTATTTATTTAGCAAAACGGCTCCCATATTCATATTTGAAGATGAAAATAGAGACTACGACTCATTTAGTTTCTTCATCAGGAATTTGATTTGAACTCTGCTAATTTAGAAGATAATGGATTAGAAATGAGTAGCTCTGATTTTTTAAAAGTTCTATTTTTAAAAATTCTGTGATCAACGTATATTTGAATTAGCATTTTTGTTTGAGTTTTATAAATGTGTCTTGAAATAATTGAACTCAACATCCTTCTTAAACATAATTTTGTAACTCCTTATATAAGTTAAATTATACACAATTATGTTTAAATCTTTAGAATATTTAATGAACAAATACAGCTGTCAAAAGTATAACTTTATATAATTTATAGTCTTCCTTGGAATAACATTTTAAAAGTTTATCACCCTAGAAAAACATTTATTGACACTTTAGCTTACCTTATTATTGGGATAAAATTTTCCCAATAGCCAATATTTTCTCCAACATTGGAGAAAAATCGCCTGCTGTCTTTTCATTTCGTTTTATGACAAAAGGCATCATAGATCATTGAAGAGCTCTGATGTAAAGAATGAGTTAAACACATTGTTTCTCATATTATTAGCAGCCATATTACCTCTTGACCTTTCTTTTGAGATGTTTAGAATATTTGAGGCTGCTATAATAGTTTAATATTACTTTCTTCACATTGATTAAATATACTTCATACATCGCTGAACAATGAGTAACATTCAGATTGGCTGACCACTGAACTGCCTGTAAAGATGATAAAGTAAAAAATTAATCTTCAAAGTAAAGTCAAGCCTGAAATTGAATTCTTTGACGCATACATTTCATAATTAGCTCATTCTGCTAGATGTAAAATGTGAGGGTAATGTCCTTAAAGTAGTGTATGACTCTTCAAAAGTAACACCCAAAGTTAACACAAAATTTCTGTTTCTTCCTACATTCATTATTTTTCTTGTTTTCTATCTTTAATTGTGGTTCAAAGTTACATACAGATATTATCTTATCACATCAATGTTTTAAAATGCATGGTTCAGTCAGGTAATCCGAACAAATTTTAAGAGATTGAAATGGTAAATTTGGACAACTGTTCTAGCAGAGAATATGTGAAATGCTGTGCTGCCCATATGCTATGTTCATGGAACAGTATGTCCCAGTTCATCACGTATTCAGGTATTAGAGTTACTTGTTCACCATATGAATTAATTACTCCCAAATAATTAAAATACACTGGCATACACTTAACACTAAAACTCTGCTACATATAGTTTAATTTCTCTGCTGATTCAGAAAGTGTTCTATAATATCATCAATAGAATTCCCCCACCCCTAGAGCTGGATGTAAGTACTGGTTCACAGAAGGTTTAAATGGAAGGTCTTGGGTTACATTGCAGGGTGGCTGGTTGTCCAGCTTCAGAGAGCTCCGTTAACATGGTTATCTGTATGAATGGCATCCTAGAGTTGTGCCAGGCAGAAGCCCTGCTGTGCCTTGGTGTATTTAATAAATACAAGTTACACATCTTCCAGAAGAAATAACTTCTAGTGACATATATTACTTGCATTAACCTGAAATTTATTTATAAGAAGGAGTGTTGGGCTGTTTAGTGTCTCTACAAGCAAAATCATGCTGGAAGTATGAAATATAGATATACTTTAACCAAATCTTGCCCTAGTAACATGCTGTCCTTTAGCTATTTAATAATTTACTGGAGGTAGTTTTGAGGAGTTTTTGTTGTTGTTATTGGTTCTTTCATCTACAAAGCCTAAGGAAAATCAAATCGTATTTGTTCATTACTTAGTCGGTTGTTACTCTAGTGAGTGACAAGATCTTGTCAATTAGTCTTAATAGTGACTGTCGAGTTTATATAAGTTAAGACCTTCATAATTTTTCTTGTGTCACAGGCAAATTTTGTCTCTCAGAAATGTAAGTTAAACAAGAAAAATTTTATAAGTTACATTTAAGGAATTTTAAGAGGAAAGGCCCCAGATGAGGCTTTGAAGTAAATTTTATATTTTAGATGATTTCAATATATATATTACTTATTAGTAAGTTATGATCTCTGAACTCACTTGAGCTCCTTAGTAGAGCTTGTAAGTCCTTTTATGACCTATCCCTGCATATTTCTCTAGCTCTATTTCCTATCAGCACTCCCCCAATTCCCACTCTCAAACCACCCACCACCACTTTCCAACACTTCCTATGTGCTTAAATAATAAAAGTCTTTTGAAAATGAGTTTAGATTTCCTTTCCAGATGTTGACCCTGAATGAGACACTCTCTCCTCTCAAGTTAGTTATGGCTACTGTGTATTCCACTACTCCAGCCCTGGGCCTTCCACCAGTTCAGCACCTATCATTCAGTTTCATGATTATCTGCTTATGTTCCATCCATGAGATAGAGAACAGGGATGCTTCATTCATAGCAGATGTACAATCTGCTATGTTATGATCATAGATCATTGTGTTCTGATGAATCAAGTATTAAGGTACTAGGGAGTCACTTTGTTAGCCACATGATTAAGGGCCTACATAGGCCTTAAATTAGTGACTACTGAACGAATGAATGGTTAGCTATATTTGATCACCATTTGTAATGAAAGAACAATTAATTATAAAGTATTTGATAACTATTTCATTTAATAAAATATAGATTCTAAAAAAGGCACAAAATAGTTTCCTATTTTGAGCAGATGTATATTCAAATTAAGCATCTTTTTCTATGATCATCATTATTTGTTTTTCAGTCTAAGAATTTTAAATTTGGGGTTAATAATAAGACAATATATGAATAAAAATTACAGGTAAAATGAATGCAATCTCTGAATTTTCTTCAAAGTTGAAAAATTTATATTTCATAGTGTTCAGCATTATTACAAGAGAAATAAAATAGTGAAAATGTATTGTTTTACAAAATTACTCATAGTATAAATATTTATGTAATAACATGTCATGTTATGTAATATTTAAAATGAAGTTAAATATTTCATTGTGATAGTTTTTGAAACTGTATATTTTAAAGAAAGAGATTACTTTAGGGCAAATCATGATAAATTAAGACCTTATAATTTTTCACATATTAAAGTATGTCAAGAGATAATTGACAATGTATTCTGAGATATCAGTCGAATCTCGGATCATTTGTTTCAGAAGTGTTCACACTGAAAAGAAAGAGAAAATCTGTGTCACTAAATATTCTGAAACAGAAATGGACCAGGTAGAATTTCACCAATTTTTGGAAAGGTAAATACTTAATATCCTAAATGCAAATGCTTTTTCCATTTAAATACCTGAATGATTATTTATAACAGATAACATACTATATATATGGTATATATGATGTATAGTGCATACTATATATATACTCAAATACATACTATATATAGTATATATACACATACTATATACTTATATATATACTTAAATACATACTATATATATAGTATATATATAGTACATACTATGTAAGTATATATATACTTAATATATATAGTGTGTAATATTTGGTTTATATTTGCTTGCATTAAGGGTGGGGTAGTGAAATTTTATGTTTTACCTATTATAAACCAATTTAAATATATATAAAAATTGGTTTATAATAGGTTAAATATTATATATACACATATGTATATCTATTACATATATACACATATGTACATCTATTACATATATACACATATGTAATAGATGTACATATGTGTATATATTACATATGTATTACATATGTATTTTACATATGTATGTTACATATTACATGTACTACATATGTATATTACATATGTATTACACATGTAATACATAATACAATTACATATGTACATAATACAAATTACATATGTACATAATACAAATTATGTACATAATACAATTACATATGTACATAATACAAATTACATATGTATTACATAATACATGCATTACATGTGTATATTACATATGTATTACATAATACATGTATTACATTTGTATATTACATATGTATATATTACATATATATACATGTGTATATATTAATACATTACATATATACCTACCTAAGAAAACTGGTTGTTAATATAATGATTCTGGAGTTTTTAATCTGTGGAATATATAAACTATGTGAGCCTATGATACCAATGGTAATTAATACAATGTTTTTCCCCAAAATGTCAAGGTCTATCAAATTCCCCTAGCTTTCTGAATGGCCAACTCTGTAAATATAAATTAATCTCATTTAAAAAACATATTTCACAATTTACAGCAACTTTCTTTGGTTTATATTTGCTTGAATTAAGAGTGGCGTAGTTAAATTTTTATATTTTACCTATTATAAACCAGTTTTTAAAACATGAATGTCTTAGTCTGTTTTGTGTTACTATAAAGAAATACCTGAGGCTGGTTAATTTAGAAAGTAAAAAGGTTTATGTGGTTCATGATTCTGATGGCTGGAAAGTTCAAGATTGGGCATCTGCATCTGGTGAGGGCTTCAGGCAGCTTCCACTCATGGCAGAAGGTGAAGAGGAGCTGGCAAATGCAGAGACTACATAGAGGAGGAGAAGAAGTAAGAGAGAGGGGGAAGGTGCCAGCATCTTTCTAACAATCAGCTCTGAAATAACTAATAGAATGAGAATTCACTCATTTCCAAGGGGGGACATTAATCTATTTATGAGGGATCTTCTATCATGACTCAAACACCTCTCATTAGGCCTCATCTCCATCATTGGAGATCAGATTTCAATATGAGGTTTGCAGAGGACAAACATCTAAACCATAGCACTAACGGATATTATGTTTATGAAATATGTTGTAATTTTTTTTAATCAGTATTTTTCTACCAAATCAAGAATTAGATCACTGCTGAAAGGTTGGAGCACTTGGTATGAACTTTTTTGCAAAGTATGCCTTGTCAAATATGAGGGAATAGTTTTATTGAGTTTAAGGGAAATTATGCTATCTTTGGTTATTTAATAATTCACTCTAGACAATTTTGAGGTTCTCTTTGTTGTTGTTGATTTTTCCATCTACAAAACTGAGGTATGATCTAATAGTATAATAAGTTCCATTTTAGAATAATAGATACAGAACTTTTGTTGTTGGTGGTACCTTCTACTTTCTGCAAAGTTGCTGGCAACATAGAATATTGGAAAGACCACTGGATTAGGAGGAAAAGGAATTTATTTTAACCCCAGCATTGCCACTAACTAGCTGGAAGTCTTCAGCAAAGCCTTGTCCTTCTCCAAGGCTTGTTTTCCTCAACTGTTAACAGTCATCTGTTGTATTTATATTATGTAACATCAACCGGTGTAGGATGTTCTGCTGGAGGTTTTTGGTGTTTTTCTTTCTTTTTCTTTTCTTTCTTTCTTTTTTTCTTTTTTTTAGAACAAGGCATTGCTTGCTCTCAAGGAACTCCCAACTAACTTTTGGGGAAGAAAATTTGCTTAGTGAAACAATCAGAAAGCCACATGCAGCAGTATTTAACCATACAGAATTGAAAATGATCAAGGGATCATTATATGATGATATATTTCCTGGTTTATATATAACCAGGAAAGAGAGAGAACATTGTAAGGGGCAGCTCTCAGAGAAGGCCACTGGGAGAAGAAAGAAAATGAGACAAAAATCCAAAGCAAGAAGATAAAGAAAAGGAGAAAGCACGTGACCATAGCTTCTCAAAGGTTTTGTTACGGTTTGGAAAGAACTGAAAGAGTGTAGAACAGCTCCTGGGGTGGGGTGTCCTGGCAAGTGATTAGCTTAAGAGCTCCACTGCTGTGGAGCTGTAGCTGACTGCGGATCTGGGAGGCATAGCTCCTTTCTTTAAAAATAGGGATCTTGCTATGTTGCCCAGGCTGATCTTGAACTCCTGGCCTCAAGTGGTCCTCCTATCTTGACCTCCCCAAGTGCTGGGATTACAGGTATGGACCACCATACCCAGCCTGTTTTATTTACTTCTAAGCTAACCTTAGAGAAATGGAGGGCCTGATTATCTGTTTAATTGCTTTATCCCATTGAGGATATAAAATTTAGAAACATTCTTTATAAAGCTATGTCTTGCTGATGAGCATAAATTCAACTTTATGTAATTTTGTGTTAGAATGTAAACAGTATATTCTAACACAAAATATATTTAGCAAGAATCTTCTACTTCTTCCACAGGCGGGATATCCTCACAGTATTGTTTAGAAAATGCTCCATCAGTCTCCTGTAGCTCTACTTTTTCGTCACAATTCCATCTATTTACATCTGTCCTAAAGCTTGCTGTCTAGGCTCCAGCCTCTCCCACCTCCAGCCCATTTTCCACCTTTCTGACAGTTAACTTTCGGAAAAGCAGGCCTGATAACACCACATATCTGCTCTAATGCCTTCAATGGCTTTCTGCTGCTTATGGGCTAGAAGGCAGGTTCCTCAGTCTAGGATCCTAAGTACTTTCAGTTGGTTTCTATTTTCTTTTTCAGTTTCATCTGGTCCATACCCTCCTCATGTCCATACACTCAGCTCCAGTCTAGCGCTTTTTGATGAAATCCTGTTTATCCTTTAAAACCCAACCCAAATGCCACTCCCTTAGATAAGCCTTCTCTGGAAACATTGTTTTCCCCTCTGTTCTCACAGCACGCTGGCCAGGTGCCTATGGCAGCACCTACGACTTCATATTACACTTCAATTGCTCACCTTTCTCTACCCTGACCAGATTCAGAGCTCCTCAGGGAACTACAAAACTGTCATTCATCTCAATATCCACAGGGCTTGTCCAGTGCTTGTTTGGGAGGGCAGGGGGTTGTGGGAGTGGGAAATCAGTGTTCAGTGTTTAACCAGGCTAAAAACGTCTGTTTCAAAGGTAGTTGAAACAGACTACCCTCTGGTGGAGGGAGCTGAGGAACTTGGTGACAAATTAGACTTTGACAACCTTGGAGAAAGAACAAGACTACATCAGAAAAAGCCAAGGAAAAATTTGTTTAGGTAGGAGAAAGAATGCAGGCACAGAAATAGAAAAGTGTGGGGCATACCAAGGAACTAAAAGTCAATAGCAGTGTGTCTAGCTATTTATTGGTCACGTCGGGGACTGTGCTAAGAGCCCTTTTCAAAATCAACCTTTAATCTTCACAGAAACCCTGGAAGGTAAGAAATCTAGCCTTAGACAGGTTAAATAATTTGCCCAAGTGCCACAATTTGGAGAGGAAAATGAGACTCAAATGGGTCTGATGGGCCCCAGAGTCCAGCTTATGACTAACAGTCCTGCAGACAGAGTTGTCATTATGGATTCAGGCCCCAGATTTCTTTTATTTTCCTCTCTTTGCTGCTGGAAGCTTTCTGTATGCAAGGTCAATTTTTATGTCTTTTCTTACAGGTGCACTGAGATTTTAAATTTACCTTCTGCAGCTCGGAGATTGTACAATGAAAAGGGGAAGGAAATATTTGCCTTAAAAGACCTGCAAAGAGATGAACTGGTAAAGACATGGATTTGAAACTGGCAATATTAATTTATTAATACCCCATCCGAGAAAGAATCCCCTTAAATATAAGTCTTCAAATGCTTACCATTTTAATTCTTATTTTCTCTCAGAATTATCCTAACTGAGCAAACATCAGAAAGTAATACTAACAGCTAACATTATTCAGAGCTTCCTATATGTCTGGCATGGTTTTCAGAGTGGTATATAAATTAAACTTTTTTTTTTTTTTTGAGATGGAGTTTCACTCTGATACCCAGGTTGGAGTGCAGTGGCGCAGTCTTGGCTCACTGCAACCTCTGCCTCCCATGTTCAAGCAATTCTTCCACCTCAGCCTCCAGAGTAGCTGGGATTATAGGCATGTGCCACTATGCCTAGCTGATTTTTTGTGTTTTTGGTAGAGATGGATTTCAACATGTTGCTCAGGCTGGTCTCACACTCCTGAGCTCAGGTGATCCACCTGCCTCAGCCTCCCAAAGTGGTGGGATTACAGGTGTGGGCCACCGCGCCCGGCCGAATTAATCTACTTAATGTTCATCATGATCCTAGACTCTAGAAATTAAGGAAGAAACTGGAGAAGGCCAAATTGTTAATCCTTTGTAATTTCTATCTCCTGCTCTGAAGGAGGTAAATTCTCTACTCTTTTTGAGACCTTCAAAATTTAGTTGTTTAATGGTTTTTTACTAAATGGTAATTTCACTTTTTCAGGACAAAATTATGTCTACTTTTTTCATACACTCTATTTGGTGACTGGAGAAGGCTGAAAAGTGGAAGGACTTTAGCAGCCCAGCCTTCCCCCTCATTTATAGAATTTGAGGCATTGGTTTGAAAAATTAAAAAAAAGATACCTTCCTTGATTGATGCCTACAATTCTTTGAACAGAGAACAAAGCTTGTACCATTTCGTCAGACCTCAACTCAGGCCCTGAACCTAAATACTGGAGAGAGTCTTAAACAGAAGTATCAATGGCCAACATCAGAGGCAGAATCGCAGGGTGGAGAGTCTGTTGTTCTCAGAGACTGCTAGATCTCATTTTGAATCCTAATGCCATCTCTCCAAGTGTTTTGTTTGTTTGCTTTTAGTGTTTTTGTTTGTTCTGCTGTGCTATTCACTGTGGGTTTTTTAGAGAATGAATTTAAGGTAGATTACATTAAATCATACAATACAAAAAGTTAATTTAATGGTAAGTATAGATGAGGCCACCATGGCAAAGCAGGTATGAGTGGAAGGAGGATAAGATGGAGCCAGGAGTGATTGTATATTTGCTAGAAATTAATCTGTCACTGCTCTGAAGAGTAACATGAAGATGGAAACATAAACAGTTAGTTACATGATTAAATATGTCCAAAAGAGAAAAAGAAATCCGTTGTTCAAAATAAGAAATTTTTGCCTGGGTGCGGTGGCTCATACCTGTAATCCCAGCACTTTGGGAGGCCGAGGCGGGTGGATCACCTGAGCTTAAGAGTTCAAGACTACCCTGAGCAACATGGCGAAACGCTGCCTCTACTAGAATACAAAAAATTAGCTGGGCATGGTGGCAGGTGCCTGTAATCCCAGCTACTCAGGAGGCTGAGGCACGAGAATCACGAGCCCTGGAGGCAGAGGTTGCAGTGAGCCGAAAGCATGCCACTGCACTCCAGCTTGGGCTACAGAGTGAGACTCCATCTCAAATAATAATAATAATAATAATAATAATAATTATTATTATTATTTAAAGTTTCCCCTGGGTCTTCATACACAAAATGTCGAATGTTTGTAATAATGACTTTGCAATGATCAGAAAAGGCAGCACTGAGGTTCTCTTTCTTCTTACTGAGCCTTTCTCAATATATCACTTTCTTTTCTCATCTTTAAAGAAATATTTATCCATTTAAGGACATTTAAGAAATACATATACACAAAAACAAAAAGGAGAAGAGGAAAAGTATTATCCATAATCTTGTCACCTGGCAATAGCCACATTGGCATTTTTGTGTTTGTACTACAAATTCATTTATACCAGGGGTCATTAAATGTTTTCTGTAAAGAATGAGATAGTAGATATTGTAGGTTTTGTGGGCCATATGGTGCCTGCTGTACATCAGCTCTGCTCCTGATGCATGAAAGCAGCCATAGACAATGTGTAAATGAATGGGAATAGCTGTGTTCTAATAAAACTCTACTCACAAAAACAGGCAGGGGACCAGATTTGGGTTTTAGGGATAGTTCGCCAATCTCTAATTTTGCCAATCTGTAATTTACTCCTTCCTTCCTTCTTTCCTACCTTCCTCCGTCTCTCCCTCCCTCCCTCCCTTGCTCCCTTCTTTCCTCCCTTCTTTCCCACCTCCTTCCCTCCCTCGCTCCCTTCCTCTTTTCTTCCTTCCTTCCTTCTTCTTCTTAAACAATTATTTTTTAAACTTTAATTTTTAAATAATTATAGATTCACAGGATGTTGCAAAAATAATATGGTAATATACAAAGATAGTATTTTCACTTAATACAAAACTCTTGAAATTCATCAAAGTTGTTGCCTTTATCAGCAGTTTGATTTTTTTGAAAGTACTGAGTGGTACACAGTTTTCTTTAATCATTCACCTATTATATTAATAGGACATTTTGATTTTTTTAATTGTTTCCAGTTTAGATTATTACAGATAATGCTGCTGTGACAATTATATACAGGATAAGAGATGCTTTGTTTGATAGGTGTATGTTTCATGTGGAGAACTCTGGATCAATCCTGACCTGTCCATTGCTCAGCAAAAGAAACAAATATTCCTGAGGAACCTAGAATCAGACATTGCCAAAATTCAAATCTTCTGCAGCACACATAAAATAGAAGGTAAGCATTGGAATTATTTACCTTAATATATTCAGCCAAAATGAAATGCTTGATGATATTGCTTTTTAAAAAGTCAAAGTTTGTTTAAACAAGTAATATTTCACCACTGCATCTTGCTGTTTAACTCTTTAAACTAAATTATATGTTTGACAGGGTTGAGTATTTTAGTTCACACTACAGTTTGAATGTGCAAAGAGAACATCATCTTTTTATTTTGTCGTTAACAGATCTGACCTTCTTTGTGAGCCTTATGCATTCTCTAATCATGTTTACATTTTGTTCCATCCATTAATTTAATTAGTCCCTTTAGGGAGAGCTTTCAGATTTCTCTGTCTCCAGAATCTCACGTTAAGTTCCACTCTAAGATAGAAAAAAAGCACTTGGGTTGCAGATCTTCTTGCTTCCTGGGCTCTACTGTCTGAAGTCGATGACTGGAGTGACTTATGGTTCCTTCTGTTGGTTCAGACGATACTCTGGGTGGGTGTGCTTCCTCCCTGATTCAGCCTTCTCTCTGCTTCCTGTGGCCCTCTGGAGCCTGACTATGACTGAGTGGTCATCTCGTCACCTCTGCAGTCCTTGCTACAGAGCCACCTCACCCCTGCTTGGCATCCACTTTTGGAAAGCTCCCCAGAAAGATTCTCAGCAACTCCTGGGTCTTAGCTGCACCTCCCAGAAACCAGATCCCAGTTCACGTGGCTGGCTGTGCCTCAGATTGGAGTAGCAAGGGTAGCTCAAAAGGGGACAATGGGCAGTGTCCTCACTGTTTCCCCAGTTTAACTAAGATACCCAAAGTGAAGCCTGTAGAGAGAATCAAGACATGCTGTGCTAGTTTTCTGGCTTTCTCTGTCTTGTGCCCCAGATCCCCTCTGGCCCAGGAGTGACGGTTTTTCTCCAGGTCAATCCTGAAGTTAAACTCTTGATACAGTAAGTGGGAGCTACAGGCTTTTGGAGAAACCATAGATCATGACTGTGTCATCCTGACTTCCACGTTCGATGGCAGTATGCTGTTTGAATGTCAAAAACTATCTTTGGACTTTTGCTTTTCTTTTATAAAAGTTCTAATTTCCTCATGATCTTCCTCCTTCCATTAAGTTTTCTCCAGGAACCAGGACAAAAGTCCATATAGAGAAAAGAAAAAGAGAAAAAAAATTAGTATAATTTAAAACATTGCCCTATTATATATATTGAACACCGTGTAGTAAAACTTTGCATGTGTCATTCAAGGCTTTCTCTGGGACTGGGACTGGGACTTCCACTGATGAGTTTTGGATCCCAGAGAATGATCTAGAAACA
This sequence comes from Pan paniscus, assembly GCF_029289425.2. Classification (NCBI taxonomy): domain Eukaryota; kingdom Metazoa; phylum Chordata; class Mammalia; order Primates; family Hominidae; genus Pan; species Pan paniscus. The sequence continues at coordinate 33,140,556 of NC_073258.2, read as the reverse complement.
TATATCTAAATAATGTAGCCCATTTGAATAATTACGATATATGATAATTAACTGATCTTTGGAAAGACCTATTTTTAGTATTTTTGACTAAGAATATCTTGACAGTAAAGAATCTATAAAAATTAAAATTAAATTCAACCGAGTTTAATAAGTAACCTATGAATAGACCAAATAGATGGAATTCTTTTGCATTTGTATTTTAGTGTGTGTTTTTAAATTCCTGATGCTCTGCAATTGTAACTAATATGTCTTTGCAATTTGTGAATTTCTGCTCAGCTCTTGTTTTAGAAGTCCAAAGTGACATTGTATCTGGAAGCAAGCTTGCTGTGCATAAACCTGTAGCAATTTTTGGAGAAGAGAAGCAAGTTACAGAACCAGAAGAAAAGCAAATGCAAGAAGATCCTCTAACAACGGAAAATGCTTCCAGTGAAATTCTGTAAGTAATCAGTGTAGCCTGAAAAGCTACCTGGCTGCTTTTTGAACTCAGCTCATTAGCCCAATAACAGCACAGAGCCCATGCAGGGAGCTCATGCCAAGTTTGTGAAACTAATGGCAGCTGAAGAGCTAGTATTTAATTAGTTTTCCGGCAAAATGATACAACCACAGCTTCGATGTCCAACCATCACAATGATCTATTTTCAGTAATATTGTTACAATGTTATTATTTTTAAGAGGCTAGAATTTTAGGATAGTAGGCATTTATTTGAGGAATTCATCAAATTTTGTTTCCATAATCATTGACTTCAGGATAAATTAAACTTCTTCCCTAAGTTCAAGTTAGACACATGTTAATATACAGTTATCATTCTGGATCATTGAAATAGCTTTCTGATTTCTCTCTATTGCCGTAATATCTTCCTTCCAATTCCCCTCTAAGTTAAACTGTAGACAATTAACTTTCTAATGCACAATCCTTTTCACATAGTTTTTTAAGGGCTACCTATTGCAGACAGAAAAACCTATTCATCTGGAATCCCAAGGCCTTCTGACTCTGGTTCATGCCTGTCATTGACCCTCATTTGCATTCCCATGCCCGCTGTCTCTTTCTGCCACATGAATTCCAACCTCCAGCTCAGCAACGACAAGCTGTCGCCTGCATATTGCACATTCTGTTTATGTTCTGTTGCAGACCTCTGAGCCACATATGAATTTCTCTCCACTGTAGTGCCTTTACTTGCCCCGTACTTATCTGTAGAATGATACTTTAGCATTGAAGTCAATTACAGCAATGACTGTACGTGGCAATGTGCTTGTCAGTCCCTCTCCCCCTTGCCTACCCCTCCCTCTACCAGCCTGGGAACGTTGAGGGCAAAGACTCTGTCACATGGGTTCTAATTATCATTTACTGAATAAATGAATGAAAGATTGAATGTGTTTCCAAATTATAAAACCAAAAATACCTGGCCAATTACCTCTGCAATAATTGTGAAAATAATTTATATATCATTGTTATTAATTGTTTCTATCCTCAATTATAAGAATATGAACTTTTATTTTAGGAACCAAACTTCCTCATTTGGATGGGTGATTCAGTTGGTCCTATGACTGACACTAACAAAGGCACCAGAAGGCATTTTTCAGAGAGAATGATTGGTCCTAGATGGCATCTTTCTCAACAGTCAGGGAATTGACCACGAACTTTCACATCCCCTTCTAAAGAATGTGTCATCTAGCCTCTTAGTCTGCACTTGGAAAAAAATAAACAGAAAGTAAGAAAAAAGAAAGAAACATTTTTGAGAGCAAAGATCGTCATTGTTCTGAATCAGAGATTTCATGAAGGCCTGGAGTCCTTGAGGTTAAAAGTGATTGGGTTCTCTCAGAGTACAATGCAGGCATCTCCTGCATATTCCAAGCAGGCTCTTTTGCTCAAGCCTCTTCTTGAATACTCCTAATAACAGAGAGATCACTGTTTTCAAGGAGGCCCATTCTAACATTTAAATAATTATTTAGACCGTCTCCATCTTATTATTCCATATGTTTCTCTGTACTATGCCCTATACCTCTTCTACTTGGCAGCCCTTAAACTGTTGGAAATATTTTTTAATATACAGGGTTATCTATTTTCCAGGCTGTCACTAGTCATTTGAACCATTTCTGATGACATGATCCTGAAATAATCCTAAATCATCTTGCATTAGGAAGTCACTGTAAGATTTTTCCCAGACTTTCTTAAATGTGCTTGTTTGGAGTTTTTTGCATATTTGAAAAATGGGATGATTTAAGGAGGGACATGCATAAAGCCAGCAGCTAGAACATCAATCTAGAAGGATCCTTTTTGATTGCTTTTTTATCATAAAGGTGTCCGGCACAAACAATAAGAAAAATGGAAAAGAAATTCTAGTAGCACTTGTCTACTTTGTGCTTTGCAGGAAAAAAAGACTTTTGGAACATAGAGAGTGGGGGAAACTTTCTCATTTCCTCACTCAATCACAGGTACCTGCCCACCTCTTCAGCCTCGTCTAGAACTACCATCCCCTCACTCACTGCATACCTATCACACCACTGTCTTTCTGTTCTTCAAATGGGCTAACCATAATCTTGCTTCATAGCCTTTTCATTTGTTCTTTTCTCTGCTTGGAATGCTCTCCCTCTAGATCCTTACATGGCTGGCCCCTTCCTATTGTCTTTGTCTCAATTCAAACATCACCTCTCAGAGAAGCCTTCTTTGACTCCATTGCTAACGTAAACCTTACCCCATCCCAGTCAATTTCCATTACAATATCCTATTTTGTTCAACTTATGGCATTTATCTTGTTTATTCATTTACTTGTCTATTTAATCTCTCCTCTTCCCACTAGAATGTAAACTCCATGAGCACTGATAACTTACCTGTCTTGTAGATGTTCAATAAATATTGATTAAAGGAGTGAATAACTAACGAATGGTTTGTTCTATGAATGAACAAATTAATAAAGCAAGATGGACTGAAAAATGACTGTTCTAAAACTGACTTGACTATACCTCATTTGCCAGGAAGTTCAAGAGCTGATAGAGAAATTCTGAGTAAGAAAGTTAAACATCTGGATTTGGGTAAAGAATCTTGTTTGCATCCTGCTAACTTTGTTAAAACTAAGAATGACTTTTTTTTTTTCCTTTTCCCCAAAGAAATGGAATTGATGAGAAAGCTGTGCTTTTTATTTTTAACACAAGATGGCGCTGTTGTTTTTTTAACTGTAAAGGGAGAGGTTTGCCTTCAGAAGCCGCTTGTGCTGCCTGCAGTTCTGAATGAGGCAGTGATTACCCACCAATTTCATATCCACATGTAATACTTCTATTACATTTGAAAAGAGTACGGTCAGCTGTGCTAGCACAGGAATTGTCCCTGAAGATTTTGGTAATTTAATAATGCTTGTAGTTACATCAAATTATGACAAGCACCTTGGTGATCAGTCTGTCCCAGAGAACTTTATTTACAGGTACGCATACTTAGAGTGCTGAAATAGGCTTGCTGCTTTGCCTGTATATTTATCCTTCCTCAGTCAAGCAGTCCTCATATCACAATCCCACTGAAGGCAAATGTGCTCTCAACAGTGGCCTGGAACTTTATATATACAGATCTATATGGCGGCTAGTGATCCCCTTTATATCTTCATTTTAGTAAGAAGCCAGAAGGCTGACTCAATTATTCAAACTATGACTATTTACTCTGTTTAGTATATTATTCTCTATCAAAAGCTGGCTCATATGTGCAGATGCTATTTGAGTTTCTCTAGATTTCTCTGTGGAGAAATCTTGGAAAAGTTAAGGTTTCTTAACCTTGTCTAATGAGTAAACTTTACAAAACCGGGTAATCCAGGCTGTACTGTTCTAGTCAGAATTATGACCCAATTATGGGGTAGAGAGAGGGAGTCTCATTACATGTTCATTGTGAATTTCTCAAACTACTGAGTAGTCAATCTTTATGATTTTTGAAATGCAATACATGGTCCCATTTTTTTCTGAGTAAACATGACAAAGATGAATGCTGCTTATTATGTGATTGAGGAATTTTATTTGTAGCCTTATATTAAAAGATCTAAATGATGTATTAGTAAGATGTGAATTTCCAGTATTAGGCACCCTTATGGAAATAAGATTTATAGATCCACCAACATCCTGTGGAATATGATCAGACTACACCTCAGAAAAAAAATCTGTGAACATGAATGAGATTTCTTAGGCTTATGTTTGCTTCTGAACCTTGATAGAGATTCACACACAAGAGCTCATCTTCGAATGAAGGCTTGTCACACACTTCCCAGGTATGCCTGGCAGGAAACTTCACATGACTTTGATGAGGATGACAGTCTTCCAAAGAAAACGGAAAAAGGGCTCTTTGAAAATGTGGAACCACAGAAGAAACACAGGTAAAAAGTTGCAAAGGATTCCTCTTAAAGATTTCTGTCTAGTGTTAGTTTTCTCACCTTGGGACACATATATTCCCAAGAGTTTTCACTGCTGTTAGCTGCTGTTTCTATCAACATGCACATTTTTGTCTTATGTTTTTGATTAAAATATTTACAAAATTTTGCGGGAAGGTCCTTTACTCTTTGGTTTATTTTGTTCAGTGTATAATATCTTACTCATTTGTGTGTTTTTTTCTATTAAACAGTATGCTTATCCACCTTTGCCTCCTGACAACTTAGCACAGAGCCTGTATATTTGTTGAATGAATGTGTGAGTGAACTTCTGAATAAGCATTTAAGATGCCCTAATGTTTTTAAGAAATTAAGAAAATGCAGTTTCTTCCTTTTTAGTTTAATGCTTTTTGTCAATGTCCAATGAAATGACAGGAATATATAGTACTTTGTATTATTTCATAATCTTTAGACATTTACTTGACATTACAGCAGTCACTGGAACACATGAATTAAATATTTTTGACACTTCAACATTTAGCACTAGGCCATGCACGTAGTAGGGGCTTAATAGATGTTTATAGATTAATTTAATTGACAATGTGTTGTGATATGTAATATGTTACTTCTGCTTAATGTAAGGTCCTTAAGACAGTCATTTAAATTACTAGTGCATCATTATTTTATGATATGCTATGACTTGTTAGAGGTGAGTTAAAAACTTGGAGAATGGTGTTCTGTTTCCAGGGATACTGTAGATAGAGGATAGAAACAATCATAGTTTGAATAGAATTCCTTTATTTCTCTGTTTTGATTCTACATGCCCCTGCCCCCATTCTCTTACTTAATTTTAAATTTTACTTTTTCCTCTTTAAATTACCTTGTCAACTGACGTTCTTTTTTCTTTGCTAACGAATTTTTCAAATATTCTCCTGGTAAACATTTATTTATGTTACAAAATAAGCTCAGAATTCTACTTCTTATGTCAGCTTAGAAGTGCAGTGCTAGTAGCATTGCCGTCATTCTAATGATATGGTCTATCATTTCAAGTTAACGTGTTTCACATTGGAGCTCTCACCAACAGAACTTATAATCTCCAACACATCACGTGCATGATCAAGTGCATGGGACATTTTTCTGCCACTAATAGAGATTTCTTTATCTCAGCTGTTCACCAAAGCATAGTAAATTGCACAAGAATTGCCATCAGCAGTTCGAATACAGAGATGGGCAGATTATAAGCCATGCTGCTCCTCAGCTAGTCTTGGGGGTTCAAGGTCCCAATCTCCGATCAGGCATGGAGGTGGTTTTGGTGGAGAAGAAATCTGATGGTAGTCATCAGCGCTGGATACACCAGGAAGACAGCAGGTAATCCCATTATACTTGGGTTTACTATATCAAAAAGTGAATAGGATCCTAATAAGTCTAGCATGGTCCCCACAGAACAAGATGAACTATATCTGAGAGTTTTGGGTCTTCTATTTAACTTAGCTGATAATTCTTTATCCTAGCCAAAGAAGAGGAAGGGAATAAAATCAAATGTAAATGCTAGGTAAGCTACATATAATTTATCCACAATCAGATTCAGAGGAGGAATGTTCCCTCTGATCTCCTGGGTATAGTTTTATCTGGCCATTGGGCTCAAGACTGAACTTTCATCAATGTCATTTTTATGAAATGAAGAGATCAAATAAGAATTCTAAAAAGTCCCCAATTTTCAAATTTTTTGATACTTTTCATTAACTTACTCCCCATCCTTCCCCCAACACACACCTTCCCTCTTTCCTCCACCTTCATAAAATAACCAATTTGTGGTTTCCACTCACGCAGTATAAACTAATTCCTATCTTAGCAAATATATCAACCTAATTCAATGTCTGGTCCTGGATCCAAATTTGAACCAACTACAGTACTGTAAAAAAGTTATTTTTGTGATAATCAGGAGAAATATAAAACAGCTTGGCTATCTGATGACATTAAGGAAGTCCTATTAATTTTGTTGGGTCCAATAATGGTTCAATGGTAATGTTAAAAAAAAAGTCCTGATAAGTTGGAAACATTGTAGTATTTACAGATAAAATTAAAAGCTATCTTAGATTTGTTGTAAGACATTCTATCATAAATAAAAATTTTAAAAGTTGAGGGGAATGGATGAAATGAGAATGGCAGAATGTTGATGGCTGTTAGGTCCATGCTGGTTGGTTACACATTTCTCTCTCTCTCTCTTTTTTTTTTTTTTTTTGGGTGCATATGGAACATTTCTTTAATCGAACAAAAAAGAAAACAATTCCCTGTTTTTTAGATTGGTTTGCTTCAAATTCTACCATTAGTGTGATATGGTGGGCCTCCAGGGACCTCTTTAATCTCTTGAAATAGTGTACAAAGTGTATGTTTGTGCATTGTGCAATTTATTTTTTCTGGGAAAGAGCTGAGATTTTCACTGGCTTCTCAAAAGGTCTGCGATGAAAAGGCTTTTGAATCAGTACTTTGAGGGAGGTTGCACAAGCTTCAGCAGGCGGCAGCAGCGAGCCCTGCCTGGGCAGGAGAGGAGCTGGTCTTACTCTGCTCACTGAGATGAGCAAAGCCTCCGGCAAGGAGAACTCGCTGGGCTGATGTTAGAAAAGACGGGAAAACCAATTGTGTAGACAGACCTGGTGAAAGTGTTTCTTTGCCCCATTCACCTGGGCTAAGCTGCCTTTGCAATGTGTAGGTAGGACAGCAGGCTTTTGTTTCTGTGAATGGTTTGCCATATGGAACCAGAATTCATTCATTCAGCTGCCAAGGGTTATTGAGGGCAGTGTTTTAGGAGCTGTTGCTTTACAAAGAACAAAACAGATAAAAAATCTTTACTCTTATGGAGCTGACATCCTAGTGTTTCCTCATTTCTACATTGTATTTAGCAATTTATATTATTGCCTCGGCTTTCTGTATTATAGTAGAGGTCCCCACTTAAACCTAAATTGCAATTTGAGCATGGCTGATAAATTTGGGTGGACACGCATGGGGAATAAGAATGTGACCCTACGGCAAGAGAAAGCCATTGCATAATGAGTTTGACCCAGAATACTTGGTCATTGGAAGAGAATACTAGTTCTGAATCTTGCTCAGTGTCTGTCTGCCTAAAACTCTATGAGATGTTGGGTCATGTGTAGCACTGCCTTGGAAAATCTAACCATGTATAACACAGAAGAGAAGGACAGTTTCTTTCCATCTCCTCCCACTTTGCAGAACATTCTGTACTTTTGTCATCTTGGGAGCTCCTCATGTCAAGACACGGAAAAGAGAGGCAGTTAGTGGAAGGGAGATGGTGATATTGGGTGATCCGTCATTGGAAACGTCAGAGTCCAGAGAGAAGAGGTGGAGCATCAGGGGGCCCAGTGGGACAAGATTTGCTGATAAGCACAAGTCCCCCTCTAGGGACACCCAGACAGACTTGAACAAAATAGTTTTTTTTTTTTTTTTTTGAGACAGAGTCTCTGTTGCCCAGGCTGGAGTGCAGTGGCATGATCTCGGCTCACTGCAAGCTCCGCTTCCCGGGTTCATGCCATTCTCCTGCCTCAGCCTCTCCGAGTAGCTGGGACTACAGGCACCCGCCACCACACCCAGCTAATTTTTTGTATTTTTAGTAGAGACAGGGTTTCATCGTGGTCTGATCTCCTGACCTCGTGATCCGCCCTCCTCGGCCTCCCAAAGTGCTGGGATTACAAGCGTGAGCCACCGCGCCCGGCCAAGAGTTTTTGCAGAAGTCTTGTTGATTAGGTGTGGGCATGATTCAGAACAATATATGTCCCATGGTAGAAGTGTGTTTGTACAGCGACAGTAATTCTGAGGTTTACTGCACATCTTCCCTTGCCATATTGCTTTGTTCTCTTTCATGTAGATGGGTGGCTTTTAAAACTCATTTGTTTTGATAAGCTGGTGAAACCTAGAGAACCGTGGGTTACACTATGTAGTAGAACTTAATGGAAAATTGCATTTATGCTAACCACAGTCTTTTTATCCTCCATATTTTACCCAGGCTAGTAAATTAGGGTATATATACCCATGTACATTACATATGTATATAATATATATCACCCTATGGCTGAAGGAGATTGCCCAAGAAAGGATAAACTTGCAATGGGGTCCCCTCCCCAAGGCTGGGGTTCAGGACTCATTAAAAAAGGTATGGTTCCATTCCACTGAATTGCAGAGCAGTTTTGCTGGTGTACCTGGCCAGAGCTTGTCTGTAGTGGCTGAATGTCTTAGTCTAGTTTCTGTTACTTATAACAGAATAACTGAAACAGGGCCGGGCATGGTAGCTCATGCCTGTAATCCCAGCACTTTGGGAGGCTGAGGTGGGAGGATCACCTGAGATCACCTGGCTGGACCAGCCTGGCCAACATGGTGAAACCCCGTCTCTACTAAAAATACAAAAATTAACTGGGCTTAGTGGCACATGCCTGTAGTACCAGCTACTCGGGAGACTGAGGCAGAAGAATCGTTTGAACCCAAGAGGTAGAGGTTGCAGTGAGTTGAGATCATGACACTGCACTCCAACCCGGGTGACAGAGTGAATCTCCATCTCAAAAAAGAAAAAAAAAAAGAATACCTGAAACTGGGTAATTTATAAGGAATGAAATTTATTTCTTACAGTTCTGGAGGTTGGAAAGTCCAATGTTGAGGGGTGCATCTGGTGAGAGCTTTCTTGCAGCTGGGGGCTCTCTAGAGCCCTGAGATGGCACAGGTCATCATATGGCACAGGGCATCATACAGCACAGAACATCACGTCACATTCCTTTTCTTATAAACCCACTAGTTTCACTCCCATTATGACCTATTAATCCATTAACCCTTTCATCTACGGATTAATCCAGGCAGACCCCTCTTGATCCAATCACCTCTTAAAGACTCCATTTCTTAATACTGCCACATTGGGAATTAAGTTTCAACATGAGTTTTGGAGGGGCATTCAAACCATAACACTGAGTGAGCAGGACATAATATTCTGGAACATATAGGGGGGTGCAGTCTGTTGCTGGGCACAGCAGCATTCAGAGGGAATGGGATGGTGGTACACTAGGAGGCCTGAAGCATGTGGTGTCCATGTCAGGAGAAAGTGAGCAAAGGAGCAATAGGCAAGCCCGGGCTATGAAGGTCCCGGGAGACCTGCTTCCTGGGCACCTCGCTGGAACAAAGCATCATTGGGTGTTCTCACTCCCAATTGCTGACCCCCTACCACAGCCAGAAAGAGCAGGAGAGCCCCTTCATCCTGCAGTCTTCTTCCAGCACTCTCTACTGAGAAAGCTTAACATCACACTTACTGTAGGGGAGAAATTCTTAAAGGATTCACATTCATTATTACAGAGCATGCATGGAGCTGAGAGGCAACACAGTGCTAAGTGGCACAGAGGGAGATCTAATCTGGTCATGCTACTTTGTAATGTGGCTAATCCTGTTTTCCCAAGGACCTTTCACCTTGTGAGTAACCCTGACCTTGTGCTGGCAGTGTCTATGACCAAGACTAGAAATGAAGTTTGTGGCTATCCAGTTATTGTTCAGGTAAGATATGTATGGCTAAAGATTAGTCATGGCCTTTTAATTAAATTTAAGTAAAGCTTTGTGCTTCCTTGTAGTGGAGGAAAAAAAAAACTGTCATAGAATCCTATTTGAATGTTGTTAAAATATTTACAATAGTCTGCCTAGATTTTAAATTGAACATGTTCATGTACCTCTTAATTTAGTTTAATCCAACAGATGGTGATTGTGGGCTTGCTGCATGTCAGGCACTATGCTAGTTACTGAAATCAAACCCAATGGCAAGCATGAGAAATTGTCCCAACAGCATTCATCAAGCTTATGGTCTCAGTGGTGGCTGCAGGCAGGTGGATGGCTGTTAGATGCACCTAAATTTGATCATCAGGAACATATGCAAGGCTCCTGTTTCTAAAGGCCTTGGCAGCTGGAGAGAAAGAACCTAGTCAGGGAGGTCTTCCCGAAGGATGCAAGATCCTCAATGTTAATTCTACCAAACGACCCATTTGAAATTCTCTTTTCATTCACTGTTGCAAATGCTTAAAGCAGCCAGACAATTTATGGAGACTGCAGAGAAGTCTGGCTTCATTTGAGTTTTGGACAAAGACCTGGGAAGATCTTTTTTTTCACATTTTTCTGTCATTCTCACATGCTTATAACCAAAACCACTCTTAAACGAATATGTGTTTTTCCTTGCTAGTAAGGGAGAAAGTGAAGAAGCATTCCTGCTTTGCATGTACTTTCTGTGTCCTCCTCAGTATTTTCCATCCTCTTGTTGAACAGAATAGATTGCCTCCAGATAACATTTGTTTCATTCTGTGATTTTAATAGCAATGAAGCAACTTGTTTTGCAGGCCCTGAATCCAAAATTGAGACATAGCAATCTGGACAAATACCAAAGCTTAATTAAGTCTTCTATCCTGGTGATAAATATGGACTAAAAAATTATTCTAGGAGATAGAGTACATATAACATTACATTATTCTCTGTCAGGTGCCTCTTCAGCACAGACCACAGTGAGATACAACCTCATACACATACAATTTTAGTACCTTAATCATATTCATAAAATTATAGATATGGATGGTTTCTCCCAAGGTTACCATTTCATAAGAAATAATTTCACCCCAAGGTAATTTGGATTACCTTTCAAGAATTTTTTGTTGCTGGTGTTGTGTTTATTGAAACAACTGGTTTGTGAGAAAATATTAAAGTTCATGTAAAATAATAAAAATGAGGCATCGCAGGTTAATGCTACTAGACCCTTTTCTGTCCCTTGAAAATATAGTCTTTGGTTTTTCAGACCTCTGAGGGAGGCTTTATTGTCTGACCCATTAAATCAATTCTTGGGACTCATTTATTTTCTTCTTTGCTATTAAGCTCTCGCTTGGTAAAGTAGATGTTATTAATTATAAAAGTTCCTTGAGGTGTTATGACATATTTAGTTAGAACTAATCTACTGGTTTAAGTTCTGTTAAATTGAAACTATTTCTTTACTTGTACTTGAGCCAACTTTCACAATTAGAATAAATATATTGTTTCTATTACATGTTTAACTGAATGTACTTAAAAAATAAACCTCTTTGATAATCAATGAAATATAAATTAAAATATCAACAAGGTACTTTTTTTCATTTATTATATTCATGTTTTGGAAATATTGCCCATTTTTTGGCAAGAATGTAAGGAAAATGGGTCATTTAGCATATTATTGGCACAAGTGCAAGGTAAAATATTTCTCTAGAAGGCATTTTGATATATCATAATCTTTAAAATGATTTTTTTATTGGCAACTCTACTTCTAGAAATTTGTCCTAAAAAATTATCATGGATTTCCCAAATATTTATTTACACTATTTGTTTATTTTAGAGAAATTTTGAGAAAGAACCTTCATGTTTAACTATTGGAGATTAGTAAAATATCCCTAAAATGAAATGGTATATATTTTTAAAAGATGTTAGAAAAAGGTTCAGGGAATATTGTTAAGAAAAAAAATTGCAGTTACCAAATTGTATGCATTTTATGATTCTATTTTTGTAAATCAAATAATGTGTATTTATAAACATATAAAAGATTGCATGTCTAATCACTAAAATTTCAAGAGTAGTAGTTGTCACTGTGTGGTGGGATTATAAGTAATTATCTGCACTTTCTGGATATATGCAATGAAAAACAAGACACTATAACCCTCACATGAACTCACTTGACTCCATATTTTGCCTCTTTTTTCAGAAATATAAGCCGTACAACAATGGAGCTGCCAATCAAAAGTGGCATTACATGAAAAATATAAAAGCACTTGTGGCCTTTCATAGCACTGCCTTGGATAAGGAAATTACATCAGCAAATTATGCTGGTGTCTGTACATCATCTGTGATTAAAGAAGAAAACATTGATCAACCAGTAAGTGGTTCCTTCCTCTCAAAGATAAAAGAAAAATAGGGTAAAAGAGAGTAATTTAATAAAATGAGAAAATTTTTTTCCCTAGAAAACTTTATGTTCATACAAGTTGAATGCTGATTTTTGAGTGAAATCACTTAGACTCTGATTCTGGTAGGAAAGAATGAAGGAAAATAGTGAGAGAAAAAGAATTAGGTAGTTTATATTAATCTGATGTACTTAAAATTTTTATTATTGAAATTTTCATACATATTCTAAAGTAGAGAGACTAGGGAAATAAGTCTTCATTTATCCATCATTCATATTTAACTATTATCTAGGTTTTGCCATGTTTGCCAACCCCAGACATTATATTATTTCACCTCCGTATGAATCACATACTTCCAAAAATTTTGGACATTTTCTGACATACTCATCATGCCATTCTCACAGCTAACAAGATTAACAATAATTCTTTGGCCATCTAATACTCTATCCTTAATCAAATTTCCCAGGTTGCCCTAACATTTTTTTTTTATGGTTTGTTGGTTTGTGTCAAGATTCAAATCAGGTCTCTATGTGACACTCAGTTGCGTAGTCTGGCTCCATTTTCATATTGAATGCCCCTTAATGGGGTTTGTTTACTTTCTTCTTTGTGGCATCCTTTGACTTGTTTCCCCATCCCCCATAATTTCTGTAAATGAAATTGAGTCCTATAGTTGTAATTAGATTTATGTTTAACGTTTTTTTGGGCCAGAATCTTCATAGGTTTTCCCACATGTTTCCTATTTATCACTCACATAGGCAATGTGTGGGTTTTCCATTTTCAGTCATGATAGTTATGAGTGGGTTCAGGTGTTTGCAACCTGATTTCATGTTTAAAAATTCCCCAAAGACATTTCACTTAATGTTGCCCTCTTGTTTCAAAAGGGTCAATTTTGTCTAATTCTATCATGTTTTCCTACGTTGATTAACTAAACTTTTAATAGAAGGAAGAACTTTAGCTCATCAATTCAATATTTGACTACTCAAAAATATGGTTGTAAGGGAAGGTAGGATGAACACCTAATTCTTTCTATTGATGTCACTTATCTATTGCATTGTAACAAAACCCCTGAAAATTTAGTGGCTTAAATAAAAAACCCATTTTTTGCTTGGCGAGCCGGCGATTAGAGCTGGGGTCAGCTGGGCAGTTCTGCTGGTCTTGTCCCAGGTCACTAATGTGGCTACAGTCATCTGCTGGTTCTTTAGTAGTTGGGTGTTTTTATGGGGACTGGATGGTCAAAGATGGCGTCCCTCACCATCTGGTGGTTGGCAGGCTGTTAGCTGGGAACATTGGTTCTTCAACTACATGTCTTCTCGAGCAGGCTAGCTCAAGTTTGTTCACGTTGTGGTCTCGGGGTTCCAATGGCAGCTAAAAGAGAATAAGCTCTGATGTGCAAGCACTTCTTATGCATCTGCTTGCATCACATTTGTTAGTGCTGTGTTGGCCAAAGCAAGTCACATGGCCTTTCCCAGATTCAAGGAAAGAAGAAAAGGAGAAAGATCGTACTTCCCAATTGGAGGACCAAAACTGTCACATTTTAAAAGGGCATGCAAATAAGAGTGGGATGGTTTTATTGTGGCCATCTTTACAAATAATCTGCCACAATTTCTAGTGGCCAGTTTGTAGAGTTTTAAATTGATGCCAGTTTACTTCCAACAGTCTCCGAAAAGTTGCAGTTTTGTTTTTATTTGCTTGGGGTTTATTTGTTTTTATTTATATTGTTAGCATCATTAAAACTCATAGGATTTTATATTTAAACATTTTCAAAATGTTTTAGTTATCAGTCTTTCTGTTGCTCCCTAATTGTCCCATTTTGGGGCAGTGGAGGCTCCTTCATGTTGGCTCCTGTGTCTTTTGGACATGATGATGGCTTCTTTTCATTCAGGACACAAGATATCCCTTGATTGTCTTGTATATTTCTTGCCTCAAATCTGGAGCTGGCCATTTCTCCAAGAAGCTGATTTTGCACATAGTTTATATTCATTGGTGTCGAATTGTCGTTACAGAATTTGGAAATACTTTAAATTTTTTAATATAGCATTTTGGCTAAATTTATGCTAAATTTAAATTTAGCATAAAATTTTAAATTTAGCATTTTGGGGTGTTAAAAGTGCTATATTTATATTGTAAAATGTTCTACAGCAATGCTATAACAATTTAGATGCTCCTATATAAAGCCATCTTTGTCTCCCATTTTAGGGATACTGTTACCTCTCACCTGATGGAAAGAGAAAAACTATGCTCTGCTTGGCTTGTGGACAATCCATGAGAACAGAGAAAGGACTGAAACAATTGCTTCCAGGGGTTCCATTCCTCTGTATTTCAGGCACCAAGACTCAGAAGCCCTTCTTACAAGGGCCCTTCAAGGTCATCAGTGTGGCTGAGGTATGTAATGATCTGAGCTCTGCTAATGCATGTATGGCAACAATTTGGAAACTTTGATGCATTCATTATCTGCCTTGCACTCAAGTTCATCTCCACTCATCCAATTCATCTTCCTCAGATGCACCTTTACCATTCTACCTGCATTGATTTCCTTTTCCCCATTGTAATTTAAAATGCATTGTCTATTAATAGTTCAATAGACTCTTTGAAGTTAATTGGGCACTTCTGCAGCTTTAATCATTTACTGACATATTTCACTGTTCTCAGTGTTGCTTTTAGGTGAGGAAGTAACTGCAAATCTTTACTTCGTGGAACAGCTTTTTGCCTATATCCACAGGAAAAAACTTCTTTTTACTAGCATGGAACATTTCAGGGGGAATTGGATGTGTTGTTGTTAATGACTGTTCAGGTTTGGTGCCTGAATTCACACATCTATGTCTAATAGTATTTAGAGTTCACGGAGGAACAACAACAAAAAAAACTCTTACTGCTTTCCTATAACCTTTGTTTAAAATGGTACCGTTTAAAAAACCCTCCCTTTCAACTGTAGAAGTAAAAACTATGGGAACTTACACACCTGAATAAAAAGGAGCGATTCCTAAAAGGTGGAATATATCTTCCAGTCTGGTGTGCTCTTCAGGGCTTGCTCACCTCATCCCCAGATCACCCTCCTCCCTTCCCTAATCCTGATATGCATTGCAGTTACAAAAAACATCAACAGAAGCAATAGCTCTGAAGGAGAAAGGAAGTCAGTCCTCTGGGAAAACTGAAAGCATCTGGTTTGCTTTGAAGATAGTGGGATAATCTTAAGGAGATGGTGAGGAGTTGGTTGGAAAGAATCCCCAGTGCTACAGAATTTCAGACAGAACTTTGCCCTCAGGGCAACGTCCTAGGTTGGGATGAAAAGGGAAAGCAGAAGAGTGGTGTTCACCACCCTTACTACCATGTGTTTAAAGCTACAACCATTCCCCTCCCCATTCATCAACATCTTCCACCATATGGTGGAATCATCCTAAAGTTAAAAATTCAGAGGCTATCCGTAATGTTAGTGTATTATTACTTTAATCCAGGCTCTCTCTGGCCATGGCAGAGAGAAAGCAAAAAACAAATAAACAAACAAACAAAAACAAGAGAATGCCAGAAACACAAGCCAGATGCCCAAAGTCACCTAGTGACTCAGTGACAGGCCTGGGAGGGAACTGAAGAATTTGGATCCAACATCCTTCCGGCTCTAGTATTCAATATCTATAACACATGAAGAGAGCATTGCAAAATGTAGACACCACACACGTATACACACATTTATTAAGAGACTAAAGTGTAGCACACTAAAACAAGAAAGTTTGAGTAAATGTACAATTTATTTTTTTAAAAATTAGGTTGATTTGTCGTGTGACAAGGCTGAAAAAACTCTAAGTTACTACCAAGCACGTCTGTTGTCTTTACGGATGAAGACCTGCACGCAAGCTGCATCTCACAGTGGCATGGCAGCCACACACCAGAAGGCAGTGAAAATAATTGCATACAAAAATGGGGATGGATATCGTAATGGGAAGTTAATTGTGGCTGGAACATTCCCCATGGTAAGTGGCTATCACTTAAATGCTGCTTGCATCTTCAGAGGTAATGACAATGGCAATTCTTCTTAAAGAAAAAGCAGTGGGATTGAGTGATAAATGTCCCTGGCCAGACTCACCAGTTAAAGCTGATGAGATGAAGATCTCTGTTTACTTAAAGACATTTTATTTGATTGTATGTCAGTGGATACAGACTTAGAAAAACTAGAAACCAGAATTCAGTTTTTAGGTTGGCTCTAGAGCAGAGATCTATAAGAAAGAGGAAAACAAAGCTACTGGATTTTCTTCCTTCTTGTGATAGACGGAATGCCTTTTTCTGCCTTGTTTCTCATGCCAGCTTCAAGTTGTATGTCATCTGAATCATCCAAGAGATGCCACCTCATTCACCATCTGGAGTATCTGGGCATTTATTTGTTGATAGGATGTTTTATTTTATTTTCAAATTGGGGAAGCAGGGGCTGTGTTAGGAGGAACTACCTGGTCTGCCTTGGGGGCTGCTCCTCATAGTCATAGGAAGAGAGAAGAAGCTAGAAGGCCCAAACCCAGCTTTGTTCTTGCACTACTTGGTGATTATCTTGACTATTCACTCTGGCCAATGCCTTTAGCAATGTATTTTACAAGTGATATTTGATATGATATGGAGTTACCCTGCAGACTTCCTTGCAAGCGCACATATCTATTCCCTCACCTCTTTGGCTGGAAATATTTTTTTTTAATTAAGGTATTGTTATTCAATAAACTAAGCAAAATACAGAAGTTAGCAACTCCAAGATTCACCCAGGGATGCACAGCTGGCTTTTATGGTCTTGGACAAAAATTTTAATCTTTCATCCTGTTTTTCCATCTGCAAAATGGAGGTAATAATACCTGTCAGTTCTTGGTTTGAAGGTTAACTACTTACTTATTTTAAAGCGGTTTATCAGTATGAAGTATTACAACAGTTGTATAACATAAAGCAACAAATTTGAAAGTGGATTTTTAAGTTGAACAATTCTTAGAAGATACTCTGATGCTAAAATATATTAATATATGTCAGCTGCCATGTTAAATTTGTGGAGATAGGAAATTTACGGCTGGATTGGACTACTGTTGTGAAATTAGGTAGGACAATCTGATATCCAAAATAGTCTGTAATCAAAGATCAGCATCATTAGTAATTCAGCTTTCTATTTTCTCAAATTCAATTATTTTTTTTTTCAGATTTTTAGAATGACAAGCTCTTAATGATCATTCCCAATGCTATCACCTTTGCCTGTCAGATCCTTACTGCCTGTGTTATCTAGCTTCTTACAGAATGCACGGAACAACTTGGGCTTGCCAGAGCAGCCTCCAAAGTATATACCAAAGATGGAACCCCAATCTTTACCTTGCGTGATTTGGTTTTATGGGCTCTAGATGAATCCTTTCTCCAAAGAGACTCTGAGAAACAAAAGCAAGATGCAGCTCCTGTTGGAAAAGAACAGATAATTGTTGAAAGTATGGAAGGTTGGCTACAATCTACAGCATTTAGCTGATTCTACTTATGCTTGATCATGAAAACGTTAAACGTGATTATTTCATTTAGTCAGTTTTTTCAGAATTTCAAAATCATAGGAAGCTACTTTTGTGACCCGAAGAGTGTCAATGAAATTGTCATGTTGTTTTCACCTTGCAGAATTATAAGAAAAATTAAAAATTAATGCAAATTTTCATTTTAGCACTGAAACAATAAATAAACTGCATATAATTAATAAAATATGTTTGACAGTTCAGCTACTTTATGGAACATAATCATTTTTTGTTCTTACTCAGAACCAAACTGAGTAAGAACAGACTGGTTTTGTTCTTACTCAGAACCAAACCAACTGGTGACCACTTAAGAAATTGGGGCTGGGTCAATGGAAATCTCTTGCTACTATTAGAAGGAAGGTGTCCTCTCTATGCTTTTACTGTCATTCAACTCCCCTTCCCTGTCTCTGTCTTCTCCACTTTTTACTATCTCCCAGAAGCTCCAGTCAATATCCATCTATTGCATTTTTGGGCACACTGCATGATAATGATCTGTTTATAGCTGTGTGTCTTATTAGACTATTTGCAATTTGGGGGCAGTGACTGTGTGTGTCCCAAACAACAGTCTGCTAAATAAAAGCAAGTCTTGGTAGTAGTGATTCAGTAGTTTTCTCAGTATGAGATTTCCATGGTTGTACTAAGAGGCACAATTTAGAAGTTAAGAACTTGGATTTTGGAGCCAGAATACCAGGGTTCAAATCCCAGCTTTGTCACTTGCTAGCTCAATGGCCTTGGGTAAGTTGTTTAACTATTCTTGTATTCCAATTTTCTTATTTATAAAGTTAGGATACATTTTTAACTAATTTTACTATTTTAAATTTCTTACATAAAATGTACATATTTTACTATTTGTAAAATTGTCAATTACTTCATGGATATAGATATATATATACACACACACATACATATATATGTGTATATATATATTTAACATGTCTCCATTATATAGATAACATTGTCTTAGTCCATTAGTGTTGCTGTAACAGAATACCACAGGTTGGTTAATTTATAAAGAACAGAACTTTATTTCTCACAATTCGGGAGGCTGGGAAGTCCAAGAGCAAGGCATTGGTAGATCTGGTTGTCTGGTGAGGGTTACATTCTCCAGAGGGGAAGAATGTTTTGTCCTCACACAATGGAAAACAGAAAGGGCAAAGGAGCCCAGCACTGTGTGAAGCCTCTTTTATAAGGGTCTTAATTCTACTCACAAGAAGAGAAGCCCTTATGACCTAATCACCTCTTAAAGTCTCTATCTCTCATAATATCATTACATTGGCCATTAAATTTTAACACCAGAATTTTGGAAAGCACACATTCAAACCATAGCAAGTATATCTATATATCTATATTTTCACTTGAACACATATATATGTGTATATATATTCAATATCTGTATTCGTTTGATCATTATTAATATATTCATTTGGTCCTCATAAATATGAATAATAGTCATTTGTGTATTTATATACACACACGCACATATATAACTTAGAACAATGCCTGGTTGATATTTACCAAACATTCAGTGAAATTACTTATCACTTTTGTGTATAGGATATTACTTATTTTGTATTCAAACGAGTTTTAAGAAATAATTATGTGAACATTTAATGCCTAGCTGATTGCTGAAGCATATATTTCTGCCTTTATTTGGCATACAGAATATCTGAGCTTCAGGTTTTATAAAATTACAATTTCAAACACTCTTCTTTAAATTCTTATTTAAAGCCTGGTTGGAGTAATATTATTAATGTAGGACTATCAAAAGGGCATTCTTTTGATTCCATCTCTTCCTCCCTATATTCTAAAGGGTATCCTTAAATCAGGCAAGCCCATCACTAGGCTGCCCCCTTTTATGGAATTGTGACTTGATGTTATGCCATCAGTTTGCATTAAGGAACTTTAAAGAAACAGCTGTTGGTCAGAATTCAACGTAGTGCTTACTATGCAGGCAGTCGTTAAGAGCACAGGCTTCATTGGAAGATGGCCTGGATTCTAATCTTTACTCTGCCATCACCCAGCTATGTCACTAAAGCTCAGTTATCATATCTGTAAAAGAGGACTGATAATAAGCCCTAACTCAGAGTCTCAGAGTATCATTTTTAGAATCACATGAGATGATGTATGTAAAGGCCTTAATAAAATACCCAGTATATAGTAACTTCTCAATATATATTAATTTTCTATTGCAGGGTACTGTTAGCTATATCACGAATAGCCTCTTTATGAGGACCCTTAAATGAATTTTTCTCAGATCTCAGAACCAGGAAAAGTGCATTTTCTATGGAATTTCTCACTATATGTGGGCCATATGAAGCTGGAAATTGTGTTTTTCTCTTTGCTTTCGCCATTAGGAAGCTCAGAGCCCAAATTTTGCTTTATCTCTAGCAAGTAAAAACAAGGTGGTATTTATTTCTGTTTAACAATAAAAATAATATCTAACATTTATTGGATGTTCATCAGAGTAAATAGGCCAAACACTATTTCTTCTAAGCATATTACTTTGTTCTTTTAAAAAAAGAAACAGCAGAATGAGATATTATTATTCATTTAAAATATAAGAACACTAAGGTACTTTATCCCTGGATTTAGTCTATTCCTATACTCCTTTCCCCTGTGCTTGATTTTTTTATCTCTATTTTTTCCATTTCAGAGTAAGAATTTTGGTAAGCCACCTCAAATTTCTTTCAGAACTAGGTGATGTGTAAGAAAGAAATTAAAACATATTTACAATCTTATTAGTTTATTTTTTGGGTTGTATATGAAGTTTCTGACCAAAATTATGCATTAGTCTCTGATTTTGGCATTGCCTGTTTAAATCAAATTAAGTTATTAATGAATAATAAAATATTTTGAATAAACAAATTCAGAAAACAAATTTATTCATTATTCATTGAACAATGATAAATGTGTCATTTTTTCCACCAGAAAATCCAAGAATGAAAGTGAAAAACAGATTATTTGCAAAATCTGTGACATCCGATAGTTTGGATGGTATAGACAAGTCTTTGCTTACCCTCATCCTCAGAAATCCTATTGCCATCTGGGTGTCTTGTGGTGAACCATTTCTACCTCCAAACGGTAACTTTTTTGTTTTTGCTTTCTTTCAAGCAAGTATATGAGGGGAGAGAGAAATACATTTTATGCCATCATAAGAAAATGAATTAAATGTGTATAATATCAACATAATAACATCACATTTATACAAAGAACAGAAGGTTCATCAACTAATATGTGCACAGGGATAGCTATACTCTCATGTTTGCACATTTGCCTGTTTTTTTCTTACTGGAATTGAGTATTCTGTGTGGAAAAATGTCTAATTTAGTTGATAAAGAGATCCTTGGTCTATAAGACTGAGAATAATGGTATATATTAGAAAATAACAAATGAGTTTAATTCACACTGAGGACGACCTGTATGCACATTTTCATTTTTAAGAATTGCACCCTTTAGGCAGTAGGTGGATGTTTAAAAAATGAATGGTTCCAAGCCAGGCTTTCATCACCTCCAAATAGTTTGTGGAAGTGGAAAATGAAATATGGCTATTGCATATGGTAAATCTATATAATAAAACAGCATCGTTCTTCTTTTTTTTACCCCTCCATTCCATAAAGAAATGCCTTAAGCCCTGTCATCTTTCAAATGAAGTTTCTTTTAATGACCCTTACCTTTTAATTACTTGTTTCTAATTGAATCTATTTCTTTGAGCAGAAAGTTCTTTATAAATTATTGGTGCGCGTGATAAATTACTGTTGATAAAATATCTTGTATTTTTATTATTCTAGCTTTGCAGAAAGCAGAAAAATTAGAGAAACAGAACTGGCTAAAAAAGGACAGAATTTTGGCTGATCTAGATACCATGAGACACAAAATGAGACAGTTAAAAGGTCAGTATGAACTATATCAAGCATAACCATATTTAATTCAAAATGTAGCCCCAAATTGCTAATGGTTATTTTCTACCATTAGATACCAAGTGTTTAAAGAGTACTATATAAATATTGTTTTACAGAAATCATTTGAGCAAAGTCTAAAACCTAATAATATATCTTTTGGTCTGATTTTATATCTGTAAATTTTATATTAAAATGAATATCAAATGACTTATGCATACGTCTTAAAAATTAAAAATTAGGAGGATACCTGGGCAAGAGAAACTACCTCATTGTTTTTGAAATAATCCCTCAACAGACGTTTTGTGGGCTTCAGAATTAATCTTTAAACAAACCTTGCTGTCATTCCTTGGGTATTGCTGGGGAAGAAGTTTTTTTTTTGTTTTTTTTTTTGTTTTTTTTTTTTTTAAGTAATCTGAATGAGGAAGTACTAAAATCTTCAGAAGTCAGTGTCAGTAACTTAAAATGACTCCTTTTTATACAGCATAAGACATGCTATTCACAGTCAAAGTGATCAATTATTGGTCTCCTTCTTCCATTCTCTTTAACACAGAATCTTAGGTTTCTGACCGTATACTATTCCCAGGACTTGAGATACAAATGATTCTTTGGGGAGAAACAATGTACTATGGACTTGAGTCTAGGAAGGAACACATTTCAAACTCAGTAATTGCCATAGCAGAATTTCAACTCCTGATGCTGTCTTGTGTTAAAAGCATATGAATCTTGCTTCAATAAATAGCAGAACTAGTCCTAACTGCATTAGACTTAACTGTGGTTTGCAATGGCTATTACCCAGTTCTTACCAAAAGAAGAATTGGGTGTAAGTGAAAATAATGACTACTACTAACTTCTACCACTCCTACTGCTAGACATTTTCACTTGAATGTTCCATGGACATTTCCAAAACTACAACTGTCATACTACCCCAACACCAATGCCTCCTTTGTTTCTGCTAGTAGAGGGTTCTACTACCATCTACCCAGGTGTTCCTCCTCAAAAACCTGGAAGTCATTCTTGGCATCTCCCTCTCTCTCACCTTCCCCAAGCAAATATTCAGTAAGCCTTGTCACTTTGAATCTGTTAAGTTGATCTCAAATGATTCTAACTCTCTCCATCTATATATCATTATCCAAGTTCAAGCTACCATCATCTATATATTCCTTGGGACCACTGGAACAGTTTTCTAACTGGTCTCCCTGCTTCCATCTTGACAGCGGTTTCCATTCTAGAAATAATGGTGACATTCTGAAGTTGAAGTTATCATACAAAAATGCGAAGGTATTATGATACTCCAGGCACAAAATCTTGCAAGGTTTCCTATTATCTTTAGGACAAATCCTTGAAACTCCTCAGCGTGGCCCTTTATAATCTTGTTCTCTGTAAGTTTCTGTTTCTCCTTGTCCACTACACTTCATACATTTTAGCTTTCTTTTAGCTCCCCAGACATACCATGCGCTTTCTTAACTCTGAGCTTTCGGCACATTTTAGTTCCCTCTACCTCAAAGTTTTCCCTCTCCTGTCCTGTTAGGTCGCTCCTACTCATTCTGTGTTTTTAAGGTTACTTGTTACTTCTTTCCTGAAGCCTTCCTCAGCATTCCAAGCCTAGGGTAATGTGGTTTATCCCACTTTGAACTTCCCCTCCAATAGTCATCATCACATTATTATGATTACCCATTTATGTGACAGTCTTTCCTATGTTAGATTATACATTCTATACCCTTCTCATTTGTTCTCTGAATAGTTGTAGAATGACTGATTTAAAGAATAAATGGTATTCCCCTTCCTGTGTCCATGTGATCTCATTGTTCAATTCCCACCTATGAGTGAGAATATGCGGTGTTTGGTTTTTTGTTCTTGCGATAGTTTACTGAGAAAGATGGTTTCCAGTTTCATCCATGTCCCTACAAAGGACATGAACTCATCATTTTTTATGGCTGCATAGTATTCCATGGTGTATATGTGCCACATTTTCTTAATCCAGTCTATGATTGTTGGACATTTGGGTTGGTTCCAAGTCTTTGCTATTGTGAATAGTGCCGCAATAAACATACATGTGCATGTGGACTGTGGTGGGGAGTGGGGAGGGGGGAGGGATAGCATTGGGAGATATACCTAATGCTAGATGACGAGTTAGTGGGTGCAGCGCACCAGCATGGCACATGTATACATATGTAACTAACCTGCACAATGTGCACATGTACCCTAAAACTTAAAGTATAATAAAAAAAAATAAAAAAAAATAATAATAAAATAAAATAAAATAAAAAATAAATAAATAAATTAAAAAAAAAAAGAATAAATGGAACTGCAACCATTCGCTCCAGGGAGTTTTCTAAGCTGTATTCCTGTACCAAGTTAAATACTGAAAATAGCACCTGGTATGGCTGCCTTTATTAAATTCTGATTTTATATTGTCTTCAGTTTTTATTACAATTAAGTATTCAATTTTTTTTTTTTTTTTTTGAGACGGAGTCTTGTTCTGTCGCCCAGGCTGGAGTGCAGCGGTGCGATCTCAGCTCACTGCAAGCTCCGCCTCCCGGGTTCACGCCATTCTCCTGTCTCAGCCTCCTGAGTAGCTGGGACTACAGGCACCCACTACCAAGTCCGGCTAATTTTTTCATACTTTTAGTAGAGAGGGGGTTTCACCGTGTTAGCCAGGATGGTCTTGATCTCCTGACCTTGTGATCTGCCCGCCTCGGCCTCCCAAAGTGCTGGGATTACAGGCATGAGCCACTGTGCCCGGCCAAGTATTTTAAAAATTTTAAGTTAATTTGTCATCATCTACAATACCACTGTTTAAAACTCTGTATTTGGTCAGTGATGTCCATTCTGGAGGGATCCTTTGATGTGGTTTCCCTTAGAATTGAGTGCTAACATAAATCATGTCTCTATTGACAAAGTGGTATGTTTTCTGCTATTAAATATAAATTCAACACATGCTTATAAAACATTTACCCTCATGAAGGCCTTTTTCTAGCTGGTGAGATTATGAGGATAAATAAGAACAAGTCTTAGTTAACTGCAAGGCCTATAAGATTGTGAGCTTCCTCAGGGTTGGCTAAAACAGGAGGTATGAATAGTTGCTAAATCAGCTATTCTATATTATAGCCATTGGTAATTGCAACAAGCATTTATTGAGCATATGCTATGTACAAACCACTGTGCTAGGCTGATTTTACATTTCATTGGTAAGCATGAACATTGCTAACATTAATCATAATACTAGTAATTACTTTGTTGGGTTTCCATGATTAAGTAACAAATGTCAAATCTTTACTACATGGTTAGTATATAACAAATACTCAATAAATATTGGTGTAAGGATTCCTGAAAAGGCAACTCGTTTACCCACTTGGGGTTATAAAACTGATAAATAAGTAAAACGCAGGAATGGCAGATCAGGCTAAATGATCAGTGTTACATGTAAAGGCAATGTTGGAGCATTTAATTTAGTGTGAAAGCGAAATAAGTCTGCTAACTGAAACCCCAGATTGGGTGGGCTTACCCTTGCAGACACAGGTGATTCTGAATAAGGGTGGGCCTCCCAATAAGACAGCGAATGGGGAGAGCTGTCCGGGCAAGACTCATCCCATGAAAAAACAGCAAAGCACTTGTGTTCTCTAGTTTCTAAGAGAAACAATGGGCCAAGAATCCCCAGCTTATTTTCCCCAATTTCCAATCAGAAAAATAATCTGCAATATCAATGGAGCTCCATCCTCAAAATGAAACAATAGGACTAGGGAAGAGGCATGCCTCATTAATAGTTAGCTATTATAATTACTATCCCCTGATCTCATGTGAAATAAAACAGGATATATGGGAAAATGTAATAAGAAAATAAAAAACAATTCGTTCAATACATTATTGCATGGTTTCAATTTATGTTATTCATACCTATGTAAATAATAGTTTATCATAAAAACCTTTCCCCAAACTAAAATCTTTTGTGATGACATTATGTCTCTTCATGAAAATTATAGCGCAAATGCATTCATTTTCTTAAGACCGTTAGAAGCAAGTTGACAAAAAATGCATAATGTTTTTTCCTGTTTTCTATACTCAATCCCTAGCTCTCAGCAGTATAAATGATAAACTATTGCTGAACTCTCTGTAGTTGAGCAAAATTTTAGTGTTCGAAATGCATTCTAAATAAAATATTTGTTGAAATGTTATTTATAAAAATTTATGGGCCATAAATTAATGTTATCTGCACTCTATAAATAGAGTTGGGTAAAAACTATATTTAGTATAAATTTGTGTTACGTATTTGTGAGGTGCCACCATGGTCTTCTCCAAAGTGCATTGCTTAATGGCATTGTCACTGTAACTCATTGACTGATTGATTCAATTATGTTTTCTTCACATCCATAAATTGCATATAACTGCTTATTAGGGATATAATAAGCATTTCTGGTTTCCCTGAAAAGTCATTGTTGCCATTTATTTTTATTGCTGGATCTATTTCCATAAACTTGAGCTAGAAGAGCACAAGTGCTTTATACTCTATAAGTACCAGATTATTTTCAGTTTTGTTTGAGTCATGGTCTGAAAATCTTCACATTAAGATTATGTTGGTAACAAAATTGAGACTCAATTTCATTTTAGTAATTCTATTGTTTTATGAACCTAAGTGTTACTCTCTCTAAGAAGCCTTCTGTTGTGCCTCAGACTAGGTTAGCAACTCCTGTTAGGAGCTGTTATAGATCTTGTGCTTTCCCGGTGCAGCCCAACTGCAATCCACTATTGGTATAATCATTTCCTTGATGTCTGCCTTCCCGACCAAACTTGAGGCAGGAACTCATTCTCCAACATGTTTGTGCTTGCATTATCCAACACAACACCTCACCCATAGCTGTTGCTCAATATAGGTTTTTGGAAAGAAGATACAAGAGAAAGCATTATTTTTACTTAATAAGCTTAGAGATCAATATGAAATGCGGGCTGAGTATATCTTCAACACAGAAAAAGAAAACAATTTCATAAGTGTGACTTTTTAAACCTCTTTTATAACTATTTTAAGTGGTCTAGTGGAAAGAACACATAAATTGGAATCACCACACTTATTAAATTGTGCCTGTGATTCTTTAGAATACAGTATTCCAATAAATATTTTCTCTTACTACAGCTTCCTAACAGCATAAAGGGCACAGCAGAGGTGTCAGAAGCTAATCGTGCTCGCAGGGTATTATTAGATAGAAAAAAAAAAATTCCTGTCTCTTGGGTTAATATTATTTTAGAAATACTTAATCCCCAGGCTGCTAAGCTAATTGTAGGGGAAAGGCTTATTATTAGTAAAGAGAAC
The DNA here is from genome assembly GCF_029289425.2 of Pan paniscus. Lineage (NCBI taxonomy): Eukaryota > Metazoa > Chordata > Mammalia > Primates > Hominidae > Pan > Pan paniscus. Next base: position 33,113,568 of record NC_073258.2, on the reverse strand, counting down.
AAAACATATGTTCCAAGACTAGAAGGATGATAGGGGCTATATATGGTCATGAATTCTATTTGACTAAATTACTGCTGAACCATATCATGGATGCAAGGCTGGGGCCAGTGTGGAAATCAGCATGTTATCTTCCTCTTCTACCTGTAGAGTATGTATATGAATCCTGGCTATTTAAAGCCTGAAGCTCCCATATGAAAGAGGTATTGTTAGATATTATTACCTTAGGCATCTTTGCTTTTATGATATATTTAGTATTTTAGCTTATGCTCCTGTGTGGAACAATTTATACATAGAGAGCCAAATCAGTTTATTTGAAATCTGAAAGCCTATCATCAGAAACAAAATTTCTAGAGACTTGTTTCCTCAGGGCGGCGAGTAGCGGCATGTCAGCCAGCCACCATGGTTCCTACCAAGAGCCCTGTGCAGCCCGTGGTGGTTGAAGGAGGCTGGACCGAACAGACTCAACAGGAAATTAAACTCATGGAACTTATAAGACATACAGAGGTATGTTCTTTGGGATTCTGGACATTAAAGACTCTGCCCTTTTTATGAGTATTTAAAAGTACAATATTGAATTTTAAAATGATACTGTTAATATATTCTCAGCATCTGATCAGTTATGACCATATAAGCATATGCCAAGCATTGAGTTGGCATTTGGAGAGTAGCTGTCTAAAAGACAGCCAGCTCATATGAGGGTCTGTTTTGTTTGAATGGAGACTGGAAATTATGACCTTAGCAAAGAAGAGAAAAAGGCCCAGTGGATATGTACAAAGGTAATTGTAATAATTGTAGTCATGTTGAGCCTTCTGGCTTCATTGCTCATTACTCCTAAGGGCATGTCTCAATATGTAAAAAGAGCAAGGAGTAAAATACTAATTGCAATGGAGACATTCAGAAGTGAAGAATTAAAGAAGTGGTTTCAGTCCAATTGGTTAATCAGTCAGGATTGCCAGACATAAAAAAGTCGAAAAGATAAAGGTCAGCTGTTGAGAGAGGACCGGGGAGAGAGACCAGGGAAAACTTTTTTGCTTTGTGAAGTTTTTCATCAAAATGATATGTTCCTATTTAGTAAGATTTCTCAAATTCATGAAATGTGTTCAATCTAAATCTTAGGCACGTGCCCAAGTCAAGGTTACTAGAACAAAAGGAATTGACATCCCTAGAAATATGACTTCGTGCCAAGCTAAGAAGGATAAATCACTGACCAGGGAATGAATGCAAAGCATTGAACTAGGACATGCTTGAAGTAGAATAAAAAGCTGCCTGGCAGGGATCTGGCAAAGTATAAGGGTGGATGCTGTATTTTAAAAGACAGCAAGTAAGGACTGAAACAACACTCATGTATACTCTTGTCTGCATTTCTTGGTTAGAGGAAATGATGTGATTCTAATAAAAAACTCATTTGTTAGATGCAGAGAAATCTCTCAGTAGGAGAAACATCATGCAAAAGTCCAAAAATACTTCTCTCTGCATTTCTTCACATTATAAATGAAAGTTAAGTGCTTTGCCAAAATGAGTGCCTTATTATTATTATTATTCTAATGATTGTTATTGCCTTTAGCGTTTCATTGAAGCAAGGGGAATTTACCAGAGTCAGTGACAAGAGAGGCTAATGTACTTAATAGTTACTTCCTAAAATTTTTTCCATATAATTTATTAATTACAAGATATATCTGGATTTTATCACATTCTTCACAAACACTATCCAGACAGTTCTCTAAACACAACATTCTCTGGACTTTTCTTGACAGGCACACCTTTCTGAAATCCAAGAAATGGAATCCAAAATAAATTTTCCAATTGCAACCAAACGTATAGCAGTCAAGCCGAGCAACCTGTATAAGCAGCCCAACACAAAACGAGTGTGGATTTATCTAAATGGAGGCAGACCTGAAGATGGCACTTATGCCTGGGGCAAAACTATTTCAGAGGTAAATCTAGTGTGAAAGGAGTGTTTCATAGGCCTGAGTTTGAATCCCAGCTCCGATATTTCTAGATTGTTTGGTCAAGCAAATTACTTCTATGAACCTCATTTTCTTGTCCATAAAATAGTAACAGTACTTTCCTCATAGGATTGATCTCATGATTGAATGAACTTGAATGTGTGAATGTGTGAAAATGTGAAGTTCAATGCTGTCTGACATAGATGTGAATCTGAATAGGACACTTGTCCAGCAGAGAACAGTGCCAGTTCAACCCACTCCTACCAAAGAGTAAAATCTAAACTTTAAAATAATTTTCCTCATCCATTTTATCTTATTATTATTATATTATTTATTTATTTGAGACAGAGTCTCACTCTGTCACCCAGGCTGGAGTGCAGTGGCATGTGTCCTTATCCATTTTAAATCCAGTTCACAAGAGTAACTTTTTTTACCCACCACGAATCATTTACTAGATATGTTCTGTCTAAGAGAAACAGTGGTACTCATTAGAGAAAGCCTATCATATTCTTATTACCCAGAGTCCTAGAGCTCTCAGAATTCTCACTTCCCAAAGTTAAAGTATTGACTAAGGAAAGAGGATTAACAGTTCATTTTTGGTTTGTAATTTCAGGGATGAAATTCTGACATTTTTTCTTAATATTTAAATGAAGACTTTAGGCACATAATAAATGAATTTGGGTAGTCTCTTTAAAAGTCTTATCTGTTGCAATGATGTCTTAAATAGTAGTTTGTCTTTTTTATTTTGTGAAATGTTTTCATGAATTTTTCTGGGACAAGTGAAAGTCATATAGAGATGTTGGTGGTGGTGGGGGGTGTGGAAAGGCAAGATACTATAATAGACTGGCTTGGAGAAGTTCATGGAGGCTGGTGAGGGCACATAGAGTAGCAGGGCCACCTGAGATGGTTCTGCCCCTGGATATTAATCCAGTTACAAAGTGTAAGGGAGACCACTCTTCTTTGACAGGGAGTTTGCTTAAGAATGGTGACAGCAATTTCATATCAGAAGTTGACAACCAATTTGTTGTACTTCAGAAATAAGAGATTAAAATATGAAAAATGTATACCCCAAATTAGGAATACAAGTAAAGGATCTTCATACATGTAGGGAAAAAAGGAAAGTGATTTTTAAAAAAGATAGTGAAAGCTTTTTCAGAAGAGAGCTACCTAGAAAAAGCACTATAACAAAGCTGAAATGTCTTTTCCTTGCTTGTTCTTTCAAAAATCAAGAGTTCATGTTGTAGATGCTAAGTGTTAAAATGCACTTAAGTATTGCACCTAGAACTGATAAATTTCTGAGAGAATAGGCAATGAGTAATAAATGGGTAAAGGGTAGAGCTGAGACAATGGGGGAAGATAGCCTATCAGATTCAGGGTAGAAAAAACTTACAATAACTTTGATGAAGAATACTTATATCTATATCTAACTGGGGGATGACTTTTTGATTTATGTGACTCTGGTGTAGCATAGAAAAGGCATTTCATAACTCTTATTCCATGATCATATAATTTTTATGAGCTTTATATATGAAGAGCCCTATTCTAGATGCTGTAAATTATTTTTCTAATTTATGTCTGTGGAAATATTTTTGTAAACTTAATAGTGCTATATAATTGACAGCTTAACATCAATAGTCGTAAGTAGCAGTAGAGTCTGTGGTATCTTTAAATTAATATGTCAAATTGACAGAGTTTTAAAAAACTGTACCCAAGGTTTACTTGGGAATGTAGAGAAATGGGCACTCTGGAAGTACAACTCTTTGGAAGACAATTTGGCTGTACATATCATAAGAAAGTACATATCAAAGCAGAACTTGATCCCAAGGATATTTTAATGAACCTAGGCAACAACTATTTATTAAGAATATTTATTACAAGCCTATTTCTAACAGAGCTAGATTATGAATAATTTAAAACCTCATCAATAGGGAGTTGATTAAATGAATTATATAGCACATAGGATGAAATACAGTAATTCAAAATTACCTTTTTGAAATAATAATAAAGATGTTTAAGATATACTTAGTGAAAGAAGCATTATGTAAAGCATGTGGAGTTAAGTTCTGCACACATATATGTACAGATATAGAAAAAAGACTAGAATGATTTTATTAGGTGGCCATATTATGGGAGACATTTATTTTTCTTTCTTGCATGTTTTCCTATGTGTTCTATATTTTTTACGGTAAGTCCAGATTTTTTTAATAAGGAAAAGTTGTATGATAGGGAAGCTGATATTCCTCTGAGAGAAGTACTAATAGAATGTGATAAATGTAAAATTAGCAGTGAAGGCAGGAATCTCAGCTGAGAAAAGTGGAGCACAGTACCCACCTAGGGTGGCAGACAAGGCTCTACAGAGGAATCAATCAGGAACTCTGATGGAACTTGAGAAATGGAGAAGATTCAACACCTTAAGCAGAAAAAGCGTTAGCAAGGATTAGGGACACCCATGTAAATATAGGTGTTGGAATTCATAAAGTGTATTAAATAGGTGCCCCATGGACAGAGAAATTGGAAGAGATAGATGTGACCAGAAAGATTGTTTAAAAGCGTATGATAGACCCCATATACATATGTATTAGTTTTCTCAGTCAGCCATAACAAAATACTAGACTGAGTATTAAACAGCAGAAACAACAGAAGTTGATTTTCTCACAGTTCTGGAGGCTGGATGTCCAAGATCAAGGTGCCAGCCGGGTTTGTTTCTGGTGAGGCCTCCCTTTTTGGCTTACAGACAGCCACCTCCTTGCTGTGTTCACACATATCCTTTCCTTTGTGTGCATGTGGAGAGAGAAAGAACCCTGGCGTCTCTTCTTTTTCTTGTATATAAAGAAACCAGTCCCACTGGAATAGGGCTCCACCCTTATGGCTTTATTTAACCTTAATTACCTCCTTAAAGGCTCTATCTTCGAATATAGTCACAGTAGGGGTTAGGGCTTAACCATGAATTTGGAGTGGACACAGTTTAGTCCATAACACTATCCTAAACTCAAGTGCTTGAACCACTACTTGCCTGTAAATAAAGAAATGGCATGGTGAAAACAATGTTTTGGGAAGATTAATGTGGCCTAGATGTGTAAAAGGACACTTAGAGAATGTCTAGAAACTTCGAATCTCTTCCTTTTCCTTTTCCATGCTGTGTATTTTTGTCTTTAGGGGCTTGCATGCGATTCTTTGTCATCAGTTAGGAATGTATCCTTTCACACTGTCAGGCTGTATAAAATACCTCTGGAGGATGGACTGTGTGTGAGAAATGAACAGGCAGCAGGAAGGGTAGGGTTTGGATTTCACTGGGGGTGTCTGGCTAATGACGCTGACTCCAAAGAAGCTCAGAGTTTCAGTGTTTGAGACTTTTGCTGGAAGAATGAGAAACAGAGCACATTTCAAAGTGCTTCTCTATACCTTCTATAATGAAACCCCCAGATGGTATTTGAATCCCATCCAATGTGGACTTTCTCTCAACTGCTTTCACTGCTGTGGCTATTCTGGATGATTTAGCCATGTTCTTCCCACCCACTCTTTGAACATTGCTAGACTTACTCTCATCTCCAACTGTTGTCGGCTCATCAGTCATCAATGCACCAAGGCGGCTCTCTCTCCAGGGTTAGTGGCTCTTTCTGCAGGACCAGCATCTTTCTCTGATTTATGATTGCCTGTGCCCCTCCTTCTATGGTCCTGAAGCGTTTGTCTTCTCCCATTCCTGCAGCAGCTCTCTAATTCTACAGAGTCTCAAAATCAGAGTGTTCTTCCTTGGCCTAGGAATGGTTCTGAATGCATGAGCAGAAGCTCAAGGAATGAAAAAGAGGTCCTTCTTATTTGGATAGGCAAGTACCTCACGCTCACAGGGAGTGTGCAATAGTTCCATGATGCCCATGTGCCCCACCTGAGGAGACCTGGTCTATGAAAACAAAACTCAGAAAATAGACTGTGGGTGAGCAATTATTATAGAACAGTGTTTCTTCATCATGAACTTTGTTATTGCAAAAACATTTAATTTATAGTATACACTTTAAAGAGGATACTGGAGTAAATTTAGATACATTTGAAAAACAGAATTAAGAATGTCTCTTTTGTTTTGTTTTGTTTTTTGTTTGTTTCTTTTTGACACGGAGTTTCGCTTTTGTTGCCCAGGCTGGAGTGCAATGGCGCTATCTTAGCTCACTGAAACCTCCGCCTCCTGGGTTCAAGCGATTCTCCTGCCTCAGCCTTCCGAGTAGCTGGGATTACAGGCATGTGCCACCACACCTGGCTAATTTTGTATTTTTAGTAGAGATGGGGTTTCTCCATGTTGGTCAGGCTGGTCTCGAACTCCCGACCTCAGGTGATCCACCCGCCTCGGCCTCCCAAAGTGCTGGGATTACAGGCGTGAGCCACCGTGCCCAGCCTAAGAATGTCTTTAAAGGTCATAATATGACTAGATATCTTAGAACCTAATTGTACTGAAAACGTCTATTTTTTTCTTTTTAACTCATCTGTATTTGTTACATTCTTTTAGAGCAGAATGTGACTTGGGCACTACATTTCCAGGCACAAGCCTCACTGAGTTACTTTTTGAACAGCTTTACAAGATGCATAGGTAGGCCTGTAATTTTGCTCCTCTAAACAATCTTGTTTCTCTTTCTTTCTCTCCCTTCCTTCCTCTTTCTTTCTTTCTTTCTTTCTTTCTGCCTCTCTCTCTCTTTATTTCTTTCTTTTTTTTTTGACGGAACTTTGCTGTTGTTGCCCAGGCTGGAGTGCAATGGCATGATCTCAGCTCACTGCAACCTCCACCTTCTGGGTTCAAGTGATTCTCCTGCCTCCCAAGTAGCTGGGACTACAGGCTTGCACCACAATGCCTGGCTAATTTTGTCTTTATAGTAGACATGAGGTTTCACCATGTTGGTCAGGTTGGTCTCAGACTCCTGACCTCAAGTGATCCCCCCGCCTTGGCCTCCCAAAGTGTTGGGATTGCAGGTATGAGCCACCACACCTGGCCAAACAATACTTTTCTTTGAGAAATAAGCCCTGTGGAGAGTTACGTTAAGTTGCTTCTGTTTAACATACTTATTTCTAGTGGACTAGTACGTGCAGAATTGGCAACCACAGGGTATGGAAAGTTTAAAAAGTAGATCCTAGAAGACTAACAAATACCTTACTTCTAGACATCAAGGTATATTTCAGAACACTTCAATGCCAACATATTTGGTCTGCTAAGGAATCTGGCTTGAACACTTTAGACCTCAAAGTTAACGTTAGGCTACATACATCTTACAGCACACATTACGTTGATCTGTTAAAAGAAGCCAATTTAAAACTAAAAAAGCATTACTAACCTGCTTTAGTGCCTAAAGCATCACAGCATCGCAAGTAGAAGTTGAAAGATATCTTATCTTTCCCTTAAAGGAGTTGTTGTCATGCCTTACATCTCTTTTTAATGTTAACCAAAATAAAGGAAAAAAGTCATTGAAAATATATTATCAGAGAGAATGAAGATAAAATATTGAACATGAATACAAGTCGTTCTTCAGCCAGAGCTTAGTCTATTTCTTCCATGCATGATGTGTCATTATCTCCTTCAAGGGACAGCATTTCATCAGTTACAACAGAGAAAATGCTTTATTTTCATATTTAATTTATTTTTGCTAAATTTATTGACTTTACATACAAATAGGTCTTAGGAGAAACCAAGTAAAATAACCATAGATTGAATTTATATTTTGCCTTTAAAGTATGTTTTAGTTAAATTATTTATATATTTTTTTCTGTTTGTAAGTAGAAAACGTGATCTCTATAGAATAGTGACATTTTAGTGGTAAAGAAAAATATAAGAAATATGTCTTTGTGGGATCTTTTCAAACTACATAAATTTCTCTCAGATGCCTATCTCTACATAGCTCCTCATTTTTCCCACTCCAGATAGAAACTCAACTGCCATACCCTTTGGTTTCCTTGGAGTAGAAAAAAAAATAGTGACTGCTATGGATTGAATTGTGCCCCAAAATTTATGTTGAAGACACAAACCCCAGTGTGACTATATTTGAAGATAAGGCTTTTAGTTGGTAATTAAGGTTAAATGAGGTCTTAAGGGTGGAACATTAATCCAATAGAATTAGTGGCCTTATAAGTAGAGGAAGAGAGAGGGAGACCTCTTTCTCTCTGCCATATTAGGACACAACAAGGAGATGGCTGTCTACAAGTTAGAAAATGAGTCCTCACCAGGAACTGAATCTGCTGGCACCTTGATCTTCAACTTCCCAGACTCCAGAACTGCAAGAAATAAATTCTCATTGTTTAAGCCACCCAGTCTGTGGCAGCCTGAGCAGACCAAAGTAGTGACTATTATTATAGAGAATTTAGAAAAATAATAAAATAAAACCATATGAATCTACTGCAATCTCTTTTTGAAAATGATCTCTATGAATTTTTTTATTATCTTAATAACATTTATTCTGTTTTCTATTTAGGAAACAGCATGTAGTCATTGTATTAAAATTAGAAAAAGGATGAAAGCACCAAGAAGGAAATGAAAATTACATCATCCACGAATAACTAGTTATTACAATTTTAGTGTATATATTTCTAAACAATGATAATTTTTTTTTCCTTTCTGATCATAGTAGATCACACGTATATACAATTTTACAAGTTGGTCTGTTCACTTATTGCGACTTTTTCCCCATATAATTTAACATTCTTAAAAAAAACATTATTTTCAACGGCATCATAACCTTCTATCAAATTGATGTATTGTTTATTCATCCAGTTTTCTATTATTTGCCAGTTTGGTTGTTCTTAATTTTTTGCTATTATGAAGAGTGCTGCAATGAACATATTGATACATCAGTCTATATTTATTTTCTGATTATTTTCCTTAAGTAAATTCCTAGAGGGATTGCTAGGTCATGTTAATAAACATGCCTGAGAATTTTGATACCTGTCACCAAATTGTTTTCTAGGAATGTTTCAAGAATTTATACTCCCATAGGTAGATATTGAGAATTCTCATCCATCCACCTGTTGTATATGTGAAGATATCAACAGCACTGCAACAAAATTTAAAAACATATTTACAGGTTCGACAGAAGAAAAATGTTATACCCATATTTCAATTTATATATTTTTAATTACTTGTTGAGGTGAATTTGATTTGTTTTGTGTTATCACTTATTGGTTATCTCTCCGTTCCCTAAGTCTTTTGCTATTTTTCTATTATATATATTTTTCATATTGATAAAAGCTTTTTATTAAGTAGTAAGGGTATTACATGTAACTTTATTAGATTTGTTGTAAGAAATTTCCAATTTACTATTGTGTCTATGGAGTTTTTTAATGTATAGAAAGTAATACATTTTATAAGTTTATTCATTGCTCTTAATGTTCAGATAGTCCTTTATCATTCTGAGGTCATATAAAGATTCACCTGCTTTTTCATCTAATTTTTTTGCAGTTGTGTTTTTCTCTTACTTTTCCTTTTTTTTTCCTTTTTCTGGTGTAAAATTTGAGTGAAGCTATTTTCTCTGCTTTATTTGTTTGCTTAAAATTATCTCAGCTCTATTCACTGACTAATATTTTTTTCCCTCCCCTCTGAGTTGGAATACCAATGTTATGCTAAAATCTTACATATACTAGCTTCTGCTTTTAAGTTATGTAAAGTATGTATTACTTTTTAAATTATATAGATTTATATTTTAATGTCTTAAAGAAGTTGCTCATTGTTGCACTTTGTGGTCAGATTTTACTTGAATATTCTTGCCTGTTGATTTTTAAAGATGAATTTTGGAATTACAGTTTGACATCATAAAATCATCCTATAGGATTTTGACTGAAGTTGTATTAGACTATTAATTAATTTCCTAAGAATTTACACCTTTTACATTATTCAATTTCTACAACTAGGCTGTGGTATTCTTTTATTTTTATATTTTTTACATATACTAAAATATGCTTATTTTAATATATGTAAAAAAGACTTATGTATACTTTTTTCTTGTCCATCAGCAAAATTTTATAGTTTTTTTGTTTACAAGGGTCTTAGATTTTTAAATAATTGTTATTTCTAGTTGATCTTTGTTTTGGGGATAGATTTTCCCCCAGTGTATTTTCAAAATGCCTATTTTCAGTGAACAGATAAACTATTAATATTTTAACATTTATTTTGTATTTGGACACTTTGCTTTTATTTTTGTTAATTTCTTATTTGATTCACCTAAGTTTTCTAAGAATGAAGTCGTATTAAATTCACATGATGGTGATTTTGCTTACTCCTTTAAAGGAACTGTTTCTCTTATTTTGATTTTATGTTTTATTGCGTTGCTTATAATCATAAAAAAATTCATAACAACAAAAAGAGAGGAAAACATCTTTTATCTTCATGAATGATAAGAAAGAAGGCCGAGTATATTGGCCCATGTCTGTAATCTCAACACTTTGGGAGGCTGAGGTGGGGGGATTGATTGAACCCAGGTGTTTGAGACCAGCCTGGGCAACATGGTGAAACCCTGTATCTACAAAAACGAAAATTAGCTGGACATGGTGGTGCACGCCTGTAGTCCCAGATACTTGGGAGACTGAGATGGAAGGATCACCTGAGCCTAGGGAAGTCGAGGCTTCATTACAAACCCTGATCATGCCACTGCACTCCAGCCTAGGTGACAGAGTGAGACCCTGTCTCAAAAAAAAAAAAAAAAAAAAAAAAAGATGAGAAAGAATGCTTTGGTTTTCTTTTTCTTGCCCACCTCCTTTTTTGGTCGTTTCACATTTTTTTTTCTCTATGAAGACTTATTGTTAAAGTTTTAATTCATCTATTTTCTGATTACTTTTGTAGCAAGTGTATGATGTTCTGATAGTCTTAGTGCTTAACATTAGTCATTTTATATTATGACTTTCCCATAGTCAAGAAATTTGATTCATTTCTTAATAATCTGAAATATTTGTGTGTGATACGTCTTCTGAGGTTTTGTATACTGGAGGACATCATTTGCTTCTTTTAACCATAAATTGTAACTTGGCTGGATATAGAATTCTTATATTAAAATCTTTTCCCCTAAAAACTTCATAACTTCATAGATTTTGCTTCATTTTCTTTGGTATTCAGTGTTACAGAAAACAAAGTGTAAATGTAACTGAATTTTTCTCCCATGCTTGAAATCCACACTTTTTGCTTTGTAATATTTAAATCTTAGTCATATTGTTCGTAAACTTTGCCTTATCCTAGGTCAGCTTACTTTATCTGAAGACATGGATCTTTATTTGGAGCAGGAAAGTTTTCTTCTATTTTTTGATAATTGCTTAAGGTTAATGTATTCTAGATTCCTCTCCAGTAACACCAATAATGTATAGGTTTAATATCTGATGTCTTGACATTATAGATGTTTGACTTTTCTCTCTCATACACTTGGTCTCTTTTCCTTTTTCTGTATCCTGTGAGATCTTCTCCACCTAGTCTGCCCTAATACTGATTTGAATTTCTGTAATATTGAGTCTTTTTTCTTTCTTACCTTCTCTCCTCTTGTCATTCAGCTCTCTCTTCATCCTCACTTGAAACCCTATTTCTTCTCTCACTAGCAGCTATACAACTTTGGTTATTATATTTAACCTCTTTGTTCTCCATTTTTCTCATCAACAAAAGGTGGATACTAATTATTTCCACAGAACAAAATTAGATTGTTCTTGAGAACTTTTAGAAAAATACCCAGTCCCTAGAGATGTGTCAATATGTTTTAATCAGTATTACTGTTATCAGCAGCCTCAGCATCTCTCCTGTATCTGAGCAATACTCCTTTCCTTTAAGCTGTGGTTGTCTCGTTTCTGTGTGTATCTGTGAGTATATTTATGGAAGTCATATTTTTTGAATTTGGGGGTAACACAACACAGATACTTTTGAAAATGTACTCCTGCTGTAAATCTTTTTCGAAATCTTCACCTTGAGTACAATGTACCCTTTTTTTATGTTGTAGAATATTTTCATTAGCTTTACATTGTTGCTATTGTTGATTTTTCTATTTATATTTCCTTGTACAAGGAGAGATCTTTTGATAACAGACAGAATAGATTAGTTCTCTTTGGTCACCCTAGACATCTACTTGGGAGCTGTCAGAATCCTCCCTCAATGGTAGGTTGAAGGATTGGTTTGTATGCAGAGTATTTAATCAAATTGCTTCTGACTGGATGGTATTTGGCAGGAGTAGGGCTGCATTTAACCAACATGGCACATGTATACATATGTAACAAACCTGCACATTGTGCACATGTACCCTAGAACTTAAAGTATGATTTAAAAATATATAAAAATAAATAAAAATAAAATAATTTAATTATCATTGAAAAAAGACTACTCTCCTGTTGGTCCTCTCTGATTATCCTATTCTATAGAGGGGAATATATTTTTGGATAATTTGAATTATTATTAAATTCAATCCACTCATCCCTTACTCAAAATACTGGGTGAAAAGCTGCGCTTTTTGAACTGCATCGCCCCATCACTCTTCTTGTCTTGGCTCATATTCCTGATGCATTTGCCAGATGCAAGGTGTCATCACATGCCCAGCCCTGACCCCTGCCATTCTGCCTTGTTGTGAGTTGTAGCATCTAAACAGATCTATAAACAGAGGTATTGATGGTGATTTGGAGGGCTGATGTGGACTTGGCACCTGCATTTTGGGGGAACAGGCTTTTGGCCCTCTAATAGGTGAAAGCCATACAGGCAGGTATGTAGAAACCTCTCACTTTCTTCCTGCTTGCTTTTATTATTTTGTCTTAAAGTTTTATTCACATTTTAATGGAATTGCCTTCAAGGGTCTGGCAGCATGTTGACTAATCTTTCTAGTACCATTGACACTGTATCTCTACATGTGTTTTTATGAGTAAGTATTCAAGATAAATTGAGAGAAGTTTAATAAGGCCTCTCTAGGAAGCTTTAAAATGTATCAGTTGAAAATAAAAGACTTTTTAACCATAGAATCATAGAGCCAGTGAAGTCTTAGACCAAAATTTTCATTTTATCATTGAGGAGACTCTTTTGAAGCAAAGTTACCTGTCTGAAGTAACAAAGAGGCCAGAGCCTGGGTCTCCTCACCTTTTGTCATTCAAGTTCCTTGGTCATTAAAAAAAATTGTTTTTAGCTATTTTGAGAAGTCTAGATTTTCAATCCAGTTTTTATCATATTTAGGAATTTCTTAAATAGCGAGAAGCCTTATTCCATGAAAAAATACGGAACTACAAGGTAAGCTTCACTGGAGAGTCCTGAAGCTCCTCACTGTTTAAGCACTTTAGGGAACATTTGTATGCCCTTCTTCCCATCCCTTCTATACGAATGTCTAACAGCTATCAGTGGGCAAATAATCAAACTGGGATAATAGTTTTCTCAGCAGAGTTGGTTCTTTGATACATGATCATATTGTGCCATTCCGTATTCAAATGTGGCTGTCCCTCTGTGTCTCAGCTGCTGCAAGACTGCTCCTCTCGTCTCAAAATGACCCACCCAGCTAGAGCACTGTACACCCCCAATGGAGAGCCAATTCAGTCCTGGGACGACATAGAGCGAGATATGGTCATCTGTGTGTCTATGGGACATGGTTTCAAAACCCCGAAAGGTATGCATGATAGTTTCTTTTCCATCAAGTCTTTGAAGAATTAAAGCATTCAATCTTCTCTTGGAAGAGCTTATATCCCATCACAATGATTTTTAATAATTATCCCCTCCCAAGCATTTCTACTCCATGTTATGGAAGTTAAATTTATATATTTATGTGCTGGAACCTCGTGTTAACACTGTTTGCTCTGGAGAATTCAATCGCATTTCAGTTAATCTTGAACCTTATCCAGGGGGCTTATTTGCAGAAATACTGAGAGCCTCATTTGAAGGTATTCCCCTAGTATGAACCCTGAGGAAAGTGAAGCTCCACTAATTTCCTATTTTTCAAATTACTTAAAACTTAATGTTTTATTAATAGTAATTATGTGGTTTGCAGTTTCTTTTCTTTAGTAATAAGTAAATATTTTCTAGAGTTATTATCTTGTCTATTTGTTGGTCATTTTCTTTGATAAATGACAGAAATTGAAAAGGACATATATTTGTTATTGAATGAACTCTAGTTCTTTATCCTATATATCCTGATGAAGTTAAAGCCAGTATTTGTAGGTAGGTATATATTAGCAAAGATATAATTTTCAGGAGATTCCGAAGAACACTGTTATCACTCTAAAGGAAACTAAAAGATTAGGTAGTGAATTGCCTGGCATCCCTATGTTGGTAATAGTAGATATTTTCTTTTAAGAAGTCACCATAAAATTATTATTACTATGTTGTATGTAATGTAGGCAAACCAAAAACTTCTAAAACAGTTGCAGTTCTATCTTTACATTTAGCCCAGAAGGGACAAAAGGATAGAAATGGAGACCAAAAAGTAGGGAGACGGGATTTATTAGGATGCCTAGCACTGTTCTGAGGGAAGCCACAAATATTCCTCCTGTACCATCCTACATTATGGATGAGGTGCCAGTCCTTTTATTCTTTGTTTTCTGCTGTTCCCATCACCCATCACTGCCCTTCACCCTGGCTCTTGGTGACCCTCACTACATGGGTACTTAGAAGAACACACGAATGATGAGGTTCTTATTATCAGTAAGTATTAGTCAATAGCTTTCTGTATCCCCAAAGTTTGTAGATTATAAAATAAACATAAGCTAGGCTCCTTTTCTGAGAGTTTTCAATCTAATTAAAAATATGAACACACGTGAAATAATTACAGTACAATCGAATAGTGAGCAAACATGTGTGCAGTAGGAGGTACCTTCCCAGTCCCTTCATTATCTAGGCTTAGTCTTCCATATTCCTGGGATGGGTTTCTGTTGCCTGTACCACACCTTCCTTGCAGTATTGTGTCCGTTGAGCCTGTGTGATAAATAAAGCTAAATATGCTTCAGGCAAGCTAGCCAAAAGGGTATCCAACGACAAAGAGAGATGTCGGCTGCCTTCCCAGAAACAAGCTTGTCAGCAATAAAAACTGTGACTGGAAGAGAAAAAATATTGGAAATGCAAATATTGCTCTTTCTACCATTTTCCTCCATGTTAGCTCTGTGTATCTTTGATAAAGCTATGGAGACAAATGTTCATTTTTGCATCTTCAATTCTATAAATACATAGATTACCATCGTATGAAAGTTTATTTCTTTCCTATGACAATAGGTTCCCCATGTTACCTTCATGGTGAAAGGATTAGTGGTTTCCTCCTATTGTCTCAGTTCTTTCCAATGAGCTATATATGTTCCAGGATACAGGAAATCTCTGATCGCAGAAAGTCTGATTTAGTCGTTCTTTAGAAACTTATTTTACTGTTGCCATTAAGTAAGTAATAATCATTTATTAGAAATCTAAATATTCAGAATGCTTTAAAAAATAAAAGATAGAAATGCAACTACATGCCTATACCCATTAAGGGACATTTACTTAATCATTCCACTCATGATGTTTCTGTGACCTACTGGCTTAAGTATGTAGGAAGAAAATAAAGCAGTCTGGGAGTTTCAAAAGCACTCTATGATAACTTATTTTATGCATTATAATATCAAAAAACATTTAGTATGTGAAATTAATCAAAGAATCACTTCGGGTTTTTTAAAAAATCAATTGGATTTTGCAAAACAAACCAGAAGCTATTAGAATGGCTTCTTTCACACAAACCCCTGACAAAATTAAAAGAGTGTTTTATGCCATTTGCCATAAAATCTGAACACTGTTCTCACTGCTGCTTTCTGTCTTTTCAGTGGGTGCAATTTTTAGACCAGCCCTAGGTTAGCTTCCAATTCAGGCTTTGTAATAAACCTGGAAAGAAGTCCTCTCTAGCAACTTCCATTCTCTAGCAATCCAAAGACTATTAACAATATATCTCATGTGATAAGAAGTCAAAGTTGTAATGAGAGAGCCCAGGGTGGGAGCCAAGGATTTGTGAGGGGTCTTCAAGTTTTTCATCATCCTGGACTTTTAATTATTTTCTATAACATTGACTTGTCTCTCAACTTCTTTTTTTTTTTTAAACAGAGTTAAAACAACTGATGGAGATCAGAGCAAATTATGCCAGAATCCGAAGGCAGCAGGGCCCTCAAGCCACAGACATTGTGGTGTCACCATCCACGAAGCTGCTGTCTCTGGCACATCTCCACAATTAACTCCAATCAGAACCATCGGATTTTCTGCTGAATTTTTCTGGTATAGCTATGTGCACATACTCATGTTTGTTATGACATTATGATTATTTATCTCTTTTATTTTCATGCAGTTCCCCCCTCTTTCTTTTCTGAGACAGGTTCTTGCTCTGTCGCCCAGGCTGGAGTGTAGTGGCACAATCACAGCTTACTGCAGCCTTGACCTCCCGGGGCTCACGTGATCCTCCCATCTCAGCCTCCCAAGTAAATGGGACTACAGTCATGCACCACTACACCCAGCTAATATTTATATTTTTTGTAGAGATGGGGTTTTGCCTTGTTGCCCAGGCTGGTCTTGAACTCCTGAGCTCAAGCAATCCTCCCACCTCGACATCACAAAGTGCTGGGATTGTAGGCATGAGCCACTGCACCCAGTGATCTTTTTTGAAGGTTGTTACCCTCCGCATTTTACATGAAGTGACATTTGATGCCTCAAGTTTGTTCCTGAAAGGCAACAAAACTAGACAAAATAATGCCAGCAAAATAACTATCTTCGGTGGATTTTCTTCCAAGAAAAGAAGGAAACTACTAGTCATTAGTGAAATATAATTTCACAGGATCAAATAGCTTATGTAAAATACTTGTTATATATAATCGAACATTCCATCAAACATTCCATATATGGAATAGAAAATATATTCCATATAAGGAATGTTTTGATAATACAAAAAGACTCTGACCACTAAACACTAAATTTGACCCTAGCTGACATTTTCTGGCTCAGCCACGATATTTTCCAAACCTCTGTATTAAAATCCTTAATATACTGAATACAAATGAAATGGCTGGTGGCCACCAAATGCCACACAAATCAATGCTTTCTTCTTCAATTTCTCATCAGTTTCACCTGTAGTAACAGTCCAGGACCTTTTATGGGGTACAGTTAGATTCTGTTCATGAGAGTAAAGCTTGGCAATTCCCAATATCTGCCCAGTGATCAAAAGTCATAGACTGTGTCCTCAATTCAAAAACTTAGGGAAAGGATATATGCACTATTTAAAAGAAAAATTATGGAAGGTTTATTTTTTGAAAAGAAATCAAGGGAGATCCCTAGCAATCTTAGGTATTAATCCTACAGGTAGGGAAGAATTTACAAGAAGAAGACAGAACCATTAAAAAAATAGCAGTTACAAATCAGAGTTTAGTTTCTGCTTTTGGTGAAAAATTTCCAGAGAAATGCTCTTCTTCCCAGTGTTCCTCTGAAAACCACTCACAACTCTGTATGAATATAAATTGCACTCTGGCTAGGTGTGTACAGAATGGCTCAGCTGGGCTCACTTCTCAATCCTCCACTTTAATGTGATGCAGGAAGGCAGTATATCATTTCTACTGAAGGGGGCTCTTGGTAATCGCTGCAAAAGGCCTAGTATTTACTCCCAGTCTGCAAATCAGTAGGGCTGCATGATTAAATTCCTGCTGCCTCTGACACCACTAAAAGCAAAGCACATTGAGGTGAAATTTCACATGTTACATCAACAGCAATTTGCCCTTTTACAGACATTTTCTCTATGTGTTGTGTGATGTTAGAGATGTGAAGGTATTCCAATGCAGCTGTGTGCCATATAGGAGAAAAAGATTGCATGTGACTTCTGTTTTGCCTTTTCTTTTTTTTTTTTTAAGCAAGAAAGTCAAAACAAGAAGGGTTAAGAAACTTGCTCTCTGTTGGAAAGGGAGCCAAGAGGACTCTTGCCAGTTGGGCCTCTCCCTAGAATGACTCAATCACAATCCTTCTATAGACAATTTTTTGTTTTCATTCCTTGAAAACAAAGACATCTCTCTAGGTGCAAAAGTACCTATCACTTTCCTGCCAGGGAAAAGTTGATTTGCTATGAAAATGGCATAATTTCACCCTGGATCAAATGTGCAAATTCTTGTGAAGTCGTCACTGTTGCATGTGAATACGCCTGAAGCGAAAATTGGTAATATCACACAACGCTGTATCAAGCATCAGGAGACATAAGGCAAAAGTCTTAACTGAACTTTTCTATTACTAGTAAATGGGATTTTAGATGTAATGTAACAGTCATCAACACATCACATTTTACCAGCAAGGCAGCGACACTTACTTTGTAGATGACAGCTAGCCCTGGGTATCTTGGTAGTTCATAGCCACTTTTAGCTTAGACTAAAAACAGCCCTGCTCTTTCCTTACTCTTGACCTTCCTCTTTGGTTGGCTGCAAGGTGGACTGGGGAACAGTTTCTCTACCTTCAGCAAGGAATATAGGATAAGACCATTGCAAATCTGTTCAGCCATCTAGGCTTTTAATAAATGCAGTAATTTCCTTTGGGAACATGTTTATCAAATTTGAATCAGCCTCATATATGTAAGTCAGATTTCAGTATTTTTCTATCAACTGAAAACAATTTATTATTAAATACTAAAGCAACCATCCCTAAGTCCATGGCCTACTCCAAAAATTTATTTCCTGCTAGTTCACAAACACCCTTAAGGTGATCCAGATGTTAATCAACAGTGTAGAAGCATTTGGGATTTTCCTCAGGAGAACTGAATTTTTCTGCCCACCTCTCTAGCTTTCGTAACCTGATTAAGTGTTAGGGTAAAGTTGCATGTTTCTAAGCAAGTAAACTAAAAGCAATATGCCTGAAAGTCTGGCAGTCTTTCTGAGAATAACTAACAGTATTTATAAATAAGAAGCATTTTATCTGAATGCTTATGTCAGCTTTGTAAAACAGGATATATTAGTAATGATTCAAAATGCAAAGGTAGCTTTGAAGGGCAATAACCCTAAATCTCGGTTTTTTTCCTTGATTGTTTATCATAACGAAATATTGTTTTTCTAATTAAGAAAACAAAGCAACAATCAAATGACGCAGAAGGATAAATATAAATATATTCTCTTTTGTCAGAGACTCACTTAGAAATTGTGGCTCGTGGCTGTTGAAGCATTTGTGAGCTAACCTTCAATAATAGCCCAGGTGTGCTGAGTGCCATTGAGAGATTTGTGATTCACCATGGCAGCATTTTTTTTTTTTTGCATCATTTGGAAGCGAATGATCAAAACACACAAATCTGCGTTATTCTAGTACATCACAAAATCAGATGCAAATGTCCCCAGTTACGGGAAATTTAGACTCAGTGGTGATTCTCAGTTGTTTCTGTTGAACCGCTGGTTCTGGTTCCCTCCTGGCTTTGAAAATATCTCAACCCCGCGTCCCCTCTACGAGGCTAGGTAAGTAGAAAGAAAGAGTAACAGTTTTGTTCTCGACACAGTAAATTAGAATTCTGCATAAATGGCATGGTTTGGGGCTGTGTGGCCATAAGCAACTACAAAGCAAGATCAACGAAGACCACTCAGGAGAAAGCTGATGAAAATAAATGGACTGACCGTGTAACCGTAGGTATTCAGTGGGTGCCTGCTGGCAGCTATAGCATTTTCTAATTCTACAAGTCTGGAATATGAAACTACTATCAATAGGCTGTCACCCTGTACCAAATGTATAAATAGAAATATATGAGAGAGGAAATACATATGCCCATAGTGCAACTGGGTTGAAGGAGAGAGGAAGAAAGGAGATGAGAAATTCTATATCTATGGCAAGTAAAATGGTGATTCTGAATTGGATGTGCTATTGCTCATTGTCTGTGGTATCCCTCTGTGGGCTTGCAGGCAGATACAATTTATTATTAAATACTGATAATAAATAAGTATTTATTATTAAATTCAGTCAAGCTGTTGGACCTATCAGGTCCTAGCTTGTCAGTCCTAGAGCAGTAATTTCAATGTAGGAAACTGATATTAGGGTTTTAGCTCAGGTGCACATGCTCAGGAATGTCAGCTGTGTGAGACCAACTGAGGCAGTTCGGTGGTCATCTCTGGTGCCACCACTGGAAGCTGTGTTTTAAAGGAAATTTCCTGAAGGGCACTGTCCTTTACTCAGTGACTATGCTGGAGAGAGGTGGAGGAGAGGAGGGAACTTCCCAGGGCTCCTAGGTTAGTGCCTCTAAAAATCTAAAATCTGATTATATCTCTGTTCTCATTTCCATTACTTTTTCTCCCTCTTCCCTCCTCCCTCTTCCTCCCTGCCTCTTGGCCTTTTCCCGTCTTCCTGGCTTTTCTCCTCTAAGAGTCTTTAAATCCCATCTTTCATTTAAAAAGAAAAAACTGTTTCCTGGAACAATTTGTGTATTGGCAAGAGATACTTCCTTAATATGATTCTCAAATTTGAGTGTGCACAAGAAACACCTGGTGTGCTAGATAAAATACAGATTTCCAGGCTTGGTCCCAGCACTGGTTATAATCTCTATGCCTAAGGTATAAGGAATCTGCATTTTAACAAGCACCTGGGAAGAAGCGCGTCATGACCACAGTGTAAGAAACTTTGCCAAGAGTTTTAGGCCTGCCAGGGACAGCGCTGTTTATTATCAGCAGGGCATGGCCCAAGTGGTAAGTACCAGTTTTAAGAACAAAGCCTGTATTCAGGGGCTATGAAGACAATGAAACATTTGCTTTGTATGTGAGTGTTTGAGTCTAAGTAGCCTCATGTTTTCTCATCACAGTTCCCTTAAGAAATGATGGAAATGTTCTTGAGTCAGATATAACCACCCAGAGATTTTAACTAGGACCCAGACATTGGAAGGCTAAACAAGTGAGTTTGAGGTGCTGAAGCTTCCCATGTTCATTAAGCTGCCTTCAGTGCTGATAAAATCTTGCTATTTTAAAGGTCACAGGAATAATATCAGTGCTGTGGTACATATATCAGGGAGCGGAGTACTTTTGAGGGTGGGGAAAATAACCAGCTTCCTGGAGTTTTCTTATACATTTTTATATGTACAAAGAAGGAGAGCTTTGGAACAAGGAGAGGATTTCTATTTTCCATCATTGCTCTTTCTCCTGTGAAGGAGCTACTTGAACCTCTCTTTTCTGTTTGCCCTAAGTCTAGTTAGCAAGGAAGTGTGAGCACCTGCATCCCTGGCAGGCTCACCCAAGAGTGTGAAAATCCACAGGACGTTATTTCAGTTCGGTAACAAATTCTCTTAGAAAAATGAATTTTCAAGATAGTTCTCTTGCCAGACCAATGAAATCCATATAGCTTGAGAGACAGACACTTTCCTTGGAAGACAGACACTTTCCTTGGAAAACAGAGAATACAAAGAAAATTAGTTTTTCTAACACTTAATTCATGTATATACCAGTTTGTTCTCTCTCTCTCTCTCTCTATATATATATATATACACACACACACACATTTTTATATATTTATACATTTTTATATACAAATATAAAAGTTTAAATTTTTCCTTGCGTCTTGTTTAGTGTAGTCATTTTGATAGGATAAATCCCATTGTGGATTTTGATTTTTATTACTCTATCTTCTACTACCCCACCCTCTAAGCTAGCCCAGCTAACAGCTTTCCCAATGTTAAAACTGTGCGTGTGTATATATATGCAGAAGATAGAGAGAGAGAGAGACAGAGAGAGACAGAGAGAGAGAGACCAGCTTGTATATACATGGTATATGCATGAATATATATATATATACATGAAAAATATATATATATTTATACATATATGTATATATTCAGGCAGTCACTGCACTCACTGTTCTAGGTGCTGGGCATGCAAAGGTGAATGTGACAGATGTGATCCCTGTCCCCGTGGGGCTCATGCTGTGTGCTGGGGAGGAGAGGCATTTAGAAGTTAAATACCCAAATAAAATAATTATGTGCAATAAATAGTTACACATTGTGTTAAGTCTTATGAAGGAAACCAAGTTCAGTTAGAGAATTACTGGAGGGGAGGTAGGGGTGACATACTTAATGAATGGCATGTTTAAAGCCTTATATAAGAAAGTGAGTTAAGCTAAAAGACAAGAATGAATCAGCCATTGCAAATGGAAAGAAGCAGAATGAGGGTTGTCGTAGGGAACAGAGTACCAGGCAGAGGTGAGAATCAGGAAAGAGCGTGGCATGCTCAAGTTACCAAAGGAAGGTCCAAAGTAGCCACTGTCCAACAGAAAGATCACAGGAGCCACATGAGTAATTTGAAATTTTCTAGTAGCCACATTTTTAGAAAAGTTAAATGTGTGAAATACATTTTCATACCATATTTTATTCAACTCAATATATCCAAAGTATTAGCATTTCAACATATCATCAATGTAAAATTATTGAGGCATATTTCTTTGTTACTGTTCTAAGGTCTCCATATCCTGTGTGTATTTTACACTTACAGCACATCTCAATTCAGACTAGCTGTATTTCAAGTACTTCATGGCTACTTTTCTTAAAAGAACTAATTCACACACAAAAAAAACAAAACAACAACAACAAAAAAATGGCACTAGGACTGTTCTAGTTGCTGGGCATGCAAAGGTGCATGCGATAGTTATGACTGCTTGGATAGGCCTAGAATGTTGGACTAACAGGCACAAGATGAGCTTGAAGGGGCATGCATGGGCCTGATTATGAGGGCCTTGTACGTAGTGCTAAGGAGTTGGGAGATTATATATGTATATAAGTGCACTTTATATATATAACTTGAACAAGCTTAATGTAATACACAATGTCTAGTCCAACATTCACATTAGTTCTTACTGGCTTCCCACTGCAATGTATATATATGTATGTGTGTGTGTATGTATATATGTGTATATATATGTGTGTATATATATGTGTATATATATGTATATATATGTATATGTGTGTCTAAGTGTACTTAATACACTAAATGTACTCATGTTTTATCACTATAATTCCCTTAGAAATAATGGAAATGTTATTGAGTCAGAACTAACCACCCAGAGATTATAACTAGGACCCAGACATTGGAAGGCGAAACAAGTGGGTTTGAGGTGCTGAAGCTCTCCATGTTAATTAAACTACCTTCAGTGCTGATAAAATCTTGCTATTTTAAAGGTCACAGAAATAATATCAGTGCTTGATATATATATCAAGCTGGAATAATATCAGTGCTATATAAAAAGATAGATAGAGAGGGAGATAGATAGATAGATAGTGCAGTGGGAAGCCAGTAAAGAGAACAAATGTGAGTGTTGGACTAGACATTGTGTATTAAGTTAGGCTTGTTCAAGTTACAAGTTACAGAGACTCACTCAGTTTACCTCTGGTGATGGAGGTTTGTTGGGAGGATTAACAAGGAAGAGAGGAAGCACAGGAAAGCCCAGCAAACAGGCTTCGTGGTGGCCTCTGTTCAAGACGCATGCCTGTCTGGGTCCCAGTGGCCACCCCGGTAGTCTGCCATTCCTGCTCTTGACTTCCCTGTTTCTCTGTGCTTCTTGGTCCTCATGTGAATTTTCTACTTATCCAAGGGTTCTTCTGTTGTACACTAAGATATGGCACCTACCTACTCATGGCTTCTGTTGCTTAACGGCTTCTGTTTATATTTTTTCCTGCCTTCTCTTTATATTTATTTTGGCTTCAGGGTCACTGTACCATCTGAACTACTTTCTTTGTGTCTTCTAACAGAAGGTTGAATGGATGGCTTCTACTCATTCCTTTAGATTAGGATGTCAGGGACACATGATGCAAAGCACAGTTTCCCTACGTAAGGAACAGTGTGGACTGATCTTTCCTCAGGAAGCTGTGGACATGGCATTGTTAGTATAGACATGTATTTCTGCCATTGTTTTGGTTCTTTTCTCCCTTCACTACTGAGGAATGAAATTAGCAATAGAATCAGCTAGGCTGTCACTATTCCTAATCAGTCAGTGAGAGGCTTGCCCTTGGGTATACACTTAAAACTGACTTTGGTGGGGTGACCTTGATGTTATTTTCTAAGCAGCTGACACAAAATTGAGGTTAGAATCTGTGACTTTGATTACAATATCAGGATGAATACCATTTGAGATCTTAAGTAACACTTCTGAACATAATCAAGTCTGTCTAAAAAAGTGGATGTTGCAGAGACTGGCAAAACTCAAGACACTCTGATTGGCATTCAGGAAATTTTTTCAAATCAATTCCAGTGTCAAACCCTTTTTGTCAGACCTTTCCTTGCCTCTCGTTTAATGTAGTCATTTTGATAGGATAAATCCCATTGTGAATTTTTATTTTTATGACTTTCTTTCCTACTACCTCACTCTCAAAGGCCAGACTTGCCAACAGCTTTCCTAATGTTAAAATATGAGTTGTGTTCACTGGGTGTGACAGTGGTCTGCTGTGTTTTGAGTTGGAAATACTCTTTATTCTCTAGGACACCCATGGAGCAGTGTTATCCATTAGATAACACCCAGCTCCCATGGGAAGGTTGATAAGGGCCACATCTATACATTTAACCAAAGCTGTGTCTTCAAGAGGCTTCTCAGGGAGTTTTCACCAGCAATACAGGCACTGCAGCAACAGCACACACCAGGGTCAACAGGACTCTGCCTCACTCAGGAAATGACTTGATGGCAGAGGTTGATTTCCATTTGCACAAACATACAACTGTTAATATGAGTAAAATGGGATGCATTTATAGGATTTTGTAAGTACTTCAAAGTTCTTTACTTACCCTATCTGACTTCAGACCACTGCCATCACTCACTGATATAATAACACTAATTTTCCAACTAGTCACTGCACACACCCCCACCCCCAGAGCCTTGCTTCTATAGAATTCTTTGTCAATGTTGTAGCCAGAATGATCTTTCTAGAATAAGAATCATATCATGTCACTTCCTCGCTTAAAGAGCTTAAGTGGCCCTCTGTTGCCATCAAAATGAAGGACAAACTCCCTCCCCTGTGCCCAAAGGCCTTTGGAATCCGGAGGTCCCCTGGCTCTGAAGTCTGGGTTCTCAGCCCTTTGTTCACAGAGTTCTGCACTCCACCCATGCTAAACTTTCCCCCATTCCCCAAGATTGTATATTCTCTCTTACTTCCATGATTTTGCACATTTTCTTCCTGCAGCTTTCTCATGTCATTTTATATGACTGTGTGGGGAACTTCCTTCCATGTGCTCCCCCTGTACCTGTTGCTCACCCTTGTAGGACTTACCACTGTGGACATGCCCTTTCTCTCACTGGTCTGCAAACTCCATGAAAGTAGGGTGTTCAGAATTGTGTTCCCAGTGCCTGAATAGCCCTTACTACATAGCAGGCGTTCATGAATATTTGTTGGATGAATGTGAGATTTAGGGTAACTTGTTGGTTTAAAAAGTTTTATTTTTGTTCCTTTTTAGCCATGCATTGAAATATCTGCTTTTCAAATGTAAGTACTACACTGAATCAGAGTTTAGCTTTTTGTAGAACTTTCTTCTCACATGCATTATGTCAATCCATAGAACATCACATTGCCTTCTCATAAAACAAATCTGCACCTGTTGATAAGACAGTACAGACTGACTAAATTCCCTTTACCAAAAGGCAAACCAAAGCAATGTTGACTAGGAATCCTACTTTGCCAACTGTACCTTTCAAAACACTCCAACAGCCTGAAAGAGTGGAAAACACTTTTCTTCCATCAGAGACCAGACAGACCCCCTGTTGCAGGCAGCCTGGCTTAGAAGGGAAGACTTGTCACCCCCTTTCACAAGCGTGATGATTTGTGGCTGAGAAGGGAGAGGCTGCTCTCTGAACCACATGCTCCCTGGTGCAGGCAGGCTAAGGAAAGATGAATGGCATTATAAGACAGACATCTGAATGTTTCGTATTAAATTAGTCCCACAGAGCACCCAGAATTCTCATTCCATAAATCACAAAGTAAAGTAAACTCACTCCCAGGTTAGATTGCTGTGACTTTGGCCTGGGGTGTCATAGATAATCTGAGAACAGTTAAACATTTGTCTGAAATAGTAATAATTTTGAGCATATTTACTCAGCGGCATAGAGGTGACCCAGACTGATCTCTGCTGCCAGAAACAGCATGTAAATGGGAGTCAGCCAATTTAGAAGATTTCCAAACAAGAGTCACTGCTTCTCACATCCTCTGTCTACTCTGAAACTGCCATGAGCTCTTTCAGGAGCTCCTGGGTGCTGCAGGCCCAGATGAGCAAACTTCACCCTCTCTATAGAGCAGGTATGGGCTAGGCATGGTGGCTCACGCCTGTAATCCTAGCACTTTGGGAGGCCGAGGTGGGTGGATCACCTGAGGTCAGGAGTTCAAGACCAGCCTGGCCAACATGGTGAAACCCCATCTCTACTAAAAATACAAAAATTAACCACGTGTGGTGGTGGGCACTTGTAATCCCAGCTACTTGAGAGGCTGAGGCAGGAGAATCTCTGGAACCCGGGAGGCGGAGGCTGCAGTGAGCCGAGATCACACCACTACACTCCAGCCTGGGCAACAGAGTAAGACTCCATATCAAAAAAAAAAAAAAAAAAGCAGGTATGAAAGAGCATGGATGCACCCCTCCCCCTCTACTAAATTGTAGTTATAGCACCATTTTGAAATCCACCTTCACCTTGTCTTGGTGTAAGAATCAGAGTTAGGAAGCATCTTGATTCCACTAAAGCCACATTTCTCTTCAATGACAAAGGCTTATTCTGAGACTATTTTACATATCTTTGGATCTATTCTGGTTCTTCCATTCTTGAGCTGACATTGTGGGTATTCAGGACACTAATTAGAATGGAAGGAATATTGGGCTGGGACTCATGAGATCATCCAACTTGATGCTGACTGGCCGAGGGACCATATAAGCTGCTACATCCTCTTCTAGAAAATGAAAAGAGCAGATTCCTCTAAAGTTGCACCCAGCTTTAAAAGTCTGATTCTAATTCAGTGATATGATTAGGAAGATATGATTTTATTTTTTCCTCTCTCTCTCTTCCAGCTGATTCCCGGAAGTTCATCTGCTTAGTAGGTCCTTTCTACAGGTGCTCACCAGGATCTGCATACGGGGTCACCTTCACCTTCAGAAGCCCAATTTAAATCTCACCAGAACAACAGAGGGAGGTCATAGCATGACTTTGTGGTAGCCAAGGTCTGGAGGTCACTCCTTCCAGGGAAAGATTCCTGGACTTGGAGACAAAGGCCTGGCTTGAGTCTTACCTTCCTGCAGTCTTGGGAAAGTTTCTTGGTATAAGACTCAAATGAGATCATCAACACAGGAAGAGAAGGGCACTAACATTTTTAGAGTGTCTACCTGTACCGGGCACCATAATGGACTTTCACATAAATGTTGTCTGTCTCGTTCAGTATTCACAACCACCCTACGAAGTAGATATTTCTTCTACTACTTTTACATTTTACAGACGGGAAAGCTGGGCTTTCAAGAAGTGAAATATCTTTGCTAAAGGCACCAGCCAATAAGTGGCAGAACTGGGATTTATACCCAAATCTGCCTAACCTCAAAGCCTGCTTTTTCCATTTAGGTTCCCTAGAAACCCCTTGTAAGTTTTCAGTGCAATAGAAATGTTAGATGTGGTCTTGGTAATTCTGAAAATGAGTTCACTAGATGCCTTGAAGTGATCATTTTTATGGTTTAGTTGCCGCTTATTTGGATGACTTTCCTGATGACAACTGAGTTAGGCAAGGTAAGCTACATTTGGATGCCCAACCCAAGGTGTGAGAACAGAAATCTATTTCTCACATTTCTGGAGGCTGGGAAGTCCAAGATCACAATCAAGGCACTGGTGTATGGTGAGGGTCTTCTTACTGCTTCCCCACAGGGCAGAAAGTGGAAGGGCAAGAGAAAGCAAACCCACTCCCACATGCCCTTTTTATGGCAGCATTAATCCATTTATGAGGGTAAATCCCTCATGACCCAAATACCTCTCAAAATGCCCCACTTCCCAACGTTGTTGCACTGGGGAGTCAGTTTACAGAACATGACTTTTGGAAGTCATATTCAGACCACAGTAGGTGCCATAATTAAGTACCACAAGAGGGGTAGCTTAAACAACAAAAGTGTATTGTCTCACAGTTCTGAAGGCTGGAAGTCCAAGATCAAAGTGTTGGCAGCACTGATTCCTTCTGAGGGCTATGAGGAAGAATCTGTGCCATTCCTCTCCTTAGTTTCTGATGATTTGCTGGTGCTGTGGACTGAAAATTTGTGTCCCTCCAAAATTCATATGTTGAAACCCAATCCTCAATGTAATAGTAGTAAGAGCTGGGACCCTTAGGGGCTAATTAAGTCATGAGGGCAGTAGCCTCATGAATGGAATTAGTGCCCTTATAAAATAAGCCCAAGAGAGCTGCCATGCCTCTTCCACTATGTGGGGACACAGCAAGAAGGCACCATTGGAACCAGGCACCATATGAAACAGGAAGCAAGCCCTCACTAGACACCAAATCTGCTGACACCTTGATCATAGACTTCCCAGCCTCCAGAACAGTGAGAAATAAATTTGTATTTTTTCTAAGCTACCCAGTCTGTGTTATTTCATGATAGAAACCCGAACAGACTAAGAAAAGCTGGCAATCTTGTGACATTTCTTGGGTTGTAGAAGCATCACCTCAATCCCTGCCTTCATATTTATGTGACATTCTTCCTGTGTCCTTGGGTCCAAATTTTCCCATTGTTGTAAGGACACCAGTGATACTGGATTAGGGGCCCACCCTAGTCTAGTGTGACTTCATCTTACCTAATTACATCTGCAATGATCTTATTTCCAAATAAGATCACATCCTGAGGTGCTGGGGGTTAGGATTTTGACATGTGAATTTTGGGGGAATGCAATTCAACCCATAATAATCAGTAACAAAAATCCCCAAACCTCAACCACACAAGCCTTCTTCATAGCACAAGTGCCCTACCATTAAAGATTGCAACATTCTTTCTTGATGACATGCCTCTCTCTTTTATGTCTTTCTTGTTCCTTACTAACACTGATGTCTGATATTAATGGAAAAACCATTAAAAAAAAACTATTATCCTATGAGGTAAATTGAATGCACTCAACTGTAAAAGGAAGACTTATCGATCAATTTTAGTTAAACCTTGCTTGTCTGACACTTTGCTGCTAAGGAATGTGTTTTTATTGCCTGGCCAGATAGTTCAGATTTCCGGTCAGTCTTAGTAAAGACCCCTTTTATAACGTTGATAAAATTTTATCACAGAGCTATGAAAACAAAATTAGATTTCATAACTCACATCAGGTCTTGAAGGGGATGCCTCTATAAATTTTACAAACCCTATCAAGTTTAATGCACCTATTCTGATAATTTTTTCAATAGCAAATTCTACTGAACTTCATATATACTATGTGTGTATATAAATGTGTGTATGTGTGTGCGTGTGTTCATGTATATACATATATATAGATTTGTTTCTCTCTCTACCTTACAGGAAAGAAAACTTTCTTTACCCACTTATAAACAGAAGACTGTGACAAGAAGGCCAATTATTTCCATCACTGAAGACTCTAAATTTGGCAAATCTTCTAAATAACAAGTCCTGCATAGTTTATTAAAAAAAAATTAGTCGTAAAATTTATCCTTCAAAAATCTGCATTTTAAATAAACCCTGACAGTGATTTCTCAAGACTGTAAAGATATTAGTCTGAGAATGCAACTCTAACAGACTGCTCTGGGCATCTTTTCTCTTTGCCTTGGCCAGGCCTCTCAGAATTGAGTTAGCGTGTGACTCCATTTGCACAGTGGGACAGATGAGTACAACTGAAATAAAAAGTGGAGGCCTCTGCAAAAAATAAAAAATAAAAAATAAACTTATCTTTCAAAATAACTCAGTTTTTTCAATGGGCCTATTTTGAAGAATGAACATTGAAAAATGAGACAATATATCCATAAATTCATAGTATGACATACCATAATTGAGAGCATTGTTAGCCATAGACATTTTGTATGCCAGTGAAATCTGTATACATTCTCTAAATTTTTCCAGTTTATCGTTTGGCTTATTGGGAAAAAAAAGCATATATATTGAATGCATGTTTTGTCTCCCCAACTAAATGATAAGTGCCTAGAGGGCGGGAAGACCCTTGGTTTTATTTACTTGGGACAGAGCTCTACCCACAAGGGCTCACTGATAAAACTCATCAGTCCCAGCCCACAGCAACATGATGGGGACATGAGGTTCAGTTCTTCTACTCTTGGCCTGAGCCGCAAACCAAAATTACAACAGTACAATGGGAATAGAGGATCTGCTTTATAGAATTTCCTTTCAGTCAGCTGCTCAGAAACTACAATCCTCAGAGTGAAATTAAATGGAGTTATACTGGGATAGTCCTCTCTGCTTTTCAGAGGCAAGAAACACTTCTCGAAATTGTGCAAATGAAAGAAATGTCATGGTATAAACTAGACATCTTATATCCTTAAAATATATCTTTGATGATTATACATATTGGTTTCAAATCCCAAGTTTGAAGAAACATCCAAAAGTTATGTGAAATTACTTACAGATGAATTGACAACATTTGAGACTTCGACAGACAATCATGAAGCAGTTCTCAAGTTGATTTGGTTTATATAGCTCTTTAAGAATCTTTTGGAAAGCCATAATCTCACAAAATACACATATGCAATTTTTTTTTTTTTTGAGATGGAGTCTCACTCTGTTGCCCAGTCTGGAGTTCAGTGGCGCGATCTCAGCTCACTACAAGCTCCCCTTCCCAGGTTCAAGCAATTCTCCTGTCTCAGCCTCCTGAGTAGCTGGGACTACAGGCGCCTGCCACCACACCCAGCTAACTTTTGTATTTTTAGTAGAGATGGGGTTTCACCTTGTTGGTCAGGCTGGTCTCAAACTCCTGACCTCGGGTGATCCACTCGCCTCTGCCTCCCAAAGTGCTGGGATTACAGGCGTGAGCCACCACACCCAGCCCAAAAAATGTTTGTTCACAGAACTGTGGATGTTTGTCACAGAACTTTCTAAATAAAGAAGTTCTGATAAAAGAGAAGATATTTCTCATTTCCATAATCTTTAAGGTGTGGGGGATACGTAATCTGGACTTCTCAAATGGATGATTTCTAAATACGCGTCAGATGAAGTGATTCTAACTTTCTCTGTAGTAATATCTTATTTTGTTTTATTCAAAAACAATAAACCATGTAGATTTATTAGCATGTGTGGGTGTGATTTTTGCATCTAGGAATCTTTAGTGGGAAAAGAGAAGGAAATATCAACTTCCTCAAACTGCGTTGTTAATTTTGGTCATTCCTTGGAGAAAACCCTTATTACCTGGAAGGAAAAAAGCTAATTAAGTTGACATGTCTCACAATCACAAAGCCATTTTGCTGGCTCCTGTTACAGGCAGAAGGAATACATACTGCTTTCCTTTTGTCTGTCAGGAGAATAATAGGGAACACTGACAGGCCTGGCAGTTGGGGATTGAAACTCAGCAGAGGAGTGGCCTGTAAACGCACAGAGCCTACCTGGAAATCCCTGCTGTTTGGCCATGGAAAAATGGGGCACCTTGGGTTGGAACCCCCAGCTATTTCCACTGCTACACTTTTAGTGCATTTATCTCTTATCTAAGATGGTGATGTTGCCAAGCGTTCAGATGACTTTCCAATGATTTTATTCCCAAGTCATGTTACAACTGTACTTCTGTTAATTTAGTCACTGTTTACTGTAGTTTTAGTTATAAATCCTGCAAAAAGTGTCTTCTGACTCCTTTTAAGGTATTTAGAAACCTCCTTAAAGCTATTAAATTTTGATATGTAAAAACATATTGGATTATGAATTAATGTCAGTGTCATTGGCTAAATTATCAGATTATTAAGAGCACTAGACTAGGAGCCTGAAGATGCCCTTCAAGACCGCTATCCACTGTTTTGTTTCCAGAGCCCAGCATGGTGCCTGGGACACAGTAGGTGCTCATTAAACCTTTGTTGAGTATCAAATGTAGAGTTGAGTTTCAACTGTAGCTTGATTCTCACCACCCATGGGACATATCTATTTTCTTATCTGTGGAATGAGAATAGTAATATTTCCCTTCAGCCCCAAAAAGTTATTTTTATCATCAGATAAAATGAAGCATGGAAAAGCACTTTTTCTGTGCTTTTAATGAAAGTAGTAGTCTTCAAAATTAGGCGTATGTACTGTAGAGGAAGAAAAATAACTTTCTCTCAACCCTTCTGAGTTCTTAGCTGGGACAGACCACTAACAAAAGACAGACTAACAAGAGAAACACAAACAGAAGTTTATTAATGTGTATATCCCATTTATATATGGGAGGTGCCCAGGAGATGACGAATTCTCAAAGAGGTGGTCTAAGTTTCAGGCTTAAATCCCATCCTTAACTAAAACAAAGAAAGAAGGGTGTGAGGAAGACCAGTTAAAAGGAAATGGCCAGTGTTCTCAGGAGGAGAAGTCTTGCCCAGTAGGTAAGAGCACAGGTGTGAAAGCTAATGAAGGTTAGCTAGGAAACTACCATCTATGGATCAGACATTATGCTAGTACTTTAGATGCATTGACCTGTTTAATCCACACAACTGTTATTAGCTCCACTTTGCATATCTGGAAACTGAGGCCCTGATGTTAAGTAAATTTGCCTCAACTCATGGCTAAGAAAGGGGTTAGAGAAGTATGAGACTAACAGCGTGGACACTAAACCCCTACACTAACCATGGCCCATTTGTTTATTCCAGAAGTGTTTATTGAGCACCTACCATATGCTACATACTTACTGTATCAAGTTCATTTTGACATTAGCAGATAATATGTCAAGAGAAAGGAAAGTTCATAGAAGAGAAAACAAAAGGAGAAGGTGAATGCAAAGTGCACCCTACTTGTTCCTTTGATTGAACTCAGGAGAAACAACACTTTTTTTTTTTTTTTCTACCACTCTCTGAGCTTCTGGAATCTCTCCGTCTGCTCTCTGTTTGAACTTCAGCAAATATAAAACTTATATTTTCTCTGCTCCTGGAGCTTTCAGAATCCCAAAACATTTGGTTTAGATTAAATCCATTGACTGAGGCATTATAATTCGGCTTCAACACAGATGATTCCATCAAGCATCGCCTTATCTAACCGAACTGCTTATTACAGTAACAGAGTACACTAGTCAGGGGGCAAGGGCAGGGCCAGGGGGAGAAGGTCATTCAGGTTTAGCAGCCACATGTACACAGCAGGGTGGTGTCCTTTTAGAATCGAGAGGAATGGATTCATAAAATCCAATCGGGAGCATGTGTGTGCATTTATACGAGCCTTTTTTTTTTTTTGCCTGAATCTAAATTATAGAGATTTTAATAGCTCCAGTAATTAGACAAGTATGCAGTCAACCCCATTATGTTCCTGTGTAATATCACACTCCCTAGGGCCTACCTTTTCTGCTTGCTGGGCTCCCTGCATGGGCCCCCTTCCCCCTTATTTTCTACCATAGGGAAGCAGTTTTCTTTTCAAAGAGCTTACTGTTCACATTGTTTTTATCCCCTCAATCCGGAGGTTGGATTTGCTTTCTCAGGGGTTTCACCATTGCATTGGCTAGTTATGTAAGAAAAGGACAGAGCAGGCTCTTGCAGTTCATTTGCATCCCCACAGTGCCTAGTGCACGCGCTGGGAGCATGGTGGATGTGTTAACTTGAGAAGAGACTTCGCACAATGCCTGGTGCGGTGTAGATATTTCAAAATTGTTTACAACTCTACCGGTGCGGTGTAGATATTTCAAAATTGTTTACAACTCAAAACACTTGATGATCAGATTATTGACCTTAAAGGGAGCAGAAGCACATTATTCACTATCTTAAATTAGGAAATCTTTTGTAGAAAACTGCCTTTCTAGCTTCCTGATTGCCTCTCATTAGTTTTTCTCTCTAGTATTTTGTAACTTTCTATTATCCATAGTAATATTTCACTTCGTCAGCAGAGATAATCACCCTGCAGGTGCTGAGGGCTATATCTTGAGATATGTTGGCCATTTTGAATTTTTTTATATTGCTGTATCTTCTAGAACTAAAAAAAACAAAAAACAACTTTGGATGATTTAAAATTAAGGGCAGGATGTGCTGTATTAGTAAAATTATGCAGTTCATCCGATTAAGAGATTGACTTTTCCCATCTACGTATCCCATACATATTTTCTTAGGGGCTGTCAGAAAGCAGCTTTGGTGCCATTTACTTTTTGTGATTTTTTTCATGAAGATATTCTCAAGAATAATTGTAAAAAGATGTGTGGAGTTTAGTTTCCTGAGGTCAGCTTTTCCTATGCAGTCTTTCCCCACCAAAAGGAAAATAACAATCTATAATAAATTAACTATATTTCCTTCACAAGGATCTGAATGTTGTCCCCTAGAAAGCAATTCTAGAAGTCTATGAAGCTGGCCTCCACACTATCTAGAAACAAAAACAAAAACAATCCCCAAAATAACATAAAATCAAATGTTTAAATCATCCTTGGAATTGAGTTAGTTGTCATTGGCAAACTGATACTCTCTTTTCTCTAGGAAGTGGTGACGGCAACAGTGGTGGGGCAATGGTACTGAGGCTTGGAAGTCAGTGATGTTTCCTAAGACTGTTGTCTAAAAATATTTTCTACCAACGGAGTAAAGGGATAACGAGCTGGGATATTTTTGAAGGATACTCACAATTTGCAACACAAATAAAATCTAGTTTTAAAATATGTGTGTTTTTTCAGCTCTAATGACTGAAAATGTTAAACTAAATATTTTGCTTAAACAAGTAAAGATGAAGGGGTTAGATGAGCAAATTAGAATGCAGAAGCTGCCTCTGCTGCCAGTTTTCCCTAGAAGAGAATGGCTAATTCATATGCGATGTATTCTTGTCTCTCCTTGGGAGAAAGAAAGGCTGCCCTGGGAGGAGCCCGGCTGTTCAGCATTTTGCTGCTGGTCAGGATTGATTCCAGATGTGGGAGGTAAATGCTAGAAAGAGTTTGGAAAATGGAGTGGAAATGAAAAATCCCTCAGGCCATTTGAGTGCTGATGACAGATGAGGTAGATATTTTCAGGTAACTAATGAACTTGCTGGGAGCTTGGAGAGTGCTTAGCCCAATAGATATTTAACAGGCAGGAAAGACCCAGCTGAAATACATGGCTGCTCCCATGCACTGTGCACCCAAAACAGGGGGAAACGGGGAGTCCCAAGGGTAACACATAAATATCGAAAGCTAAGACACAGCCAGCTACTCTGTAAATAAGCTGAATTTGCCTTTTCCTGAAGCTAATTCACAATTTATGCATGGGTTTTTTTTCAATTTCTCATTATTTGATTTATCATGACTATTTCATCGTTCGAAGAAATATTTTTAAAAATGTTCCCCATGTGTAAGTCAGTCAGGCCGAAGAAGAGACAGAACAGCACAGTAGTTATAAGCAGAGTTTCTGGAGTGACTGACTCAGACATGGGTTCAAATATTGGCTCTGCCACTTTCTACCTCAATCTTGAGCAAGTCACTCTCAGCCTCAGTTTCTTTATTTATAAAATGAGTAAAATCTTAATATTTATTTTGGATGAGTTGTGAGAATTAAGTGAGATGTTCTATGTAAAGCACTTAGCTCAACAGTCAATTAATGCTCAATAAATATAAAGCTAACATCATAATTTTTGTTATTTCAGGAATGGAGTTTGGGCCAGGAGGTGATACACCATCTCAGCATGAAAACAATTTAATCTTTTTAGTAGTAGAGATTTTATGATTTATGAGCCATTCATATCATTAACAAGTGCTGCTATTTTCAACTTTAA
Organism: Pan paniscus; assembly: GCF_029289425.2. Taxonomy (NCBI): domain Eukaryota; kingdom Metazoa; phylum Chordata; class Mammalia; order Primates; family Hominidae; genus Pan; species Pan paniscus. The sequence continues at coordinate 33,077,938 of NC_073258.2, read as the reverse complement.
TATTGGTATTTCAGAGTTCTTGGTTGCAAGCAACAGAAATCTATAATTTACAACAAAAGCAACGAGGAGATTACATGAAGCGAAAGAGGGGGCTCACAGAATTGAAGGGATGCTGGAGAACAAGAAGCTGAAGGTAGGAAACAGAGCAGGAGACACAGAAATCTATGGTACCTGGGGCAGACAGGCAGGTAGGTGAATAACTTCCTATTATTTACCTTGGTTCCAGACCAGTAGCCCAACATTCAAGGTCTCAGGAGAGAAGATCGTGCCTGACTGACCAGGCTCCGTTCACATGCTCAAATCCTGGCTGAGAGGACAGGGAGAGGAAAGATATGTAGAAGATGAGCCCCCAGCATTAATCTCTCACCTCAGTTACAGACACAAGGAGAAACTGGGATACTATAAAGAAGGAAAACGTATGCTGGTAGCCAAAATTCATAAACATCCATCATTACTGATCCAATATTCTATAATGCTTTCCACAGATTTTTGCTTTCTTCTAAGCACATGCTCTTGGGTATAATGATCATGTTGCTCAAGTCACACTCCCAAGTTCTAAGAGCTGAAAAAGACTTAAAGGCAACTACCAGTTTCTCTTGCTTGACTTAGAAAGGGAAAGCAGTGCCTAGACTCCATCTCCAACCGGGTAACAATGGTCTGAGGAGAAAGACTATCTACACACACACACACTGAAAGGGCCAGAAAGGTAAAGCCAGCATTGCCACATACAGTGGTGCAGATTGAGAAGGCAAGAGGGAACTGAAATTCAGTGTTCATTCCTCTCATAATGCCTCTGCCCAGAGGAAGAAACTTCTTTTTATAATTTTCACAAGGACACCCCCACATTGTCAAGCCCTGAACACATGATGTTACATCAGCTCAGAAGGGGTGCCATTTTTGAAGTTGGACAAAGTTACTTTATGGGCTAGTGGTGGCCCTTGCTAAATCCCACACTCCCCAGAAGGGAGGGAGAAAACAAATGAAACAGGGATGGCTGTCTCCCTCCATTTCTTCCTTTTGGCATTTTTTTATTGTCTTTTTCTTCTTCTTTCTCCTTGAATCAGAAAATCTCAACATTGAAGGAGCCTTGGACAACCACTTAATCCTATATTCATTGAATAGTTGAACTGTATCCGCCCGGCGTAATACCCATGGCAACTGGTCTTCCACATGTAAGCATCTCCATGGACAGGAAATTTGCCACCTTACCACATAGCCCTTCTCCCTTCTGATAGTTCTGAGGAAAATTCTTTCTTACATCGACCTGAGGTATAGGTACCTGTAATTTCTATTCCCTCTGATTAGTTCTTTATCTGTGGCTGCAATGAGCAAGCCTGACCCTTCTTACAAATGAGAGGCCTGTCAATAGTTGAAGTCCAATGTGATGCTTCTCCAAGGCTGTAACTTTCACACTCAGTCCTTGGGCAACATGATTTCATGATACATCTGGTGAAAACTTCTTTAATTTCTCTCTCATTCGTATTATATAGCCTTCTTACAATGTGTCATCCAGAACTAAATGTAGCAGCCAAACATCTCCAAATGAAGCTTACTAGAATAATAAATATTAATAATTATAAAAGTCATAATAAAAATAGCTGCCTCAACTAAATTAAAAACTTGCTATATGCCAGGCATTGTGATAAACACTTTACTTACGATATTTAATCATCATAACAACCCTTTCAGAGATTCTGTCATTTTTTCCTTTTATAGATGATGAAATAGCCTCTGAGAGGTTAAGTCACTCACCCAAAATTTCCACTGCCAGGAAGTGGTAGTGATGGGATTCAAACCTGGGTGGCCCTGAGACCAGAGCTTCCGCTCTACCCACTTCACTATACTTCTCTTACTACAGGTAAAAACCACATCAACTCTGTTCTTTTTTGCCATTTCTCCTGAGTGCTCACCAAGATTTTACCAACCTTAAGCAAATTATCTGATATCATTCAGTGCCAAGATTCTCATTCTGGTAGTCATTTGCATGAAACATTTTTCGATAGAGATTATACTGCCAGGTTCCATATACTGAGATATATATATACTGAGAGGAAGGGTATATCAAAAGTAGGTTGTGGAAGAGTAGGAAGCATTGCACCTAAACTTCCATGATTAACTCCATGTGTTTTACTCAAAGCATCAGGTTGCTCTTTAGACTTCTTGGGTGCTTTGGAAATTTTGATGGTGCTTTTTGGAGAGTGGCTTGGGAAGCCAAAAAAGAGTTGAGGGCAATTACTGCTTTAACCAAAACAATAGAACATCAGGAAGTTCAGTGCAGTCCCCTAGCTTCTCCCCTTCTTTACTCATTTAATCCTGGAGAAGTCTGTGAATTATGGTATACACTGAATTTCCAACTTGGTGGACAGTGGCCCTTTTCATTATCTTAAGCTCTTTTCATTGCTCCGTTTCTGGGCCTTATGGGAAATGATTCAAGCACTCCATGGAAGATGATCAATTCTCAAGCTAACCCCAGGCAAGTATGAAGAATTCTCCCAAAATCACATGATAGCAAGCTGATAAGATTTCTCTCATCTTCAGTCAGTGGGAAGACCAAACTGCTTCAACAAGTTTGCTTCCTCAGGGATGGGTGTGGTGGCTCACTCCTGTAATCCCAGCACTTTGGGAGGCCCAGGCAAAAACATCACTTGAGCCCAGGAGTTCAAGACCAGCTTGGGCAACAGAGTGAAACCCCATCTCAAGAAAAAAAAAAAACAGTTTACTTCCATAGCTGCTACAGCTCTCCTAACAGTCCTAGAACTCTGGAAAGTCAGTAAGCTCTAATCACCATAACTGAGTTCACTCTGCCCTTTAGTAACAGCATAATTAATTCTGTTAGGATTACGTCAATGAAAACATGTGTAAAACGGTGTCATGATACTGACTGTAAAATTCAGTGGCAAAATCCAGAGTGTTCTGAAGTAGCAGATCTCTGCTTCTTTAGGGCGAGAGTTCTCTTTAGTTTTGCCCATTCTTTTATCTCGGTCCCTAGCTTAGTGCTCAGCACATGGTAAACAGTCAATAAATACTTTTTGAACATCAGCTTTAACCTAACATAGAGGTGCCTTAAAAATGCCTAATCCTTCAAGAGGTTGTGAAACATCATGTATCTTTAAAATTGTCAGCTACTTTGAATTGTGAAGTCTTGTTTTTCTATTTGCTCCACACCTTAACCCCCTTAGATAAAATAGGCTACTTTTATTTTTCACCAGTTTGTCTTTCCACTACTGTCAATGGTAACTCAAACCTAAACCCTTTGATGGAGATATTTTCTTGTTTTAAATCGCTGCAGATGAAATGTTTAAAAGGAATTCCAAATTTTGGTCTCTTTCAAACTGACTCTATGCTGAATATGTAACGTTACCTTTTAAATTTAGAGATTTTACTGGCTAAGATTTGTCACTTGGACCTCAAATTTTAGGAAGAAAATGCTAGATTATAATTCAAAAGATGTTTTACGTTTTGTATGTAATATAGCCCACTAGGTGGCATATGAACACATGGAAAACTCGGTCTATGTATTAAAGATGAATCCAGTCTACTGTTTTAAAAATAGGTTTTAAATCGCGTTGAACTATGTGGTTGTAATAGTATTGAAACTCTTAGCATTTGTGAACTGGAAAATTCGGTGGTGACAGAACTGTGTTTCTGTATTAGATAAGAGATGTTCTAATAGAATCCTGCTGCTCCTTTTGATGGAATACCGTTCTGAAATTGCATCCAAGGATGAAAAAGTTGGTACCGTGGCACCCTGTCAAGTAGCTCCTGTTGCTGTGAGGTGTGATTAAAAGACACATAAGCCAGCAGAAAATGTGACACAAAGGGCATCTATACAAAAAATTAACAGACTACTTGATATCATTTAGGCCAGATTTAGAATCACAATAAAGACCTTGTTTTAGTCTGTTTTGTGCTACTATCACAGAATACCACAGACTGGGTAATTTATAATGAACAGGAATTTATTGGCTCACAGTTCTGGAAGCTGAAAAGTTGAGTATCAAGGTGATGGCACCTAACAAGTGTCTTCTGGCAGCATCATCACATGGCAGAAGGCGAGAGGGTGAGAGACGGAGCAAGAGGAGGCTAAAGGCACCCTTCCTAACAGTACCAATCCCACCATGGAGGTGGAGCCCTCATGGCCCTCAGCCCCCAGTACTGTTATGATAACAATTAAAATGTCAACATGAGTTTTGAAGGAGACAAACATTCAAACCATGGCAGCCCTCTTCCAGCATTCAGCATTTCTGGGCTAAGGAAATGGAAGCAGTTTGGATGAGGAAAGGAAGGCTTCCAGAAGAATCCCTCCTCCAGTGGGAGCAGAGCTGTGCCTGTTAAATGACATAGGTTTCTCCTTGACCAAACTCTACTCAGGCTCTTCTGAACTCTTTTTTTCAACTAGTCCTCTACTTTTGGACTTCTGTGTTCATCTCGGCATTGTCTAGCTCTAGCAAGAACACTGCTGGCCGAGCACGGTGGCTCACGCCTGTAATCCCAGCACTTTGGGAGGCCGAGGAGGGCGGATCACAAGGTCAGGAGATCGAGACCATCCTGGCTAACACGGTGAAACCCCGTCTCTACTAAAAATACAAAAAAATTAGCCAGGCTCAATGGCGGGCGCCTGTAGTCCCAGCTACTCGGGAGGCTGAGACAAGAGAATGGCGTGAACCCGGGAGGCAGAGCTTGCAGTGAGCCAAGGTCGCGCCACTGCACTCCAGCCTGGGTGACAGAGCGAGGTTCTGTCTCAAAAAAAAAAAGAACACTGCTAAGTCAGTTCAGCTATCCTCCATCTTTGATCACCTTTAATATCTAATCAGGTTCTTCATGCTCCACCATCCCCCAGGTGATGTCACCCTGGCCTGCCTTCAGCAAGGAGCCCATTAGGTTGCTTTAGCTGCTATCACCCTCTTATCCCTAACGTTTCCTCTTACCAGTTTTTGCACTGAGCCTCTCCACCCCCCACAACTCTGCTTCTTGACTATAAATTTCCACTTTTCCTTGTTGTACTCAGAGTTGAGGCTACTAGGCTCAGAAAACAATACCCCAGAGTATGGTGCTTTGACATGCTGGGGACTTTGATCTAAAGAAGCAGCATCAGAAACAAAGTCTCTCTGATCTCCCTCTCCCCTCAGTCCTGTTTCTCTCCTGAAGTGCAAGAAGGGGTTTTCTCTGAGTTTTTCCTCATCTGATTAAGAGAAGTCCGTCCGGAAGGGCATGCAATTTTTGTAAACTCTTTCCCTGGAAACTACATTAACCAGAGAAGATTAATTCCTATGCAGGAGAGGAGACTAAAGGCCTCCAGGCCCAGGATACACGGCCAGATAGACTTTTCACCTATTCTTCTGAGGGTAGTAACCCTCAGAAGGCTTTATCTGCATAATAAGACAACCTTTGTTTGCAGTGCAGTTTCTCCCCTCACCCTCCTGTAGCTTGGCACCACTACCCTCCAGGAGCCTCTTTCTATAGCTCAAAATGCTATTTAAGCTTCAACCATCTGGCCCTTCTTTGAGTATCATATTTTGTGTGGCTCCCATGCACATGTGCACATAATACATTTGTATTCCTTTTCTCCTGTTAATCTGTTTACTGTCAGTTTATTTCATAGACTCAAATTACCAAACCTTCAGAGGGAAAAAGGAAAAAGCTCCTTTCACCCCTACATGTACAGTCACCTCTCTCCTGCACTGCAAAACCCCATCTCAGTTGTCCTACTCCTATTGCAATGGTCCTGAATAAAGTCAGTCTCACTGCCCTTTAACAAGCATCATGAATAATTTTTTCTTTAACACAACCTCTCAGCTGTGGCCCTTGTTCTGTTTAGATAACTAGCAATTTGGTCAAGAGTACATTTGAAGACCTCCTGCCATCTTTCGAACTTAATAAAAATAGCTTTAATAGCTACATGCTTTATGAAATAATATTTACCATCTTTGTTTAAAAATGTTCCGTTCTTTCAACATTTTACTCTAAGATCCTAGATCTTTAGAAAGTTTTTCTTGACTTTCTAGGCCTGGGTAAGTTACCCCCTGCGATGTGCTCCTATAACATCCTATGTTTCTGCTGTCATTGCCTCAATTACACAGGACCGTAACTACCTGTTTAAGACCTGCCTCCCCCTCTAGACTGAAAGCTCAGTGAGGTTAGAGCACCTGGCTGCCCTGCTCACCACTGTTTCCTCAGGGGGATGCATAGCAGTGCCTAGCACTAAAAAGGTATTTGCTGATTAAACAAAAATGACTTCCGAAGAAAGTGAATATATTGACCTCTAAATTAAAAGTCTTAAAATGTTTGCAAGGGATTCTCCATAACATAAAATTCAAAGTTATTCTCTTCCTTATTCTCAGATTCCAGCCTCTATTTTTATGATGGTTCTGGCCTTCTGCTTTAAGTCACCACCAGAGCAAATAGCGTCCAAAAACCGCCACCCAGAAATAACTTTGGGCTGTGCAAGCCAAATCAGAAGTATTCAATTAAATTAACATTTATTGACCACCAGTAAACATGAGAACCAAACTGTACAGAAAATATTTGGTATTTTGTCCTCACCAGGGATGTTCCCAAGTGCATTATAATGTATCAAAATGTCTTATCATTTTTCTTTAATTAGATACCCTTGGATGGATGTACAGGAAACAGTGTACATTATGCAACAAAGTTTTTCTTAATTTTTGTCAAAGACAACCTTGCAAACAGGACTGGAGCTTCTAGCAGCTTCTGGCAAGGAAATTTTATAAATGAGAATTTGTAGCAGAGGTCACGAGTTTAGTCTCTGACATTGTATCAACTGGATTGGCATCCCAGCTCTACCACTTCCTGTCTTGAGACCTTGAGTACTGTATTTAACCTCTTATGAAGCTATAGTTTTAAAAGGGTAAAAATAGCATTTATCTTATGGGGTTATTGGGAAGATTAAATGAAATAACATGCATAAGCTCTTAGCATAGTGGCTAGCCCATAGCAAGAGATCAATAAACATTAGATATTATTATCATTATTATTTATCAGAATGGCTTTTCTTAGAAGCCTTTTGTAGTCAAAGACAGCCAAAATGAATATTCCATAGATTCTCTCATATATCTTTTGGTTCTGTCCATTAGACCCTGATATTGTTGCTGCAAATAAGTATACATGTGCCCCAAGAATATGCTAGGTTTTTGTATTGAAATCAGGAGCCACTGATAATCATCCGCCTCCTTTTCCTTTTTGGAATAACTTTTTCTCTCTATTATTCCCAAGATTAGGTGCTTCCCTCTATTTATTTAGGCATTCATCTGTCCAACAGACATTGATTGCTAAGTAGTAGGTTTTGTGAATGCATAAATTCTACCTCAGAAAATCTGCAGTGTAGAGGGAAAAGTGAAACATGCACATACACATAACTTTAAAAGGTAGAAAGTGATGAGAGTCAGAGGGGAGAGACATAGCACAGTGAAATTCAGAGTGGGGAGTCACTGCTGTACTATTTCAGGACTCACATTGTGTGCCCATATAGACAGAGAGATGCTAGAGAGGATACAAGAAAAATGGAAGCCACTGTTCTTGTGCTTGTTGGGGCTCAGAAAACAATATCCCGAAATGAAGGCCTCAGAAGCAAGTGTTTTTTTGACCTTCTCCTTCCCTCTTGTCTCGCAGTCCCATTCTCCCCTGAGGCTAGCTTTAGCCAAAGAAACTACAAATCCCTTTTCCCCAAGGTGGGCCGTAGAAACTAGAACCTCTTTGCCCACAAGCCCTTCATAAAACCTAAAAGTATTTCTCTAATTTTCCCTCTGCCTTTCAAAGTAAAAACTGCCCTAAAATAAATTATCTGACCTACCTTGTTTGACTGTAGTTCATAAGACTCCCCATTCTTCAGAAGGGCCTGCCCCACACCCAGAAGGAAGGAAAGCTGCACAGAGAAGCCAAGAAGGACCTAGACAGACCAGCCTCACTGGGTAACCCCACTTAGTCCACTAGCATTAGGTCATATCCTTTTTGTCTAATCATATTTCTACACAGCTGTTCATACTTTGTTAACCTAAGCATAAAAATGGACACTTTCTCCTGTATCTGTCGGTCTTCATTCTGAATGCTCCTGTGTATGCACATTTAATAAATTTTTATGTATTTTCTCCAATTAATCTGCTTTTTGTGAGTTGATTTTTCAGCAAACCTTCAGAAGGCCAAGGGGAAAGCTCTCCCTTGTCCCCTACATGCTTAAGGTGTTTGGAAACTTGGAGGGAGACAAAACTGAAACCATGAGTGATTTCGGTCTATATCCCAGCAATCGCCCTGCCTGGCCCTCAACAGATCTTCTAGTTGGAGAAGGAAATATCCTGAAGAATATTTGTGAAAATGAAAACAAAAACACCAAGGCACCAATTTCATGCCTGGACAAGGATGTCTTGAGCTGAAGGAAGAAAATGAAAGCAACAGTTACGGCCTTATCACTATGAACAAGAAAGTCTTATAAGGGTGGGAACATTTTGCTTTATTTTTTTTGTCCCCATAGCACTTGGCTTCAAAGAACAAAAGATGGTGTTCACCAAGCAGACAACTTACCAAAGCCATTTTTTGAAATGATGCCCAATAATCAATATTAATTCAGTTTATATCAATGCATATTTATTAAATTCCTGGCATGATCAAGACATAGTGTTTGATGCTAGGGTAACACACAGACATAATGAAGACATATGATCTCTGCCTGCTCAACCCCAGGACACGACATTGAAGTCAAGTGGGACAGATGAGATGAGATGGGCACAAATATCCATGCTACAAGGTTTAGTGTGGCAAGTCCTACAGGAGTAATATTAAGAAAAGAGCTGTGGAAGTACATAAAGCAGAGGGAAAGGATTTCTGTCTGGGTTACTGAGGAAGGCTTCATGGAGGCAGTAGCATTCCAACCAGGCCTTGAAGGATGGATGAGATATCAGAAGACTGTGTTGTAAGGAAGATCAATTTACGTGAAGGATGAATTTAAGCAGAGGTGTAGGCAGGGGATTGTCGAACGAATTGTAATATGGTCGAGTTAGAGAAGTGCTTTCCAATCTTTATGAAACCACAGGACCCTTCTTGAAGTGAGATTCTACAGTGACCCACACTGTGCTTAGAACAGAGCTCTAGTCTAAAATCCTGGTTGCACTAGAAATTCACAAAGCCTGGTTTAATCCCCAGGGTTGAAAACCAGAGAATAGAAAGTCATCCTGGAAAGGCAGGGTGCAGCCTGCTTTGCATATCCAAGAGTAACTGTGGCCCCAGGGACAACCAGGAGCTTTGGGAGGTTTCTGAGCAGAGAAGTGACAAGATGAGCTATACTTTATGAGACTCCTCTGGCAATGATACATAAGATGGGTCAGAACAGGGGAAAACAACTTTATCTTGAAGCAATATAGGTTTATAGAAATTTAATAAGAAAATTATATATCATAATGAATCCCAAGAGCTATAAAAACTGACCACATCCACTGCCACAGTCCTGCAGAGGTTCTTTGTGACAGCCTTAGCTGCTAAGAAATTACCTCAGGCTGCAGCAGAGGAAAGAGTGCAGATTTTGTATTTCTAGAAACTAAGGTTGATGATGATATGGTTGAAGGCATGGGTTTTGAACTCACACAGACCTGTGTTTGAATTCCAGCTTTTAACAAAATTTCTTAAGCCCAAATGTCAATTCTCTCACCTGCAAAATCAAGATCGTATCAGCTTTGTAAGATTATTGTAGGGATTAAGTGAAGTCATTTATTTAAAGTGTTGAGCATAATGCTTAGCAATAGTTAGCACTCAAAACATAATTATTCTCCAAGACAAATTAAGTTACCACATTAAGAAGAGTGAGTGCCAGGTAGAATAGCAGAATCATTTACACTAATGTGGTTGCTGGGTTTCCCTTTGCTGATGAAAGACTAGCCCTGTGCTGGATACTTTCTTCTCTTTGTTGAGCAGGGGGTTCCACCAGCAAAGGCCTATTCCAAGGGCCCCAAAGACATTACTCACTTTCATTCCCACCCTCATTTAATGGAGAGGCTCCTGTCTCTCATGTGTTGATCTGCACAACTAGTTTAGCAAGTTGAGCCTACAACAGAATTCCTAAGCAACAAAAGAGAGAAATGATTTTGTCCACACTATCAAGAAGCATGCTTTGTGGTTACTGTTAAGATAGATTGTGCAGCAAATTGGTGAAGGCCACATGGTGTGTCAGGGTGTATGTACAGTAATTGAAAAGTATTGCTTGCACACTTTCAGAATCCGGGAAATCTCCTAGCAGACAATGGCATCAAGGAATAAACTGTATCATAAAGATGGATTCTAGCTGCATCCAGGAAAAATGTCGCACACATGCCTGCCGGTGGTGGGGGGGGGCGGGTCTAGGAAGGGCTGATGTTCCTGTTTTCCATGAGGCAGAGAGAAGTAAGGAACTTTGTCAAAAACAGCCTCTGTGCTCTCATTTCCTATTTTTAATTTGGCTCATCATTTTAAGCTTCCTCAGATGCCCACCTGGAGAGTCATGGCACGCTCTCACTCTGGTGCTTCCCAAATGTGTCCAGAATCTTCATCAATCTCTCTTGCTAATCCTCACTCCCAAGGCTTAAATCACCCATTTCCTCCAAAGTCTGTCATCTAGCTGGCAGTTGCACCACATTTCCACAATCACTAAATGCAGAAGGCTGAGTGAAGACTTTGTTTGCCTTATGAATTTGTTCTTTGGTGTCCTTGGCTTGGGTCTGAGTGGATGAGCTTTGATTAGATTTCAGAACTGAGATGGAGTTCCTATGGACTCCATTGGGAGCCAGAAGAAGAATGAAGTGACAGAGGGACTGCTGATCTTTGACCTTGGCCCATTGATGGCTCTTGTCATCACTGTTGGTGGCTGCTCTGAACAAAAAATGCATTGTCTCCCCAGCTATTGTGGCCTGGCCTTCACAGTCTGTCTTCGCAGGATGTAACGTTTAATCAGGGATGTGTTCTTCTACCTAGGGCAAAAGGTGGGTGAGGAAGGCAGATCAAGCAAGTTAGCAGTACTCCACAGACTCAGAACTTGAGAAGGAAACATTAGGGAACATGACAATGTTAATAGGAATGAGTTAAAAATTAATATTCACTGTAGTTGCAATATATTAGACATTTACATTGGTTGTTTCACTTAATCCTCTCAACTACCCTGGGAAGTTGGTACTCTCTCACTTTTTAGATTAAAAAATCTGATGTTTCATCCTTTTCTCTTTAACATAGGAAATAAACTAGGTGGATCTATGATTCTATGACTTGATCCCAGGCATTGAATCCAGAGTGTGGGAATATAACTACTACTTGGCATTACTCTCATGAATCAGGAGGGCAGTTGAAAACTAAAGTGTCTTTAGAAGCTCTCCTAACTCCTCTGGAATCAGGAGGTCAAAAGCATTCTCTGTGAAAAGTTTCTTAGGTTCCTTTCCCACTGTCTACATAGTCACCATCTTTCAAGGCTGTGGTCAGGATCCACTTCTCTGTAACTTCTTCCTTGACAGATTTTCTGGACTCTCATAACAATATCTCACCAAAATTAGCTCAGGGATTCCTCAAAGCAAAGATATTGATTAAATTAATTAAAAGTTGAGCTTAGAGAGGGTTCATCCAAGATCATATTTCTAGCAAGTAACTGAGCCTGGATTTGAAACCAAGATATCTGACTTATAGTCAGTGTGCTTTATCTCTACATTACATTGCCTTCTCTTATTAAAGGCTGGATGATATACTTTATCAAGTAATCTATACTTTTTGCTTTCTTTTCTACATGCCCACGTAAGAAAAGAAAAATAATTTTTTTCTTCAACCATCACAGGTTCTTTGTTCCAATGGATCCCTATAATGAAAGACAATTAACAAGAGAAAACAAACAGATGTTTATTAATATGTATATTTCATATCTCACAGGAGAAACCTAGAAAACCAGTAGTTCTCAAAGAGGTGGAATTGAATTCTAGCTTATATAGCATTGTTGGAAACAAGTGCTCAGTGTAGCCAAAAGAAACCCGCATTCAGACAGAAAATTTCTCAGCAAGGCAACTTTACTTCTGCAGAAGGGTACTGCTTGCACCTGATACAATCACAGGAGCACACTGAACAAAGGAGGAAGGAGCTTTTAACCCTAATGCAGTTCCTGTTTCTGTGTCCTTTGCCTATTGGCTGGGGTTGGACCACACAATCTAAGTTGATCCTGATTGGCTGAGACTTAAACTTTTCCAAATAAGGTAAACATGTGATTTGTGAAAAGAAGAAGGTGGAGAAGAAAGTGGGTAGGGTTGATTTACAACTTTTACAACTTATGACCAGGAGGTTGAGTCTTTGAAGAGAAACTTAGTTGTCCCAACAACATCTTCAACAAAGAACAGTACATTTTAGAGAAGTGACAAGACAAAGGAAAAGAACTTTGAGTCTCCCAGGAGCAGCAAGTTGTGAGAAGGCAAAACAATGGCAGATAAAGGCTGGTTATTGAAACTTATGCATGAAAATTCTTCCAGTACCATCTCTAGACAATCAGGGTCAAAAGTTGTCTTTAGTGGTTAACCTTTGTTCTCCTTGGAGAAAGAGGGGTGGGATGCCTTTTGTCCTTATAAATCTATGTCGTGCTTTAAGACAAAGAGAGGAAGAGTAGAGAGCTTTCCTGCATTTGCTTCCCTTAATTGTCTTTAGCTCAGTAATTCTTCATATTTGGGGGTGGCACAATCTGGCCTCCCACACCCAAAATACATGACCTAGGCTCTCTAAAAGAATCAGAGGTATTAGTCTTGCTCTCAGAGAGCATGCATACTAGTTTACAATAACTTTTGTCTGTCTCGTTTGTGCACATAAACTATCATCACACTTGAAATTTGGAAGAAACTACAGGGAAAGGGAATATATATATACTAGCTAGCAATGGCTTTGGGGAAAAGTATCTTGTTATGACCTGTTCTCTGATAGTAGTTGTCTTTTCTCCTCAGTTAATTATTTTTTCGTTTGTTTGTTTTCTTTTAGATTATTTGATTTTCAATGCTGTAGAAGATCAAAGAAAAATAACGATTTCATGTTCAAAGTGAGAAAACATGTCACATTTTTCTTTGATTAGTGCCTAGGGCAGTGTTTTGTTTTCTTTAAGTCACATCAAGTCTGATTCCAGACCTGATGGATTCAGTCTGAAACAGACTTGAAAAAGTTGAAGTCTGGTTTTTTCACCACTTTGAAGTGGTGAAAAAATTCAATATTGGCAATTACTAGAGTCCTTTATCCCTTCAAAGTAACATCCTACATGGGAGGTGATATAGTTTGGATATTTGTCCCCATCCAAATGTCATGTTGAAATGCAATCACCAATGTTGGAGGTGGGGTCTGGTGGGAGGTGTTTGGATTATGGGGGTAGATACCTCATGAATAGCTTGGGTCATCCCCTTGGTGATAAGTGAGCTCTTCCTCTGGGTTTACATGAGATCTGTTCATTTAAAAGTGTGTGGCACCCCTCTGACTCCCCGCACACACACACACACACACACTCTCTCTCTTTCTTCCTACTATTCTTGCCATGTGATGTGCCTGATCCTCCTTTGTCTTCCACCATAATTGGAAACTTCCTGAGGCCTCCCCAGAAGCAGATGCTGCTATGCTTCCTGTTCAGCTTACAGAACAATGAGCCAATAATTAAATCTCTTTTCTAATGAATTACCTAGTCTCAGATATTTCTTTATAGCTGTGAAAGAACAACCTAATATAGAAAATTAGTGCTGAGGAGTGGGGCATTACTACAAAGATACCAGAAAATGTGGAAGCATCTTTGGAAGTGGGTAACAGGCAGAGTTTAGATGAGCTTGGAAGGCTCAGAAGGAAGGAAGATGAGGGAATGTTTGAAATTTCTTAGAGACTGGTTAAGTGGTTGTGAGCAAAATGCTGATAGTGACAGTGAAGGCCAGGCTGCCAAGGTCTCAGATGAAAATGAGAGACTTATTGGAAACTGCAGCAAAGGTCATGCATGTCATGCCTTAGCAAAGAATTTAGCTGTGTTGTGCTTCTGCCCTAGGGATCTGTGGAAATTTGAACTTCGTAGTGATGATTTAGGGTATCTGGCAGAATAAATTTTTAAGCAGCAAAGCATTCATGAGGTAGCCTGGCTGCTTCTAACAACCTACACTCTCAGATGCAGGAGCAAATAAATAACTTAAGTTGGCACTTCTATTTAAAAGGGAAGCAGATTAAAAAGTTTGGAAAATTTGCAGCCTGGCCATGTGGCAGGGACACAAAAAAATAGCTTTTTTGTGGGGGCAGGAGAAGAATTCAAACAGGCTGTGGAGCAACCACTTGCTAGAGAATTTGCAAAACTAAAAGTGAGCCAATATCCAAGACCATGGAGAAAAGGCCTCGAAGTCATTTCAGAGACCTTTGAAGCAGCCCCTCCCATCACAGGCCCAGAGGCCTAGCAAGGAAGAATGGTTTCATGGGCCAGGCCCAGAGCTCCACTACCCTGTACATCCTCCAGACACTGCTTCCCACATCCCAGCCACACTGGCTCCAGCCAGGGCTCAAAGTGGCTCAGGTACAGCTCAAGCTGCCACTTTGAAGAATGCAAGCCACAAGCCTTGTCTACTTTCATGCAGTGTTAAGCCTGTGAGTGCACAGAGTGCCAGAGTTAAAGATACTTGGGAGCCTCTGCCTAGATTTCAGAGGCTACATGAGAAAGCTGGGTTGCCCAGGCAGAAAGCTGTTGCAGGGGCAGAGCCCTCACAGAGAATCTGTACTAGGGGAGTGTAGAGGGGAAATGTGGGGTTAGAAGCCCTACAAAGAGTCCCCACCAGGGCACTGCCTATTGGAGCTGTGGGAAGGGGGCCACTGTCCTCCAGACCCAAGAATGATAGATCCACCTGCAGCCTACACCTTGTGCCTGGAAAAGCTGCAGGCACTCAATGCCAGCCCATGAGAACAGCTGCGGTGGCTGAACTCTGCAAAGCCACAGGGGTGGAGCCACCTAAGATCTTGGGAGTCCACCCCTTGCACCAGTGTGCCTTGTATGTGGGACATGGTGTCAAAAGAGATTATTCTGTAGCTTTAAGGTTTAATGTCTGCCCTGCTGGGTTTTGAATTTGCATGGGGCCTATAGTCCCTTTCTTTTGGCTGATGTCTCTCTTTTGAAATGGGAATGTTTATTCAATGCCTATTCCCCCCACTGTATCTTGGAAGTAAATAACTTGTTTTTGATTTTACAAGCTCCTAAGTGGAAGAGACTTGCCTTGTCTCAGATGAGACTTTGGACTTTTGAGTTAACACTGGAATGAGTTAAGACTTTGGGGGATTATTGGGAAGGCATGATTGTATTTTACAGTGTGAGAAGGACATGAAATTTGCAGGTGCACAAGGGTGGAATGATATAGTTTGGATATTTATCCCGCCCAAATCTCATGTTGAAATTTTATCCTCAATGTTGGTGGTGGGGCCTGGTGGGAGGTGTTTTCGTTATGGGGGCAGATCCCTCATGAATGGCTTGGATCATCCCCTTGTGATAAGTGAGCTCTCATTCTGAGTTCACATGAGATCTGTTCATTTGAAAGTGTGCGGCATCGCCCCCTGACTCTCTTGCTCCTGTTCTTGCCATGTGATGTGCCTGCTTCCCCTTTGCTTTCCACCATGACTACATGCTTCCTGAGGCCTCTCCAGAAGCAGATGCTGCTATGCTTCCTGTACAGCCTGGAGAACTATGAGCCAATTAAATCTTTTTATATATATAAATTACCCAGTCTCAGGTATTTATAGCAGTGCAAGAATGGCCTAATACAGAAGGCTTCCATGATATGGAAAATAGCAGAAGGATGGGAGGAAAAGGGATTGAAGAATTTCTGGCTTCTGACATAAAGCCAGTATAAACCTTGTATAATAATACCTCCAGCATGTAAACTAGAAAAATAAGTAAAAGTGAACTTTGAAAAGAAATGTTATAGGAATATATGCATTTCTAGGTCTTGGATCTGGTTACAAGTGGGAGAAATGTCTCTCCTATGAATCTACAACCATAAGCCCACATTCTATCAGGTTTGGGCCTGAAACATCACATTTAATTTAATAATTTATTTATTTAAATTAATAAATAATTTAAAGTGGTCTCAGGTAACAATACCCAAAGCTGTCTGGCAAAAACAATGGAAATATTATTTGGAGGATTAGACTTCAAAATCAGGCTTCAGAGGATTACCATGGATAATAGTTCTAAGGAACATGAGCAAGCAATAAAAGATGACTAAATGCATGACTAAACAAACCACTATTATTAAAAATCAGTAGAAACAACAAACTATAGAATCTAAACTGCCAAAACTACAGATGTTGGGGTTATCTGATGCAGAATATAAAATGATATCATTTAATATGTTTAAAAAATAAAAGAGAGTATAGTAATTTTGAAGAATGCAAAGAGATGGAAACAGTGAGAGAAATTGAAAAGACATGGAAGACAGATTGTAAGAGTTCAATAAATGTCTAGTGTAGTTCCAGAATTGCTAATAGAATTGGAGACAGCTAATATTCAATAAAATAATAGCTGATATTATTTTTCTAGAATTTATGAAAGATACTAATAATCAAATTCAGAAAGTCAAGTGGACTTTGTATTGAAACTTCAGAATACCAAAGACAAAGTGAATACCTTAAAACTATCTAGAAAGAAAAGACAACTACAAAGACACAACCACTAGAAATGACAGCACAGTTCTTAGAAGTGACAGCAGAAATCAGAAGACAGAAAATCAATATTACCAAAGTGCTGAAAGACAACCATGTTATTCTAGAATTCTATAACTTCTCCAATTTTATTTCAAAAATGAAGGTTATGTACAAACATTTTCAGGTAAATAAAAGCAGTGCATGCCACCCAATAGATGCTCTCTCACTAATAGAGACTCCTACAGGACTTCTGAGAGAGTAAATATAATCCTAGAAGGAAAGTTTATGATGTTAGAAGTAATTGTTAGCAAAGAAAATATACAAATATGGGAAAATTGAAAGAAACATTGATGTATAAAGTAATAATAATGTTTAATATGTCGGGCAAAACAAAATAAAGATAAAATGAAAACCCTGGAAAGTAGCACTTAAGTCAGGAGGGAGATGGATGGGGTTAATGTAGTTTTCTAAGTTCTCTCAAAATGATCCAAAAAGGGGAAATATATTGATTTTTTAAAATTATTTTGAAACATACAGAAAAGTTGTAAGGACACCATAAGTAACTTTTTTTCCCTGAACCATTCGAAAGTAAGTTGCAGACTGGATGTCCTACGACCCATGAATAATTAGGTGTGTGATTCCTACAAACAAGAATATAAATGAACATCAATACATTACTATATTTAATCCTTACACCTATTCAAATTTTGCCAATTGCCCTAATAATATTCTTTATAGCAAAAGGATTCTGCTCACAATCATATGCTGCATTTAGTTGTCACATCTCTTAGTTAATATATTTTTTTCTCCCTGATTTTCATGGCCTTGACACTTGAAAATTATAGGCTGGTTATTTTGTAGAATGTCCCTCATTTGGATATATCTGATGTTTTCTCATGATTTAAATTAATGCATGTTTGGTAGAAATAGCATAGACAAACTACTGTGTTCTCATTGTATCCTGTTAAGTGGCTGTTAAGTGGCTGTCCCTTTCTGAAGATGCTAAATCTGACCCCTTGGTTGAGGTGATATCAGCCTGGCTTTTCCACCCACTATGGAAAAGCTATTCTTTTTTTTTTTCCTTCGTAGTTAATTAGTACTTGATAGAATGTATAATAAAACCATGAAAATAGCTCATCCCTCATCAAATTTTCATGCATGTATGTAAAGAAGTTTCCTGACTCAATAATTTTCAACTTTACAATGGTGGGAAAACAATGTACATTTAATAGATACTGTATTTCGAGTACCCATATAACCATTCTGTTTTTCATCTTCAGTATAGTATTCAATAAATAATGTGAGATAGCCCATACTTTATTATAAAATAGGCTATCTATTGGGTGATTTTGCCAAATTGTAGGCCAATATAAGTGTACTGAGCACATTTAAGGTAGGCTAGGCTAAGCTATGATGTTCAAGAGTTTGGGTGCATTAAATGAATTTTCAACTTACAGTATTTTCAATTTACGGTGGGATTATTGGGGTGTAGCCCTATCATAAATTGAGGAGCATCTGTATTTCATTTTGACTCATGTCTATTTTATTAAATGGGTTATAATCCATTATTCCCCTTACTTAATTTGATGCTCAAATTGTCCTTGGTTTTATCAATGAGAGTTCCATCAGGTGCACTTCTGTGTTATTTTGAATGTCCACAGCATTCTTTGAATAACTCCTTATTTTCTGGCATGAAAAAGATGTCACCTTGTTCCTTCCTTGCAATCCTCATGGGAAGATCTCCCTCACCCTGCTCTGGCTCCTTCCCCTTATGCAGAACCACCAACCTGATCAGCAGCTCTCCATCACCACTCGGACTTCAACGCCCCCACAAGCTGCCTTCCCACATGAGTATTCTCCTCACCCGTCTTGAGCTTCCGTACCCTGAACCAGAAGCCTGCCTTTATCACTGAACCTTCTCCAACCTCCACACGGAAACCTCCTTGCTCTGCTTAGGTCACTTTCTGGAGAGTACACACAACCTCCCCCACTCAAACTCTGATACTCCTCACCACATTGCCCTTCCATGAGATTGCTTCACCCATCCTGAACAGGCTCCAACATCATGCCCAGGCAACCCTCCTGCATAGACAACCTCATCCCCAAACACAGCTCTAACACTCCACGCCAAGTGGGGCTGCCCTGCTCACTCCATGTAGATACCTTCTTCACCCCAGTTGTGCTCTGCCACCTTCACTCTGATGGGGATTCCAAGCTTCCTGGGTCCACCTAATGGATTTAGGAATAAATTGTTCGGGAAGGGAAAGGAATGAAAGGAAAAGGAAGGGAAGGAAAAAAGGGAAGAAGCAGGGAGAGAAGAGGAGGAAAGAAGAGAGAAACAGAGGGAAAAATGGGAAAATAAGTAGAAAAGGTAGAGCTTTATTTTTAAAGCTTGTTAAACTAAAACGCATGTTGAAAATTTGAGGTTAATCCTTAAAAGGATAGAGATCGAGTGTGTAACATCAAAGCTAGTAGAAAAAAATGGAATAAGAAGGAAAAACTAAAACAATGCAAAAGAAGGCAAGAAAAGAACAAAACAAGAAGCAAAGAAACAAAAAGAGACAAATAGAAAGTGCTAAATATGTTGGTAGAATTTAAATATGTTAGGGATCAAAATCATTGAAAAAGATTCAAATTATCTAATTAAAAGATAAAGATAATTAGACTGGACATAAAAACAGACTTCCAACTATATGCAGTTCACAGGCCAGATCTGAAACATCAGGATACAGAAAGTTTGAAAAGGTCCTGGAGGCTGCAGTCTGCAGTGAGCCAAGATTGTGCCACTGCACTCCAGGCTGGGTGACAGAGCGAGACTCCGTCTCAAAAAAAAAAAAAAAAAAAAAAAAAAAGGTCCTGGACCCCGTTTCCCCCTTAGACTTTGGAGCAGCAAGAAGTCCCAGAGTCCAAGTGATGGAGGAGTCTCTGCTCAGGATGGCGGCCCTGCATAAGACCAGCTGAGCTGGATGAGAGGGTCTCCTGCAGGGCCGCAAGGAAAGAACAAGATGAGCCTGAAACATCTTTTTTGTGCCATTAAGTAAGAAAGTGCTCAAAGAATACTAGGGACATGTCAAAAGGACATAGAAGCCAGTGTGAAGGGGCTCCTACTGAGCAAATCTCAGTGATGCTGATGCCCAATAGCTGCTTTCCCCAGGTCAACTGGTTTCCATCTAAGTTCCGTCAATGGGAGGCTGAGTTTGGACTATCAGTGGAAGACCGTGCCCAGGGGTTTCCTCTCTTTCAGGGAGTCTCCAGCTCTAGAGGTCTTTCCTGCATTGTTACAGCTCCTCTGTGGTTCTAGGTCATGTGGGTGACCATGACTCCTGGGCTCTACTATCACTTTCTCTCCCCTTTGTTTCCCCACCCGCTTCATGGTAGCAACTTCTTGCTGTTGCTCATCTTTACATTGCTTCACCATCCCTGTTGGGTTTGTCTGAATGCCTATCATTTGTGTATCCCATTTCCTGAATTAAATTCTCTATGTTTAGATATTTAAGGAGGTTTCTGTTTTTCTAATTCGACCCCTACTGATGCTCTAGACAAATATTGGCAAAAAGAAAGATGGTATAATTATGTTAACATTAGACAGCACGGACTTTCAGACAAAAAACATGCATGAGATAAACATATAACATAACACAATTATGCAATATAAGAAAATATAGCAAAATTCTAAATAGTATGTACCTAATAATCTACCAAGTTATATGCAGCAAATACTAATAAAACTGCAAAGAAAACAGACAAATCACTATTAAAATGGGATATATTTAGCACATTTCTCTCAGTAAGTGATAGCTCATGCTCTCCAGGAATAAGAATATAGATTTCTAAAATACAATTAAGAAACTTTATCTAGTAGACATACAAAGGCCAACACACCAATAACAAGAGAATACATATTTTGTTCAAGCACACATGGATCCCAGATCACATTTTACACAATAAAAGAGGGCTTACTAAATTTCAAAGGGTATCATACAGCCCACATTCCTAACAATAACACAATATGTTAGAAATCAATAACAAAGAGGCAGTTAAAATAATCTCATACATTTGGGAGAAAAAAAACCTCCTGAGTAAAGAGGAAATCACAATAGAAATTTTAAAATACTTGTATCTGAAAAATAATAGAAAAAATAAAGTAGTATTTTAGGAAAATTTAATGCCTTATAAATTTCTATATAAAAAAAGGAAGGATTAAAATTAAGAATGTTGGACCATCCTGGCCAACATGGTGAAACCCTGCCTCTACTAAAAATACAAAAAAAAGCCGGGCGTGGTGGTGGGTGTCTGTAATCCCAGCTCCTCGGGAGACTGAGGCAGGAGAATGGCGTGAACCCGGGAGGCGGAGCTTGCAGTGAGCTGAGATCGCGCCACTGCACTCCAGGGTGGGCGATAGAGCGAGACTCCGTCTCAAAAAAAAAAAAAAAAAAAAAGAATTTTAAATAGGGACAACAGTCTAAACCCAACAAAAGTAGAGGACAGAAAATGTCAAAAACAGCAGCAGATATTAATAAAAAATAAAAAAAGGGTAAATTCAGCTGCATTAAAATTAAGAAATTTTGTTCACTAAAAAGCATAATAGAATGAAAAAAGAACATATACTGGAAATGGCATTTATAACATATATTAGCAACAAAGGAACAATATTCAGGACATAAATAATTCCTACCCATCAATAAAACAAACAACCCTACCAAAAATGACAAAATAAATAAATAAGTACTTTACAGAGGAAGAAACTTGCACTGGCATAAACATATGAGAAGA
This sequence comes from Pan paniscus, assembly GCF_029289425.2. NCBI lineage: Eukaryota > Metazoa > Chordata > Mammalia > Primates > Hominidae > Pan > Pan paniscus. The sequence continues at coordinate 33,056,536 of NC_073258.2, read as the reverse complement.
TGCTCTACTTTATTAATAATAGACTAAATCCCAAACATGTTTTTTTGTTGTTGACATCCACAAGAATGACAAATTTTCACACATGACAATCCCAAACGTTGGTGAGGAGGTGGAGTAAAGAGGATTTATGCACTGTTGTTGGGAATGTAAATTGAAACAATTTTTGTGAATAACCCAGTACATTTGGATATGCATATGCCATACAACCAATCAATTCATTTTCTAGGCATTCCCTAAATTAACTGATGCACATATGCACCAGTAGCTGTGTACAAGAATGTCCAAGCAACATTTTCGTAAATTTACTTTATTTTTAGAGCAGTTTTATATTGAGAGCAAAACTGAGCAGAAGGTATGGAGTTTTCATATACTCCCTGATCCCACACAGGCACAGCTTTTCCACTGTTAATGTCCTGCACCCCAGGGGAACATTTGTTATCATCAATAAACCTACATTGACACATCATTGTCACCCAAAGTCCATGGTTTACATTAGGGTTCACTCTTGATGTTGTACATTCTCTGCATTTTGAGAAATCTGTAATGGTATGTATCCACCATTTTAATATCATATAGAGTAGCTTCACTGCCTGAAAAATCCTCTGTGCTCTCCCTATTGATCCATCCTCCCCTCAAACACACATCAACCACTGATCTCTTTACTGTCTTCATAGTTTTGCCTTTTCCAGAATTACATATAGTTAAAATCATACCATATGTAGCCTTTCCACATGGCATCTTTCACTTACATATGCATATGAGCTTCTTCTATGTCTTTTCATGGCTTGATGGCTCATTCCTTTTCAGTGCTGAATAATATTCATTTTCCGGATGTGCCACAGTTTACTTATCCATTCACCTACTGAAGGACATCTTGGTTGCTTTCAAGTTTTGGCAATTACGAATAAAGCCACTATAAGCATCCTAGTGCTGGTTTTTCTACGAACATAAGTTTTCAACTCATTTGGGTAAATACCAAACAGCATGACTATTGGATCAGATGATAAGAATATCTTAGTTTTGTAAGAAACTGCAAAATCATTTTCCATATGCCTGTATCATTTTGTATTCCCACCAGCAATAAATGAGGGTTCCTGTTGCTCCACATTCTTGTCAGCATTTGGTGTTGTCAATATTCTAGATTTTGGCCATTCTAATAGGTGTGTAGTGGAATTGCATTGTTGTTTTCATTCTCAATTCCCTAATGCCATATGATATTGAACATCTTTTCATATGCTTCTTGGTTACCTGTGTATCTTCTTTGGTGAGGTATCTGTTCAGGTATTTTGCCCATTTATAACATCAAGTCGTTCATTATCTTTTGATTTTATGGGTTCTTTGTAGATTTTTTGGGTAACAGTTCTTTATCAGATGTACCTTTTTGCAAATATTTTCTCCCAGGCTGTCATCTAATTAATTGTGACATTTTCTTTTGCAGAGTGGAAGCTTTTAATTTTAATAAAGCACAGCTTAGTTTTTTTTCATGGATCATGACTTTGGTTTTATATCTAAAATATTATTGCCATATCCAAGGTCATCTAGATTTTCTCTTAAGTTATCCTCTGGAAGTTCTATGGTTTTTAGTTTTACATTTAGATCTATGACCTATTTTGAGTTAATTTTTGTGAATGGTGTAAAGTCTATGTCTAGATTTTTTTTTTGCATATGGAAATTCAGTTGTTGTAGCACCATTTGTTGAAAAGGCTATCTTTGCTTTATTGTATTACCTTTGCTGCTTGTCAAAAATCAGTTGACTATATTTATGTGGGTCTATTTCTGGGCTCTCTATTCTGTTCTATCGATCTATCTGTGTATTCTTTTGCTAATATTACACTGTCTTGATTACTGCAGCTTTATATCAAATCTTGAAGGCAGGTAATGTCAGTTCTCTAAACTTTGTTCTTCAATATTGAGTTGACTATTCTGGCCCTTTGACCATAAACTTTGGACAATCAGTTTGTTGATATCCACAAAATAACTTGCTGAGTTATATAAATAAGATGTACAGATAAACTTGGGAAGAACTGAATCTTTACACTATTGAGTCTTCCTATCCATGGAGACAAACTATCTTTCCATTCATTTCGTTCTTCTTTTATTTCTTTCATCAGAGTTTTGTAGTTTTCCTCATATAGATCTTGTCCATATTTTGTTAGATGTTACTTAAATATTTCATTTTGGGGGGTGCTAATGTAAATGGTCATGTGATTTAATTTCAAATTTTCTTGTTCATTTCTGGCATATAGGAAAGCAGTTGACTTTTATATATTAACTTTGTATGCTGCATTTATAGTTCTAGAAAATGATATAATCACTTAGTTTTATAAGGTTTAAAAATCAGTTCAGATTTTCTACAAAGGCTGTCATGTCATCTGTGAACAAAGGAAGTTTTGTTTCTTCTTTCCAAATCTGTATACTTTTTATTTCATTTTCTTGTCTTATTGCATTACCTGGGTCTTCTAGTACAATGGTGAAAAGCAGTGATGAGAAGGGACATCCTTGCTTTGTTCCTGATCGTAGCAGGTAAGTTCTGAAGTTTTCACCATTAAGTACGATTTTAGCTGTAAATTTTTGTAGTTGGTCTTTATCAAATGTAGGCAGTTCCCATCTATTTCTAATTTGTTGATCAAGTTTTTATTATGAGTGGATGTTGGGTTTTGTCAAATAATTTTCTGTGTCCATTGATAAGACCATGTGATTTTTCTTCTTTAGACTGTTGATGTTACGTATTACATTAATGGAATTTTGAACGTTGAACCAGCCTTGCATACTTGGGATAAATTCTACTTGGTTGTGGTGGATAAATCTTTGTATACATTATTGTAGTTGATTTGCTAATATTTTGTGAGGAATTTTACATCTATGTTTATGAGTGATATTGGTCTATGGTTTTCTTTCCTTGTAGTATCTTTGTCTGGTTTTGGTATTGGGGTCACGTTTGCCTCATAGAGTATTAGGGAGTATGCCCTCTGTTTTTATCTTCTGAAATAGGTTGTAGAGAATTGGTACAATTTCTTCCTTAAATATTTGGTAGAATTTACCAGTGAACCCATCTAGGACTGGTGCTTTCTGTCTTGGAAAGTTATTAATGTTTGATTTAATTTCTTTAACAAATGTAGACCTATTCAGATTACTTATAGTAATTTGTGTTTGTTTTGGTAGATTGTGTTTTTTAAGCAATTGGTTCATTTCATCTAGGCTATCAAGTTTATGAGCACACCATTTTAATAATAAAAATAATTTGAAACAACCCATATATCCATAATCATTAAAATAGATAGATGAATTGTGGTTTAGTCATCTGATGAGATATTATACAGCAATAAAAATATATGACCCATACTTGTGTTTCCCAATCTTTTTTTTTATATCATATCCCTACGAAGTCTTTTTAGGTATTTTTTTTGAACAACCCTGGGTGAAATTTTAATGCCACAGACAAACTGCATATTTATAGATCATATATACAACTTTGCTGTATACATTAAGACTAAGATATAGATCATATATATAACTTTGCTGTACACATTATGAATCAAATTTTACCCCTTGAGGGCGGTATCACCCCCATTAAGAAAGCATGATTCAATCATCCATATAGATGAATCCTAATATCACATTATTAGGTTCCAAATAGGCAACTCAAAACACTACGTTGTTTAGGAACACGAATATATGTGGTAAAATTAGAAAGAAAAACGAGGTTAGAATAAACATAAAATTTCTTCAGCAGTTTCCACTTCAGAGCAAGTAGGCAGAGGGATGGGTGAGTCATGCAGGAATTTTAAGTTATTGGCAATAACTTAAGCTATTTAGTTGGTACATAGGTGTTTTAAAATTGTTAGTATTTAAAATGTACATTTATTCCATATGCATTCTTTTGCATATATTCTACATGTTACCAAATAAATGCAACACAAAGTGATAAGTGCAACTGCACAGGTGAATTTAAGTAGATGACAAACAGGAGAACATGATCCACTGCCTGCAAGATTCAGACAGATCTTCAGAGAAGAGGATATGAGTGGATATGTTTCTAAAGGATTCATGGGAGTTTACAGGTAGAGGTAGAAAAAAAATTTTTATGCGGAGGGTTTAGACATATAAAATAGTTTGGGCTTTGGAGGGATTGTAAACAATTCAATATGCTTTGGAGCATTGAAAGTAGGGGAAAATGTGAGCTATTGATGCTTGATAAATGTAGAAAGATTAAAACGACAGAGGGACATCATTTCTCTAAGTTTCTTCATGATAGGTTTTATCTCATGCCTAAAGCAGAATAAAGTGGTCTGAACTTTTCTTGTAAATAAAACTACCAGCCCCACTTCAGAGCTCAGAGTTCTAATCCTTGACTAAACAAGCTGTGAGTTCTATACTGCCATCTGTATCCACTCAGCCTTCTTCCCATTTGGCCTTGCAAATTGTTCTTTTTCAAAGTTCAAGATTTTTAATCCTTCTGGGCAAGGCTTCACTAATTAAAGCCTAAACAATCTTAAAAGCAAATGAGCTTTTGGGGGCCCTGGGCACCATTCCATGGCTCTGGATCCATTGTTTTTATTTCTTAATACTCAAAAAGACTTCTTTGTTTAATTCTGAGCTTCCATAAGTGCCCTTTTCTCACTTTGAGTCTCTTTCCTCCCTTTTGCTCTACTTGAGCTCACCACAATTGGTCTAACAAAATCCCACCTAAAAGAAGCTCATCTTTTTGAGGTCACATGATCTGATTCCCTTTGTAAATGCTTACTACATATGCCAATCCCTCAGCTCAGTCACCGCTTGTAGTTGCTTCACATGTGCAATTTCCAAGACAGAAAATACAGATGCAAAGTGTGTAAGTGCAAAGAGTAACACATTCCTGATAAGAGAAAATGGAATTTGGGAAGTAACCCTTGATGTACTGGATGGGAGCATCTCAAAGAAGTCATAATTCATGTGCCATTTTTCCCCTCAGCTTCCATTCTGGGAAACAAAAACAGCATTAGAGAAAGAAGGAGGCTGTTTCGACAGAGCCAAACTTGATAATGAATCATCAGTAAAATATAAGTTTTTGACACTTCTTTAGTAGATTACTAGCAAAAAGAGAGAGAGAGAAAGAGAAAGATGAGAGAGAGGAAGAGAGAGAGAGAGAGAGATTAGAGACAAAACAGATCCGGGGACTGCCAGATCTCTCTAAGGGCAACATGCATTGCATTTTGATCATGCCGGTCTCATTTTCCTCTGTGACAAACCTTAACTTTTTAACCTTTGGTGGATACTATTTTCATTAAAAGATTTTTCCGTTGTTGTGAGTTAAAAGTAATTTCAATGCTTGTGCTTAAAAAATCAATAAGAAAAAAAAAGTAGCCACCATGTGGATCTATATCTCTTTAAAAACATAAGTAGAACATGTGTTACACAAATTAACAGAGTTCAAAACACGCAACAGTTTTGTCTCTTTTCTGCCCATAATCAGACAAAATCAAAGCCTCCCTGATGAATTTGCTCAACCATTTTCTCTTTTTAGATCTAGGTATTAGTTGTATCTTTGAAAGTGATTGATAGTCCTCTACATAACAAAACGATCTCTTCCCCTCCTCACTCAGAACATTCTCAGTTAAGTTTACTCCGATGCCTAGGAGGCTTCTGAGGTGTTATCACCTTCTCCCCACACTTGGGGAAGCAGCTAACACAAGTGGGATATACTACCTGGGTATACTAATCACTCATCTGCACAGGTCAAGGATAAGGTTCATGTCTGAATTGACTTAGAATGACAGGCCTTAGTTACTTGGATATTCTATTTGAATCTTGAAAATAAACAGTGTCACCCAAAGATCAGTTGAAGGTGGATCATCTTGTTTTAATGTTTAAGTAAAAATGGTTCAAGTCCCCACTGAGCAGGTTAGTGGAAAAACCAGCAACAAGCAACCTCCTCCCTGAGCCTCCCAATATCCCTAGGGATTCTCCGGGGCTTATAGTCTTTTTGGTCACTTTTGTTCTTACTATCTCTTTCCTTTGAATCCTTGCTTTCACAAGGATCTCCTCTCCGGCAGCTGTGTCTTTCTTTCAGGATAACATAGAAGTTAAGAGCACAGAATCTGGAGTCAGTTGTAGCTGAGTAACTCTGCCTCAGTTTCCTCATCTGTAAAAACGGGCTAATAGAACATCTCCTCAGAGGTTGTTTTTGATATTAAATGAGCATAAAGCACTTGGAGGAGGACTGCCACAGCGAAAAAGCTTTATAAGTATTAACTGTCTCCCTTTCTCACCTCTACCCAAAGGTACACAGCCCTTTTATCTCTGCTTTCCTGAAGCAGCCTTTGTAAGTGGAAGGATTGTACTGAAGGCTCAGCAGCAATAGAGGTGAGTGCATGTAGCCTGATTTGTCAATAATTGCAATGTCTTCTCCAGTCCTGCAAAGCAGAAGATCACTCACTGACCATCTCCTCCTCCAGTCCTTCCAGGCTCTCACCATGGTGCTTGAGCTATTCCCCTTCAACGTCCTCCTTACCCCTTCCTCCTCCCCCCTCCTTCTCAGCTCCCTCATTCCCTCTGCTCAGGATCCCCAGACCCTCCAAATCCTCCCACTGTTTTGAAGAACAATTCAACATCACAATTTGCCCAGATACATAATTTGGGCCAATCCTTTAGAAGCTTCAGCATTAGACTCTAAGAGGACTCTCCAGGCATTTTTCAAAATGCAGAGCCATGTCAAGAAAAAAGTTTCCACTCCCCCGGGCAGAAACAGCTGCCAACAGCTGTGATTTTAAAAAAACACCTTTTCTCTGAGTCATACTCAATAATGACAATAATAACTAATGCTTAGAATGTGCTTTGCAACCACCACAACTGCCTCACATCTATTATTATTGCAGTCCTTTGAAGGAGTACTTAAAACTTTCTGCATCTCTGTTTTCTCATCTGAAAAATGGAGAACATATAATAGCAACTACCTCATAGGGTCATTGTTAGAATGCAAAAAATCAAGACAGTGCCTGGCATTTGGCAAATGCTTAATTACTTTGTTATTTTCTCCATTTGACAGCTAATGAAATGGAAGCTGGGCAGTGCTGAGTCCCTGGGTCACAGTTACCGAGAGGAAAAGTGGGCTGGCTGAGATTTCATCCCAGGCTGCCTGCTACAAAGCTCCTCATCTGCCTCCCTCGAATCAAGTGCTACACCCAATAACAGGGACTAAACCCACATCTGTAGCTTCTGAGTCGAGAGATCTGAATAGAGAAATCAGCAGTTAAAATAAAATTAAAATAGCTCTGAACATTTAAGAATGAGGGAATTTCACATGAAACACTAGATATAAGAGTTCTCACGTAAAAACTGAAGTATTTAGTCTACATGAGTTGATGGAAACCACCAGTTAGAGCTGAGCGGCTACTGTTTTTTCAGAATGTGGCCTCCTGGTATGCCAGACTCCAGCTTGCTTTGCTTTGTTATTTTACCAACCTGGACCCTGCTAACATTTGCACTTGTACCCCTTGCCATTACTATGGCTAACCTAAGTATATAGCCTACATTTATATGGGTTAAGTTTAGTGATTAACAAATCATCTCTTCCTATGTATGATTTAGTGGAAACTTCAGGAGACCCCAGTGAGCTGACTTTGTGGTGCCACAGCAACAAAAGGCACACAATGCTTTTCACACAGAAGCTTTCACAGCTGCTTCAGAATGGCCTCTCTCCTTGCCCTGGCCACTGTCCAGCGAACTGAATGGAAAGACCCTTCCAAAACTGACCAGGTCCCTTACTCTGAAAACTCTGCTATGGAGGTTCTGAGACTTCTCTGAGCATGTCCACCGCACAGGTCTGGACACAGCTAAAGAGTCTGTGGTCGTATTCATGACGGATCTGCTTAAGACATTTTCCAGAGTGCATTTCCTTGAAATGCACTCATTGCTGCAGGATGCTAACCAGCCTCCCTACCACCAATTCCCATGGCTTCAATTCATCCTGGATCCAAATGACAGGATAATCTGCCTCAAACATCTATCTTATTACAACCCTCATGTGCTCCAAACCCTACAGAAACTCCCTATTGCTGCCTGCATCCAATCCACCTTTTTTAGTCTAGCATTCAAGGCCCTCATCAATTATTCTGTCCCTGGTGGAACATCTCCAGCCTTATCTTGAACCTCTCTATGACATGGCCCCTCTGCTCTAGATTAAAAACTTGGTGGACTGTCTGCATTTCCTGGCTTTCATTCTTGGTTCATCTTCCAGAAGCCATCACTGGATTTCCTCCTCATCTAATCACATCTTTTTTTTTCTCTATCCTCTATTATGTATATATTTTATATCATGTACCTGAAATTAGCTCAATTTTATACTTTTTCCAAGCACAAAGAAATTAATACATCCCTCCCCTGTCTTGTGCTTATAACAGGCATTACTAGTCAATCATGGTGCATTCCCCCGCTGAGCTGTTCACAGTTTCTAAATCTTTTTCAGTATTAAGCTCCAGTTAGTACAAGACTTTAACTTGTCAGTTAGAGTCGGATATGGCACATGACCTGTTTACCATCCCTGCTCTACCTTGAAGCGTCATCACAGTTCTAAATGGTGGAAGTGGGAAGGCTCAGCAAGAGGACAAGGGCAAGGACAAGCGCTTCTTCATTTATTTTTCCTCATTTTCTCTCTGAAGTTCAAGTCTCTCTATGTGAAATGTGTAGGTCATGGTCAATGGAATCATATAGTCCTTAAGATTGGTAACTGCTTCCCATCAATTCATCTCCAAGGCTGCCTGGACTCTTCTCAAAGTGTCCAAATGGCTATAGCAGATCCAGTCCCTTCTATGTTAAATTAAATGGGAAGGAGCAATATTCTTTTCTCAGAAGCCAGAGAAAATGTCTTTGCGTCTCACTGGATCCAAGTGAGTTATGTGATCCTCCCTGATCCAATTCCTTTGCATGTGTGTGTGTATGTGGTGGAGGGGGGCACGAAGTGTTATAATTGATCAGCACCGAGACTCATGCTCCACTCTTAAACCTGGAGTGATCATGCGAAGAAAAGTTGAGGGTGCCAGAAGACTTGAAGGCTGCTGGGTATTAATTATCTTAAAAATTACATATTCATGTCTACCAGGTACGAGGCATTGGTCTAGGTTCTGGGGATACAGCAGTGAACAACATGAGGTTTCAACCCCCTGGAATTTATTCTGTAGTTGGGGGATACAGAAAATAAACAAATACATGTGTCTATAATAAGTCTGATGGAGATAATTGTCACATAAAAATATAAAACAGGATGAGTAACATAGTGAGGGCTATGATGCAGAGGAAGGTGTGACCATTACTATTTTATGTAGAGTGGTTGGAGATGCTGCCTCTGTTAAAGCAAATCTTGGCAATGAACTAAAGCAGTTGAGGAAGCAAAGCAGACAGAGATACCTGGGGGAAGGGGAACAGCACATAGAGGGAACAGCAGGAGCAAAGTCCTGAGGTGGGAGCATGTTTGCTGAACTTGAGGATCATCAGGAAGGCCAGTGTGGCTGGAGCAGAGTGAGCGAGGAGAAGACAGCAGGTGATGAGGTCAGGGGTTAACTGGTGGGAAGTGGGACAGGGAACTGATATTGGAGGATCTTTAAGGCCCTTGTGGTGACTTTGGCTTTTATTGTGAATGAGACAGAAAACTACTGGAAGGTGTTGAGAAGATGGTGATACAACCTAACTGTATCTTAAAAGAATAATTTTCATTTCTCTTTGCAACCAGGGTCGGGGTAGAGGGGTGGGGTGGGAGTAGGATGACTAGCTAGGAGCCTACTACATTTTTTTTAGGCGGAAAATTGTGGTGATTTGTAGCAGGGTGGTAGTGATGGAAATGGTGAGAAGTGGTTGGACTTGAGACATGTTCTGCAGGTAGAACAGATGAGATGTCCTGATACTGCATGTGGGGTGTGGAAAGAGAGGAGGCAAGGATGACTCCAGGGTTTTGGGCCTGAACAAAGGAAAGGACAGTGCTGCCACAGAGAAGACTGAGGGAAAGCAAGATTTAGGATGGAATGGTTTTGCATATTTTAGATGCTGAGAAGGGATAACAAATCAATAATTAATATACAAGCCTGAAGTTCAAGAGAGAGGGGCATTAGTTGGAGATTTAAGCCTGGGAGTTGTCAGTATCAAGATGGTATTTAGCCATGAGAAGAAATGAAGAAACCAAAGGGGTTTGTACAGATAGAAGAGAAAAGCCATCCCAGGTGTGAGCCCTGCAGTCCTCTCCAGCAGGATCTGGGGCAAAAATGTCCCTTTACAGTGGCCCTGAGTGCTAACAGCTCCCCTTCCAGGGATTGCACAGTGAAAATAATTTTTCCCTTTGGTTTGACTTTTTGCTGAACTCCAACTTTTGTCTTTGAATAAGACTTTTCTATTTCATTTTAAACTTTGCAAATGTTTTCCATGCATAGCCCCCCAAATATTGACACATCACGAAGGTCAGCCTAAATGGAACTGCCAAAGCAAATGCTGGGATAGCCAAGAGCAGAACTCTGGTTTATCTTGGAAGGCAGGATCACCATGCCTTGGCTTTCAAGGCCAGAATGGCCTGCACAAGGGCAGAGAAATATATTGGCACAGGGCGGATGAGGTCATAGCCAAGTCCTGTCACTGCATGGGCACTTGGGTAGGGCATGAGAAGTTTAACCAGGTCAGGGGTCCTATACTGGGACCCCCAGACTCTGGGTCAGCATCCCAGTGACTGGTGCTCAGGCAAGCTGCAGGGCTTCTCTCTCCCCATTGGCCAGCTCGATTAATCTGGTGGCTAATCAGGCCCCTTTGAAGAGGAGGGGTGGGGGCGGATGAAAGAGTGGCACACCTGTTTTCACTTGACTCCAATCCTGAAATAATTCTGTGGCTCCTACAAGATTTGAAACAAATTAAATTTGAAAGGGCAGAGAGGGCAGCTTTGAATGGTTGGCTCTGTGGAAAAATGCTGGTTTTCGCTCCAGGAAATGGCTTAACTGAGAGACTGTATTCCTGGCCTCGGTGGCTGGGGTGGCTGTCAGTGCATGACCGTGACTCGGGCCTTGTGGGGTGGGTTCTTTTGCCTTGTTATCTCTGGCATCAGGCTTTTGCTTTCTGGACTTTGATAATGTCAGTGGAAGGTTATAATGGTAACAACATGAAAGGCCGTTGTCAAGAAGAGAAGGCATGCAACCCTATTTGGGGAATCTGTGTTTTAAGTAAAGATACACTCAGCAGTGACAGACGCGATTCTGTTAGCCCAACACATGGAAGATTACTGTTGGACAGGACCCTTTAGAATAATTAGGCTCATGCTTCCTTTCAACAAATGAAAAGACTAAAGCCTGATGCAACTTCTGTTACAGGCAAAGCTGGAATAGCTAAGGCAGGGGTTCCAGGCTGGAGCTCTTCTATGCTTATCTTCTGAGTGGTCTCCAGGATGAATAAAAAGAAGTGTTGTCAGAAGAGTCCCAGGCCTCCATCTGCCTTCATAAGAATCTGAATCTTACTCAGGATTTGGGGAGTGAGGAGGCAGGAGTGGAACAGGAGGCAATTCCTCCCACCTGGACCAAAGCCCCAGGAGTTGCAATGATGAGAAAGAGATTCCCCCCCAGACTCAGAGCAGCAGCAGCAGATCCTTTCCTTCTTCCACTGCTCGCCTTTTACCCACAAACCCTTGTGGAGCCTCCTCCAGGTGCCAGGCAGTGGGCTGCTGAGATGGAAACTGGCAAGTGGGCCTCTCTCAGACTTACAGGCCTGCCACTTTGATCTTTCTTATAGACGCAGCCAGATGTGATCAGTGTGGCAACCTGCCTCCTTGATCTGTTGCCAACTAGGGGTTTGACAGAGAAGTTGAGAGCTATGAGGTCACTGCCTTTTATGGTATCCGTCATTAATACCTCCTTGGTAACAGTCAGAATTTTCTTGTCTGAGACCTAGGGCAGCTGATTAAGCACTCCTGCTAGCCCAGGGTCTGGTCCTGACTGATTTTAAGGGCTCTCTTCATCCCCTCCACAGAAAGAGAAGCTAGAAGGCCCAATTGCAAGGCCACTTTGACCTTTGCTTCAGGATCCTTGCAGACTGAGACATTTCAATCAGTCCAAAACACAGAGACCTCTCTAATGAGGACTTGTCAAGACCTTCTGTTTGATAAGGGGCGGATTCTGTCGCTGTGTCAATTTTCCTTCCCACTGATGTTCCTGTGGCCTTTGATAGCACAGATCACACACACATAGGTGTGTCTTTCATGCTTCTCAGCCTCACAGACCAGGGTCTGCCAAGCCATCATTAATATGCACCTCAGTGCAGCTGGTGGGGAAACTGATAGAAATAAAGGAGCCGAGGTTGCCTTTTATGTGAGCTCAGGAAACCCACCATATACAAATGTTAAAATGGAGATTGTTCTTCAGAGCAAAAGAGACCTACAGAACAAATTGTAGTCACTTGTGTCAGTGGCATTACAAAACTGGGGCTATTTACTGTCTTCTTTCTTAAACATTAAGCCTTAAACATCACCCAGTCCTGTGCCTTTTCTTCTAATTAGACACAGTAGTGGTGGGAGTTTTTCTGGTTGCAAACAATAGAAGCCAATTCTAGAAAACTTCAGTAGAAAGATTATTTATTGGAGGCTGGAAACTAGGTTTAGAAACAGGACAGAAACCAGTGCTGTTCTGGGTGCAGGCAGAGCTAACGATTTAGCCAGCTATGCTAAGTACTTTCTCTGGAATACATGCCCTCCACCCATTTTCCCATTCTTTAATTTTCATACAAGGAAAGGCAGGCTGTTTGGCTTAGTTTGGGTGATGTGGTTTTTCCTTGGGTGGCCAAGGCAGATAGGTGCAATGGGAGGGGTGACTTTTCAAAAGACACTAGTGTTGCCGTTCACTAGAGACTGGTTGCCAGACAGCTAAATAAGTCTACACCTAGGCTACAGTCAGCAATGCTTAGTCAGTCTGTTTCCTTCTTAAACCTGTACCTTTATATCTAGTCTCATTGCCTTTGTCATGATGATCTCTACCTCAATAGAGCTGCTATAAGGAGTAAAAGAAATAGGGTATGAAATTTCTTAGCATAAAGTCTAGCATTTAGCTGAAGGATATTATTAATTGTATTTGAATTTGAATAGACTTTCTAAGAGACCTCCCTAACTACTTTATCTTCAGTCTATCCTCCATATCACTGCTAGAGTGAACTTTCTAAAATGCTAATCTAATTTTGCCATGCCTCTGCTCAAAAAACCCCAGTGGCTCCCATTGACTGCAAAATAGTCTAAAATATTTAGCTTGATATAATACTGCATATTTACTCTTTTATAAAGTAACACCCCGGTAAATGCTGAATAACTTGTGCCCTGGAGGAGGAGGGGCAGGGAATTTATGCATGTATATGTATACATTATTTAATTATAAAGTTTATTGATATAACAGATGTTTAGCACACTCTTTACAAATCATAAAAAAGTACAATACTCTTGTAAACTTCCTTTAGCCAATTGATTCTTATAGAATGCTTTTGTTAATTCTTGCCAAACTCCTGTGTCTGCTGCTAATCTATAGTTGCAACTGATGAACAAGTATAGTTCCAACGTGTCAGTTGATATTTTCTTTCAGCACATAATATAAAGGGGAAACACTGAAACTTCACTTATCATCAAAGATGTGAGTCATCTTTGCTGAATCAGACATTTGCAGATACTGGAGGAATATTTGTTCGATATTTTGTGCCATTTACAATGTAATGGTTATGGATACATTTGCATCATTAACTTTCTCCATCACTTTCTTGAGTCTAGATAATCAATAGAAAAATAATTGATTGTCTTATGTTGTCCAGGCTGGTTTGGAACTCCTAAGCTCAAACAATCTTACCAGCCTCAGCCTCCCAAAGTGCTGGAATTACAGGCTCCTGGCCCATATAAATCTGAAAATGGCTATGTTTGATACTATCCTGCAAAATTTCTGAAACGTTAATGATTGACTCTCACAAGTCAATGAAACCCACCTCCAGCACACCATTGCATTGACCCCTAAGGCTTAGCAGAAACTTATTTATAAACATTTAGGGAATGAAGGAATAAACACAAGGCTTTATCTGATCCAAAATGACTTTACTAGTTTTCTTTCCTACCCTCTCCCACTAGCACCCTCTACTCCAGTCAACAAAGTGAGAAGGGCGCTCTGGTGAACATCAGTTATTTTTGCCTGCCAACAGCATTCAACTTCCTTTATCTTGGCAACGAGATATGGATTTTCCTTTAGGAAAGCTACCCCTCCCTTGCTCTGAGTATGTGAAGTTCAGGTGGAGTTACCCTATCACCTCACTCCTGGGTGGACATGTGACAGAAGTCTGGCTGTAACTAGGACAGAGCAGGCCAGGGAGCAAACTGGGATGATCAGAGCCAATGAGTGCCAGTCCAGGGACATTTTCAGGAACCACTGGGAAGGAGATGTACTTTCTCTCTGGGGAGTACTAAGCTGGTAAGATTGAGCTGCTGGGGGCCTTGCCTACCACCACTTAGGGAAAACCTGTCTGCATCTGAAACCAATAAGAAAAAACAGAGCCAAGAGCAGGAGAAAGAGGTTATGGATGATGATTTGAGCACCTAAATTCAACCATTATTTTACTTCTCTGTGCCCCAGTTTTCCCATTCTGTGAAGTGGGGATCATGTGAGTACTTCCTTTATGAAGTTGTTTGGGAATTACATGAAGTAAGACATATAAATCACTTAAGCAGTACCTGTATTGTTTACTTACATAAGTTGATAATCCCTTCAAAAAAAAAACAAAACAGTGATTGAGTATCTGTCACTTGTAGCTAATACAGGTACCCAAGGAGTAAATTCAGTTGCTGGTGAAATCAAACTTCAAGTCTCTGTCCAGGGTGAACCTAAGGACCAGTCAGTTTGCAAGAAAAGGCAATAAGTAACCTGTTGTCACCCCAAGCTCTGTTTCTCTTCTCTTATTCTCCCTTTATTAGAGTTCATGGTAGGATCAGTCAGGCTCCTGGTACAGAGCAGATATTGAAAAAAATATTTAGTCAACAAATGAATGAATAACTTAATGCCTCATGTATTATTGATTGCTGTGAAACCAATTACCCCCCAAACTCAGTGGCTTAACAATAAACATTAATTAATTTTCACAGTTCTGTGAAATTCACAGTTCACAGTGCTGCCAGGAATTTGGCAGCAACTTGTCTGGGCAGTTCTTGGTGGAGTCTCACATGAGACTGAGTCAGAAGTAAGCCAGGGCTGCAGTCATCTGAAGCCTTGACTGGGGCTGGAGGATTTGCTTCCAAGATGGTGCACTCCCATGGCTGGCAAGTTGGTGCTGCCTGTTGATGACAGTCCTCAGTTCCTCTCCACATGGGTCTCTCCACAGTGTTCATCAGTGACTTGCAGCATGATGACTGGATCCCCCTAGTCTAGAAGTTGCAATGCCTCTGATAACATAACTCCTGAAAGTCCTAATCCAGTGTGGAGGATACTAAACTGTTCTTTGTTACGCAGATCAACCCTGATTCACTGTGGGAGGGTACTACTTGAAGGGATGAAATAACAGAAGACAGGGATCATGTGGCACCATATTGGAGGCTGGCTACTACAGCCTTGAATGGATCAAAATTCCTCTCATTAGTCTTGTCTTTGAACCACTGTGGGGGAAGGTGAGATCTTTTGAGTTGCTTGAGATTTGGCCTTTGTAAATTAAAGTTCCTGGTATTAATAACTCTTAGAAATCTTGATGCTATAACTTTAAAATATTAGCTGCTAGAAATTTGGATGTCGCAAAACAATTTGGGAAAGATGCAGCCAAAACTTTCTCCTTGACCTCTGCAAACACACACACTCTCACAATTCCTTTACTGCCTGTTGAATTTTCACAATGAAAACATTCTTCCTGAGCGGAAATGAAATTAAGCTTTTCTGGGTAATCCCACACTTTTCCTAATATGTACTGACTTCAGACAAATACATGTTTCACAGAGTAAATACAGCCCAAGGGCCCAGTTTATTCTTGGAAGAGTTGGAAGAACTGACATCATTTTCTTCTTGTGATCTGTGGGTATTTTTCACCTGGTGAGAATTGGCACCAACGCCTTTGCTCCAGGCATGGCAACACTTGGGTACTGTGTTTCCAAAGATTCCAACCTGAGCCTCACTGAGTTGGAAGAGGCTCAGGTTGGAATCTTTTATCATTTCCCTGGCATTCTCCCTTTACTCGTAGGGCTACATATTTTCTCACCTCCTTTAATTCTGCACAAAGCCAGGATAATGTATGATTTAGGTTAGGGTACAAACATGCAGGAATAGGGTATTGCAGGCTCTGGAAAACAGCCCCACCTAAAACTGCTCCTCAAATCCTACTCATCATCTGTTCTCTCCTATGGAGCCTGTCCTGAATTTCACACAAGAAAGCTCAAGGCCATCAACATTTGGAGCAAAACTGGAATTGGGCTGCAGGCCTTGAGCAGGCACTTTTATTAAATGTTATTATTTTATTTTTGCTTCTGAAGAGTTACCCTGAGATTTTCTTATAACTTTGTGTAATCCCTCACCCTTTTTCTGGCATAGTCGTCAACTTAATAAGCATTTATTAAGCCCCTACTATGTGTCATAAGATGTGAGCGGCACTGGAGGTACGAAGAGCCCATGGTTTCAGGGGAATGATGCCTAAGTCAGCACATGCTAAACCTGTGCTAAGTACCCACATCAGTGCAAATCATGTAGGAGCCTTCACAGGGGACATGAGAAATGAATGGAGGCCTTAAAGAAAAGAATATTTCACCAAACAAGAAAATGATTGATGGAGGGATCCCTGCCACCTCCAACATACCCAGAAACACAGGTTTCATGTGAACCTTAGGAGCATTTTGGGGCAAAAGTAAGAAACCCAACATGGCACAGAGAGCGTAGAGCCAAGAAAGGCTATGTCAGCCTGCAGAGGTGGGGTTTTCAGTGCCCAGTAATTTGGATTCATGCAAGAGGCCAGGGGTTTTGAGACTTTTTTTCAATTAGCAAAGCTCTTTTTTTTCCTAACTAAAATTTCCCATAGAGTCCCAATATTTAACATAGATACAAGACATAAGGTTACTTTTGTGGTCACACAGGGAAGGGTTTAGAGCAACCTTTTGGTTGAGTCTTCCCAGCCCCATCTTCCTACTCCACAGGGAAGCCACTAAGTTACACTATAGAGAAGACCAAACAGAACAGTTTTGAGAACACCTGCTATGGGCAGGAGGGAGCTTAGGTGGTTTTTCATAAAAAAGTGAAAGTGTCAGGCACATGTGTATGTGTGTGTATATATGTGTGTGTGTATGTGTGTGTGTTTATGAGTGTGCGTGTATGTGTGTGCACGTGTGTGTGTGTGAATTGGCATTAGCATGGAAACAGATTTGGCAGTGAGACTAGTTAGGAGACTATTGTGCTAGTCCAGGCAAGCCTCCTGGGACCTTGGCAGTGGAAATCACAGTCTCCATTCAGAACCTTATCTAGCTCCCAGCTAAACCTGTAATCCCCTTCATAACCTCTTCTTTATGCGCCGCCTAGACCTACTTGAAGACTGTCAGTGATGAGGGACTCAGCACCTCCTGCTGGCTTACTCTACCTTTAGATTTTACTTCTATTAAGTTAATTATGGCTTGGGGCAGCTTTCATCTGCTGCTTTTCTCACTGCTTTGGTCGAGGTACAAATGTAAACCCTCTTTTCCTGGCAGCTTTTGCATGTTTCTCTGTTTGATCAACTCAACATTTGTGAGGTTCTCAGCATATGCCAGGCTTTGTGCTCTGTAGAAGGGGTACAAAATGAAGGACCCCTTACTCTCAAAGAAAGTAATGCCTTTTAGGGGTATGAGGGGTCAGGCTCATAATGACATCATTACTATATAGCTATGGGGACACTGATTAAGGAGTAATGAATTCAGCCTGATTTTGTGTCTGTTGGGAAGTAGAAGAAGTCTCCCAACAGGGAGAGTACACTTACTTGTTGCCATATAAATGAGTTGAATTTAGTTTTGTCAACAGGACAAAGAGAATGGAAAGATGATAGAGCCAGGAAGGGCATTATAGGCAGAGGTGATGGTGTGAGAGCACGCAAGGAGGTATATGAGAGTCCATCTGCAGGCTCCATCTCCCCTTCTTTCAGCTGCTCCATCTATGACATGACATATGACCTAGCTGTTAAAAATGTGTCTTTTGGAGTCAGGCCGCTTGGCTTCATAACCCAAGTGTTTCATGCATTAAGCTGTTCAATTTTTGGAAGATTGCCTAACCTTTCTCTGATACAGTTTTCTGGTCAGTAAAATGAGAATAGTAATATTACCTACTTTACAGGGTTGTTGTGAAAATTAAACAAGTTAATCTACATACAGCAATTAGAACAGTGTCTGCCATGTAGTGAATGGAATTGGTTGGGCATGCTTTGAACACATGGCAGTTATGAATGGCAGGTTATAGACTCTACAGGAATTTCAGAGGCAAGTTCTCTGGATGTAGGGGCTGGCTGAATGCATAAGGTGAGAGAGGAAGAAGTACTGAAATTCAGGTGACCATCCCTGTCCCAGAAGGACTGTGCCTTTGGTGCAATTTGGTGTCCATTTAGGGGTGGGCTGAGGGGACAGCTCAGCATAGGTGATCTGCCCAGTCAATCCTTGCTCCCCAAGGGCCTTTACTGAGAGTGCATTAGCACAGGCTCAGGAGCAAGTTGTCCCTTAGTTGGCAGTTGGAGTTTCTGGCACAAAGAGTGTGGATTCCAGAAGAAGCCACAGGGAGCTGAAGGCTCTAGGAGTTGGCTTGGCATGTCTTTGAAGTTAAAGCCTCTGGGCATCTGTGTGCTTAGGCAAAGGCCAGAGGCCACAGAGCTGAGCGAGGTCACCACTATACCCAGCGTGGGGACAGCATGCCCTTCAAGCCCAGGGGCCAACCTGCAGCCCTGGATTAGATCACTCAGAAATCACAGACCTCAGGAATCAAGTAAGGCCTAAATGATTTTCACTGTGATATGGTAGAGTGAGCACAGAGATTGGAGCCAGAAGACCCTGGCAAGTGTGACCTGAACTAGTTATTTAAACTCTCAGAGTCTGGGTCTTTCTTTCCTCACTTGTAAAGTAGACATAACAATTAACTCAGCCCTCCCCTCGAAAAACACTGTCTATCCCAGAAAGTGACTATGAGGGTCAAATGAGCTCATGGGAATGAAAGTCCTTTTGAAAATGGAAGGCCATGCAATTCCTGAATGTGTTGCACTCTCGCCTTCCCACCTTTACCTGTAACACCTGTAATATCTTTTTTACTATCTTGCTACTAGTAATCACTATGCACTTTTCCTTACTTCTCTTCCTTCCTTCCTTCTTTCCGTCCTTCCTCTCCTAGACCTCCTCCTCCTCTTTCTTCTTCTTCTGCTTCTGCTTCTCCTTCTTCTTCTTTTTCCTTTCCTTTCCTTTCCTTCCCAGTCTTTTGTGTCTTAGATTAGTTATGACTTCCTCAGAGAAGACTTCCTTGTCCCTAAGAGTGAGCTGTGTACCTCTCTGTGTCCTCCCACATAGAGCCCCCTGCACTTTTATTATCACAGCACTTTTTACTCTCTATTGGAATTGCTTTTAAAATTGTCTCAATGAAAGATTTTACATGCCCCTCAAGGGTAGGGATGTGCCATAATCCCTGTAGTCATCCCAGTACTAGAGTACTCTGGGGATGTATATTTGAATAAACAAATAAATGAATGAATTACTCAACTGCTGTGCAGATGTAAGCAGTTGCCATCATATTGGTCAACCAGCATTTAGAGTGTGACTATCTTGTTTCAGGTTCTGTATTAAGGGCTGGGAATACAAAGATGGACAAGAACCTTCCTTCTGCTTCTCACTCATAGTAGAGCATGTAAGTGGATAATTAATACAGAGTGCAGCTCCATGGACTTAAAAAAGAGGTAAAGAAGTGACCCCTTCAGAAAGCATCGTAGGACACTGATGTAAAGGCATGATTCATTTTCACTGCCTTAGGGCATGTGATACAAGAAAGAGCACTGTTTTCTTCTGCTGGCTGGTAAGGTTGGGCTCTGCTTGTGGGAATGAGACAGGGCTGTGAACCATCTGTGATGGGCAGGTGAGGTGAAGGCTGACATTTCAAGAATATTCCTAATGAAATCAAACCTTTAATTTGGAAAAATAACTGTATAAAGTGATTTTAAGCATTGAGGCGATGTTAGGTGTGTCAGGATGAATACTCCTCTGTTCAAACTTCCTGACCCTCCTCCTCCCATAATTTTTTTTTTAACTTTCCTGTTCCTCCTCCTAAAATAGTCTCCAGGAAAAGTGATGGCATTGATCTATTTTAGAAAGCATGGCATTGTTCCATCATACTCCCATAAACATTTTTAATTATGAAAATCTTCTAGATCAATCTTGCTTTCCCTGTGGCTTTAGTAAGATTTTTCTTCCAATGTTTCTGTGGAGATAGAATGAGCAGGTTCTCTGTCAGAAGCCAAGAGACCTTTTCTCCAAGCCAAACTATAATTAGCTCTGTGGCCTTCGACAAGTCACTTAATCTCCCAAGTAGGCTCTTCTTTTTCAAGCCAGGTCTTTGATTCTAGGTGTGGTTCAGTCAGACCCAAGAGTGAATCCTGGGGTCATCTTTGATGTTTCATTACCTCTTTATCAGCCCTCCCCACTCCTCAGACAGCCTATACAAATTTGTTAATTTTTCATTCACAATATTTTCTGTAGGCATTGCTTTTTTTTCTATCCCTAATTTTAGTTTAAGATCTTACCAAGTATCAAGTCATCATTTTGAGGGTCCTATCAGTGGGCCCTTGGTTAAGGAAGAGGAACGAAGAGACAGAGCCCAAATAACAAGTTAAGGGGTTGTCCTTGAGGCAGTGAAGGTGTGCAGGATTGACTTGAGAGAAAGAGTGACTGAATCTCAGGAGAGCCCTAGTTCAGCCCATAGTCTCAGTCCAACCCTGGCTCTGAGGTCCAGTGGATAATATATTGGAAGAAAGGAAAGGAAAAAGAGACAGAAAAGAGAAGTAAAGGTCAAAGCAGGGAAAGAAACAAAGTATTGCCAGGTCAGGGCTTAAAACTCCTGATCCAAGAAAACCTCATAGCTCCCTAGGAGGTGTGGATGATTATCTCCTGTACGTCCTTGGCCCACAGCCACAGAGCTCTCAAGTGACAGGCAGAATTTGAACTCAAGTCTTTAAACTCAGAGTTCTTTCTGAATGGTAGAAGAAGCCATGTGCTAAACTCTAGAAACTCTTCTCATCATTCTGGCACCCTGGGATTTTTTCCAATCTCCTTTTTGGATGGTGTCAAACCTTTGTTGGCTCAAGCTGACATATTTCCATCTTTCTTTCTTTCTTTTTTTCCTTTTCAAAAAGATAGGTCTGTGATCCTAGCGTGGAGAGAAAGGTTGTGTCTTTCCAAGTCCTAGTCAATCAGGTGTATTCATTGCACTCAGTTTTGGTTTATCACACCTTTTGCTTCCGATATTCCAGATTTAACCTTATAGTAATATGTGCTTCATGCTCTTAGACCAGACAGGTACATCTGATGAGCTCCACCTTGATTTTCAGATTGGAGCTAAATTAGGCATTAAAATGTGGTCACATACATAAGAGCACCTGCATTTAGTCATCTTCCCGTTTTCAAATGTGAGCCTAAAGTCTTGGCTGTTATCTATATTTAAAACTGACATTGTTAAATGCATAAACACATCTGAATTATTTATATTTAGGTTTATACAGTCTCCAGCTGCAACCATATATTTCAATATCTTTAAATTCCACGTTGCCATCTGGACCAGATTGCTGCTAAATCAAATCAGATAAACGTTACCTTTCCAGTACCTCTGATTTATATCAACCATTCATTTCCAAAAGCACAGCCCTGTTAAATCCAATCTACTTTCAAAAAGCTTATGAAATTAGCTCAGTTTTGAGGATTTGATATTCTTTCTCTGAAGCTTCAGCATTGAAAGGGCTATTTGGACAGATAGAAAAGCAGTATGGAACCAGCAGAGCTAGGCGCCTGAGATTCATTGATTATTGGGCAAATCTTCTGTGCCTGACTTCATCCAATTACTCAAGACTTTTCTCTAATCAAGTTATTGTGAGCCAGTTTATAGACCACAGACATAAAATATGCAGGTTTTAAAGTGTTAGGATGTTCTCTATAATTTAATTTGGCATCTCTCTGAGCTGGAGGAGAGTTTTAGCCGAATACTCAAAAGGTGGGTAGAGAGATTGAACTTTTAGAATTATATTTTTGTAGTCTACTTTATACTGATTCTTTTCCTGGAGAGTATACACCAAACAAATTAGAGTCAATCACTTTTCGCTGGGATAGTCCAAGTCTGAGATCTTTATTGGTGAAAACAATAATGGCCTATAATTTTGTCAATGAACAGAGTTAACACCTCAGGTAAAGCATCAGCATGTATTGTATAGAAGGAAGGAAAGAAGGAAAGAAGGGAGGAAGGGAAGGAGGGAGGAATCCAAGCACAAAGGATCCTAAAACATCAGAGCGATAGTTAGGAGCCTGAATTATATGCATGTATTTCTTTTATTTATATACAGTCACCTATAGATATTACCTTTCTCTTTCTCTACCTATACAATTCCATGTCTGAACTTATTTAGCAAGTCTAATGACTGGAACATGAAATATTTTCCAAATGGCTCCACTGAATGGATCTGCAGTCCATCATTGTACATTTGGAATGATGTCATAAATGGTTACATTTTAATCCTTCCTGTATTTTCTAAATGGGAATAGGGAGGGGGGAACTTGGGAGAAAGTGGTTTGCATATGATATTCTAAGCCTGAATAACTGAATAAAATCCTAAATGTA
This sequence comes from Pan paniscus, assembly GCF_029289425.2. NCBI lineage: Eukaryota > Metazoa > Chordata > Mammalia > Primates > Hominidae > Pan > Pan paniscus. Next base: position 33,033,743 of record NC_073258.2, on the reverse strand, counting down.
GGAATGGAAAACCTGTTCTTTCTCAGTATGACTTAATGCTAATTTTTCTTGCACACACACAAAAGAAATATATCTCTCTTTAATGGTAAATTACCATTTATTGTAAATGTGCCATATGAAGGAAGCCATAAGTCATTATTATTGACCTATTATGATTCATTCTGCTTTACCCTGAATTAAATAAAAATGTGCACTTTCGGATAATATACTTTTAGTTCAAGTGTTCTTTTACTGGACTCAAGCCTGCTAGATTTCCCAGTCACACAGCTTTGGGGCAAACGCTTGACTTGCAAAGCGGATACCTCATTGTAATCACTGGTTGTCCTTCATTCTGTCCTAAGCACAGGACATGGTTTTTAATCTCTGAGTTAATAGAGTGTGAAATCAAAACTTTCATCTAAAGTAAAAGGGAAAGCAGAATCCCCAAGTATTTTGGTTTTGGGTGTAGTGCAGAATATAGAAGGAAAAGCCAAGAAAGAAACTCATTTAACTGAATGGAAAGTGAATATATTCAGAGAACTTGGGAGAAAGTTATTCTGAGGCATAGAGAAATTAAAACTTAGACTTCTTAGATGAAAGAAAAAACAAAAACACATCATAAGCCCCTTGAGAAAATAATAAACCTTACTCCAGGAGAGAAAAATAAATATAAATTGTAAAGTGGAAAAGTGCAGAGAGGGAAGCCTTCTTGGTTAGTTGAAACAAAGGTTATTAAAAACATTCAAGATACCGGGCGCGGTGGCTCACACCTGTAATTCCAGCACTTTGGGAGGCCGAGGCACGCAGGTCACGAGGTCAGGAGATTGAGACCATCCTGGCTGTCACGGTGAAATCCCATCTCTACTAAAAATACAAAAAATTAGCTGGGCGTGGTGATGGGCACCTATAGTCCCAGCTACTCGGGAGGCTGAGGCAGGAGAATGGTGTGAACCCGGGAGGCGGAGCTTGCAGTGAGCAGAGATCGCACCACTGCACTCCAGCCTGGGTGACAGAGTGAGACTCCGTCTAAAAAAAAAATTCAAGAATAAATTTCATAGTAGTTATCTCTGGGGTAGTACAGATGGTTTTATTTTCATTTTCCATCTACATTGTAGATGGAATAGATATATCTGCAATTAATAAGTATTTCTCATTTAATTAAACATATATATATATATAGAGAGAGAGAGAAACAGAGAGATAGGAAGGGAGGGAGGGAGAGAGAGAGAGAGAGAAAGAGAGGGGGACAGGGTCTCACTCTGTTGCCCAGGCTGGAGTACAGTGGTGTGATCATAGCTAGCTGCAGCCTTGAACTCCTGGACTCAAGCGATCCTCCTGCCTTAGCCTCCCACAGTGCTGGAATTACAGGCATGAACTACTGTGTCCAGCCTCAAAAGATACATATTTTAAAGGTAGTGTTACTTTTCCTAAAAGGGTAAGTTCTGGTGACTCACATCCAACATACTAATATCCACTGAATTTTCAATGATGTAGAAGGTACCACACAAAAGTCTACTTTCTACTTATGGGAAGAAACAATTGACAATATGAACTTGTAATTGAGACAGCATTTCTGAGACATGCTCCAAATGTACAGGGAATTAGTGTCAATGCTTCTATGTGTCCCTAGCTACAAACTCTTTGCTCCAAGGTCAGAATGCAAAGTGCAAAATATTTCAATGGTAAATGCAAGAACTGCAAGACCAAGTAGCAGCACATAGGAATAACATAGTTCTGGTGCAGGAGTTGTGATTGGTATGATGATATTTGTTGAGAAGGGAAGGAAAGAAGGAAGAAGGAAGAGAAAGGAAGGGAGGAAGGAAGGAAGGAAGCTGGTGCAACTATTCAAGAAGCATAAAATGACACTTGTAAATTTAAAGTAAGACCTCAAACTATGTTCAAGGAAAATTTATATCATATTGCCACTCCCAAGAACTAGCATCAAGTATTGCCAAGGAGGGTAAAATGTTTCTCAAAGAGAGAAACAGAGGGTAAATAAAGGGCAGAACAGAAAAATTATTATAAGTATAAAAGTGTGTGGGTGCCAATTAGTAATAAATATTGTAGGAATAAAAATAGACCTCGGCATGAAGAAGGAAGGTTACTTGGTAATTAAGGAAATTGAGAGGCTTATTGGACATCTAAAATATCAGGAAGGAAGATAATGAAAGCGTAATTGCAGATAAAAATGATAAGAGTGTCAAAAATGACTGAGGAGCACTGAAGTTGCAAATGAAATGGAAATATCTAAGCAGTGCAGATAACATGTTACTTGTGTCTTAATTGCTGTAGGTAAAAAGCAAAGGGAAGCAATGATGACAGCAGAAAGTGGAGCTCATATTTGTCTTTGAGAGCCACTCACAAGAAGGCAGATCTCAAAGTGACAGCCCTGGACACTTTGAAAAATAATTTATTCAAAGATATTCATTTTCAAGATAGTCAATTTCTAAAAATGTGGAGAGTCTGGATGGTCTTTTTTATTTTTATCTCTCCCAGATGCTGTTGGGTTAAACTATATAAAATTACTGATTTTCCACAGTTATTGACCAGGCGGTTTCATACGGTTCATTTAATAGAGTGCTCAGGGTAGCCACTGCTTAACATTAAGATTAATCATTTGTGGAACATTTCTTGGATTCTTTATGCAGAACACAATCTTATAATTAAAGAAAAATAGTTTCTAGGCTGAATTAAATTTTTCTTTAGCATGTATTCATTTTTTCTGAACATGGATGTATATAGTCTGTGAACTCTTGAGAGGAGGCTTCGTGCCTTTTCTAATGCATAGCCCGAGTACCCAGACACGTAAAGTATTTATCGTCAAATCACTATGATAAATAAGACCCCAAATAAAGTTTTGCTGAGTTGTAAGGTGAAGTATTTCTTTTAATGGAAAAAAATAAAGTGAGCTCTGAAGTAGAAGCTGCCTTGTGCTCCCAAGACACATTCCTGGCTGGTAGTGGTGGACAGTTAACAGGCTTTCAACCACATTCTTCCTATATTGGAAACTCCTTTACAATAAATAAAATAAACCACCAATACAGAGTGTCAATAAATGAGTCTAATTCTGCTTGATGGATTTTATCAAATATTTACATTAAGGGGAACATTCCAACTTCCCTCAAGGGGTTATTCTAGAGACTAACAAGACAAGACAGTTATTTTCAGCAACAGCCAAATAATTGGTATTTGATAGAGTTGTCTGATTCACTGATAATTAAAATTATAAATGGGTCTTGTTTGGCCTGAGTGATTATGTTCATGCTCTGGTGGCTCTGCCCTTTAAGTACTGGGGCATGTAATTAGACCCCTCTTTGACCTTTGAATATCATGGTGACCACATCTAGACTGTGACATCCATGGCCTAGATAAGTGCTTAGAACCAGATGGTGTTTTCAGATAGAATTAACACAGGCTCCTATTACCATTCCTTGGCTTACCATAGACAACAGAGAAAATGATTTGGGGATGTTGCATCTTGGACACGTTATGCTACATATCTCAGAACTTACTTTTATTCCCTGAAAAAGTTACTGACAGATGAGTCAAGACAAATTTGCCATAATTTCCCTTTCTCTCTTTCTTGAATTTTCTATGGTGTTCTATAAATAAACTCTTAAATTACAGTGTTGTAATATATATGTGTGTTCAGTTTGTGACTACCTGGATTCCTCTAGATACTATAGGTTGAACCACATGAAATTACCAATATTCAATTCCCACTCAAGTTGAATTCCCTGTATGTGTCTTGGTTTTGAATCATGGCATCATAGAACTTAATTCCTGGCAACAAGGGTATGTATATCTACTTCAATCCTTCATTTTACAGATGAAGAAGTCAAATTAGAAAGAGGCTAGAGGTTAAATGACATGCCAAAGAACACCCAGTTGATGAGTGGGGTTCAGGACTAGAACTCAAATCTCTTGGCCTCAACTTTCTAGCTTTTCTTCCCCCTAAAGAGGACCTCTAGCTAGTGAGACTGTTCTCCATTAAAATAACATAAGTTGAATAGTTCCTTCTACTGTAAATACCCCTCAGTACTATTTCAATACAATATTTTCAAACCACATTCTGTATAGCCCTAGCTTCCACGTTTTTTTTTTTCTTAGAGGTGTCACACAAGATTGTCTTGTGGTAGGACATAGAAATATGCTCCAAAACTTTAATATGAGAGAGCCTTAGGGCACTAAGCAATTTGGATGGAAGGTGGTGGTTGAGTTGAGGAAGGAAGGAAGGAGAGCCATCTTCTAACCAGAACAGTTCCACTTTCATCTCCTTTAAATATATGTTTGTGTTCTGCACAATATTACATATGGAAAAAATAAGTTTGGAGATCATAGAAACCCATCAAACTACACAAGCATCTAGGATATCTTATGTGAAAAAGTTTATCTAAATCCAAAATCTAACTAAAATAGCAGCGCAAGCTCTATGCAATAAATATTCTCCAGGCCTGAAACAAGCAGATGGAGTACTCATTGCCGATCAGCTTTTTATTTTTTTCCCAGTTTTTGCTAACTATAAATGTATTCTGATTTGCAGCCACTGCTTAAGGGAGACATTGCGTCTTGCCACATTTCATTTGTAGAATTACTTTAACCAACAGTGCCTGACATTTACTTTAAACAAATAAAACCTATTTTTGTATCACATAGAATTTGAAATTTGGGCAACTTTCTTTACTCCTAGATATGTTACTACCACCCATTCTCCTGGAAAAGCATCTCTGGGTAGATTTTTAAATAATCATCAGACTATATGCAAACTTAGCTGGTCAGAAGCCAGACATATTTTGATCACCATGAGCCACACACAGAGATTCTGATTTTCACCAGGTATTCAAATGCAGGAATGAAGCTGGTATATTCATTGGTGTGGCACTTTATAAGCAATACTGACTTAGATGGTGAGTTGCTTGGTGTTTGTAATAAGAAATACCAAAGTTTGTACCCATTGCAAAAGTGACTGGGGGAAAGAAAAAAACAGGGGCAGAAGCTCTGAATTAGATTATATAAAGTGAACTAAGTGGGCAATGCCAAAAGAAGAGAAAGCAGCTACCTCCCGCATGACATTTGCCAATGGTCTAACCAGCTCCAGTGCCACCTCTGTGTGAGTGAATAAACACCACCAATTAATGCAATTTGTTTTCTTGACATTATAACAGCTACATTTTGATACTGATGAAATTATAGTAGATCAGTATTTGAGGCATTAATTAAAATTTTGATGAGGTCAAGTTTTCCGTCACACAAACAGTCCAAAATAAAAATCATATTTTAAATACTGTGATAATGGGGTTACCAAGACCACATCTTAAATAATGATTGAGATTATTTCAAGATAATTTTATCTAAGTAGCAAAATTAAGTTATTTGAGCGAACGTTTTATTTCCTATTTTCTTCAGGTTTAATAAATACTACAAATATTGAGTGATGCCAAAAAAAAAAAAAAAAAAACCTGAAGAAGATGACTGAAATAATAGCTGCCATTTAGGAAATATTTAATTATATCCCAAGTACTGTGCTAGGCTCTTTACATGAATTAACCCATTTACTACTCACATAGCTCTCTAAAGCAGGTACTTTTATCATTATTTTATGTTACAGGTAAAGACACTGAGACAAAGAAAGATATAGCAACCTGCCCAAGGTTTTACACATAGCAAGTGGCAGAAATGGGGTTTGATTCCTGACTCACCACACCCAAGAGCAGCACTGTCCAATAGAACTTTCTGCAACGATGAAAATTCTCTACCTGTTGTCGGATATGGTAGCCACTAGCCACATGGAGCTATTGGGCACTTGAAATGTGGCTAGTGCCACATTTATTATTAATTGAATTCAATTTACATTTAAATTGCCACTTGAATAGTGGCAATTTAATCATTGGACGGCACAGTTCTGGAGACTGTAAACTTGGCCTTTGTGCTTTGTTAAAGCTTCAGCTGCTTTTCTACAGTATTTTGTCTTTTCAAAACGGGAAGGGTCAGCTCTCAGTCATGTAGTGGTCTCTCCAGAACAGCTTCTTCAACCTTTGAGCATTACTGCTTCCCCCATCCACTAAGGAGCTTTTTAGACTTTTTTTTTTTTTTTTTAATGTTAACCTTGTGATGGTTAATTTTATGTGTCAACTTGACTGAGCCACAATGTGCCTAAACATTTGGTCAAATGTTATTCTGGGTGTTTCTATGAGGGTCTATTTGGATAAGATTAACATTTAAATCTGTAGACTAAGAAAAGCAGATTGTCTTCCCTAATGTGGGTGGCCTCATCCAATTGGTGAAGGCCTGAACTGAACAAAAAAGCTAACCCTACCCGCAGCAAGAGAGAAGTCTCCTGCCTGAAGTCCTTTAAACTGGGACTTTGGCTCTTCCTGGTTCTACTGTAGGCTGTGGGCCTTCAAACTTGAACTGGGACAGCAGCTTTGTGAATTTGGGGCTTGCTACCCTCCATGATGAGCCAATCAATTCCTTATAATAAATGTCCCTCACTCTCTCTCTCCATATGTGAGATATTTCGCATTCTTTTTCATACTAAAAGGCTTCAAAATACATTATGTTATATTTATATAACATTTCAGCTCAAAGTGGTCACATTTCAAGTGCTCTATAGCCACATGTGGCTATTGGTTCTCATTGTATTGGATAACATAGTTCTAAAATGTTCATTCTCTTTGGGGATGATGTTGTATACAAAGGATTAAAAGTTGAAATTGATTCTAGAGAATGAGGAAATCTTACTTACGTCATATATATGTTATATATATACTTTATATATAAAGCGAGTAAGATTATATACAGTGCATAAAAAGATATACATTTTATCTATGGCATTAAATTTTCATATATATGAAATATATATATTTAGATATGTAAATATATGAGATTTTGAAAACCAAGAAAAGTAAATTCTGTATATATACTTACATATATTTTATATTTATATGTGTGTCCTATTGGTTCTGTTTCTCTAGAGAACTCTTGACTAATAGGCTTGCCATGAAATTTTAATACCACAAACTCTATATATTTTTGTGTACTGTATGTACATCTGTGCTTTATACATAAAACGAGTAAGATTTCCATCCTCTAGAATCAATTTCAACTTTTGCTTGATTGTATACAACATTGCCCCCAATGAGAATAAACTTTAGAATTGTGCTGTTGAATATCGTGACAGCCAGTAGCCATGTGTGTCTACAGAGCACTTACCAATAATAGACAAGCAGAGAGCCAAATCATGAGTGAAGTCTCATTCACAATTGCTACAAAGAAAATAAAATACCCAGGATTACAACTTACAAGGGACATGAAGGACCTCTTCAAGGAGAACTACAAACCACTGCTCAAGGAAATAAGAAAGGATGCAAACAAATGGAAAAAAATTCCATGCTCATGAATAGGAAGAATCAATATTGTGAAAATGGCCATACTGCTTAAAGTAATTTATAGATTCAATACTATTCTCATCAAGCTACCATTGACTTTCTTCACAGAACTAGAACAAATTACTTTAAATTTCATATGGAACCAAAAAGAGCCTGTATAGACAAGACAATCCTAAGCAAAAAGAAAAAAGCTGGAGGCATCACGTTCCGACTTCAAAGTATACTACAAGGCTGCAGTAACCAAAACAGCATGGTACTGGACCAAAACAGATCTATAGACCACTGGAACAGAATGGAGGCCTCAGAAATAACACCACACATCTACAACTATCTGATCTTCAACAAACCTGACAAAAAACAAGCAATGGGGAAAGGATTCCCTATTTAATGAATGATACTGGGAAAACTGGCTAGCTATATGCAGAAAACAGAAACTGGACCCCTTCCTTACACCTTATACAAAAATTAACTCGAAGTGGATTAGAGACTTAACACGTAAAACCTAAAACCATAAAACCCCTAGAAGAAAACCTACACAGTACCATTCAGGACATAGGCATGAGCAAAGACTTCATGACTAAAACACCAAAAGCAATGGCAACAAAAGCCAAAATTGACAAGTGGGATCTAATTAAACTAAAGAGCGTCTGCATAGCAAAAGAAACTATCATCAGAGTGAACAGGCAGCCTATAGAATGGGAGAAAATTTTTGCAATCTATCCATCTGACAAAGGTCCAATATCCAGAATCTACAAGGAACTTAAATTTACAAGAAAAAAAAACAACCCCATTAAAAAGTGGGTGAAGGATATGAACAGACACTTCTCAAAGGAAGACATTTATATGGCCAACAAACGTGTGAAAAAAAGCTCCTCATCACTGGTCATTAGAGAAATGCAAATCAAAACCATAATGAGATACCATCTCACACCAGTTAGAATGCTGATCATTAAAAAGTCTGAAAACAACAGATGATGGTGAGGATGTGGAGAAATAGGAAGGCTTTTGTACTGTTGGTGGGAGTGTAAATTAGTTCAACCATTGTGGAAGACAGTGTGGCAATTCCTCAAGGATCTAGAACCAGAAATACCATTTGACCCAGCAATCCCATTAGTGGGTATATATCCAAAAGATTATAAATCATTCTACTATAAAGACACATGCACACATATGTTTATTGCAGCAGCACTATTTACAATAGCAAAGACTTGGAACCAACCCAAATGCCCATCAATGATAGACTGGATAAAGAAAATGTGGCACATATATACCACAGAATACTATGCAGCCATAAAAAAGAATGAGTTCATGTCCTTTGCAGGGACATGGATAAAGCTTGAAACTATCATCCTCGGCAAACTAACACAGGAACAGAAAACCAAACACTGTATGTTCTCACTCACAAGTGGGAGTTGAACAATGAGAACACATGGACACAATGAGGGGAACATCAGGCACTGGGGCCTGTTGGGGGATAGGGGGCAAAGGGAGGGAGAGCACTAGGACAAATACTTAATGCATGTGGGGCTTAAAACCTTGATGAGGGTTGATAGGTGCTGCAAACCACCATGGCACATGTATACCTATGTAACAAACCTGCACGTTCAGCACATGTATCCCAGAACTTAAAATAAAATAAATTTTTTAAAAAAAGTTATAGACAAGAAAAAAAGTGGCTAGTTTGAACTATTATATAAATATAAAATACACACTAGATTTTGAACACTTAGTATGAAAAAGAATACAAAATATCTCAACATTTTTATATTAATTACATGTTGAAATGATAGTGTTTTGGATGTATTGAGTTAAATTAAATATAGTATTAAAATTAATTTCACCTCTTTCATTTTGCTTTCATAATGTGGTTACTAGAATATTTGTAAATACATATGCATCCTGCATTACATTTCCACTGGACAGAGCTGCTTTGGAGTGAGCTCCTCATATTTGGCCTGTCTGAGATACATAACCCTGTTACTCATAGTTGATAATAATTGTCAATAGTTGGCAATAATTCTTAATGGCTGTAGTATAGATATGACCTACTTTGTCCTACAGAATTTACTTCTTGGCTTTCTAAATATCTATGCTACCATAATTTAATAAAAAGAATCAGATGATTTTGTCCCTCTTGATGGAGTCTATGATTTCTATTTATGTAGTTGGCTCTTAACACATTGCAGATAAGCTTCCCTGATAGTTTTTTAAATCACAAATATAAAACATGGTTGAAAAATCTCAGTAAACCAAGCCCAGGCAATTATTTGTCTTAAATATGTAATTCCATTATCTGTTCTTCTATGAAAAATGAATTTTAAGGACTCCATTTCATTGGTTGTCAACTTTTATTTTAGATCAACCTCATTCTGCATTTTTTAATTGTTACCATCTTTCTTACGTATTCCTTTCAGTTTCCCAGCATCTCATGTTTAGCAACACACCTGAGCATATGAAACAGAAAGAGAACAGTGAACTCTGAGCACCATCCATAACTTTCCACCAGGCAAATGGGTTTAAGATCAGACAGACCTGGATTTTGGTTCTGTATGATAGTAAACAAACAAACAGATGAACTAAGCAACTGTTTTCTTCTATTATATTCTCAACAAAACATTACAAGACTTTTGACACCAGATTTGTGGGATTTTCCCCTTATACTGCAAGCAGTTCTCCAGTGGACACCAATGGGGTGTCCTACAATTTAACTCGATCTGACAATACCTACCTGGAGTTGGAGTCAGATCTCACAGGGTGAGGACTCAGCACCGCAAGACTGCCCCTCACTCCAGATGCTAATCACAAGTATGGGCCTCTAGAACTTCTGACTGACTGGCTATAAATTGGTGTTTTCTAGAACCCCCTCAGGTTTGCTTAATTAGCTGGAGTGGCTCATAGGATTCAGGGAAACACTTTATTTACACTTGCCATTTTATCATAAAGAATATTACTAAGGATACAGATTAACAGCCAGAGGGGGTGAGATGCATAGGGCAAGGTATGGGGAAAGGGGCGCTTGAACCTCCATGCTCTTTCCAGGGCACCACCCTCCTAGCATCTCCACATGTTCAGCAACCTTGCATCTCTCTGAACCCCAGAATTCAGGGATTTTTATGGAAGCTTCATCACATAGGCAAGATTGATTATTAGCAATCTCCAGCCCCTCTCTGCTTCCTGGAGGATAGGGGATGAGGCTGAAAGTTCCAAGCTTCTAATCGTGGCTTGGTCTTTCTGGTGACAAGCTCCAATCCAGTAGCCCATCAAGAGTCACTTCCTTAGAAAAAAAGACACATGTATCACCCAGAAAATTCTAAGGGATTATGAACACCATGTCAGGAACTGGAATCAAAGACCCAATATCAGAACCAAAGATATACCTAGCACCCCTATTAGTCAGGAAACTACAAGGGTTTTAGTAGCTTTGTGCCAGGAACCAGGAGCAGAAACAAAATATATATTTCCCATTATATCACAATATCACAGGTTTATATATGAAGATTTATACATGTCTGCAATTCTCTAATTCCGAAAACACAAAATGAAAATAGTAATAATCTCTGTCTTAAAATGACCATTGTGGGAATTATATGAAAGAATGTAGATAAAGCGTTTAGCAAAATGCTAGCACATGATAAACACTCTCAAAATGTTATCTATATTATTATTAATTATTATTATTACCACTATTTATTCTCTAACTTAATACTGGATCTCTATAAAGAAGAAAAATCATTGCCAATACCCTGAAGAATGTTCTGAAGTGATAATGCATCTGGGAAATGAGTTGGAAGTGAGAGTAAGATAAAAGTTTTCCATTTTTATAGAGCTCAAAACTTCCTTCATTCACAGTGAATATTCTATTCCAAGTATATTAGTTTTCTGTTGCTGAGTAACATATTGCCACAAACTTGGCAGCTTCAAACAACATGCATTTCTTCGGGAGCTCAGAAGACCAGAAGTGTGTGGCTGGGTCACCTGCTTAATCTTATAAGCCTAAAATCAATGCAGAGGCCAGAATGGACTCTTATTTGGAGGCGCCGAGGAAAAGTCCATTTCTAAACTTACTCTGGATGTTGGCTGAATTCTGTCCCTTGAGGTTGTAGCCTGAAGGTTCCTCTTTTCTTACTGGCTGCCAGCCGAGGTCCACTTTCAACACTTACAGTTGTCTACATTCCTTGCCTCATGGCCCCTTCCATCTCCAAGTCATCAAGGCTGCATCACATCTTTCTTGTGCTTGGAATCTCTGGCTTCCCTGATGCTGCCCTCTAGACCTGAATTTAAAGGGTTCATGTAATTAGATTGAGTCACCTCGAAATTTTTTGTATCTTAATGTTGACTAACTTGAGGCCTCAATTACATCTGTAAAATCCTTTCAAGGCAACACTTAAATTAGTGTTGACTGAGTAATGAGAGAAGGAGTGTATATACCAGGCGTGTATATACCCCAAGAATTTTGAGGTTGCTCTCAGAATTCTGGCTACCACACTCGGTGTGTTCTCTCATTTAGTGATGTTAACAAGACTCAGACGTGAAAAGAACTGTGGTCTCTTCCTCCCCATTTTCTCATGGGACCAGGACACCTCTGAAACAGCACTTGCTTCTCTCAGGGATATTCAGAGGTGTCTGCCCAGTTCAGACCCAGTGCTTTAAAAGAGGTTGAGTGATTCATCTCATGCAGACTGAAAGCCACATTCATCAACAAATAGAAATTATTTGATATGAATTTGTTTTCTTACAAGAGCTTTGGAAATCTTTCTTTTAAAAACAAAGCTTAAAAAATGAAGTGTATCAGGATGTTTTCCTTATATAAACATAAAACATACCTGAAAAATTTATATGAACCAACAGAGGAGAGAAAAATAATCTCTAGTCCTGTCACATAAATCTAGTCCTTTAGGCATTTTGGTATATTTTCTTCCAATCTTTTTTCTATGTATTAAAGTTTTTTAATAGTCACTCTGATACCAAATATTAATTTTTGTTTTCTACTTTTTCCCACTTTGCATTAAAGCATAAGCAATTCCTTATGTTATGTTATTTCATAATCTTTTGATTATTGCCTCATGTCTCCTGCATGAATGTAACTATAACTTACATACCATTTTACCTGCTGTAGCTGCTTAGGTTTTCTCCAATTTCCCATTATCATAAGTACTGTTTCAATCAAGAGCTTTTTGCGTAAAACTTCTGCATTTAGTATTATTTTCCTAAGAATTGTTTATAGAAATGAAATCTCTTAGCAAAAGATAGAAGATTTCATTTTAATCCTAACTTGATATATTTCCTGAGATGTTCTTAACAGAATTCCCCTTTGGTCTCCTTTTAAATGTCACTTTATTCTCCATTGTTGAAATTGAACTGGGGATAAGATATTGATTAGCTGCAACCATTGACTACTCATTGACTCTCTTTGCACTTGGCAAAATAAAGTTCAGAACTCTCCTGGGAGTTGTGAGGGAACAAGGGACCAGGCAAAGACGCCACCACTGCTGTTTGAAAGGATATTTCAAGGACAGTGAAAGCAACAAATCCTGTAATTGTCAACCACAATGAAAATAAGCTAGCTTTAAATAAGAAGACCTCACACATTTACTACCACAGTCTCTTTCTTTGTGACATTATCATTCCCATGCTGTGGTACCTAGAGAGTTATGTGGTCCATGAAAAAGGATAGCTCAATGTCACTTTTGTGTAACTGCAGCTTAATAAACATTTTTAGGTCATAAGTTGACCATGAAGAGATCATTTTAGTTCACCTACATCAAAGAGATCTCCCTTTTGTTTTGGCTGTGCTTTGGCAGACAAAGGCCATGAACTTTGGCTGTGTTTGTTTTTGTTTTGTTTTGATTTTGGCCCTGCATAGTGCTGTCAAAATAAAAGATATGTTGCAGCTGTTCTTTGAGAGATTTATGCCCATGTTGTCTCTTCCCCTCCATCTACCTCATAGATAGAAGACAGGCTCCAGTGGTAGACGTTCACTAACGAGGTGGAGTAGAAATAGCATGAGCTATAGCAACAGCTAGATGGAGTTGCAAATTCCTGTTCTTCCACATATGGCCTGTGGGACCAGGGGCAAGTAATTTATTTAATTTTCATGAGCCTTTGCTTTCTCATCTGTAAAATGGAAATGGTGATGCTTATATTGAAATGTTGTTTGTAACAAAACTTTTCAAGACTTCACCAATCCAAAATGATTATGCCTCTTAGTTCTTACTTGGTGACTTCCATCTCAGCACATTTAACCACCCTCCCCCACCACAACTGACCACCTCTGAATTATTTTTGGGACTTCCAGGTACATCTCCTGTCTACATTTTATTCATTTACTCAACAAATATTTATTAAGGTCATACCAGATGCCAGGCACCAGGGATCAATGAACAAGACAAATAAGGTCCCTGCTTTTGTGGAGTTGACATTCTAGTGAGAAGAGAGATAAGAAAACAAGATAAGCATATTTGTATTAAGCAATGATGAGGACCACCAAGGAATATAAAACAGGGTTGGGGTAGAAGATGGAAAATGGGGAATGAAGTGCCTGAGGTCTCTCTGGGGACAGACAGTTGAGGATATCTGCCAGCCACTTAGGCCATTTGCTTCATAACTGCTTCTGCTGATGCATTTTAGGAGGGAGGGCCTGTGGTCTGTGGTTGGAGGGAGTTGCCAGTGCAGTGGGATACCCTGATTCTGTATTTCCCTCCTCTTTTGACTTGGTTTAATGATACCACTCAGTTCCCAAAGTGCAATGCCTCCCTTTCTTTTCATGAACCTAGAACCAACCGTTGGGTTCTTGCCCTACCCCTTCCATCCCAACTGTAAAGACTAAAGTATTCCTTAATGTTCTTTGAAAACAACTCAATCCTTCTCAGGTCAAAATAAAAGCTCTCATGCTTATCAACTCATGCACATGAATGCTTTGATGGGGAACACTGCATCTACCATCCAGGTGCCAACCAGAAGGGAGTATGTTAAGTCCTCGCTTAACATTGTCCATAGGTTCTTGAAAAAGGAAACTTTAAGCCAAATGACCTATAATGAACCAATCTGTTTTCCATCAGTGTTATAACAAAATGACATTGAAGGAAAACAACATTATTTGAAGACCTGCAGTATATCATTTCGCTTAAAGTAGCAGTGTCCAAGAACCTATGGAGGATGTTAAGTGGCAGTTGAATCTAGCTTTCCCACTTGCTAGCTTTGCAACTCTGGGAAAACTGGTGTCCTTATCTGTAAAAGGGCCAGGAATAAAGCTCTACCTCATGGGCTGTTTTTTTCCTTTTTTTTTTTTTTTTTTTTTTTTTTTTTTTTTTTTTTTAGAATAAAACAAGGTAATACAGATAAAGTGCTTCCAATCATGCCTGCCAAATAATAAATGCCAGTGGGTTTTATCATTACATAAAGGCAAAAGGCCTTAGACAGTGGATCCATTACAAGGACTCAACATGAATCCTAGTTGATTAAAAAATAATAAAAATACCCTGGGTGTGGTGGCTCACGCCTGTAATCCCAGCACTTTGGGATGCCGAGGCGGGTGGATCATGAGGTCAGGAGTTCAAGACAAGCCTGGCCAAGATGGTGAAACCCCATCTCTACTAAAAATACAAAACAAAAAAAAATTAGTTAGGCTCAGTGGCAGGCATCTGTAATCCCAGCTACTTGAAAGGCTGAGGCAGGAGAATCACTTGAACCTCGGTGGCAGAGGTTGCAGTGAGCTGAGATCATGCCACTGCACTCCAGCCTGAGTGACAGAGTGAGACTCCCTCTCAAAATATGTAGATATATAAATAAAAAAGTAAAATAATAATAATAATGAAAATAAAGGAACTATAGGATCAGAGTTTGGTCGTTGACGTCTGGGTAGGGGGAGGTCCCATGTGATGCAAATTGCTATTGTGACCAGGCCTTGTTAGAATTAAGAGAACTTCTCAAGTCTTAACAACTTATTAAGGTAAAGAAAACAGTCAATTAAAGTCCAATTGAAAAGACAAAAGCCTGCCTCAGGGAAAATTATAAAAATATTTTTGGTTGAGGGGCAGTTGGAAGAGTTTCCCTTAAGAAATGTTGTTTGATTTACTCCAAGTCCAAAACCACTTGGAAAAAAAACAAACAAACAAAATCAAAAAAACAAAAAATGGCCAAGGGACCTTATAGAGCAGTCAGCTATCTTCTAATAAGTCAGTGACTAAACCCCTGTCTTTAATGAACTTCATTTATTCTTGTCCCAGGGACGCTAGAAGCCCTTTGCTTAGTACTTTAATTGCTTTCTTTCTTCACTGTTTAAAGCCAGCTTCACAGGTGTAGACACAGAACTTAGATCATACCTTTAGTGATGTTCAAGCGGGAGGTAACATCTTACCTGAATGGCTGGTTGCTAACCTGTATGGGGTCATCTCCATGGATCCCTGCATATAGAAACCAACCCTTGGAGACTGCTCCAACCAGGTTCTCTCAGTAACCAGACTGCCTGAGGCTGTTTTTAAACTATAAAACCCATAAAGTGAAATTTATTGCACTTTGCTGTATTTCACTAGAGTTAGAGGGCTCTGATAAAATTTACTGCTTAGATGTAAAACTCTATTGGTAAGAAAATGAACTGTTTTCTCAGGCACTCCTGTTGGGCCATTTTGATCCTTGTCCTGAATCCCCAGACCTTGCTAGAAGGCTTTCCTCATTTCAGCATAATTGAGGACAGGTAAATATAACAACTCCAGCTTTTCAGCCTTGTGGCCAAGTCTGACAGGGCTAACCTGACCTGCACCCAGAGGCCCCAACTGATTCTGCTACTGCTAACATTCACTTTGAAAGACTGCACAGTTTGCCATGCTTTCTGTTCTAAAGAGTAGAGTTGCAAATGGTGGTAAGAAGCCTGGCATGCTGAGGGTTGTGTTCGCTCAGGAAATGAAGATGGGAGTGGGAGGTGGAAAGGAGGGTAGTGGGGTCATCCTAGAGCTTCAAAGTTCATTTAATTAGACAGGACTTTTTCATTGTGCTAGGATGTTGCCTTCATGACCAGAATTCACCGCATCTCAAGAAAAGTATTGTGGGGAACTAATAAAAGACGTATTTTTCCAAGATTTTGCCCTCTCTCATCCTCTTCAAAATGTAACAGAAAGAGGGGAAGATGAAGAGAGAGAGAGAAATAAAGAAA
This sequence comes from Pan paniscus, assembly GCF_029289425.2. Taxonomy (NCBI): domain Eukaryota; kingdom Metazoa; phylum Chordata; class Mammalia; order Primates; family Hominidae; genus Pan; species Pan paniscus. The sequence goes on along the minus strand of NC_073258.2, from coordinate 33,017,228 downwards.
AAAAAGGAAGGAAGGTGGAAAGGCAGAAAGAGGGAAAGAGAGAAAAAAGGGATAAAGGAAAAAACTTTTCGATGAAAAAGCCTGGCAATTTCTTTTTTGTTCTACATTTCCTCAACATATCTGCCCAACAATAAACACTCTTCACTTAAAATGTGTGTAGATGTTTGTGTGTATGTGTGTGTGTGTTTGTGTAATGCAGTAAGTCAGTGTTTCCCCAAATGTGGAATGCCTGTGAGTGCTATGAAAAATGTTTTAGGTGAGCAATGGATAAATTTATTTGAGTACTCATGATTTATTTTGACATAGATTGGAAAAATACTGGTTTTCTACTTATCGCAGTGATGAAAAAATCTATTTTTAAAAATAAATGGCTGGGCGCGGTGGCCCATGCCTGTAATCCCAGCACTTTGGGAGGCTGTGGCGGGCGGATCACGAGGTCAGGAGTTCGAGATCATGCTGACCAACATGGTGAAACCCCGTCTCTACTAAAAATACAAAAATTAGCCGAGCGTGGTGGTGCATGCGCCTGTAATCCCAGCTACTCAGGAGGCTAAGGCAGGAGAATCACTTGAGCCTGGGAGGTGGAGGTTGCAGTGAGCCGAGATCGCGCCACTGCACTCCAGCCTGGGTGACAGAGCGAGACTCCAATCCCCCCCAAAAAACCAACCAAACAAACAAACAAAACCCATATTCAATAAAAGAAGTCCATGTAAAGAAAAAAAATGACTCATAGCATCATAGCAAAACTTCTTACGTGGTGCTAGAATGACCAATGTTTGGAAAACATTACAGTAAAGGAACTTGAGACATCTGGAGGAAATAAAATTGTACTGTCTTTGTTTTGTCTTGTATTTTTTGTATCCCTCTCCCCCATCCACACACTTTGTGGGGCAGAGACACTGTTATGCGCTCTCCACACTGTTTTGTTTACTGTTTTGTTTCCCTCTTGAGCACATGGGAAGATAGCAAGTCCTTACCCTCCCTCTCCACAATGGGGCCTTGTGATTACTTCTGGTCATTGTAAAGTAGGTCATTGAAATGGCTGAGGGGAAGCTCGCCATTTTCAGGCCCATCCCTTAATACATGATCTTTCATGAGTTATCTTTCTGTCTGGTCATCTGATGGCTGATTGCAGAGGGCCCAGCTGAACTGGTTGCTTCCAGGAGCTTACAGTCTCCTCGGTAAAATCAACACATAAGTACCTAATGATACTGCAAGGCAGATTGATATACATGCTAAAAGAAGGTAACACAGGATGTCAAGGGATTACAGGGGAAAAATGAAAATGCAATAAAAGCAAAGACAACAGCAGCATTCATGGAGTTCATGCTATGTGCCAGGACTTGTGCTTAGCACTTTACTTGCATTATCCCCTTTAATCCTCACTGCAACCCAACCAAGAAAGAAAGTAACATTTAAGAGGTATAATGACTGGCCTGGGTTCCCTTATTTCTTGTCAAGGCCAGAATTTAAATACAGGAAACTTGAAAAGGAGGCCAACTTGACTAGCATACACAGTCTGATTAGCTGCAGAGATGAGAAAAAGTGGATGAGGTAAAGAGAGAAATTGAAGATGACACCACCATTTCTAGACAATATGCCAGGAAAAAAGGAATGAGTATTAACCATAATACAAGTTATTGCCTAATCTCACCTATTTCTTGGTGAGAACAAATATTTCCATTTATATCATGTGAAATTTAGGATACTGATGGGTCTCTTGTTGAAAATGATACTTAGAAATGCAAATCCGTGTATCAGAAGATAGGTCAAGCCCCAAAATAAAGATCTGGGGGTCATTAGCACTCAGGAGCTAAGTGTAACCAGAAAACAGGTCAAAATCATTTAAGGAGAGAGTGCAGAAGAGGATAAGACCACTGATAATACTTGAAACTACCTTTTGTTTAAAGACAGAATAACAAAGAGAAGTAAAGTAATTGACAGAGACACAAAGAAACTGCCAAAGAACTAGAAGGGCTCTATATAGATTCAATGTAATTCCCTTCAATAGCTATCTTTGTAGTGCTCATTAAGTCTAAGGCACTAAACTAGGCTTAGTGGATGATGCTGTATATAAGATGCCTAAACACTTTCCTTCTAACCAGGAAAGCATCCTTCCTTCTGTACATATGATAATAAAGGACTAGAAAGAGAGAAAGGTATGTACAGTCAATTTCAAAGATGTTCTACCTCTGCTGCCCTTTGAGACTGGATATACACAGGAGACCACTTTGATCAAATGAATTAAATGAGTTTAAACAAACAACTAGGCAAATCAGCAAACAACTTTTCCCACCGAATTTTTCTAGTCTTTTTCCTGTTTTTTTTTTTTCTTTCCTGAAAATCTATGATTCTAATGTCTCCAATCCTATTCTTTTCACTATTCCCAAATGCAGGTTAAAGTTGCTTTGTCATATTAAAACTAAATAGAGGAGCAATTGTTTTTATGGAGCTGAAGGATTATAGAGCTGCAGTATGGTTAGAAGGGACCTTATGGGTCATTATGTCCAAAACTGTTTACTTTTACAGATGAGGAAAATGAGTTAGAGGAAAGCTGAAGTGATTGGACTCTTATTGTCAGTGGCTGCACAGGGCCAGACCTGGAATACCAATCTCCTGCTTTCAAATTCAACCCTTTCTCTATCATATGTTTCCCTTCCTACAGTTTGTCCACAGCCGCACAGCTAGTTGCCAGTCTCCTGAAACTAATATTTCTAAATATTTCAGTTCTACAAATTCTGGTTATTAAAACGTAGAATACCCCATCAAATCCTTTGGTCAAGTGATGTCCCTTAATTTGAACCCAGATTGTGAAACAAAAATTAGACACAAACCCCCGCAAAGAAGCCAGGATCTTACAAATGCCATAATATCTTTCCTTTGAACATAAGAAAACATTTTTGGATTCATAGATTGAAGATTTGCCAGTAGAAGGATGAATAGAAGAGAGAGTAACATAGATCAATACTGTTTTCTTTTCACAAACTCTGAACTAGTGAAGTTGTAACTTTTTTCATATTTACCCTTAGTAATTACTTTAGCAATAGACATGATTTGTATTGATGCAGTAACAACTCATGAGCATATATGAAAGATACATTGAATCAAGTAGTGTTGAATTAAAGAGAAAATGGTTAAAGAAATTCACTCCTGGGCTGAGAAATTATATGTCAAGCTATAGCCTAAAGTGAATTTTTATGGCTGAGTTACAAACCCTTGGAAATACTGAGACACTTAACTGCAGTTGGTATCTTTACGATTATATCACCTTTAGAAACTAGCAGATTTGCTCCAGTGCAGCTGCAGCCCCAGGAAATGAGGAAAGGCTGTGCTGGAAGGGGACCTGCATACATTTTGGGCCATCTAATGAATAAAGGAAAAGGATGGGCTTAGGACCAGGACAAGGAAAAGAGATGGGGCTGGGAGGCTGAGAATAGGAAACCAAGGGGACAAGGGGAGCAGGAAAAGGAAAAATATGAAAAGGGAGAGAAATTGAGACCATTTGAATGTCAAAATAATTATTACAGATTAGAACCTATTAAACACTATTGAATAGAATAGGAATCCATGAATCAATACTGATATAAATTAATTAATATATAAATAGGGAAGAAGCAGTTGCTCTTTTTAATAATAGAATACCAGCTAATCAATTAAGAATGAATGATGGAATTAGAAAAATCATCATTTGGCCAACATGGTAGTAATAATTGATTCAAGTAAGAATGAATATACTGGCTACAATAGTGGGTAAAAATTAGATGAGAAACAGGATACTTACATACCCTCAATGTCGCTTCCCATAAGACACTTGTAAATTACAAAGGAAAAATGGTAGTGGAGAATCTGGTAGACACAACATTAAGGAAGATGTCAGAGTTGACTTACCAGTAATAGGACAAATAGACATTATATGACTTCTGATATAATGAATTGAAGACACAACATCACTTTCGTGTTGTTCCTGCCGAAAATGTGTTACTGGAGTCTGGTCATGAGGAAGCCCAAACTGAGGATAAACCCTAACTGAGGAATATTCTACAAAATAATTGGATGGTGCTCTTCAGAAATGTCAAGATCATTAAAGACAAGGAAAAATGGAGGAAATATTCCAGATTAAGGGAGTCTAAAGAGACAGGAAATCTAAATGTAATGTGTAATCCGGGATTAGACCCTGGTTGAGAAAAATGAAATTTGCTATACATTTGCTCTGCAAATTAGATAATAGTGTTGTATCAATGCTATTTTTGGATTATAATAACTTTACTGTTGTTGTGAAAGAAAATATCCTTATTTTTATGATTAAATATTTAGGGGTTAAGGGGCATTTGTCTACAACTTATTTCCAAGTAGCTTGGAAAATAAATTTATATTTATGGAGAAGGAGAGAGCATTTGAGAGAGAGAGCAAGAGAGCTTGATAGCAAGAGAGAGAGACAGCGCATAAAGCAAATATGGAAAAATGCTAGCAGAGTATTTAGGGAAGCTCAGTGGTGGGTATATAATTATTTGTACTAGTCTTTCAATCCTTTCATGTATCTGAAATTATTTCCAAAAAGAAAGTCTTAAAGAGAAAGAATAGATGATGTTTGTAGAGGGAGGAAAGTGAAAAAGAGATAAGTATTCAATATAAAGAAAGAGAAAGAAGAAAGTAAAAGATCACAAAAGGGAGAATAGATGAGGAAAATAAATGTGTCAACTCTAATAAAGAACTTTGGTTTTGTGTACTTACAAAGTCTATTTCAAGGCCCATAAATCTGGGAGCTCATAGATTCTTATGAGTTTAAGAACTCCCGGAGCTGGGCTGCAAGATATAAGAGGCAGGCATGTGAGTCTTTTCTTGGGAGGTTTGCTGACTTTCTTTAGATCAGAAAAGATGGCCAACCCCCTCACCCACCTACCTGATAAAGCTTGAACGTGTTTCCATCCAAATCTCATGTTGAAATGTAATCCCCAATGTTGGAGGTGGGGCCTGGTGGGAGGTGACTGGATCATGGGGGAGGATTTCTCTTGAATAATTTAGCACGATCCTCTTGGTGCTGTCCTCACAATAGTGAGTTTTCATGAGATCTGGTCTTTTAAAAGTGTGTGGCACCTCCTCGCCTCTCTCTTGCTCCTGCTTTTGCCATGTGATGCGCAAGCTCCCTCTTCGCCTTCCACCATCATTGGAAGCTTCCAGAGGCCTAGCCAGAAGAAGATGTCATTATGCTTTCTGTGCAGCCTGCAGAACCATGAGCCAATTAAACCTCTGTTCTTTATAAGTTACCCAGTCTCAGATATTTCTTTATAGCAAGAAAGAATGGCCTAACACACCAACCCTGCCTCAGAGTTTAATAAAAGATGCCCATTTAGACACGATATTTACTAGCTGCTGAATCTACCAGACTTCTCAGTAGCCCCTTTCTTCTTCAAACGTTCTCAGGAAGAGGAGAAAGGCTCCGTCCTCCCCATAACAGCTTTCCTAACCTTTGTGAAGCCAGTATGTCAAGAGACGTTTGGAAGTGTCTGTCCTTCTAGAATTTGTCAATTAGTCTGGTCCATGTCAAAGGTAGGAAAATCAGAAGTGATCTCTTGCTCAAAACAAAAAACAACTTTCTTTTGTATGGCAGAAAGGACCAGGCCATTGCCAGAGGACTGTTTCTTTGAATATAGGAGCCTCAGAGAGGCTTTGGGGAAGAAGATGTGTAGAGGGAACATGGGGTCCCTATCTCTCAGCAGAGGCCATGGCTTCTGGGCCACAGTGATCAGGCAGTGAATGTGTTCTAAAACCTCAGGCCAAAGAAGAGAACATCAGTCGTCATTCAAATGTCTTCTCTATTCCTGCTCTTCTTCACTTTCTGCAAGATCCTTCTTAAGCAAAAGTGAAATGTGTTGCCTCCTGTAAATAGAAAATTCCATAAGTGGGCAGCATCAGACATTGTGTACAAACAAGTCACCAGCGCTCTTTCTCTGGCTCTCTCCCTTTGCTTTCCTTTCTCCCAGTGTCATTTGCAGGCCTGTACTCTCCTACATCATAGTTCTGAGTAGTTCTGGATTTGCACGGTCCTTAATTAGGGTGACCACATATCACAGTTTGTCCAGAATAAGTCCAGTTTACGTCTATCATGCCAGCATGTGTATGGATAGCAACCCCTTTCACTCTCAAAAATGTCCTGGTTTGCATGATAAATCATTCACTCACTATATTTTTAATTTTCATGATATTAGAAGGAGATATTAAGGTGAACTCTTATTAAAAAGTGTTGCAAAAAGTCTCTAGCCCTGCTAATGTCACTTGATCACCTCTGAACCAATTACCATCTCCCAGGGGATGAGGTTTTCTGGTTGGTCAGTTGGTCATGTGCCCATCTCTGATGTTAACAAGTCATGTCTTTGTAATTGATGGCCCTGTCAGGATGGGAGGACTTGTTCTGGAAAAGCGAAGAGACTAATAAGCAAACATGAAATTAACATGTGACCCTTATACAATACACGCCTGAGGTTCTGCTCATATTTCATATAACTAGTTGGCTGGTTTTTTATTTCACATTTTCCATTTTCCTCCTCTCCTCATCCCCATGATTTTGTATTGCCACCCTCCCAGCCCCATCTCCTTTCCCTGAAGTGGTCCTAATTGTTATTCTCTACCTCTAATGAGCTGCAAACTCTCAGAAATCAAAGCTTAGACATAGAAACAGATCTAGATGGTATAGATATTGATATAACTATAGATATAAATATAGATCCCCATCACAGGTAGAAGGCCCTTATGCCCAGAGGAAATGCTCTCCAAATGTCTTTAACATGAATTAAACTTGGCCGGGTGTGGTGGCTCACGCCTGTAATCCCAGCACTTTGGGAGGCCGAGGCGGGCAGATCATGAGGTCAGGACATCAAGACCACCCTGGCTAACATGGTGAAACTCCGTCTCTACTAAAAATAGAAAAAAATCAGCCAGGCCTGATGGCACCCACCTGTAGTCCCAGCTACTCAGGAGGCTGAGGCAAGAGAATTGCTTGAACCCAGGAGCTGGAGGTCGCAATGAGCCGAGATCGCACCACTGCACTTCAGCCTGGGTGACAGAGCGAGACTGTGTCTCAAAAAAAAAAAAAAAGAATTAAACTTTTGAAATAAAAACTAGGCCGGGCACGGTGGCTCACACCTGTAATCCCAGCACTTTGGGAGGTCGAGGCGGGTGGATCATGAGGTCAGGAGATCGAGACCATCCTGGCTAACATGGTGAAACCCCGTCTCTATTAAAAAATACAAAAAACTTAGCCGGGCATGGTGGCTGGCACCTGTAGTCCCAGCTACTCCGGAGGCTGAGGCAGGAGAATGGCGTGAACCCAGGAGGCGGAGCTTACAGTGAGCCGACATCTTGCACTGCACTCCAGCCTGGGCAACAGGGCGAGACTCCGTCTTAAAAAAAAAAAAGTAATAAAAACTAAAACTAGGCTGGGCGCGGTGGCTCACGCCTGTAATCCCAGCACTTTGGGAGGCCGAGGCAGGTGGATTACAAGGTCAGGAGATCGAGACCATCCTGGCTAACAGGGTGAAACCCTGTCTCTACTAAAAATACAAAAAACAAAACAAAACAAAACAAAAAAACTAAAACTAGTATTCAGGTTGCAAAATAATTTTTATATATATCATCTAGTTTGTTTCTCACAGTGATTTCATGAGATGAATATTCTTTTCATCCCTTTGTTGCACTTCTGGAAACTGAAGCATAAGATTACATACCTTTTTAAACCAAAATAATGTAACTCGAATTCCAGTTTTATGATTTTAATTTTCATGATTTTTCCCCACATCTATGAAACTGAGTACTGTTTTATTTTTCCCATTTGTTTACCTTTCCGCCCCTGCTGTAATGCATGATCACTGTAAAAATAAAACAAAACAAAAAACGAGGAGGGGGTGGAGAGAGAAGAGGACAAGGAAAACCATAAAGTTAAAAGGTTTATATTCCCTTTACTCAGGGATAATCAATATTAAGACTATTGCCTTTCTTTCTTTCTTCTTCTTTCTCTTTCTTTCTCCTTCCTTCCATCCTTTCGTTCTCATCCTTCTCTTTCTTTCTTTCTTTCTTTTTCTTTCTCTCTCTTTCTTTTCTTTTCTTTCTTTCTTTTTCTTTCTTTCTCCCTCTCTCTCTTTCTCTTTCTTTCTTTTTCTTTCTTCTCTCTCTCTCCTTCCTTCCTTCTTTCCTTCTTTCTTTCTTTTGTTTTCTTTCTTTTTCCTTCTTTCTAAGTTGGAGTGCACTGACACAATCTTGGTTCATTGCAAACTCTGCCTCCCGGGATCAAGCCATCCTCCTACCTCAGCCTCCCCAGTAGTCGGGACTACAGGTGCACGCCACCATGCCACCATGCCTGGCTAATTATTTTGTATTTTTCGTAGAGAGGAGGTTTTACCACATTGCCCAAGCTAGTCTTAAACTCTTGAGCTCAAGCAATCTGCCCGCCTCAACCTCCCAAGATGCTAGGATTACAGATGTGAGCCACCACACCTGGCCTCTAGGCTTTCCTTTATGGATATGAAACGTGCTGTAGACTGAATTGTGTGCCCCCAAATTGAAGTCCCAATTCCAATGTGACTATATTTGGAGGTAGAGCCTTTAAGGATGATAAAAGAAAAAGCATCAGCCAAGTTAAATTTAAAGGCGCTTAATTGAGCAATGAATGATTCACAAGTCAGGCAGCCTTCTGAGCCACAGCAGGCTCACAGATTCCAGCACAGCCACATGGTGGAAGAAGATTTATGGACAGACAAAGGAAAGTGACATGCAGAAAATGGAAATGAGGTACAGAAACAGCTGGATAGGTTACAGCTCAGCTTTTGCCTTATTTCAACACGGTCCCAACAGTTGGCTACATTTGATCGGCCAAAACTCAGTGATTGGCACAAGTGTAGGCTATGGTTTGTTTACACCTCCACTTATTATAGTTCACAATGTACAGGAAAACCTTTAGGCCGAACTTAAAATACATAAGGAGGCAACTTTAGGCTAAACTTGATTTAACAAGGAGGTAGTTGAAGTTAAATGAGGTCATAAGGATGGGACCCTAACCCAACAGGACTAATGTCCTTATAAGAAAAGGAAGAAACATGGGGCATGTGCCCTACACAGAGAAAAGGTCATGCGAGGACACAGCAAGAAGGCAGTCATCTGCAAACCAGGAAGTGAGGCCTCACCAAAAACCAATGTGGCTGTCACCTTGATCTTGGACTTCTAACCTCCAGAACTGTAAGAAAATAAATGTCTATTGTTTAATCCACCAGTCTCTGATATTCTCTTATGGCAGCCCAAGTAAACTAATACAGAACATATATTTTAAATAAAATTAAGATTATTCCACAGATTCCATTTTGAATCCTTCCTTTTTCACTCATTAAAATTTTCCCAAAAAGTTAAATATTCTTGGCAAGCTGATGTTTGAAACGAATGCATGATATTTCATCATATGGATATGTCCTTGTGATACTGTAAAATATATATTTGGTCTTTGTTTTTGTTTCCTGACATGCAGCTCCTAAAATGATTAAAAGCTCTGGAATGATAAGTGTTTTTTATATGCTAATAAGAAGACTGGTGGCTGGGGTCCCCTAAATAGCTTCAGGATGGGGGCTTGTTACTGAGAAGACCAAGAGATGATTAGAGAGTTGGGATTTTCAGCCTTAACCCCAACCTCTGAAGAGAAGTAAGAGGCTGAAGGTTGAGATGATCACCAATGGCCAATGATGTAATCAATTGTGCCTAGTAATGAAACCTCTATAAATCCCAAAAGGACTAGGATCAGGGAGCTTTCAGATAGCAGAATATGTGTAGGTGCCTGGAGGGTGTTATTCTGGTTGTACATGGTTGGAAGCTTCATGTCCCTTCTCATATGCTTTGTCCTGTGCATCTCTTCCATCTGGCTATTCTATCCTTCATAACAAATAGGTCAACAGAAGTAAATTGTTTCCCTGGGTTCGGTGAGGACCTGTAGCAAATTAATCAAACCCAAGAAGGGGTTTGTTAGAACCTTGAATTCATAGCCAGTCCATCAGAAGCAGAGGTGACAACTGCTACTACTTGCAACGGGCACCTAAAGCAGGGTACAGTCTTGTAGGACTGAGCCCTCAACTTGTGGGATCTGTTACTAACTCCAGGTAGATAGTGTAAGAATTGACTTGAATTAGAGAACACCCAGATGGTGCCTGCTGGAGAACTCGTTGGTGCGTGGAGAGACTACCCCCAACAGATACACATCTAGTGTCAGAATTGCTTGGTTGGTGTGAAAGAGAGTAGGAAACACATTTTGGTTTTTCCCTGTCTCCAAATAGCCCTGGACTGTTTAACCCATCCTCTTATTGGACATTTGAGGATCATCCAATTTTCTATTATAAATAAAACTATAATAAATATACCTTATTAGAAACCAATATTGGACTGCACTTCTAATATTTTACTTTTAATATGTTTGTACAGGTAAGGAAACATTTACCATTTTGATATAATATGCCAAATTGCTTTCCAGAATTATTGTATGAAATTTCACTTTCACATGCATTATTTCAGAATCCTTGTTTCACTGCATACTTTCCACTTTTAAGTATCATTTAAAAAATATTTAAATATTTTTAAATATTTAATAAAATTTAATATTTAATAATATTTAATATTTAAATATTTACTAATTTGATAGGTGACAATTTTTGTCTTATTTCTGTTTTAATGTGCATTTGTTTTGTTCTTAGTAAAAGAATTTTTTATGTGTTTTATGCATTTATTGGGTGTTTGATTTCTTCTTTTATGAATTGTCAATATCCTTTTACCATCTTTGTAGTTGGTTGATTTTTAATTTTTATTGATTTTTAAGCACTCTTTACATATTGTAGACAATAACTTAGTTTCTGTCTCCTTTGTTATAAAATTTTCCTTATTTTAATGTTATTTTAATGTATTTTTGTAAGTATCTAACCTCATTTAATTGGGTAACAATTAAAACCACAAGTATATCCCCTTATAACCAGAAGGGCCTGTATTTCTCTCTCCTCCTTTGAGTGGTTCTAATGTCCCAAAAAGGTCTTCCATGTACTGTAAAGCCTTGTTATAACTTGGTTCATTATCACACAGATTTTAGGTTAAGGTAGGTCAAGGCATGTTCCCTGAACTAAGCTTTGTTTTGTGAAAGACTGATGTTACACAGTTAACCTCTAACCTAGTCCTAATTCTGTTCTCAAACTCCAACATCATATAGAAATACTACAAGGGTTTGAAGTGTTGAGTAAGATAGGTCCAGAATTTCCGATTACTGAAAGAGGGACTCAGCCCAGCACTTTCAAAGCCTGACATGAAATAACTACCACCTTATTTGAAAAGTGCTGTTTTAATCTGTGTCATGGCAACAGTCAGAGTCTTTGGCCAAGATAAATAATTAACTTTCTAACTATTGCGGGGACTTTGTCTTTTGTTTTACTAAGGAACTGTGAATCTGTGCCAAACATATTTTGTGTTTCTAAATCATCCAACTGTAATATGAGAATAATATATTTTAACTTTATTGGATAAAATGAAGAAAACTATGTAAACTGGGTCAATCTTCAAGAGGCTTGTAGTAATTTTACATAATGACGTGCCAGGCTTTGTATCACTATTTGAAATCCTGAAGATTCTGCTTGTTTTGCGTGCTTTTCACATATTTAAAAAAATTACAGCTAGGCTTTTTTTTCTGCCCTATTTATGATTGAACAGACATAATCACATTTGAAAGGAATGTTGTTTATGCAGGCCACATGACAGAGAGGAGTTAAAAAAATAAACAGGGGTGCATTACTTGCGGTTTTGCAAAGCACCTCGGTTTAGAAATTAGATTTGTGTTCAAATTTGGCAGATGGCAGGAGCCTTAGGGGAGCTCCTCTAAACGTCCCCCTTTTTATTCATGAAAGCGTGTTCATAATAATAATTTTTCCCCATCTTAGAAGTTCATTGAGTGATAAAATTCATGTGAAAGCGCTAACAGCACTCACAACCTATAGAATCTATGAGAATAAAACTTGTCCTATGGTAAGGTTTTCTTTAGCCTGCAGGGTGCTTGAAAACAGATGGAGTCCGAGTACCCTTAGACAGTACATGTACTTCCCAAGTCACCATCCTCACTTCTTTTCGTTTTCTTATCCTCTCCTGGCTTTACTCACATGACCTCTCTGGTCTCTGCAAACACTTGAGCGTGGGACCACACTGTTGTTCAAAATGCATTGTACACACCAACGGTATATAGGTAGTTGTGTGAAAAAGCAGCTTCCTGGGTCTTAACCCAGGCCTATTGAATCAGAATCTCTGAAATATGGGGCCTAGGAAGTGGTGCTTTTTATTTTTATTTTTATTTTTTGAGAGATGGAGTCTCTGTCCCCCAGGCTGGAGTGCAGTGGCGCGATCTTGGCTCACTGCAACCTCCGCCTCCCAGGTTTAAGCAATTCTGCTGTAGTCTAGCTACAGCCGTGCATCACCAAGCCCAGCTAATTTTTGTATTTTTTTAGTAGAGATGGGGTTTCATTTTTGTATTTTTTTAGCAGAGACGGGGTTTAATAGAGATGGGGTTTAGTAGAGATGGGGTTTTAGTAGAGATGGGGTTTCACTATTGGCCAAGCTGGTCTCGAACTCCTGACCTCAGGTGATCTGCTCACCTTGGCCTCCCAAAGTGCTGGGATTACAGGTGTGAGCCACTGTGCCTGGCCAGTGGTGCTTTTTAAATAAGAACCCCTGGACAAATGTGAAATACTGTTATTTCTCATCTTTAAAAGAGCAAACATGATGCATGCACAGAGTCTTCAAGGAAATTAAAAAACACTGACTTTCACAACCACAGGCAGAATACTCTGGATGAAGGGTCCAGCTTGGACTCTTATCTGATTGTACACTTTTCATGAATAACATTAAACATGAATAGGAAAAGGCTTGGAAAAATTATTCAGTCATCCTTCATTTTCTCCCCTGTAAAAAAGGGGGTTGTATTTTTAAGTTTTTCTTGACCCAATGCCTATGACTAGATAAGCGTTCTCCTTTGGGGATTGTAAGAGATTGTGTGCCCAGTCCCATGATCAATATGTGACAAACCCTGTTTGAGTCTCTAGACGCATTGTTTAGCATTGTTTAAAAAATGTTGATTATTATTCTCCGTAATGGACATCTGCTATTTTTAGCTTCCTAGCATCTATTCTTCCTTCTTGTGGCAATAAAATTCCACAGACTTTGGGGAACCATCAATCAAGGTGGGACTGTTTATTAAGGTCTTGGGGCCCATGCTTGGCCAATTAGATGTTCTCTTCTTGGACACGGCACCTTAGATGGTGGGACTCTAGAGCAGAAAGTAGGCAGAGTTCCCATAGAGAAGGCAGCCCATGAAGAGACCTTGCACAGCTCCTATTACAAAGGCTCAGATCCGCTATGGTTCCATCCTTCCCAAGACCAGTTCTTTAGCGTCTCCTTTTATTGTCTGGGCCACCACAGATCTTTTCAGTTAACTTTTTTTTTTTTTCACTTGACTTAGCCAGTGACTGCTTCGCTACTTGCAACCAAAGAAATTTAATTCATCTTCTTGCAAAAGTCTCAGCTCACTCTCTGTCAGCATTTCCACAGCAGCATTAGTGAAGGCTCTGGTCAGGGAAGGGGCTAAAGAAAGTGCACCTGCAGGAGAATTTTGCCCTCCTAGCTGATGCCTTGATTTAGCCTGGCTTTATAATTCTTGTTCAACTCCCCTGATGCAGTCTGACAGTTTGAGGAGTACTGTTTCTCCATGATAAGAAAGCATTTGCCTTAGGGAGGAGGGAGAAGATTGAATGGAAGTGTTTTATATTCATTTGAACCACAATTATTTTGCTGACACAGGGCAAGGTATTAACAGGGTTTTGCTGTTGGGGAATTAAAAGCCTTTTGGCCTACTCCTTGTTCAGACGTTTCTCATTTTTAATATTGTGGTTTAAATGCAGTAACATGTGGTTAAGAAAAAAATGAAAATGTGTGCCCTGACCTGTATGGATATTCAAATCCCCACAGGATTGTCGTGCTTGGGGAACATCCCAATTTGAAAGGCCTCTACCTTCAGGCTTCTAGCCACCTTTCCTACTGAATCTCCCTTGACCCTCTCAACCCATCTTTCTTTCTCAGGCCTTCTATTCCGTTCTGTAGCATCTGGTCTCATCCCTTGCTGTGCATTCCAGAGAGTTTAAAACACTTGGAGAGTTTTTAAAAAATATCGATCCCTCAGCCAACTGTAGAGATGCTGGTTAATTGGTGTGGGATACGGTCTGAATATCAAGATTTATGAAGCTCTCCAAGTGATTCTAATGCACATGCAAGTTTGAAAATCTGTACTCTAGAAAAGGGGTTGGCAAATACGACCCATGGACCAAATCAAGTCCTCCAGTGTTTTGTGAATAAAGTTTCAATGGAGTAGAGCCATGCTCATTCTTTTACAGACTGCCTATTGGTACTTTCTTGCTACATTGGCAGAATTGAGAAGTTATGACAGAGACCTTATTGCCCACAAAGCCCGCTTAAAATATTTAGTATCTGGTCCTTTTCCATGAAGCCTTTTTCAACTCTGCTCTGGAGCAGTGGTTGTCAACTTTGTACATGTGTCAGAATCACTTTGTAAGACTTATTAAAATGCATTGCTGGGCCTTCCCTCCAGAGATATTCATTCAGTAGGTCTGAGATAGGGCTCAAGAATTTGCATTTCTTTTTCTTTTTTCTAAAAGACAGGGTCTCACTCTGCTACCTATGCTGGAGTGCAGCGGCACTATCACGCTCACTGCAACCTCAACTCCTGGGCTCAAGAGATCCTCCTGCCTCAGCCTCCAGAGTAGGTGGGACTACAGGTACATGCCACCATGCCTATTTTTAAAATTTGTTTTGTAGAGATGGGGTCTTGTATGTTTCCCAGGCTGCTCTCAAACTCCTGGGATCAGGTTCCCAGGGGGAGGTGATACTGCTGATCTGGGAATCACATGTTGAGAACCACTGCTGTAAAGCTGAGCTGCTCAAACTGTAATTGCCTACAAATCACTGTGGTTCTGTCACAATGAAGATTCTGATTCAGTCAGTCAGAAGCAAGTCCTAAGAGTCTGCATTTCTAATGAGTTGCTAGGTCACGCCAGTGCTGCTGGTCCATGGACCAAACTTTGAGTAGCAAGGCTTTTAACACACTTCCGATTTCCCACTTTTGTGCCTTTGTTCATCCCTCTGTTCTCTGCTTGAAATGTCTAATATTTACCCATTCTCAAGCTTTATTTTTTTCCTCTGTGAGCTGATGCCCTGAGTTCTTTTAATCTCATTAGACTCTATCCATGCCTTTTATATGGTATCTTTCACCTTTTTACCTTCTATCTATTTCACTGGTCAGAAATCACCTTGGCAAGTGTTTTAGACATCACAGGAGGACATATTAGAAACATATAAAGAAAAGGATCACAGGTAATTTGACTGGTGGTATTCTTATATATTTTCTCCTCCTCATTTTCAAGAAGGTGGCAAAACCTTAAGTTTCTTTGTCCCAAGAGAAGTTTGTTACACATTGGAAAGCTGAAGCTGCTTAGAGTCAAGAATGTGTCCTATCTCACATAAAAGCCTAAAATCATCCCAGAGAGAAATGGAGAGAAAAGGGCTCTTGGAGAACATGCAAAGGTAGGGACAGGGCTTTTCTCTCCCAGACTGGGTAGGGAGGCAGCGGTCACTGACCCATGTCCTTATCTTGGGAGCACTCAGGGTGGTGGCAGCAACTCAGAGAGGACCAGTTGTGTGGTGTCCTTGGAGAGACTGGATAATGGGCACTGAGGTTCTCAGGCTTGGAAAGTCATCCTGTCCCACAAGTGGTATACAAGCTGAGAGTTACATGACTTTGAGGGACAACAGGAGTTTGACCACTGCTGTTGTCCATGCTGACTATAGATGCTTAGAGTGATTGCATCTTTCCTCTTCATTCCAGGCACCATATAAGCTTCTCAGATTCTTAAAAAATCTTAAGGGTTTAAGATAAGGGAATTTGGGATCAAATTTGAATCGATCTAAGGAAATTACACAGGTGA
The DNA here is from genome assembly GCF_029289425.2 of Pan paniscus. Classification (NCBI taxonomy): domain Eukaryota; kingdom Metazoa; phylum Chordata; class Mammalia; order Primates; family Hominidae; genus Pan; species Pan paniscus. Next base: position 33,001,182 of record NC_073258.2, on the reverse strand, counting down.
GATATATTTTGCAAACCTGAGTTTATGAACTATGATCCACAGTCACACACACGTTTAGAAATGTTACATAAGGAAATAATAATCAGAAGTGTGGCAAAGATTTATCTACAAATATTCTTATCATGTAGTATTTGAAATACTTAAAAAGTAATTATGATACAACTTTAAAATGAACTACTGCTAAAAGTCATGTGCAAAAGAAATTTTAATGACAAGGAAAGTTGTTCTCAATATTTTGTTTAGGATAAATAGGTTATAAAACAGCATATACACTCTGATCTCAACTTTGTTTAAATGTAATACATCTCTTCAGGCTCAAAAATGCTGGAAGGATAAAATAAAATATTAATAGTGGTTATCTCTGGGTAGTGACATCAAGGGTGATTTTTATCCCTTATATCAGAGATAAAATATATCCCTTTTTATGCCAGGAAAAAATTTTAAAAAAATAGCTTTGAGTCTTAAAATTAAAAATAATTCTCAATTGGGTTCCATGAGTACTCAAATCTTTACGGCATAATTAAGCCTAATCTCAATTCATATGACATTTTGCTTTTTTCCCCCTAAGGCCTTAGCTAACAAGCTTTAAAGCTACACCTGTGTGACTCACTCACCGTCTGAACATTTTCATCAAATACTGTACTACAGGCTCCTGCCTGCTCTCACTACTATTAGTAACTCCTGTCTCTACACTGTTATCCACATGGCTGTTATAGTTAGCTTCTTAAAGCATAGGGGACTCAGTGCTGAGAAGTTCAAGCCTGGTTCAAATCTCAGCTTTGCTATTGACTAGCTGTATGTCTTCATTAAAACTAAAACTCCCCCATCTGTAAAATGGGGGTGATTATAATAGACTACCTAAATCAAGATTGTTAGGAGAATTACCACTCTATGAAACATTGAGTGCAGCTATGTTACTTTCACTCTCATTTTGTAAATGACTCTTTATTGTTTGTTTTTTCTTTTATAAAAAATGATGCTTAACTTCTAATCAGGGAAATGTGAATTAAAACCAAAATGAGATAACATTACATATTCAACAGATTGGTAAAGGACATGAAAAAATGAGAACACTAATAAACTGCTAATAAACTCTGATAAACGGCTCTTTGTTATAAATTGATACAACCAGGCTGGGCATGGTGGCTCACGCTCATAATCCCAGCACTTTGGGAGGCTGAGGTGGGTGGATCACGAGGTCAGGAGTTCAAGACCAGCATGGCTAATATGGTGAAACCCCGTCTCTACTAAAAACACAAAAATTAGCCAGCCGTGGTGGCACGCACCTGTAGTCCCAGCTACTCGGGGGTCTGAGGCAGGAGAATCGCTTGAACCCAGGAGGCGGAGGTTGCAGTGAGCTAAGATTGTGCCACTGCACTCCAGCCTGGGTGACCGAGCAAGACTCCAACTCAAAAATAAATAAATAAATAAATAAATAAATAAATAAATAAAATTGATACAACCTCTTTGGAAACAGCTTGGCGTTATCTAATAACATCAAAGATATGCAGCCTTATTAGCCATCACATCAATTCTACTCCTAATTATATGTTATAAACTTGTGTACATGTGAATCAGAGCACGCACTGTGTATGTTTACAGTAGCAATATTTTGAAATAGCATTAAACTAGAAACAACCCAAATGTTCATTGATGGGAGAATAAGCAAAGACATGTGGCATATCCATTCAATGGAATACTCTATAGTGAATAAAAAGGAATGAGCTATAGATAGATGAATAAATATTATAAGCAAACATAAAAGAATACATCCGGTATGATACCATATATATAAAGTTCAAAAAGGAGCAAAACACAAAAGAGTACATACTATATGATGCCATATATATAAAGTTCAAAAGTAAAAACTAAACTCCATTTTTTGAGCATACAAAAATGTAAGACCTTTTTAAAGAGGCAAGAAAACTAATTACTATAAAAGACAGAATAGTGATTTACCTTTAGAAGGGCAAAGAGAGTATTGTGTTAAATGAGGAAGACACAGGCATTTTCTGGGTTGCTGCCAATATTCTATGTCTTGACTTTGGTATTAGTTACACAAGTATTTATTTTATAATCATTTATTACACTGATATTTATGATTTATGCACATTTCTATATGAGTGTTATATTTCACATTTTAAAACATTTAAAAAGTATTTAGGGGAATGTTGGGAATATGGCACCCTGAATGTGTCCCTGCTGTTCTCAAATCTCCATTCCTAACAGCAGTCTTCCTCTCCTGAGTCTATCTGGCAGGCAGGCAGGGCATTGAAGGGTAAGAATATGACTTTGGGCTCTGCGGATCCAGACACAGAAAGTTGATGTCAGACTTTTTCTTTTGGCTTGGGACACAGCCTGGAGTTGTAGAGAATTTTGGAGCAAAAATCAGTGTACCATAGTCTTGGAGAGAACGTAGGTTTTGGAACTCTGTGGCATTCCAAGAAGAAGAGTGGTGCCCAGAAAAATATTTCAAGGGGATTTCCTTTTCCCCTTCCCTTGAGAGCCTCAATCAGGTAATTACTACCACCTATCAGCTGGTACTGAACTCGCCACACTGGCAGAGATATATTTGTGCCTCACCACCCTCAAGAGTGAGTACCCCATAAACTCAGCCTGAGCCTGCAGAGTAGGCAAAGGAAAACTATAATCCACGTAAGGGATCCTAGCAGCCAGAGAAAGAACACTCAGAACATCTGGAAAAGGTGGTTCTTGATTAAATAAAGCTGTTAAAAGAGGCAGATTATTACTAAAACAATACAAAAAAAGTAATACAAATACCTAGAAGATTCTATGTTTGAAACAGAAGTTTAATTTGTAAATTGAATGACAGAATTCATTAGTATCCAAGAATATCAAATGGAATATGTATTTCAAAACCTTGCAAAAAATACAAAAAGATGGGAATCATGAAGGACAAGGTAGAAGACTTGGAAGATAACTAAATGTGAGTAATAGAAGATCTAGAAGGAGAAAAATAAATAGATGGCAATATTTAAATTCTCTATGCTAAAATAAACTTGAGTCTGGAAAGTAAAATACCTTATTTAATTCTAAGTATTATTTGAGAGGAAATGACAATGATTTGCAAAGGAAAACAATCATTCTGACTATGGAATAACATCTACAGAAGATTGATAGGGAAGGACTGAAAGTCACTCAACTACCAGGAGGTTGGAAAGATGTTTGTATATAAGAAAAAGTTCGAGGAATCAAGTTCCCATAAGCCCCTTTTGAGGAAGAGACTTTTATAAAAAAAAAATAATGAGTCAGAACAGAGATCTTAACATAGGAGAAGTGGAAGAGGAGAAGAAACCATAAAACTTGCAAAATATGTAGCTAGAAAAATTGCCTGAGAGCATAATATGTGAGCTATATAAGTATTCTTAAAAGAAAGAGCCATATTTCAAGGGAAGACCTAATGATGGATTGAAACCAAAAGTTTTTAACTGTCTTAGCAAAACCTGAGTTGTCAAAGTGGTAGAGATGGGGGAAAGAATAAGTAATAGCAGACAAACCAATGAGGCAATAAATCTTGAGGGAGGTTGGGAAGAGAAGAGTTGTATTTTATTTTCATATAATAATAGAAAAATATTAGTTTGATGAGGAATTTTAGGAAAGGGAAATTAACCACTAATGAAATGGTAAATACAGTTAATTGCCCTTCTAAATTAATTGATGTGGTGGGAGTAGAGGGATTGGAATAGTTCGCTTGATCAAATCAGCAGAAACAAAGAACAAAAGAGAGAGGCATATGGATACAGCCAGTCATTAATTAATCTTGTTTTTAGTTTTGCAATGACTGAAATACAAAGGACAGTAAGATTTGAAAAAAGGAAATATTAATTAATAAAAATAAATACAAAATGTGTGTCATAAAATTTGCATTTTAGAGTTGAGCAAACATTTTGGCTTGGAACTTTCTTTTTTTTTTTTTTTTTTTTGAGACACAGTCTTGCTCTGTCGCCCAGGCTGGAGTGCAGTGGCACGATCTTAGCTCACTGCAACCTCCACTTCCTGAGTTCAAGCAATTCTCCTGCCTCAGCCTCCTGAGTAGCTGGGACTACAGGGGCCTGCCACCATGCCTAGCTAATTTTTGTATTTTTAGTAAAGACGGGTTTCACCATGTTGGCCAGGCTGGTCTTGAACTCCTGACCTCAGATGATCCCCTCGCCTTGGCCTCCCAAAGTGCTGGGATTACAGGGATGAGCCACCGTGCCCGGCAGAACTTTCTTTTTTATTTCTACCAGCACTAATTTTTCCAGCTATCTTATTTTATTTTTTTGAGAGTCTATATAGTTTGTAAATTGCCTCAAAAATGTTTTATAACAAGATATAGTGTATGTTTTCAAAAAATCTTTTATAACAAGAAGTAGCATACATTTCCTTTAAAAAAGCCTACATACAAATATATTTTGAAGAAAAATATGACCCCCAAAAATGAAAAGAAATTTATGAGTGAATGAATGGGCAAAGAGATAGCAGGCAAAGCCAAACAATAAGAAAAAAAGAGTGATAATATTAAAATCAGATAATGAATTTGGATTAAAAAATTCTAAGAAAAATAAGATATAATTGTTTCACACCTTTTTGTATCAAAATACATAGCAGCTGAACAGAAAGCAAAAATGCATAGATATGTAAGTAGAGTTTAATTAAAATACAATATAGTGGTACTCTTTAATATGACTATTTCAGAACTGGACAGTTGAATTAGACCAAAAAATAAGGATATAAATAAAATAATTGAAGAATATAATTCTGTAACTTTTAAATAGGAAAATACATTGTGTACATATCTGTGGAATATTTATAAGAATTAATTCCATACTTGACCAAAGAAACCATATAGGGCATGCTCTCTAATCAAAATATAATGAAGTTAAAAATAAGTAATTTTTAAAATAGTCTCTAATAATAATTTATAAAAGACGTTAGATCAAAAAAAGAAATCAAATCTGAAATTATAAATGATTTATAGAAATAAGTGAAAATAAAAATACTTCATCAAAAATCTAAGCATCATAATAAAAATTGTGTTTATGATAAAATGTATGTTCTTAATGCCTTTATTATTAAGGAAGAAAGACCAAAAAAGGGAAAAGGGGGAAAATGGAATTAAATACTTATTAAGAAACTTTTAACTTATTAAGGCATTAGAAAAAAAAACAATGGCCGGGCGCGGTGGCTCATGCCTGTAATCTCAGCACTTTGGGAGGCTGAGGTGGGTGGATCATGAGGTCAAGACATCGAGACCATCCTGGCCAACAAATCCCGTCTCTACTAAAAATACAAAAAATTAGCTGGGCGTGGTGGCAGGCGCCTGTAGTCCCAGCTACTCAGAAGGCTGAGGCAGGAGGCGGAGGTTGCAGTGAGCCGAGATTGTGCCACTCCACTCCAGCCTGGTGACAGAGCAAGACTGTGTCTCAAAAAAAAAAAAAAGAAAGAAAGAAAGAAAGAAAGAAAAAAACCAAACAACGAAATCTGCCAAGAAATAGCAAATTAAAAGCTAAATTTGAGTCAATGAAGATAAAAACAAAGAATGTGTATATTCAAAGCTGGTTGTTTGAAAATACCTGAAAAACAACAAGAACAACAAGCAACAACAACAACAAAACCCACAAAGAATTGCCAAATTATGTTAGAAAAAAAGGAACAAAAATATACAAGAATTAGAAACGAGATGGAAGACACAATCCTAGATGCAAAAGATGAACAAAACGCTGGGAGAGGCACTTGCAACTCTGACAACAAACAGAGGGAAAGGGTGATTTCCTTGTAAAACAATAGGTCTTTAGCACAATGACATGTGAGCTTAATAAATATCATCTATTATTATTATTGCTATTAGCATGTCACATTCAAATTTTTTTGCCAGTTCATCATAAGACGAAGCTCAAACCTCCCTCGCTGAGAAAAATTGCCAGAAGCTATCAAAGGATAAGTTATTCCCTCATTGTAAACAACATTTATGGAGCACACATTGTGTCTGGCGCATGTTCAGATTCAGTGAAATATAAGATATGGCCTCTGCCTGATAAGAACTTAAAATGTTTAGGAGCTGATGTGTACATGTGAGTAATTATTTCAGATTTTGGGGAACAAGAGCCAATTGACCGTTGAGATCATACCAACTACCAGAGGGCAGGGGAAGGAGAGATCTTTTGTGAGGGTTGATGACAGAATTACTTTATGGTGATGGGATTCCAGTGGAATTCTTAAGGATGGGCTGGATTGAAACAAATTTCTAAGAGGAAAAAGGAGTGCAGGCTGTAAAGCAAATAAGGGACTCAAAGTTTGTAAATTGGCCAGTGTGGCTGAAACAAAGAAATAGATCTCATAGGCAAAGTACATCTCTAAGAGGCAAAGGAAGTAAGAGTATGTTGGGCTAGATGATGAAGAGCTCTGGATTTAAATCTATGGAGTTTAGAATTTGTCCTGTATACAGCACACAGTCATTACAGAGTCCTGAGCAGGCCGGTGACACCATAAGCTGCAGTCTTGGGAAGGCTGCGTTAGCAGCAATGTGCTTGGTGGACTTGGGAAGGGGGGTAGACTTGGCCAGGAGCAGCAGAGCAGCCTCAAGGCAGAGGGACTATTGCTGTTATTTTAGGCCTTGGTGAAATCTAGAAATGTCAGTATACCATTCTGCAGATGGAAAAAACAGAAAATGACTTCTGAGCCAAACAGAACAAGGAGGTGTGTAGGCAATAAAACTAAGATGCCTTCAGCAATCCTGGTACAGAATTAGCCACACTTAACCAACTGCCTACTGTCCTCCTTTTGAAGTTAGAGTGACTCTTATTTTTGGCAATACTTCTCAGTTCCTCTAGAGGTGGCAGCTTGGGAGAGAGAACCTCTTTGTCACTGATAGATACACATTCATTTATCCACCGTGAATGGGACAAATTTTCTAAAGGAGTTTCCTCAAGTTTAACCTGGGGTTTGACTCTCCATAAAGCGGGTTTCTTCTACCTCTCCCCCACACACCCCTCCTCCGTGGTCTGTATCCTCTCCAGGAACACAGAGAGTTAACCTTTGCAATTGGATTTGCTCTGTGCAACATGAAGTGTCACCCACAAACGCAGTGTAAAAGGCGTCTGTGAAACGTATGAAAAGAAGTCCAGGAATTCAGTTAATTAACCACATCAGTTTCTTAACGTGATCAATTTTAATTAAACTGAATTTTAATAGAGATCTGTGTAGTCTGTAGAGACCAATTGCTAATTCTACAAAGCATGTGCTGCTTTTCAGTTCAGATTTGCTCCCATCTAATTAATATGGATAGAGCATTAAGCCTTTTTGGACTCTGGTGGTTTTCATTTCATGACTATTAATGATTTTAATGAACTGGACTAATTCAGTAGTTTTCATCCCAGTGTTTCAGGCTTTGTTCATCACAAATTTCAGGTTTATAATTGGTTTCCAGGTCTTAACAGTGGTCATTGATCAGCTTCAGCAGTTCCTTTTACAACTCGGTAGGCACTGGAGACTCTGTTAACCCTTTGCTGCCTGGAGCTGAGAACAGCACAGTGCTTCAGGGCAGAGTCCTGGCTTAACTATCAACCTAACATAGCCACAGGGGCAGGGGAGAACTTAAAATTCATATGGTGATGTTAGCACAGGACAGAACAGAAAAGGTCACCCCAGCAATACGGAAGCTTTAAAAAAAAAAAAGACAGGGGATTAGCTTTATTTTTAAGCTTTAATTTTCAATACTCCAAGTGAGATATGCATAATGAAATTATCATTCTTATTTTGGCAAATCACCTTTTCTAACTACTCATTGGCCCCTGCAAATCCCTACCAGCCATCTTTATTGACAGCCAAAGAGCTAAGACTAAGGAGTAAGAAAAAAGAACTATGAAAAGCTAATAAAAAACAGAAGCAGGGAGACTGGGCTGAGGAGGGAAATAGCTTGGGAAAACTAACACAGAAAAAGAAATGTACACATTAATGAATACGTACGTGTTTTTACATGACTGGGGTTGATCTTCACCATTGGAGAATTGCTTATGGTCCTTTGCTGCCCTGAAAATAAACAATGATATTTGAGCCTCCAATTTAAAATAAAACACAAAACTTTTAAATATTCTGTGTCCAAAGTGACTATTACATCTTTACGTTGCTGGTGCTGCCTTACTCGGTTCTGAAAAGTGACAGGCAGGATGAATATATAGAAGAGCCAAGGTCACACCACCCAAATAAAGCAAGGTAGAAGAGAGCAGATTCTCTGAAACAGACACATACCTCTTTAATTATCCAAGAAACAGTGACGTAAACACTCAAATCCCAGTCCAGAAATGTAGCTCAGAATCATCAGAAGCGCTTAAAAAGCTTGTTTTTGTAAGCCTACCCAGAGAATTTCCTCCTGCCCCCTCATCCACCAATGGAAGAATATACAAATCTTTGCAGAGGTACAGAACTGTAATTCTCAAATGTTCCAGGGTTTTTTTTTTCCTGAAAATATTCTGCCAGAGATTGAGTTGATCTGGATTCCAAACCCAGTTGAAATCTCTTCAGCAGTTTAATTTGTAAAAAAGATCTTTCTTATTCAGTAAGATTCTTACAAAGATGGTAACTTTTTTTTTTACATATCATCTCTGTATTTTCAAGCACAGAGGATCTGAAGAATAAATTAAATGAAGATCATTACCAAGGTAGCATTTAAAATGACCCAGGAGAAAAAAAAATATGTATAAAGTTGAGAACCTTCATTTATTTTATATTTTTCTCACTCCACTCCCCTTGACTCACTCATACTTGGTTTTTTTGATAAGAGTGGTTGACAAATTATGTCTCTGGCCAGTTGAATTTATTTCTTCTCCTATAGGTTAATATATTTAAACAAGCTGCCAGTTATAATAGAGTTGATAGTGTATCTTTAATTCCCGTTCATCTCTCAATCCTTTTCAGTCTTACTTCTGTCCCATAGAGCTGCAGATACGCTCTCCATCTATAAAATGGTGATAATAATGGCTTCCTTGTAGGGCCATTGTGTAGATTAGCACACTTAGCAAGGTGGCTCAGTAAATTATGGCTATTACTACTACTCAAATCACCAATGACCTTTTGATTGACAAATGGCTTACGTCCTTATCTGCCAAGCTGTCTGAAGCATTTGACACTGTAAACCACACGTTTTAAAATCCTTCCAAGAAAGCACTCATTTACACCTTTGTTCTTTTAACAAATGTATGTGGAATATCAGGCAGTGGTCTAGGCACTGGGGTTACCATGTATTTCAGCAGGGCAGAAAGTTCTTGTCTTCTGGGAGTTTTTTTTTTTTTCTAAAGAGGAAAATGGACAAATATGAATCATAAAGTAATAGCTAACATTTATTAAGAACTTAAATTGTACCAGACAACATTCTTAGCTTTTTGCATATTTTAACTTATTTAACTTAGATGAGTATATTATCATGATCCCCATTTTACAGATGAGGACACCAAGGCACTGGTAGTTAACTGTCTTGGTCAGGGTCACAAAGTTTGTAAATGACAGAGTCTAGATTTAAACCAAAGCAGTCTGCTCCAAAATCCAGAAAAAGCATTGGCCACCACCTTGACCTTGGACTTCCCAGCCTTCAGAACTGTAAGAAAATTAATTTCTGTTGTGTAAGGCACCCAGTTGTTGGTGTTTGTTTTGGCAGCCCAAGCTGACTAAGACACCAAATGAAGTCTAGAAGCCTAGAAGAATAATGCTTCTGAGATGTTTAATGAAGAAGGGCAGAGTACTTGAGAATTTGGAAAGATAAACTTTGACAAGAGGTATTGCAATGGGTTCAAAAGAGTGATGAAAAGGCTAGGTGTGGTGGCTCACATCTGTAATCCCATCGACTCAGGAGGCTGAGGCAGGAGTTTTGCTTGATGCCAGGAGTTCAAGACCAGCCTGGGCAACATCGTGAGACCACCCTCATCTCTAAAAATAAAAATAAAAACACTTAGCTAGGTGTGATGGTACATGCCTGTAGTTCCAACTACTTGGGGGGCTGAGGTGTGAGGACTGCCTGGGTGTTCAAGGCTGCAGTGAGCTATAATTATGCCACTGTACTCCAGCCTGGGTGACAGAGTGAGATTCCAATTCACTCAAAAAAGGGGGCAGAGGTCGGGAAAATAAAAGCAAACGTAAACAGCTCTTTCAAGGAGTTTTCTTACAAAAGGAATCAAGAACTAAGCCATGACAGCACTGAAGGACCTTTAAGATGGAAGACAATACATAACGTTTATATGCTGATGGTATAACTTAGTAGACAGAGGAAATTCCATAGGATATGATTGAAGAGGAACAACTGCAGGAACAAAGTCATTGAATAGGGGAGAGGGAAGGAGATCCAACACTCATATAGAGGGGTTGAAATGAGATTCAGGAACAGTTCACCCACTGTTTCAGAAGGGGAGGCGGGGGCTAAGGACATAGTCAGCCTTCCTGTCTGTGGGTTCCACATTTGTGGATTCAACCAACCACAGATCAAAAAAATCCAGGGGGAAGAACAATAAAAAATAACAATGCAACAACAAAAATATAAATAATGCAAATTAAAAACAGTATGGTACAACAAATGTTTACATAGAATTTACATTGTATTATATTTTAAATAATCCAGAGATGATTTAAAGTAAATAATCTAGAGATGACTTAAAGTATATGGAGGATGTGCATTGGTTCTATGCAAATGCTACTCCATTTTATGTCAGGAACTTGAGCATCCTCAGATTTTAGTATTCATGGGGGTCCTGAAACAACTGTATGCACAAGAAGGGAAGGCAGAGTTCACAGATATATTCAAATACCTGGGTAGGACAGAAGATTTGATAGTGTAAAGTAGATAGTTTTCGGTTTCCCTCGTTAAGTGAACATTACATTAGCAGAAACTACGTGTCATTCATAACTGGACACTACTGCTATTATCTACCCCTTGTACAGATGAGGAAACTGAGCCCCAGAGAAAATAAGTAACTGGCTCACAGAATTCACTCAGGTAGTGAGTAGCAAAACTGGCATTTGAACTAAACCTGCCTCTTTTGATTGTTTTTTTGTTTTTGTTTTTTACTTGAGTGAACTAAAAAAGAGCCACCATTAGTTGAAAGTGAAAGGAAAGAAAATATTTTGGAGTTTGGAGAGTAGAGGACAAGTTGAGATAATTATTTTAGAAAACAGACAAGCAAGTTGAGTAATGAAATATGCAGAATTTCCAGGCTGTGCTGAAGATTTTCTTGAGATTATAAACATAAATTTAAAATGAAACCAGTCTATATGCATTTGTGTTGTATTGCTTTGTTTTGTCTATAGTTCTATTTAACTGATGAAATATAGCAATAAATATTAAATAGATTTTGGGATTTGCCAGTAGAACATGATGGGAGGGGAGACAGACAAGTTATATAGAAAGTTTTATGATCATCAACGGTGGATCTAAACTGGATGAGGAGTGAGGAGGAATGAGAGACCAGAGAGGGTGATAGGTAGTAAAAGTGGGTAGACCGAAGTGGGTTTGGTAGAGTAGGTAATTTGGAACATGAAAGTGAATATTTATTCACTAAGATTTTGAAGTTTAGAGTGTGAGGTATTTGGCATTAAGATTTTTGGGAAGTCCTAGGGTCAGACCATGGAAGGTGGGGGAGGGAGGTATAGACTTAAAGTGTGTAGGAAGCAATGAGGTCAGGGTAATGACGGGCAGGGTGTGGGCATCGAAATTCTCAGGAATAATGGCAGGAGAACAGTGGAGGGAAAGACAGTGAGCCAGTGCTAAAATTTCAGAGGTTGAGAGAAGTGACCAGGGGACAGGAGATTGCAAAACAGGAGAGAACAAATGGTCATTTAATGTCACCTGCTTCAAAGGAGCCAGGGGTTTTGAGGGTGAAGGAAGGGACTAGGGTCTAGAAATAGCAGTAAGGAACAAGAACACTAATCCTCAATTCCAGACCCCAATGCAAACTCTTTCCATACTTTCTGACGAGTTTGTTTGCTTCGCTTTTGGTATTTTACTCTATATTTCTAAGTAATATGCATACGTTGCCACTTCTTAACTTCACAGTTTTAGGCATTACTTATTGACTTTGAACTTTGGAAAATGAGGATTCTCTTTGACACACGTGTGTGTATATATACACACACACAAGCACATGCACATACTCTCTCTCTAAACCCATTCTGGTTATATGTACGAGTTCTGTTGTTTTCTTTCTGAAAACTTGTAAAAAATTATTTTGGTCTCTAGTGTTTGAAATGTATTATTCTGGGCACATGATGGACTCCTTCAATCTGGGAACCCATGCTCTTTGGATTGGGGAAAATGTCTTGATTTATTTCTTTGAGGCTAGGTGTTCCTCCATTCTCTCTTCTTACTCTCCTGTTATTCAGATGTTGCTTGGTCATCCAATGTTCTTATTTCTTCTTTCTTTATTTGCATTTCTTAGTCCTTTTGGTGTAGGGGTTTCAACAGTCCTAGAGCAATTTTTGAGTTAATCCCTCAGTTTGAGATTTCCGTGACTCAAATTTAGATTTTAAAAAGGTATTTTCAAGTAAGGATAGTGATTTCACTTCTTAAAGATTACTGTGCACCACCTCCATCCCCACCCCATCTACATTTCGGGATAGTCAGCAGACTTCCTTGTGGTTTCCCACAATAAGAGGTCAGAGTTTTTCGAGTCCCCTTTTTATAGGCTGGGCAGATCTTTGAGGTCCTTGGGCCCATAGGTGTGGTTCTATCTCTCACGTGACTTTACAATACTCCCAGACCACAGGTCCAATATCTGGTCTGATATCCACATGGTGCCAGCAGTCCCTTCTCATCATTCCGGCTCTGATTTCTTGCTTCAGTTCTGGCATCTGGACATTTGTTTTAAATTCAGCTATGTGGCAAAAAGAGTAGTTTGTTATAATATTTTATTCAAGATTCCATGAGTTTGTGGTGTGAGAAAACAGTCAAAATTCTGCTATATCTATTACCCTTGTCTTAGGATTCTGCAAACATCACCTTTCCTTTTTTTTTTTTTTTTATCTTTTTTCTTTTTTTTTAGGGGACGGAGTCTCACTCTGTTGCCCAGGCTGGAGTACAGTGGCATGATCTCGGCTCACTGCAACCTCCAGCTCCTGGGTTCAAGTGATTCTTGTGCCTCAGTCTCCCAGTAGCTGGAATTACAGGTGCCCACCACCACGCCTGGCTAATTTTTGTATTTTTAGTAGAGACGGAATTTCACCATGTTGGCCAGGCTGGTCTTGAACTCCTGACCTCAAGAGATCTGCCCGCCTCGGCCTTTCAAAGTGCTGGGATTACAGGCGTGAGCCACCACGCTTTGCCTCACCTTTCCTTTTATATGTCCTGCTTGGGTACTGTACCGGGCTTCTACCTGTTCTCCCTGCTGCAAGTTACTACTTCCTTGTTTCCATTTTCAGTTACTGATATAAAAAACTAACAAACGATCTGATTTTTGTCACTCCAGTCCTTAAAAGCCTCCTTTGGCTTACTATAACTTTCAAGATCAAGGTCATTAGCCAGGTCACAAAGTTACTCAAAACTTAATCCCATTTATTAGGGACTGAATTGTGTCCCCTTCAAATATGTATGTTGGAAGTTCTAAGCCCAGGAATCTCAGCATGTGACTGTTGAGATAGGGTTGACTGAAGTCATATGGGTGGGCCCTCATCTGATATGACTCATGTCCATATAAGAAGGCAAAGATGCCAGGGACGTGCATATACCAAGAAAGGGCCATGCGAGGACATGGAGAGAAGACAGAAATATGCAAGCCCAGGAGTGAGACTTGTGGAGAAATAAGCCCGCTAACAGCTTGATCTTGGACTTGTAGACTCCAGAACTGTGAGAAATAAACCTCTGCTGTTTAATCCACCCAGTCTGTGATATATTGTTCTTGCTAACTGTATATCCCATTATTTCCCTTCCCAATACCCCAAATATGACCAATGATTCACCATCCCTCAATTGTACAAGTTGTTTTTCACAATTGGAAACCTCAGGGAATACTACCATGGCAGATATGTTAGGCTAAATAGGTACCCTCCAAGATATCCAGGTCCTAATTATCGGAACCTGTGAGTGTTAACCTAGATGGCAAAAGGGACTTTGCAGTTGTGAATAAGTTAAGGGTTTTTTCTTTTTCTTTTTCTTTTTTTTTTTTTTTGAGACAGAGTTTTGCTCTTGTTGCCCAGTCTGGAGTGCAATGGCACAATCTTGGCTCACCACAACCTCTGCCTCCTGCCTCCCGGGTTCAAGTGATTCTCCTGCCTCAGCCTCCCAAGTAGCTGGGATTACAAGTATGCACTACCACGCCTGGCTAACTTTGTATTTTTAGTAGAGACAGGGTTTCTCCATGTTGGTCAGGTTGGTCTCCAACTCCCGACCCCAGGTGAACCGCCTGCCTTGGCCTCCCAAAGTGCTGGGATTACAGGTGTGAGCCACCATGCCCCGCCAAGTTAAGGATCTTAAGAAGGAGAAAACGTCCTAGGTAATCCAGGTGGGCCCTAAATGTAATCACAGGAGTCTTTATAAGAAGGAGGCAGAGGGAGATTTGACTACAAAAGAGGAGGTAGGAAATGTGATAATGGAAACAAGAGGCTGGAGTGATTGGAAGAAGGGGTCACAAGCTGAGGAATGTCGAAGCCTCCAGAAGCTGGAAAAGGCAAGGAAACTGTTTCTCCCCTAGAATATCCAGAAGGAACCAGCCCTACTGATGCCTTGACTCAAGCCCAGTAAAACTAGTGTTTGAACCTCTGGCCTCCAGAACTGTAACTGAATAAATTTATATTATTTTAAGCCACCAAGATTGTAGAAACTTGTTACAGAAGCCACGGGCAACTAAAACACCACGGACATTTTGAATTACCTCTTCAGAGCCGGATTTTATGCCATTTCCTCTGCAAAGCCTTCCCTTTTTCCCTCATACAGGATAATGTCTCCTTATTCAGTTTCCTTGAAACATCTGTCCTACATTAGTAGGACATTATTTAAAAATCTACTATATTAGATTCTTTAAAACTTTATTATTATTATTATTATTATTATTATCATTTTTTGAGACGAGTCTTGCTCTGTCGTCCAGGCTGGAGTGCAGTGGCACGATCTCGGCTCACTCCAAGTTCCGCCTCCCAGGTTCACGCCATTCTCCTGCCTCAGCCTCCCAAGTAGCTGGGGCTACAGGCGCCTGCCACCACGCCCGGCTAATTTTTTGTATTTTTAGTAGAGACGGGGTTTCACCATGTTAGCCAGGATGGTCTTGATCTCCTGACCTCGTGATCTGCCCGCCTCGGCCTCCCAAAGTGCTGGGATTACAGGCGTGAGCTACTGCACCTGGCCAAAACTTTATTATTTTTAAACAATTACAATTACACCAAAAGTTACATAAATAGTATCGTGTACCCTTCTCTCAGCTTCCTCCAATGTTGACATCTTACATGACTATGATACAAAATCAAAACTGGAAAACTCGCGTTGGTACAATACTGCTAACTAGACTACACACCTTATTCAGTTGTCATTAACTATGTTGGGTTTTAATTATTTTTTACACTAGATTGTGAGTTCCTCAAAGTCTGGGATCACTTACCTCATTTGTCGTGATATTCGTAATGCCTAATGAACACTAGCATCTCAATAAATGTTTTACAATAAGTGAGATGAGAAGCATGGAGACAAGACTGGAAAGGAGATGAGATGAGATAAACTCAAGCTTGTTTGTTCACATTATTTTAAAAATTACTGTTGTATCTTTGGGCTGGAAGCAGAATGAAAATGGAACAATAGTCTTGCATGACATTAAAATTTTAGTGACATTTCAATGCTCTACTCTGACGTCTAGGTATATATTTTCACATTTGGAAAACAACACATGAATTTGTATTACATGTACTGTACCTCATTCCAATTAAGAAGTTCTTTTAAACAATCATTTAATAGTTCGGATGTTAAAAATTTTTATTTTACCTAGCTAGTATTTTGGTTAGGATTTTCCAAAAAGAATAGCTAAAAAAATTATCTAGTATTTATTTTTCTCGCTGAGTTCCACCTCAAAAAAGTCCTATATTAATGAAAAGTTGTCTTACATGAGAAACTGAGAATACAGGGAAACATTTGAAAGGCTTATTGATGAAACTTGAGCAGTTGCACGTTCTTCAGTAACCACAGTTTGAAAATGAAACATTTCTTTTCTATTTGGCAATTTAAAGTCGAATATATGTTTTATTTCCCAGCTAAGCTACATTTGTGCATTTAAATGATGTTAAATCATTCTATGAGACAGAAAAGTTCAGCCATAGGTCATCAAAGGTGAAGTTATCTGATCCTGGAAGGAACACCAGAGACAAGAGCTCATGTGTCAAATCTGCTCTTCAGCTATTGCTGACCTTGTTCTATAGACCAACTTACGGGACTTTAGGAAAAACAGAGGGAAGGGATGACAGTCACTATTTGCCTACTATGAACAGAGATAATGTACATGATCTCTTTTAAACACATTGTAGATCATTATGAGCCGTAATTTTCAGATAAGAAAGTAGAAGCTCAGAGATTAAGCAATTTGTCCAAATCACAAAACTGTTACACGAAGAGCTGGGGTCTATCCCACTTTGACCTCTAACCTTATACTCTTTCTTCTGCAGTTGATGACTTTCTGCAAAAGCAGTGGCTTTCTACTTTGACTGAACATTAGAATCACCTGGGTAGCTTCACAAACACCCAAAATGTAGGCGGCACCACTCTGGGAGTGGGGCCCAGGTATCTGTATATTTAAAACCTCTCCAGGTGATTCCAGTGTGCAGGAAAGTTTAAGAATGAAGGAGAGGCCTCAAAATGGAATAAATAGAAGGCATCCCAGATAGTCTGATTTGAGAAGCATAGAAGGGACCCCACGTCTAATAATAATCTCCCAAAGTGGACTTCTATGATGCCTAATATTCCTATCATCTTCATCATTTATTTGGGTAAAAGTATCTGTTCTCCAGAAGGCCACTGTTAAAATGCAAATAAGTCACTTAATAGGAGAAATGCATTAATATATGATTGTCCAAGCCCAGATTACATGATTGTGTCTTGGTCAACATTTTTAATCACCACCTTGGAGAAAGATGCACAAGGTTTGCTCATTAAATTTGCAGCTGACACAGACCTAGAAAAGCTAGCTCATTTGTTAGAATCTGAGATCAGACCTTCCCATCCTGTCTCCTCCCCCACAACAAAATTCTCTAGAGGCTGAAACACTGAATTCAAATGAAGAATTAATACAAAGTCTTGAGAATGCAGATTCAAAATATGAACAGCATAAAAACCTGATTTCAAAATAACTCATGTGGAAAAAATTCTAGAGATTTTAGTACACGTTAAGCAGTACATGGATCCAATAATATGACCTTGCTGATAAAAATGAGGATGAAATCTTAGGTTTCATAAATAGAGGTGTCACATTCAGGTCAAGGGGTGTGACTGTCCCTTGACCTGTAGACTATTTAAGTAATATTAGGGAAATTGTGTTTCCAAAGAGACTGAAAAACTAGATAGTGTCCAGATGAATGGTGGCAATCAGAATGCAGAAGAACCTGGAAACTACATCAACCAAGGAAAAAGCACAGCTGAGATGTCATTTTGTCTGTGGGACTTTCCCAGAATATCCCCATATACTTAACTAGAATAATTTCCTCCTTTTCAATGCATTGTTCTTGGTGCATTTTAATCTCACATAACATTATAGAATGGTTAGTGGTATGTTTATTTCCTGAAAAATTGTTATGCTCCTGAGGCCAATGACTGTGTTTTATTCGACTTTATTTTCCAACACCTTTTTCATGGTGGATATTACTGAATCACTCTTGTGACATCCTTTGCTGATTGGCTTTCATTTTCTTGAAATTCCCTAATTTAAATTTGCTAAAAGAAATATATTGCTTGGCATGAGCTAGGTAACAACCTCTCAGGGATGGGAATATCTGCTTAGGGTTGGCAGTTAGACTAGATCGTATTTATTTCTACTGAAGATTCCGTGATTCATAGATTCCTCTAATTCATGGTTGGTTTAACAGCTGGCAAGCAGAGAATACAGTTCTGAAGCGATGGGAGCAAAGGTGGTATATTTTCACTAGACCATATAGTGAAATGAAGGGAGGGGAAGTTAAAGACCTGTATAATTCACAAAGAGTATAAGTCTTGATGAAGGGCTAATCTGATATGGAAGCAGTGGGAAAATTAGTACATCAAAGAGGATGGCATGTAAAAAGAAAAAAAAATCCATTTTTTTCTAATTTCTCAGGTTAAACCAGATATGACTATAAAAGATTTTCTGCATCTATTTACAATCCTATTCTTGTTCCATTCTTTTGTCCAAGTTTGGTTCATAGTTTCTCTTATAATGAAAAAAAAATCAAGTAAATTATATGTGACTTCTGTGTCTGGCTCTGTTGGAATACCTAGGGATACTTCATATATCTGTTGTATCACAAATCACCCCAAAACTTAGTGACATAAAAAAGCAACCATTTTATAATGCCCATAAACTCTGTGGATCAGGAATTCAGAAAAAACACAATGGAAATGGCTCTTCTCTACTCCTTGATGTCTCCTTGAGCCTCAGCTAGGATTGCTCAAACAGCTGAAGAGCAAGAAGAGCTGAGGCTGAAGGACTGACTTCCATGATGCTTCTTCTCTTGTATATATGGAACTTGGAAGGGATCTCTAAAGAACAGGCTCAGATTGGACTGTTCACAAGACCACCTCTGTGGTCAATTCAGTATGGCAGTCTCCAAGTAGACTTTTAAGATGATGTTTTATGGCTTTAAGAGCAAGTGTTCCAGCAGCATAAAGCAGATGTTGAATGGCCATTTATGAATTCTGCTGTAATCCATTAGTTGAAGTAGTTCTAAGTCTGCCCAAACTTAAGGATAGGGGTCAAAGATCTCACCTCTCAAAAGGGATCAAAAAGGATTTACAACCATGTGTTACCACCACAGTAACAGACTAATACACTTTCTGAGAATGACCATAAAAATCAGATTAATTTTGTTTAAATAAGAAGAGGAGCCCATCAAGAAACTGCTGATGTAAATAATCTTGAAATGCTAAGATGCCAGTGAGAAGGAAATCACAGAGAGATTTTATAACCACTTTTTTTCTTCAGGGCATTTGTTGATTTTTGAATGGGAAGCCAAGAATTCACTCAGAGGGCCAGGACATATAGCTTCTGTTAAAAGGCAGAGAAGTCAGTGGAAAATTTGGCAATCTCACAGGGCTACAGAGCCAAAAATTAGAGTTTGGAACTGCCACAATAGCCAGAATTTGGTGATGGGGTGGGGGAGGTGGAGGCAAGATTCTGATTAGAAGAAAGAAGTAAGCCCAGATCTCTGCCTGTTTTCCCTTAAGACATTTGCTGGTTCTACAGAAAAGGAGAATAAGAATCATATAATAAAGCACGTGTTTCTACTTTCTCTTGGTTCTGGGAAGACAAAAAAAAAGTGACACTCGAGTACTTGGGACCCACTTTAGGGAGGGGGCCCTACTAGATACATCAGAATATTGGTTGGAAAACCCTGAGGATGACAATCTAGGAGCATGGACAAACTAGATACATAATTTTGGAAAACTGCAATCCATCCTGGAATTAGCTCAGTGCCCATGTGGCTTAAAGGAGCCTGCTACCATTCTATTTGCTTACCGAAGGATAATATCAACTCTGTGTAGGATAATATAGCATTATTAAGTGCCTCTAATACTTATTTTAGCAATATATGGCTATTAGTAAAAAATATATCCAGGTATGTCAAAAAACAGAACCAAGAGAAAAAAATGACAACAGAAACAGACCTGCAGATGACACATTTCTTAGTGTTATTAGGGATAGACTTTAATGTAGTTGGACTTAATACGTTCAAGAAAACAGGTGTTAATATGGAGAATTTCACTAGATACCTGGCCTTTATTTTGAAAACAAAATAGAAGTTATGGAATTAAGCCATAATAGCTGAAACTTGAAATTAAGACTCAATAGATGGGTTTACCAGCAAATCAGACATAGCAGAAAAGTTGATTACTAAATTGGAAGATAAATTGGTAGAAAATATCCAGGCAAAAGCACAGAGAGCTAAAATGATAGAAAATAGGAAAGATCATAGAGACATATGGGACATAGTGAAAAGCTCAGAGAAAAATAAAAAAAATTTGAAAGGATAATCTTAAAAATTTCCCAAGACTGACAAATACATCGGCCACAAGAATCCCTATGAACTTCAAAAGAGCACACAGGCAAAAAACCCAACCAAGGAAACAAAGAAACAAAAAAATATAAACTAAACCACAGCAGAAAAATCTTCTCACCTAAGCTCAGAATAATAATGTTTCCGAAAGAAAATAAATAAGAAAACAAAAAAGCAGCCAGAGATTTTTTTAATGTATTGCTTTTAAAATAGAAACATTAAAATTTACAGTTGCCTTCTCAACAGAAATGATGGAAGTCAGAAGACAGTAAAACAAACTGAAAGAAAAATGTTAACGTAATTTTATATTTGGTAAAACTATTTTTAAAACTGAAGGTCAAATAATGATGTTTTTAGACAGGCAAAAATTGAGTGAACTCATCATTAGGAGACTGAAAGAAACACCAATGGACAGATGGAAAATGATCCTAGAAGGAGCTGTGAAAATATAAGAAGGAATGAAGAACAAAGTAAAGGTTAAATAGTTAGATAAATATAAATGACTATTGAACATACAAAACAATAAGTATGTCTTTGGGAGGCTTAAGATGCACAGAATTAAAATACGTAATAACAATAACAGAAAAGCCCAAAGTGAGTAAATGGAGATAAAGTATTCCAAAGCCCTTGTGTTATCTGTGAATGGCTAAAAATATTCATTTTTATATAAATCAAGGATATATGTTACTAAAAGAAGGTATAACTAACAAGGTTCTAACTAACTAAAGTATAACTAGCCTGCTTCAAGATATAGACTGCAAACATTGGATTTACCCAAAAGAAGTTAAGAAAGAGGAGGAGAAAGAAAATAACAAGTGAGACAAACAGTCAATAAATAAAGATAAACCCAAGAATCATATGTGTTTTAAATACTACAACTTAAAAACCAAAATGGTAAGACTAAACAGAATTAAATTCAACTATATACTTTTTAGACCTTAATTAAAAGGACACACCTACTTTGAATGGGAAACATAGAAAAATCAGGTAAAATAATATACAAATCAAGTGAAATAATAGCCTGAAAGGATTCAGAGACGATTTGCTGTCCATCATGCTGACTCTTTCATTTTATGTATCAGGATGCTGAGGCCCAGAGTGGCAGCAAGTCAGGTAGACTAAGGATTCTACAGGATTCTGACTCCTGGCTCTGTCATTTTCATCTAACACCATAAATGGAAATTGTCATACTTTCCATCGTGTCTCATTGATTCCCAAACCAGAATGCCATGTTAATCTGAGTAGAGCCCATTCATGCTGGACCAACTGTGTTTGGGGAAAACAGAATCCTAAGAATATCTTTCTGAAATGGTTTCCTTTGTGGAATCTGTGAGAGACTTTTGATTTGCACAGTATGATTGATTTGTAATCTCTGCTGCCCAGCTCAGAGGATGGATGCATGGGCAGTGAGACATCCCTCTGCATGATTCATTTTTTTTCCCCTCATTCCCTTTTCACTTTCTTTCCCATTCAAGATTTATGACTGGGGAAAAGATAAAAGAAAACACAAATGCAAACCCTAAGCCAAGAGTGTTCCTGACTATATTTCAGCTCTCCTAACAAATTGCCTGATCAAGTTCACCTAGCTCAGTCAACAAATCAGATGAGAAATTTTAACCCATTGCCCACCAGTATCACGTTGGTGGGGAAGATGACATTTATTTGTCTAACATGATCATGTATTAAAATTAGATATGAATTATAATACAAAAATAAAATGTTAGAACTAATTGTGGCAGGTGAGGTATTAGTGTGGTTATCCATTTGAAACAATCAGATCAAAGCTACCTTTATCTCCAAAGACAAAAATGATAGTGGCACAACTTAGAGCCCTGACTTGGGGTCTACTTTTGACTTGTCTGTCTCTTCTGCTTTTCCTGACAGACCTGAGCAGCAGCCTCAGGTTTTTCCCGGTGTCTGGGTTAATTAGAAATAGAGCAGGAAGTTTATACAGCCTGAGGCTTTAGAATTAGATTATATGGTCAATCAAGCTCATTAGCTGTCATAGCAGGGATAACCCAAGAAGTCTTTAAAGCCTCTGAGTTATAATATTTCCTCCTCCAAGACTACAGACTTAAGGACTTACAATTATACCCCTTTCCTTAGTCTTCCCCACTAATACAATAGCTAACATTTCTTAAACACTTACTATGAGCTCAGTATCTTATATGCTTCTTTCATTTAATCCTCATAACAACCCTATGAGGTAAGCACTGTTGTTACTACCACTTTACAGATGAGGACACTCATGTTCAAAGGGATTAAATAGTACCAAAGCCAGTCACCTAATCAGTGGCCAATATGGAGTTTGAATCCAATGGCCTACAGTCCTTAGCACCCCATCTGTCTCTAGGACAAAAACTCTGACTTGGATCTCATCTGACTGTCTGGGTCCCTGATAGCCTGCTAACCCCTTCTTAGACCCTCGGCCTGAGAGTGGAATCTTTCTGCATGCTCTACAATCTCAAGATCCAGGGAAGAATTCTGTCTTCATTGGCAGTTACAATTTCCTTCCTGAAAGTTTCAACTCTGGCCTCCCTCAAACAGTTCTCTCGCTGCTTCTAAGCTTACAATATCCTTTGGACACCGTGTTTCGAACTGTACAACTGCTTTTATGAGTACCAGCTGCCAAATCTCAACCAGTCTCTCCTGGTCAGTCTTGGCGCTTTTGCTGTTGTGAACAGAAACTTTGGCTTTCCCGTTCCCAGCATGCCTGGCTCCTGAGTGTGCACCTGCCATCGCCATCGCAGTCTGCGGACACATGCAGACTGTTTAACTGGAGCATATAATCATTTCATAGTAAACTCCTAATAAGGCGTTCCCAAGAGTATCAGCCTCTGTGACAGCTTGTCAGACACATATTTCAGGCTGCCTTAGGCTGCCAGGTAGAATTATGAACTGTTCCTGTTTTCTCTGTTTTTCAGTTAGTTATCTTTTGCCATTCTAAATCATTTAAATGATTTGCGGACTTTATCTCAGCTTTTTTTCTTGATGACATATTCCTCCCCTCCTTTCATTATTATTTTTAAATAAAATTCCTCAGATTTAGCAGGAAAGGCCACTTGAAAGTAAAGTCTCACAAAACAAAATAAATGAGGAGCATAGATTTCCCTCTGTGACCGTTTTGTCACTCTCTATGCATTAAGCAACTGTGCATTAAGCTTAATAACTTTGGACTAATGTTCAAAAGGGACAATGGAAGCCTTGGAAGTGACACTGTGAATACTGAAGTCCAAAGGGTAAAGAGAACGTGATATCCTTCTTACGGCTGATGAGGGAGTGGCCTCATAAAAGGGAAATGAGGGTGTCAGTCTAGATGATCACCGGGGTCCCTTAAAGTTGTAAAATTCTAAGTGGTCAAGGGGGACAGCCCCAACATGATGGGTTAAAGTGTGAAGGTAATCACTAACACCATACTTGGCCCTAATAATTTGTCTACTTCTTATTGATCTGAATGGATATATTGCTGTTAATATCCCAGCAATAATTTGCAGAGGGTCCCTTGAAACTATGTTATAGATTTCAGTGCCATGTAAAGGTTCATGGTTATTTTCTGGCCTGTTACTGAGTCTAAAAAACTCGTATCTCTTGAGACTCTTGGTTGGAATTCTTAGAAACCAACACTGGCTACTTAGCAAAAGAGGATTTATTGGAAGGAAGGGCAAGTCACAGAATCAATGGGAGGCTGGAGGACCTAGCATACAAAATACACCAACATGAAGTGACTCTGGGGGCTGGAGAGGAAACTATGTCTTATCGAAGGAAATGTCTGGTCCTCAAGCCACACCTACTGCTGTGATGCACACAACCTCTGAACGTTCCCTCTGACTGAGTCACCAAACAGCCAAAGTTCTGAGAATAAGAATCACACTGGCACCTTGGTCACTGTTTCCCAGTTGTACCAGGGGCGCTGAAAAGGAATATGATCTCCTAGACTTCTATAGTGGGAGGTAATAAGAACTGCCTTCCCATTAAATCAACATTCAAAGAGGACTTCCACCCAAAAGGAAATT
Source organism: Pan paniscus (assembly GCF_029289425.2). NCBI lineage: Eukaryota > Metazoa > Chordata > Mammalia > Primates > Hominidae > Pan > Pan paniscus. The sequence continues at coordinate 32,976,976 of NC_073258.2, read as the reverse complement.
GGGGAGTAGTATGATCAAATGCGAGACAGCCAAACGAAGATCAAATGTCTGCGACAATACTATATTACAATAGGGTGTACATCTACATATGTTACTATGTGGTATACCTAGTGTATTCAAAATATCATGAGCTTTAGGGTCAGATAGACTTTATTAAAAACCTAGCCCTGCCACTTTCTAGCTGTGTGACCAGGCTGATGTGTTTTTAGCTCTGGGATTCTCAGACAATTCTTTCTCCTTTTGTCCTTATAGGCTTAAGGACGTGATTCATACAAAAGCTAGCACACAGTAGGTTTTTATTATTTTACTTTTCTTGGAGGAAGACATGCTCCTCATTTTGTATCTTAAATAGTGGCTAGCCAAGCAAAGCTTTTCTAAAAGACTTTGACAGAGAGTCTTTGAAATGAGGAAATGGAATGAAATGTAGTAATTAGTAGCATACAGATAGCCTGAGCCCTGTTCCACAAACAGGAAACCTGTACCAGGATCTGGGAGGGACACCTTTTCTCAGCGTTTATACCAAATGGGAAAATATCCTTTGCCTTGATAATTGGATGTCTCTCCCTTTGATTGAGAAATTAGATCTCTTCCTCCTTTCGCCACCACCCATATGTTTTACTTTACAGTTTAGAATGCTGGAGTGTCTCTGAATTTTGCCAGTGCATTTGCTTAGAATTAATGCTATTATCATAAAGGGCCAAGTTTTTAAATTTATTTTCATGCTAAGTTAGCAGGAAAGATCAAAGTCCTTTCATCTTATGACTGAACTGCTCAAGCATCTAAAAATGCCTTCAGGACTTCAGATAGAAGCCACCACAGTACATGATACATTCTTTTTATAGACTTACAGGTCTGTGAGCCTTTTTTTTTTTTTTCCTTCTTGGCAACCTAATACAGCTAGCTACTGCATCATGTGGCAAATGAAACAAAGAGGTCTGCTTTCATTAGCCACACTTCCTTAACTAAAAATGCTCAGTCTACCGTGTGTAGTTTTTTTTTTTTTTTTTTTCCTAGCAGAAAGATGATTCTGACCTGAGCTTTTTCAAAACAAAATTTTAGGATCTTTAAGAAAATTATCCAGTATTAACTTCAGTTAACTAAGAAAGAAATTGATATTTGTAACCGTATTTTAGAGCGTATATTAAAGCTTCTGATGTATATTGGTGAGCCGAGCCAATTTCATCAAATTCTCTCAGGCCTGCCGTCCTCCAAATCTAACTATGTAAGACATCCAAATATTAAAGAAAATCCCTGTCTTTTGGGAAGGGGTGTCTGGAATGTTCAAATAGAAAAAGTAAATATAACTTCATGGTTATTTTCTCTACAATTATATGTACAAATGTTTGGTTGTGAGCATGCTGTTTACCATAAAAACTGAAAGCAACCTAAATGTCCAGCGGTAGAGGGTTGAGTAGACAAAATGTGGTCTATCTCTATAAAAGAAAACCTCATTATTAGTAATAAGGAAAAATGACATGGAAATTTCATTTCACTATAGGTAAAATAAAGTTTAAAACAATACATTCAATATGATCTCAACTTTGTAAATACACAGAGACACAAACAGAAAAAAGACTAGGATGACATTCCAATCGCACAGTTATTTTTTCACTAAGTGATACAATTGTAGTTGGTTTTTATTTTTTTCCTTTTGTGTATCTGTATTTTCTAGAAGTACAGCAAAAAGAATTAAAAACAGTAAGTTATTTAATATAGCAACAAGATATGATTGATGTTATTTTGTTTTCAGACTCAACTCTCAAACTTACATCAGATATTAGCAGTGTTACTCACTTCTGGATAAAATATCAAAGTCGTGGAGCAAAGGGATGAATATGAGACTTACAAACCTTGGATGTGTTCTTTCCTTCTACTTAAAATTCTTTAACTCCATCCCTAATATGAATATTTGGCTAGATGGTGCTGACACACTTGCAGATATTTTTCTTTCTGAGTTAAGCTTCAATTACATCCTTCATCATCCTGCCTAATGAATGTTTATATATTTGAATATGGCCACTACAGTTAGTAGTTAGTAACCCCAAACATCAAGTTACTGAAAAAAAAAATCCTGATGTATAATAATAAATTGTGTGGTTTTTTTTTTTTCCCCGAACTCTAAAGTATTTATTCTAGTACTGAGAAAAAGTTTGAGTCTGTTTCTTCCAGGCCCCCTGCACCGGTGATTTGTTCCTGGCACAAGCACAGCCTTAAATCTTCACCCCGAAATTAGAATTCTTCTTCTGAAGTCTCACATACTGTTGAAGTGAATGGCTCTGGTGTCGGAATGCCTGAGTTTAAATTTTAGTTTCATCACCAGCTAACAAGCTGTGTGGCTTTGGGCAAGTTAGTTAACCTCTTTATGTTTCAGTTTCCTCCTCCATAATAGGGGAAAAATATTGGGGCTTACCCCATGAGGTTACAGTGAAGACTGCTTGAATTAATACACGTAGAATTTAAAACAGTGACACATAGTAAGTGCTCTATAAATAAAAGGCATGCTGGCCATTTTCTCTTTGCCCTCCTTATCCCTTCATAAATCCATCCTCATACTTCTCTGCCTTGCTCGGGGCCCACAGAAACTGACCTCTATAGACTGCATTCCCCAACTTCCTCACCTCTGGCTTCCAGTTGGGTTTGCCAGTAGATTGTAGGGCTGGAAAAGACAGATGTTCCAGAATTTATTCCTCCTTGTCTCTGCTGCTCCCTTTAGGGATCAGGTAGTGGCTGCATTCTTCTATGGCTACAGTTGGGATGGCAACAGCTCCAGATAGGCAGCCCCTCTCTAGAGCACCCATTTTCATCATATTTCTCTAACGCCATTCCCCTTCTCTTGTTTTTCTGGGCCTTGGGACAGTAACAGCTCCCAATTGTTGCTAATTCCTGGGTGCTTCACCATGCTTTGTTCGTTCCCTGAAGCCTGCCCATGTCTATTGAAATTGTTTCTTCATTAAATGTTCTCTAGTTAATACCTTTTGAGAGAGCCAAGTGCTTCCTGCTGGGACCCTGACTGATGCAACTGAACATTATTAATATATGTGTCCCTTTGCTCATAGCAGTATTGCAGCCAGAAAAAATTGTTGAGCATAAAAGTGATCCTTTTATTGAGCATGCAAGGTACCAGACAACTTTCAGATTCTTCTGAATTATGAATGCCTCAGGTTTGCTAAACCAGCTGAGAATCACACTGGTGAAATCTGAAGGGTGGAACTTTTAGTTGCTGTTTTATTTGTGCACCAGGAAATCTGCTGCTTAGAAATCATACTAAGCTTTGGGTTCTTTTAAGATTCTTGTCTGCTTATGCACTGTCTTTTTTCAAAGTGTTCAAGAAAAATGCCTGGTTGTGATTTCTACTACATTTATACCAGGCGATAGTTTTCAGTCAATTAACTATTCATTCATTTATTCATCAAATATAAATTGAGGGCCTGCTCTGTGCCAGGGGAACACACTGCTGGGGAAAATATTGAAAGCAGAAAACAGATGCAAGGCACAGTCCTTGTGGAACTTAACTTTCTAATTAGCGGAAAAAATTTAATTCTCTGAATGAATGTAAACATACATACATACACACACACACACACACACACACACACACAGTAAAATTATAGCTGTGACAGTGCCATGAAGGGAGGCACATGATACCAAAAGAGTCTTTAATAGAGAGATATGATCTATCAGGAGATAAGAGAAGGCACTCTCAATACGGTGACATGAGATAAGACCTGAAGAATAACAAAGAGTTGATAAGGGAGAGAATTTCAGAAAGGGGAAAGAGCATGTGCCAAGGCCCTGTGGTGAGTGTGGGCTGTGGTGAGAACTGAAGGGATCAGTGTGGCCAGAGGGCAAGAAAGGGAATACGTGATGAGGCTGAGGGGAAGCTGAAGGCTAACAGGATGGGGCCCTTAAAGACCATGTTCAGCAGTTTGTCTTATTTCTAAGAGCAATGGGACACCATTGGAGGATTTTTAAGCAGGGAATGATGTGACTGGGTTTTGAGTTTTTCAAAAATCATTTTGTCTCTACAGGAGTCGTTGTTCTAAACTCTAGGATTCCAGACCAAAAAAAAAAAGTTGAAATAAGAATAGAGAATATTCACTAGTTTCTTTGCAGGTGATTAGATAGGAACTAAAATAATTCATCCTAACCAAAAGGATTCTTCTCAAGGCCTCAGTAGTGACAGGTAATTTCAAGACGTGATCGTTATACGTGTCTGTTTCTAATAAATCCCTGATTCTACATTTCAGCAAGTCAACACTGCTACATATTTTTGTAACTTTCTGGTAATTTTCATGTCACAGCTGTCACTGGGCTCCCTGCTGGACCCAAGTACGCATAACTAATTAATCAATCAATCAAGGAGGAGGGAAAGTCATGTCTGATGCTACGATGAGGATCTTTGCTTGCTAAACTCAATGACTAGTTTAGGGTAGGATTAAAAAAACAAGGAGGCCTTCTTAGGAGGCAGAATTTGCAGATTTAAAGACAATTCCTAAGGCTAATGATCTTGTAATTTAGAGTGTGTGCACTGTGGTTACCTGCTGGTTATTCCATACTATCAAGGGAAGCAAATCTATGGCTGGAACCCCCTTTGCTACCCCATCATCAATATAGAGGGAGGCAGGAGGCAGGGAAATGGAACAACAGGGAGAGGGAAGAATTCCTGGGTCAGGAGTCAGGAGTCTGGTTCTAGCTCACCCACTAATCCACTATCTATATAAACTTGGGCAAGCCATTTTAGCTCACAGGGCCTCATTTCTTCATCTGTGAAAATTAGTCCTATTGAAAGTAAAGAGAGGAATCCATCAAGGGAAGCAGTCAGAACTTCAAGTATGGATGAACACAGGATGCCTCCAGACTTGAGTCCTTGGCACTCTGGATCCAGAAAGCTGACTCTGTTTACCCACAGCTGACCATGTTAATTAAAGCTTGCTGCTTTACCTTTTCAATAACCAGGAGGAATGGCAAAGAAGGTCTATCTTACATGTTTTACTCATCAGATTAGGTCTGATTCTTCTGCTCCAATGGACAAAGCCTAAAGCTCAGTGGTGCTTCCCAATAGAGGTGTATCATATAAAATATTTGCACACATGGGGCAGTGTACCTGCAGAACCAGCCTAATCTGGTTCAATTTTGTGTAATAAAATGGTGACTTGTTTTTCAGTTGCCATGGAACCCATGTTGCAAGTTATGTAACCTGAGCATACCCAGATGAGTGAAGAGCACAGCCACGGGCGGAACCTAGGTACTTGGACCAAGGAACAGGGATTGAGTTAAGACGTGAACACCACATGCTGGCGTGATCCATGATCCAATCAGATTGAGCCCTGGCATCACCCTCTGGTAAGATCCAGTCAGATCACACCTCCCAGCATCACTTCATTGCAGGATCCAATCAGACCATGCCTCACTACCCTCTACCTACAAAACCTGCCCCACCACCCAGCTCAGTAGGACAGATTTGGGTGTTGCCTCCTGTCTCCTTGCCAGTCAACCCACAACAAGCCTTTCTACAAAATCTTCGTGCTTTGGTGTTGGACTTTCTGTTGCACGTGGGCAAAGAGACCAAGTTTGGTTCAGAAACAGCAGCCATCTTCCATTTTAAGTCATGCATCCTGGAACACATGACCTCTAAGATCGTCACAATAAAGAAAGAGTACATGGGGGAAGCACATCAGCTTTCATTTGCCTTTGCCCAAAAGTGACACACATCACTTCTACTCATTATACATTGGGTAGAACTAGCCATATGGCCTAGTGTTTGGTCCATGGGAAGTTGGGAATAGTAGAATAAATGAAATTTAGGTGAGCATGGTCACATGACAACTCCAATCAATTTGTAGAAAAATACCTGGATAGCTGGTGGAAAAGGTACTGAGTCTGATCCAAATTCAGCAAGGAAAAAATGCCATGCACAGGCATAGGGCATGGTGGTATACTGTCTGGCAACACATTTCTCCTTCAGCCAGAATATACTTTTTATCTTTTTGATGTCTCTGAGAAGTGAAATTAGTCAAGAAGAGGTCGTGTGATTGGTATAAATTAATGGGAAAGGACATTAGAAAGTCTTTGGGATATTTTAACCTGTCTATGAAAAACTAGTAAATGAGTAACTACTTGAGAGTTAGATGGCGTTCTTAACCTAGTATCCACAGACACTGAGAAGTCATCTATGGGGCTTCTGGTGGATCTAACTAGCAATATAGATTGTCTGCAGACCTGTGTATGCTTGGAAATATGCAAAGTTTCTGGCTACTGTGGTCACATATGGAGCTAGGAGTGCACATAACCCAAAGGAAATAACAGAGATGAGAGCAAACATTTTGCTCCCTGGAATCAGCATCCTTAGGTCTGCTCATCTTGGCTTAGGGAAGGAAGATTTACTTCAGCAACCGGATGCTGCCCACCTCGTGATGCTGCCCACCTTCCCCAGCCCTGCCTACTTAACTCCCTGGACTTCATTCATTGCTCATCCAGATCTGTGGCACCAATTACATTTCACAGGAACAGCTGGTCTGCCAATCCCAGACACTCCAAAACAGTCTGTCCTATTATTGCCTCCATCTGACAAGACCCAGGAGAGAGGAAAAGAAACCTAGCTCTGATCTTGAGGGTATGTCCAGGGGTGTCAGTTTTCTCCACTGTAAAACTCATACATTGCACAGTGTGCTTTGTTTCCCAGATTTTTGGCATCCATTTCACTAGTGGTAAGTATTTTAATTTAAATAACAGGGCATGCAACCTGTGATTTCACAAAAACGCAAATAAAACAAAAAGCAGAGGAAGAAAAGAGATCAGAGGAAAAGTGCCTGAGTAAAGATTAATTTCTACCATTTATGTTTGTTAAAAATATGTGAGTATGTCTTGTACTAAGCACTTTCCATATCCGAGTTCACCTTTGCTGTGAAGGAGGAACAGTTACAAATGGAGAGACAGAGAAGGCAGAAGTTCAGTCACGAAGCCAGGATTTACATTCAGATGGGTCTGACATTATAGCCCATACTGCCTCCAAACCACACAGCTACACTGCCCCACAAAGCGCTGAGAGAAGATGACAGAAAAAAATCACAGAGAAAGCGAGTCAAAGTTGAAATGGGTAGGGGGGACAGGGGAACAGTGGGGCAGGACAGTGGTGGGGTTGGGGATTGGAAAAGAGAAAAAGTAAAACCTTCCTTGTGGCCCCAGTGGGTCGAATAGATTGAAAAAGCTTCTCAGCAAGGAGGTGTTTGAACGACACATTTCTCCTCGTATCTGAAGGGCAACAGGATGATGGATTTGTGAGTCTCTGAGAACCTGCACTGTGAGATGGAAAATGATCAGATGAGTTTAGCGCTTTGGAAAACAGACCAGAAGCTCCTGCCGCTGGAGCCAGCAGCACAGGGAGGCCAGGCGGGCACTGCAACCAGTTGTCATAAAAAAAGATTTTCTGGAAAGCAAAACACTGAAGACAGACAAGGGTGGAGAAGGAAAGGCCCTACTACTAAGATTTCTAGTTCGTTCTCTTATAATAAATGTCCATGAGTGCATTTTTGACCTAAAAATTTCAGTCCTTGTCTCCACACATTCCCACTGGGGGTTGAAGACCCAGACTCTGGTGCCCGATGCTGTATCAGAAGAGTCTCCTTCAGAATGCAGAGGTTTCAACCTCCTTTCAGAAGAATTAGCCATGCTTTTAATTGCTTCAGACAATTTCGGGTGGTGATAGAAAAATATAGGCGGCTTATCAGAATGGAAAGCTCCTTCTTGAAATTACAAAGAATTTTTTTTTCTCACAACAAGTTCCTTAACTCAAGAGAAAAGAAAAAGCTGAATGAAGTGACTTTAAAAGAAAAAGGAAAAGCAGTTCTTCTGAAACAGGGGGGTTGAGACACTCCGGTATTTCCAGCCAATGAAAAATGTGATATATGCCAGGCTTGTGTGATGCTAAGCCTAAGTGACTGCAAATTAATTGAAAGATATCCTGGATAACTTAAGTTGCAGTGAGCACATTAGGTCGCTTTGAAACAAAGGCAGAGAGAGTGCTTTTGTTTGGTTGCAGATGCAGGTGACCTTGCAAGAAGCACACTATAAATTGCTGTAATTGTGGGATGATAAGCCAGGTTGATAGATTTCTGTCACTCTCCCTCAGTAAAAAATGGGCTCACCTTCCTGAAGTCTACAGAGGCATATACATCAAGAAGCACATCATTGCTTCTGAGTTTCTGAGGCAAGGCAGGTATCTCTGTCCATTTACAAACATCCAGAAGGAGTATCCACATTTTGCCTATCCACAGGAATTCACGTTTATTGCAGCATCATTTTCGTATCTTTTTCTTGAAGTTTTATTCCATTTCTCTTTTATTTCTAAATGTGAATGTGGCTTTGGACAATAACGTCCTGGTGTGATTAGGAAACAGGGCAAGTAAGGGAAAACTCCCCAACAAGGGGCTTATTTCCCCTTCTTTGTTTTTTAGACCAAGTAAACACAACCAAAAGGGACAAAAGAAAAGGGAAAGAGGATGCTTATTGATCACTTTGTAGGAGCAAACCGGAAAGACTTAAGGAGTCCTGCTGTGAAGTCTCTGCTGCTGCAACATAAAGTAGAGTGTTGTGGCTCAGGCAACCCTAGACTCTGCTGTCAATAGAAAGACCATGTTAGAATTTATAGCACATATTCTGTACATTCTTTTGGAAACATTTCTGTTTTTTTTTTTCTTTTCCATTCAGAAAATAGCATGCTGCAGCATAGAAACCCTTCTGCTGTTTCGTTGAGCCAGTGAGAAAAAAATTCGACAACATGGAAGCTCTTTTGTCTGAAAACCAAGGGTTATGATTTAGGGGTACACACTGATGCAGAATCCTTAGGAAATGAGCATGAGGCATAGTGTAGGAGTTAAGAGGGTGGATTTTGGAATCATATAAACCCGGGGGTGAACCCCAGCTTGGCTGTGTAACCTGGGGTCTGTTATATGATTTCTCTAAGCCTCAGTGTCCCTGGGTGTCAAATAGAAGTGCTTTTACCTCGCTGACAGGGTTAAAATGAGGATTAGAGATGATATAGGAAAAGTGGCACAGTGCCTAGTGCATAGTAGGTCTAAAAAAATGGTGGTTTTCACTCTACAAAGGAGTACTTTAGTATATAGATGTGCTTCTAGCAGTATCTATCATGTCACATGAGAAAACAGCATAAAAATAGAAAAAGTACTCACTCAAATAAACATAATATATATAGATTTTGGAGTCAGACATCTCCACAGAGGCTCCACACAAGCTATGTGGCCACTGGAAAGTAGCTTAATCCCCTTGGGTCTCCTTTTTCTTATCTATATGTTAGAGATAATACATTTTTCATAGAGATATTGTGAGGAGCCAATGGTGTCTCTAAAAATAAACAAACAAGTAAATAAATAAACATAATGTTTGGCACATAGTAAGCACTCAGTATATACTTGCTCTTATCCTCCTTTCCCACTGAAGAATAATAACAAGAAGAAGACTATGAAGAGTGTATTATTCCTGCCTTCCTACATTAACTCTATAAATTACATCCACAATGTTTTCTGCAGTTTTAAGCAACAATTTACTTTGCACATCGTATTAGTTAATGTTCTCCAGAGAAACAGAACCAATAAAATGTGTGTGTCTGGAGAGAGATATTTATTTTAAAGAATTGGCTCATGTGATTATAGATGCTGGCAAGTCCAAAATCTGCAGTGGTCTGGCAGATTGGAGTCCCAGGATGAGCCGATGCTACAGTTCAAGTTCAAAGGCTGTCAAGTGGGAGACCCAGGGAAGAGCTGATGTTGCAGTTGAAGTCCAAAGGCAGCCTGCCACAGAATTCTCTCTTGCTCAGGGAGGTCAGTCTTTTGTTCTATTCAGGCCTTCAACTGATTGGATGAGGTCCATTCATACTATGAAGGGTAATCTACTTCATTCAAAATCTACCAGCTTAAATATAAACCTCATCCAAAAAACAAAAACAAAGAAAAACCTCAGAGAAACATCTAGAATAATGTTTGGCCAAATATCTGTGCTCTAAGACCCAGCCAAGCGGATGCATAAAATTAACCATCACACGTATCTTTAATCATTTCAAAGAGACTCCTCTTTGAAAACAAAGAGGGGCAACCAGCTGATTAAACCAGGTTTGAGAAATTAGAAATGGAATTGTTAATGGAGAAATTCCCTTCTTCTATTAGCCTTAGATCCTTGGGGTTAGGGCTGGGACACAGGATGGATGGTAGTATATCCTGATTTTTGTAATGCAAAATTTCAGCATTTTGTTCCACCCCATGAAAGTTTCTATCCCCTTTGGACTAAAAGACGAATGTCTCTATCACTAAAGCAGTGTCCATCACTGACTTTGCTAACATAGTTCATGTTTGTTACTGCCCTTCCAACATGATTTCTACAACAAATAGTAAGAGAGATCTAATGTACATGATTCTAGCTTAAAGATAAAGGAGAAATCTAATCTTCATGTGACATGGCATATTCTTCTAAATATGGGAAGCATTATGCACGGCATTTTCTGGTGTATTTTCTGTAACTGTATACTGCATTTCACATGCACCAATTGCTTTGGGTCTGGCTATAAAATAGCTATGTAAGTTGTTTCTAAAGGCTGTATTCTGAAACACCTTTCTAAATGCCCCGCTTAATTTTTTTCCCACACTGTAATTCATTGGTGGCCTTTTCTACAATGAATTGTTGGAATTAACCAATAAATCAGCAAGAAAAGACATGCCAATTTCCTTCCCAGTTGATAAATTACAGTGTGGGCTTGGCATAATATGTTTTATTTTGTGAGTGTGTCTGTGTGTGTGTGTGTGTATGTGTGTATATTCTCCCCTTCCCCCAATTTTCTTTTCAAGAAATTCTGAAATACTGGAGCTTCTATTTTGCTTGCCAATTTTAATGGGCAATATATAGTATATATTTCTATCATGTATTATAAACATCTGTTAATCAAGGGGTGACAGTTATTGACAATTAGAAAATAGTATTATTCCAGGTTTGCTCAGATGCATTTGCCGTAAAAATGATTTGCTTTCCATTCTTATACCCAATTTGTTTATGTTCATCAGAATTTCTCTACCTCTCAGGCCTCAGTTTTCTTGGTAACTAACATGTTATTACTGTATTTAAAGAGCAGTGTTTCCTATTAATCCACAGATCAGTAACTGTAAATAATGCTGTAATCCTCTTTCTTTAACAAAATATTAATGTAGTAAAGATAATAACATTTCTTTAGGTTGAGAATGTTTAATCATCTATTCTCATGAAATATAAGTAATCAACCCTTTGCCCAGCTATATTACCATTAAGGCCCTCAGACAAATCTACTTATAAAATGACAATGCTGGTCAGTAATAGCAATAAAGGTAACTTAGTGTCCCTCTTGGGAAGCCATTCTACTATCTACAGGTACAACATGTTTCCTTTAGATTAATCTCTTTTTACTGCGTAGCGATATAAACAGAGAGGTCATTACGGATCCCCTGGCCAACCTGCCCTGAGAGCCCACCATCTACATGGTCTGGCTCACTTCTATGAGGTAGAACCTCTCTCTTCTTAGATTCTTCACTGCATAAGGTCAAGTTCCTCATCGATCAAGTAAGAACACAAATATTTCAGATGGTTTTTGGGATGATTGACTGGAAAGTGACTTACCCAGTGCTGAGTGCAAAGTAGCCCTTTGGTAGGTGTGCATTCTTTGTTCTGCAAAGAAGTGGCAAAAGCCTTAGAGAGAATGTTGGGAAATACTTAAACTAAAGGAGGAGAAAAAGAAAAAGTAGTTAACAAAACCCAAGACAATCAAGAAGAGACAGGGCCCAGGAGAGACAAGGCCATGGAAGTCAAAGGAAGTTAATTTCCATGAAAATTTTATGACACAGTGTCTGAGAACAAACAGAGTCTAGGACAAGAGAAACTAAAATGTTCTTTCCTAACAGTGTTTTTAAAATAGTGTGTCCCTGTGCTCTGTCACCATTCAGGACCAGCATGTTAATACCAGGGCCAGGCCTTTTAAATAATTCAGTCTCCTGACAAGGAGCAAAATATAGAAGATGAGAGAGACCTGGCTTAATAGAAAAATCATATATAAAAAAAAAAGATCTAGGAGTTGCATTGGATGCAAGCTCCAGGTGAGGCACCCGTGTAAGATAGCAAAAAAAAAAAAGAAAAAAAAAAAAAGAAAAGAAAGATACAACATGAATTAATAGAGAAAGGACATCATTGGCAAGGGAGATTAAAGTGATGCACTAATAGATTAAATATGAAATGCTGTGGCCCATACTATGGATGAAACTCTTCAGGCAGGACTTGAACAATTAGACTGTGACCAAATGAAAGCAGCCAAAATAATGAGAATGTCCAAAAAACATGTTAATTGAGGAGAAGTTCCAGAAACAGAGAATGCTTCTTTAACCTGTATATCAACAAGAGTCTTAGCAGGAAACAGAATCCAGCTCAGATAGTTCAAGGGACTTTAATGAAGTGGCTGCTTACAAAGGTGTAGACAAGGTTAAGGGATTCATGGAGGAAGGACTATTGGACAGGAACCATAGTCACAAAAGGACATAAACACAACCAAAAATGTAGACACCAGTAAAGAGCAAGAAGGAAATTCCCTACCTCTTTTTCCTTCTGATCTCCAAGTTCCTCTTGGTCCTTCCTCTTGACCAAACCCACATGAGAATCAGGTGGCAAGAGAGCCTGTGTTTCTCTCTGTAAGGTTTAGCTTCCTGGAACCTATACTAGGGCGTACAAGGCAGAGAATGTACCATGGACTGTGTTCAGGAAGGGGAATCAATAGAGAAAATTCAGTACAACCTGGAAAATAAGAGACCTCAAATATTTGTAGGGCTGAACTATAGAACAACAGTTATTCACTGACAGTTATCATAGGGGAGCAGCATATTGGCTCAGTGTACTGAAGAGCATGCTTATGATACAACCTGCCTAACAAGGAAAGGCCTGCCACCTAAATTAGTAAGTTCCCTATTTTTGTGGAGTTGATCTGTAGTTGGATGGTTATTTGCTAGGGGGATTGTAGATGGAATTTCTGCTTAGGGTTCTTCAAATCCAGAGTTCATGAGCCTTTACTATTATTATTCATGAGCCTTTACTATTTCCATCTTTCTCCCAAGATCAACCTAGTGTTTCCTTAAATATTATAATTCCTGTTACCCTTTTTTTTCTAAGAATATAGCCATCTAAGCCTCTTAGATAGCTAAAAATGTGGGAATTGATATCTCATGTTGAACATTGGCTTAAACATTACAGATAATAGCAAATTCTGTTGCCCAAAGGTGAATTATTCTCCTTCTGGATTACCTATGACATTTGGCTGCCTTCCTCCATTGCTTTGCATATTTAATAGGCTGTTTTTTAAAATCACTGTCACCTTCCCAAGAAAGCTACACTAATTGTTCCCCTTGTTTTATGTCTGTCAGATAAGCAAACTTGCTTCTTGTTTCTGTCTCCAGAAAATGCTTTCAGCCAATGTAATGTTAGAAGGAAAGAGCCAACATGTCCATGTGGTTTTACAGCAGAGGTACAGGAATTAGGAGAGAGGCATGGGCTCACATCCTGGATCTGCCACTAATTAGCTTTCTTAAATTATTCAAGTCACTTTAATTCTCCAGAACTCAAATGTATCATCTGTATAGTGAGGGGATTGAATTTGCTTATCCTGGAGGAAAAAGATTAAAGTCTAGAGTTCTAGCTCTATTTTAGAATCTCATACCTTATGAGAAGTTGGGTTTCCAATTCCCCAATCTCCTCACATTTGATCCCCTCTTGATTCAGGGCTTGCTAAAACAAGACAATAAAACATCACTTAGTTTACTGTTCTTGTATTATCCTTGCTAATCCATCCCTTCAATTCACAGGGTGGATAATGGAAATTCTCTTTGTATCTCCGTAAACTCAATCTATTATTGAAAACTATTATTGAGAATTTATTTTAATTTGCAGCCGTTTGCCTTCTTAAGACAAAGGAATCTATCAGGACAACATATTGCCCACAATACAGGACCAAAAATCTTTTCCCTACCCTACCCTGCACCCAAGAAGGGCTTGAGTAACCTATAAAATAAAACCTAGTTTTTGGATCAGTACCACGACTACCTCTTCTACCCTAAAAGCATCACCAAACATGTGTTCAGATTTCCACAAAGCATAGAAACTTCTCTTGTTGAACTGAAGGTCACCTGTTTCACAAGCCATTGTTTGTCTTTGAAACCCAGTGGAAGAATGAGGATGAAGCAATAAAGAGAAGCTCAAATAAGCTGTGGAGGGGGTATTTTTCAATGGAGATTAGGACGCATCAAACTGTGGTCACTATGTATTGAGACCAGAGTTAGTTCAAGAAATTTGAGCTAAGGAGCACATCTCTTTTCTTGACCTTCCCTCCAATACTGGGGGCTCCACCCCAGCATGGAAATCTTCCTGGGATGTTAATTTATTCCTCTTTTTAATCCAGCTTTATTAAAAAGTCCTTGATGTCTATCAGTGAGTTCATCTAATAAATCACACCTGTGAGCTTAATTAATGTTTATAAAATTCCTCAGGATCTTGGAACGAAAGGAGCTAAATGCTCAAATTGGAAAGTGTAACTATTATTATTGTGTGTGGTTTTTTTCCATTGAACCTAGCCCTCAGTTACATGGCATTGACGGTCCTGAGACTGAGATTCATTAATTTCAGCTGACTCTTAGGAGGACTTTGTGAGACTTCGCAAATGATCCTGGGAACACCTCATTTCAATTTCTGTAGAGTACATTATCTTTACTCATTAAAAAATTATCACAGTGATGGATTCTGTTTAATTTAAATTGACTTCTTTGTGGGGGGAAAAAGGCAATTAAAGTTAAGAAAATTTAAAAGGATTCCTAGGTGGGGGAAAGCATTTCAGTGGGACAATAAAATGGCAACTTGACACTCACACAACATAATTCTTGTTTTCTCTGATTAGAGAAAACACATTCTCTCTGAAGGCTTTTAGGCCAAATTGGTGAACTTGTGCTATGTGGAAACGGTTTTGTACCAACCGTTTAAAAATAACCAAAACAGATACTCACTTCTCAAAGTAGGAAATTAACGATAATGTCTCAAACTGATAAGCAAAAATAAGGTTTATTGTTTAGTGAGATGGAAATATCTTTAACATAAGAAATGAGGTGACCAACGAATAATACATGTTTATCTAAGACTGTCTTGGTTTTACCACCAACAGTCCCCCATCTCAGGAAACACTTCAGTTCTGGGGAAACGGGAACTGCTGGTCACCTTTGAAATAGATACGAAGTTTAAAAGTAGTTTTTCAAATATTTTTGGAAGACAGAAATCTTAGCATGGCTTATTTGATTTAGGGTAGGTTTGACAGATAAAATGCAGGATACCTACTTAAATTTGAATTTCAGATAAAGAATCATTATTTAGTATAAGTACATTGTAAACATTGTCCCAACTAGTGCATGGAACATGTTTATATTTAAAGGTATTTATTGTTTACCTGCAATTCAAATTTAACTGAGCATCTTGTATCTTTATTTGCCAAATCTGGCTACCCTAATTTAGGTTCCTCAAAAGAACCTAGAGATGGGGAAAAGGACTAGAGCTTTTCTTTTTAAGCTTTTCAGTACTCTTTGAGTTTTAAATTATCTAAATGTATGGCTTTGACTTAAAATTTACAACTTAAACATAATACAATTTTAGCAGAGAAGAAGGAAGGTAGTTGTATATAGCAGGGAAAGTAACACTGGAGCAGGAAGGACAAGTGGCGAATGGGGGACGCAGAAAAAGACAGTAGGTTGAACATTATTTTGTCAAGCTGATTCAGATAAAGGAGAGAGCATCACCTTCTAGGGGGTCTGTTTTTTTCTGCCTTCCTCCTTTTCTTCTTTCTTCCTTATTCTTCTTGGGTTTCATTAACTTCATTTCTAGTCATTGATTATTTTCACCTGAGTTCTTCCTGTCTACTCAGGGTTTTTCTTTACTTTCTTTTTTTTTTTTTTCTATCCTTCCACTTAAGCCAGATTCTAACTTGACACTTTCAAATATTTTTCAGAAGGTAGAAATTTGGCATTGCTTATTTGATTGGACTAGGTGCCAGGTGAAATACAGGATGCCCAGTTAAATTTGAATTTCAGATAAAGAATAATTATTTAGTATAAATATGTTGCAAACATTGTCCCAACTATTGCATGGGACATGTTTATATTTTTAAAGTATTTGTTATTTTACTGAAATTCAAATTTAACTGGGCTTCCTGTAGTTTTATTTGCTAAATCTCGTAACCCTGGTTTAAGTGTCTCTCTCCCTCTCCCCACCCCAGATTATATTTAGGGTGGGGAAATGATCAGGGACTGGAATCTAGAAGTGTTGGATTTGTTATTTAACTTCCCTAAGCCTTGATTTTCACATTTGAAAAATGAGGGTGTAGATCTAGATGTTCTCTCCATTCATTTCCAACTCTAAAATGTATACATTAAACGTACCTTGTTTGAGAATGTTCTTGACATAGCCAAAAATACCTCATGAGTCACAGTTTAGAGATGCTGATCGGATCTGTCTCTTTGAAGAGAGTGATAGCAGACAGGTTGGGCAATTTCCACTCTGAGTCCTGTTTGTGGCCAGATTCTCTGAGGTAACGGAGAGATTCCTGAGCAGCTAGGAGTGCAAATCACATTTTATGGCTGTTTCGGAATTTGGCAGCCAAGAGAATCTGAACTAGACTTAGAAGTTACGAGTATTTCCCATAGTGTCTGCGTGCAGAGGAAAGACAAATCGAGTATTACATGGCAGCGTCAGCCACAAGATATGCTGGATACATCATGTTTACTTCCAGAAACATGCACCCAGCTTCCATGGCCCAACAGAGATGACTCACCTCATGTGACTGGCTTTGGAGATTTCATATTTTAATACACTGAGCAATTTCCATGCATAAGTTGAATAACACCACTTCAAATTTATAGCTGGGAGGCGGTGCAATGCAATAGCAAGTTCACAAGCTTTGAAGTCAGTCGGGGTGGAGTGCCAATCCTAATTCCACCCATACTACTATGTGACCTTCAGCAAGTCACTTTATCATTATGTGTAGCACATGGAATGGCTCAGGTTTAATGAGTGCTTACCATGTTCCAGTGCTACATGATTTTTTTGCTCACTTCAAAAACCCTTACCATGTCTCTAAAAGATAGGTAATATTATAAATTACAATTACAACATAATTTTCTCATATAGTTTTATATTTTCAATTATGAATGAAGAAACTCAAGAGAGGTATAAAATCTGGCCAAGGTCACATGGAATGGAGGAGTGAAGCCAGGACTTGAAATCAAGTCTTATCTGTCCAAAATTCATGTTCTTTCCATTGCACTCATTGTCTCACACCTATAAATTTTCTTTTTCCCATGAGGGTTTTCTATCTCTACATATTCATCTTTTCTGGTGGTGTTGTAAGTACTCAAGGATGTCGTATAAATAAAGCCGACAGCACAGTTCTGGCACATGTTAAATTGTTATTTTTATACTCTCTTCATTTGACAATGATTAGTAATCATAGTTAACACTAACTGGAAGACATAAGATGTACGATTCAAGATATTTGCTTTCTTCCCCAAGTCAGATGGTCTGGCCACATAAAACCACTCCAACTTGGGGAGCAAGAATCTCAAGGTTTGAGGAAACTTCTCAACACATCTAAAATAGTACAATGTTGTTATTTTAGATAAGGTGTAGACAGACCATGGCCTCTGAGCCAAACCTGGCAAGCCACCTGTTTTTGGAAATAAGCATTCTTTGGAGAACAGCCATGCTTGCTTGTTCATGTGTTGCCTATGGTTGCTTTCAGGCTGTAACAATGGAGTTGAGTGGTTGCAACATGACCCATGAAGCATAAACTATTTACTATGTGGGCCTGTAGAGAAAATATTTTCCAACTCCTGTTGTAGATCATACCAAATCAGCAACTGCAATAATTGGAAAGCTTAGAAAGAAACTGGGCTTCATCATCAGCTGGGGAGGGAATATTACAGTTATTTAATGCCCTGAGGATCCATATGTAGGGTAAGCATAACTGTGAACTGAGCCAGTACATCGTTATGTGACTAATTTCCAAATGTACATGAATGCTATTGTGATAGATAAAATTAAAAATTACTTAAAGACTTCATTAAATTCATACACACTTTGGGTCATTTGACTAACAAATAATAATTTCTGCCATGAAAGGGTCTCTAGAATTATTATTTTTTTTTACAAAGAAGGCCTAATGATGTAACAGAATGCATCTTAGCCATCCTAAGAAGTAAACCCAGCAAATTTTAAGACAGTGCTTGAACAGTGTTTTTTGTATTCCAACAATGACTAAAGGTGAACAGTTAGAAATAATTCTTAGCCATTTGCTTTTTTAAAAAAAGTATAGCAAGCTATTTAAGATCTACAGGGTGCCTCCCTTTGCAATTGAATACATTTTTAGAGATTTCCCGAAGTTGATGAAATGGAGTTGCTGTTTTATTATTTGTCTTGCTGTTTAATAATGTTGGATTCAGTCATTTTGATAATTCAGATTGATCTTCACCTCTTAAGCAGAAATGAATAGTTGATATCTCTCATAGATTTTTGTGTGTTTTACTGTTGCTCTTGTTCATTTTGTTTACTTTTCCATAGGTTCAGATTTTTTTTTTTTTTTTTTTTTTTTGCTGTAAGTGACAGGAAAACCAACTCAAAATGGATTAAGGTAAAAAGAGAAATTAATTGGCTCATAAAACTCAAAAGTACACAGGTACAGCTGCCTTCAGGTGTGGCTTGATTCAGGGTTCAAACAGTGACAGTAGCATCTGGCTCTTGGCTTTTCTTCCTGTGGGTTGGTTCCATTTCAAGCAGTGTGAATTTCCATCATGTCCCTCAGAGCTTTAAGGTGGCTACAGATGCAGGCTTCACACTCATACTCTGCCAATTACAATAGTAGAGAAAGAAACCTTCCTTTCCCTAGAAACACCAGCTAACCCCTCTTCACACTGACTCTAATCCCCAAACCAATCCAAGAGAGAAAACAGGCTGGCTGGTTTAAGGCAATCCAGATGTATCCTTAGAGCAGGACTTGTGTCAACCCCATCCAAGCCATGTTGGCTGAAAGTGGAAGAGAGGGAATTACTCAAAGGAATCAGAGTACTATTTCTGGATGCAAAGGGACAGGGAGGAGAGGGATGACTTTTATGAGGAGGAGGTGAGCAATCTATATTCTCTACAACTCTGAAGCAGCTTTTGTGCTCCCGGAATTTGTTTAAGTTTTGAGTTACACAGAGGAAGTAGAACTTTGTAGTCAAAGGTATGCATTTGGGAATCAGACTCCTGAAGTTCAAATTCCAGCTCCCCTTGCTTATTAGCTGTATGATCTTGGGCAATTTAATCTCTCTGTGCTTAGTTTCCTTCTCTATAAAAGGAAGATAAAAATACCTTATTTACAGGGTTGTCATGAGGACTAAATGAGTAAATATTCATGAAACATTTTGAACAGGGGCCTATAGTAAACACTGGATATGTGTTTTCCTATTGTTATCATATTTTGGTTGGAAGTTGAAAGATAAGTCAATTATGGACAGTTGATTTTGTGTTTCTGGTCAGGCTATCTGCAACTATTTCATTTTCTAATGCAATAAATGATATGATAGGACTGCTTCCCCTTAGCACTGCTTCCTTTCATATGAATCAGGATAGATTAGGTTATGCTGTAATAACAAGCAATACCCAAATCCTCAAAGTCTTCAAACAACAAAGGATTATTTCACAATACTAGATGTCTGCCGCAGGTCATCTAGGAGCTCTGCTCTACATTGTTGTTATTCTCACTTTGGAGACCCAGATGACAGAGCAGTCACAATCCGTAGTGCTATTGATCTCCATGGGAGAGGGAAAGATATATAGCAGAGAAATAGAGTCTTAATGCTTCTTCTATTAAATAACACACATCACTTCTGATTCACATTCTATTGAAAAAAGCAAGTCACGTGGTCATAAGTAGGCGGTACAGTACAGTCCTATCATGTGCCAGAAAAAAAAGAGAATATCTGTGAACAGTCCTAATGCCCACCACACAATGTATTGACATGTATACTTACAAGTGCCATGTCCTCAGGGCATGTACAAACTTCATGAGAAATTTAAGTTTTGTGGCTCTTCTCATAGTATCTAGTCCTCTGGACAGTGGGTCTTTAATCAATATTGTTCAATGTTAACCAATCATATCCTGAGTCAATGGACCACTCAGATTCTTTTCTTGTCTAGAAAAGGGAATGAGAGATAGGAATTCAGGTAAAACAAAACTGTGCTAAAAAAAACATACAGTTCTGTAATCTTTGTTTCTTTATCTTTAAAATTAGAATATAATAATATCTATATACAAAGGTTCTGTAAGAATTAAATGAGATAATGTTTATGAAGTTCTTAGTTCAGTTTCTGGTGCATAGTAAATGCTCAACGGATGATAGCTAGCCTAGACCTTGGGAAATACATCAGCTTTAGACTATTTTCCTTCTTCGTTTCCTATTATTAACCATGGAAACAAAGATCATGGGTATTTGTACAGCCAATCATTCACTGCTCATGAAGTGGTCCTTGTGAATGAGGATGGAGAGATTTTATCCTTTGAGGTATCTGGTTGGTAGGCAAAGGTAGGTTAGAGGGACTATTTTTGAGGAGGCAAGAGAACTTACCACAGCTGAGGAAGTAGGCTAGGTGCCAGAGCCAGCTTCATAGATGTGTGACCCATGCAGTCACACAGGGCTCCACAATTGGTTCGTAAACAAAAAAACCCACATTTTAATTTTGCATGGGGCCCCACAAATTATGTAACCAGGCCTGTCAGGTGCAAATAATTCCACAGAATCTCTAGTTTCTCCTACCCTTCCCCTGACCCACCCCTCACTTCCCTGATGAGAACTAGCAGTGATAATAACAGAGGTGGGAAGCCACAGCCTCAAGGAACACCTAAAAGTAGAGAAGAACCAGTACTCACTTGCCCACAGTGAGAACAGGGTCATTTCGGGGATCTTGGGGTCATGGCAGATGAAAGGGTATGGCTGATTTCAGGCACATTGCATTGCTATTGAAGCTGTTCCAGCATGGCAGGAAAGGAGAAGGGTAGATCTATATGTTACATAGAACAGGGCCATCATACTTGGGGCCTGAAACAATGAGTTTTGGCTAAAAGTTGCTCATCTAGGAGTGAAACTGAGGGATGCCTGTTTCCTCCCACCTAGGAAAACTATTGCAGGGCTCCATAAAAGCAGCAAGGATCAGGACCAACAGGCTTTTGGTTTAGAGACCTCAGCAGGTGCTAGTCCAGGGTGGGAGGTGAGAACCAAAGAGCCCAGGAAACCTACAGAATGATTGAGGTCAGCACACTTGCAGCTTTAGGGTCTGGCTCCCTCATGTGGGACATTAGACAAACCACTGGAAAATTCTTGGGGTTCTAGAACTTGTCACAGACTGGGGACATCAGAGACAAAATATATTCTTGAGGTTTTTACCCTTATGAAATAGGTGAAACATTTTAGAGTGTGCAAAAAAGAACACAAAGCAGAATCATGTACCCATAATCAGATTGGACACATTCTGACATTTTGACATATTTGCTTTAGTCTCTTTTTTTTAAGATAAGAATTTCTAGACAGTAGAAGCCTTCTTGTATCCCTCATCTATCTCTTTTCCTTCCTTCTTTTTCTAGATGAAGTGGAGGTATGACTTCTATGTTTATTACAAATTCAGGTGTTAATAAATAATATATAGTAGTAGTTTCAAGGTTTTCAAATTTACCTCAGTGGCAATATATGGTATATATCCTTTGGCTACTCAGTATTTTGATATATGTTTGACATATATCAGTGTTGATAGGTAAAGATCTAGTGCATTCATTGAACGTTTTAATTGATCGATAGCATATCACTAAATGAATGAATATGCTATAATTTATTTGTCTATATTTGTATATCATATATGTATACAAGTACATATATATAATATGTAATTATATTTTAGTGTGTTTATCAGATATAATGGTATCCTCCTTTTGTTTCTCACTTTAAAGATAATATTTCTAAAGTTTCAGCACTAAGTATTGTTTGCCAGAAGTTTTTCACATATACTCTCTATTGTGTTGACAAAATTTCCTGAAATTTCTAGTTTGTTAGTAGTTATTGTTTTACTAAATGCTTTTTTTTGCATCTAATGAGATGATCATATCAATTTTCTCTTTTAATCTGTTAACATAGTGAATTTCTCTGCTAGGTTTTTAAGGCAGACACTACTTGTTGACTATAAAATAGTTATTCTTCCCCATTGCTCTTGCTAACAGAATGTTGATTTTGTTCAGGGCATCAGTGGTGGAAGCTAATTATAATTATATTTTCACTGCTTTTACAACCTCCCTTTCAGCTACAGGTGGCATTCTGGCCAGTCTGGCCGATGATCTGTTAAGTGGAATTCTGCCAGGAAGACTCCAGGAAAAATAAAAGAGAAAAACATGGCAGATGGAACCCTTCACCCATCCTCCTTTTTCCTTTTTCTAACCTTTGTCTAACGTCAGAGCTGCCAGCAGTCCCTGTATAAGCATGGGTAAAAGAGTAAAGAATCATCACTCCTGATACTGGTGAGCCACTGAACCAACACCGGCCACTGACTACCTCCAGATTTCTTTTTATGTGAGTAAAATAAATGCCTACTTGTGCAAGCCATTTTAAACAAGTTTCCTGTTGCTTGAACTTGGACATCTTTCTGACAACATTTCCATGATAACCATGTTTTTATATTGTTGAAATAGATACTACTTGGTCACCACGTATTTTAAATACAATATTGTATTTATTCTGCTAATATATTATTTAAGTTTTTTGCACCTGTATTCATTGGTGAGCGAGGTCCATAATCTTCCCATTAAATGCTTTTTTGTCTAGTTTTGATAGACTCATAACAGTGGATGGGCAGCTTTTCTTCTCAGTCTAATTTCTGGAATAATTCGTATAAAGCTTATGTGTCAATATTAAAGACACCTGTCTGGGTCTGATACTTTCTTTTGGTGAATAAAGTTCTCATTGTTAATTTAGGTTCTTCACTTATTAGATGTACATTACAATAATCTGTTTCTTCTTGATTTAACTTTGGTAATAACTCATGTTTTTTTTTAAGTAAATTATCTGCTTTATGTAAGATTGCAATAGTACTGGAATAGAGTTGCTCATATTTTCTTATGGTCTTACCATCTTCAATGCATCTAAAGTTATCCTCTTTTTTCATTCCTAATATTGTTTGTCTATGTACTGTTTCTTTTCCCCATGATCAATCTTGTCAGTTTATATATTGCATTAGTCTTTACAAAGACTCAGCTTTTAACTTTCATTTCTTCTCTTCTTTTTTGTTTTCTATGTTATTATTTTCTGCACTTACTGTTTCTTTCCATTTACTTCAAGTGTGCAATATTGTTTTCATCTACCTCCTTGAGCTGATTGCTTTACTCATTTTCAATATTTCCTGTTTTAAAATGTGTGCATTTAAGACTACAATATTCCCTTTAAGTCCTTTTCTAGTTGCATTCTGACAGTTTAGATATGTAGTGATTTCACTGTCATTCAGTTCCAAGCATGTCACAAATTCCCTTAAGATGTCTATATTAACCCATGAATTATTTACAAGAAGGACTTTGTGTTTCCAACTATTTGGGATTCTTCCTTCTTTTTATAGTTGATTGTTGATGTTTTTGCATCATACAGTGTGGACTACAGGATAATGATTCTTCAGTATCTGTTGAGATTCCTTTGCCAAGGATACTACTCAATTTTTGTATGTACGAGTGGTCTCAAGAAGAAAACATATTCTCCGTTGAGTACAGGATTACATATGTCAATCAGATCAAAGTTGTTGGTTGTGTTGTTTGCATTTTCTATATGCCTAATTGATTTTTGTTCACTCCGCTTACCAATTTCTAGAGGGTATAATTCAAACATCTTTATTATGATACTGTATTTGTCTAGTTCTTTCTTTATGTATTTTGAAACTGTATTTTTAGAGCACTCAGAAACAAGATGGTTCTATCTCTATTGTTAAAAAGAATTTAATGATCAAAAAAGATCATCTTCATTTTCTTCCTGAAAGTCTATTTTATCCAATGATAATATAATAGTACCAGACTGCTTTTTTAAGTGTATTTTTAAAAGTGTAAGCTGTAAAAATCCGAACATTTTATTAAAAGACAGTGTGTGCATAATGTAAGTTTCCGCCCTACTCGTGTCCCCTTTCCCTTGGTTTCCCTTCTCAGAAGTAAACTGTTGTGTTTGTATGTACCCTTTTGCAAATATTCTAAGAGTTTTTAATTTCAATGAAAATGTAATTATATTGGAGTTTTTGTGAATTTATCTGTTCATTTTTCAGAAGTGCTAATTCTTTTGTTTGCTGCATTTACTGGCTCTATGATACTTTCATTTCATTAAAAAAATTTTATTGTGAGCTCATCTTTTTACGGGATTCTTGTTGCTTGATTTTGTAAGTAGAAATCTGTGAGTACTGTGTTGTAAAAGTGTTTCTAAAGAACTAATCACAAATGACAAGGTATTTGTGACTGCCATGGTCTCAGGAAAGCTCTCTTAGAAATCTTTTCCTTCAACAAGCATTTTCTACTAGAATGTTGCTGTCCTCAACTTCTGACCCTCTACCTGTCACTTTGATCTTGCCAAAAAGAAGGGTCTTAAATTCTACTTAAATGATAATTAAACTGGGCATAGAGTTCTAGGTTCATAGCTATTTTCCTTTAGTACTTTGAATATATTATTCCACTGTCCCCTATTGAATTTACCCTTCAGAAACTTTTTTTTTTTTTTGGCAAAACAAAAATCTCCTAATTTCCCTATTTTTTTTTTTTTTTTTTTTTTTTTTTTTTTTTTGACAGGGTCTTCCTCTGTCACCCAGGCTGCAGTGCAGTGGCACAATCTTGGCTCACAGCAGTCTCGACCTCCTGGGCTCAAGCAATCCTCCCACCTCAGCCTTCCAAGTAGCTGGGACTACAGGTGCACACAACCACGCCTGGCTAATTTTTTGTATTTTTGGTAGAGTTGGGGTTTAGCCATGTTGGCCAGGCTGGTCTTGAACTCCTGAGCTCAGGCGATCCACCCTCCTTAGCCTCCCAAAGTGCTGAGATTACAGGAGCCTATGTTATCTTTTCTGAATCTCAGAGTCTCTCAAAATCCTCTAAATGCTAAGATCTTTGAGTCTATGATTGACAAAACTATATTTTTAACAGATGTACAAAATTAGTTGGGAAGCAATAATATTATCATTTTCCAAGCCAGTTTAGAGACTCCACTTTCAGCACCTAGGGACTGTATCTCACTTTTTTAAAAAAGTAGCAATGGTGCCAACATCTTGGTCTTTTTAGAAGTTTTTCAAGTTGCAGTCAGGAAAAGCTCTTATCAATAAGATAGATGGTCAAGTTGTGTTCAAAGATGACTGCAAAGTACTGAAACATTATTTTGTGAGCTCCATAAATAGTCTCCAAGGACATGACTTAAAGATAACTTCAAAAAATATTCTAAACAATGGCATAACTATTAGAAGAAGCATATAAATTCTCATTTGGTGAGCTAGTTCTTTGTTAGGCAAGCATTGTCCTATAGTAACAGGATTTGATAACATTAGTTTCAACATTGATAACAAGCTGTAACAGTCAGACAGTTTATACTCCAACTTCATCATATGTATGTCCTTGGGCAGATCATTAAACTTGTTGATATTAGTTTCTTATATAGTAAAATGAGAATAATTATACTTAGAGTTTGTGCCTGAAAATACCTTAAGGAATTCATTATGAGAAATAAGTGGAATCCCTAAAAATTTCAAAAAATTAAATTTTATGTATTCTGAATGCTAACATTGACTTATCCCAAAAGAACACCAAAACCCATAACAATGGACATAATTTCTTTGATAGTTAATATTGATTAGCATTATACAACTAACAAGTTATTACTTTCATCAATTGTTTAAAATTTTGCCATTTTTTCTAGTTAAATTCTTTCATAGCCGTTGTACACTATATTCATAAGATTGCACTCATACAAAACACACATAGTAATGTTTAAGTAATTCACATTTAATGCATAAAAAATAAACAAAGGCATAGCTGTACAAAAAGAAATTATGAACCAAATTATGTTATGGATTTATGGAATTGCCTGGGATACTAAACCAGAGCTTTCTGGAAGGAGAACTTCATGTGATCCAACTTTAGAAGAGTACAGATGTGATGGCAGCTCCCCTTCCATCCCTCAGCACTTTGTGAGCTATGCAGCATTCAGGTCAGTCTTTGTCAATGCAAATAACATACATACTTCACATACTAGAGCAAGGATATTAAATGAAATGGACCCAGAAGTTGAGATATTATACATCCCAAATGGGCTTATCTCTGGGTACACCCATAATGAGATAAATACTATATTTAGCTACTATATTTAGCACATGCCTAACACATAGAAAGTGTTCAATAAATAACAATGGTGTTATCATATTGCCATGGTTTTACTAACACATCTTTCCTATTATTCTAGTCAAGTTTTTATATTTGATTCTATAAAACACCTCGTTTTTTATACCTTGTCGCTTACAATTGAGTTCATGTTTAAATGGTTCTTATTCTGTTTTCCTAATGAATTTTTAATTTTATTTCTATCTTCTTCTACATGTTCCCATCTCCATCACTCCATGAAAAAAAATCTATCTGGAAGGATGAGTAATTGGCTTGTGGCTTCAGCAAGAGTCAATATGTCATTAAGTGCTTACATTTCCAAAAGAAGATACATCAGTAAGAAGTTAAAAGACAATATTTTGTAGAATGAAAGTTTACTGCTTAAGAAATTTTCTTTGATGGCTTGAGTTTTTCTCTAGAGAAAAAGTAGTCAAAACTCATTATATTTACAACAGATTTATAGTTGTTGCCATATTCAAATTTTCTCTCCAAGGTTTCTTTAACATGATTTTCTCTTCTTTAAGTGACCTTTGTCCCAAAACTCAGAGCCAGCATATAATGAGCATGAGACCCTGTTGTCAGTGGAAACTGTGACAAAGCAGCGTCAGAGATTTTAATGAGAAGAGAAAATACCAGGAGAAAAAAATAAGGGTAGAGTCCAATGTTCATTTAGATCAAATTAAGTAAAAATATTTACCTTAAGAGCAGTGCAGGATCAAATCTTCATTTCCCTGGTACAAGAGCTACTCTTTAAACATGCCTGAGTCAAATCACATGGAAATGAGAACAATAACTCTTTTTATTCTTCTGCCTCTCCAATCTACCAAACAGAATAATGAATAAGCCACCAAGTGCCACCAACGGTGCATGCTTCGTGATTTTTACATACAGGCACCATTCTTCTTTAAGGGAGCAAATTCAGGCTGATTCACTGGTAAATCACATGTTGATGATTTTGGCTTTGCATGTTGGATTTTAACATTTGGGTGCTGCCACCAGACACATGCTGTCTGATATAGAGCAGCCACAGGTGTCACAAGGTGAACTAAAAGCATATGAGCGTCACTAAGAAAACACACATGTGTCTTTGCTTTCTTAGGGAACCCATCTGCAAAACTTCACTCTTCAATCTTCCTTTTTGCTCAGCGGTGAGAACAT
Source organism: Pan paniscus (assembly GCF_029289425.2). Lineage (NCBI taxonomy): Eukaryota > Metazoa > Chordata > Mammalia > Primates > Hominidae > Pan > Pan paniscus. Next base: position 32,949,315 of record NC_073258.2, on the reverse strand, counting down.
AGGCACTAGAATCTTTCTAAAACAATCTTCAGAATATAACTTTCCCCCAGGGACAAGTGGCCCTGGATATTAACCAGAGCTTTAAATTAAACGTAATTGATGATGGTAGTGAATAGGAAAAAATACAGATTTGCCTATAAAGAACAAATAATATTCCTGTTTTCAAACACCCCAACTTTTTAAAAAGAACCATTCCTTACTATATCTTATTCATATGCGTGGAAAACTTTTTTTAAGTTTAAAATAAGGGAATAATACATATTTTATTATTGTGTTGGTTTAGATGATTTATGTTCAAAATATGTTAAAATGATGTTTTTAAAGCTGCTGGTAATTTCTAAAAGGTCACAGAGAGATATATACAAAAAGATAAAATTTGCCACTAGGGAATTAGTACATCAAAAAGGAAACTGTATACATTCAGTTATTTTTAAGACACAATCACTGTCTCAATTGAATTACCTGGTGATTAACAGAAAAATATTTTAGAGGGCAGATAAGGCAGTCTTGATACTGATTGCATCAAGCAGATTGTTAAAGAGGTGGGAGATAAAAGTGAATATGGAGTTTCAACATTGTGACCATAACGTTTGATAGTCAGATAAGACTGTCCACTCTACAGGAAGTGAAATACAACAAAGCATGATTAGATCACAATGTTCAAGGAGAGATCTCACTTTTGTTTTTTTTATGATGCAAGAATAAAAGCATTGTTTGCTCTCTCAGATGATAGGCACTTCACTAAGTGTGAAAATAAAGAACTAAAGCTGAGTCTACTTTTATGTCTTACCTAATTTCTTCCATGGTATGTGAAAACAAATCAAGAGAGACTGAAAAAGCTATAACTTTACTCATGTATTTTGTAAACATTTAACAATTTACAAAATCTTTTTATAATCATCAACTGGTTTGATTCTCATCACAACGCTGATAGATAAAATGGCTAAGATTATTATTATTTCCACTTTATAAAATGAGGAAAACTGCTTAAAGAGGTTAGGTGATTTGTCCAAAATCAAGTTATCAGTGTTTGAGCCAAGACTCTGACTTTGTCTTGTAAATGTGCAGCAAGGACCTTTTCTCCACCAACTCACATTCTCTTTTCTTTTTCTTCCTCACTTGACTCAGTTTTTTTTTTTTCTTTTTTGCTTGTTTTTGTTTTTTTCTTTTTTGAGATGGAGTCTTGCTCTGTTGCCCAGGATAAGGCTAAAATGCAGTGGCATGATCTCGGCTTACAGCAACCTTCACCTCCTAGGTTCAAGCGATTCTCCTGCCTCAGCCTCTCGAGTAGCTGGGATTACAGGTGCCCGCCACTGTGTCAGGCTGATTTGTTTTGTTTTGTTTTGTTTTGTTTTGTTTTGTATTTTTAGTAGAAATGGGGTTTCACCATCTTGGCCAGGCTGGTCTCGAACTCCTGACCTCGTGATCCACCTGCCTCAGCCTCCCAAAGTGCTGGGATTACAGGCCTGAGCCACTATGCCCAGCCTTGACTCAGTTTTTGACTCAATCACTGTGGTGATCATCAAGTCCTATGTTAGCAAACAAATTTTTTTATTGCAGCAGATTCAGGAAGCTTTTAGCCAATATAACTAATGTCAGTCTGGTTTAAGATTTACATCAAAGGAATAGTAAAAACTTCTCTTTCCCATTCCTATTTTTGTCTCGGACAAGCATATATCCGATGTATGTGATAATTTGTGATATGTACGTATGGTCTGGCAAGAAAAGCATCAAATGTGCTGTCATTTGTGCACTATAGAAAAACAATTGGAAATACTTATGATAGTCCTTTGCAAAATATAGCAAATTCCTTATTTCCTGATGAAGTCTGCTTTAGAGTAACATCTTGACTATGCTATAGGCCTAATAACCACACAGCAAAAAAGACAAGAGAGAGGAAAGGAGGATCTTTGAATTTCTCTATGCTCTAATTATCATGTTGGGAAATCAGGATGTCGCTTTCTTGTTTTCTTTGTTTGTTTTAGCTTAACAATGCATTTAAATGAAAATCCATTAAATAAACCAATTTTATAGCAGAAATAACAGCATTTCTTCAGCAGAGTTCATGATCTTATTAGTCAAGACACACAAGATCTCACTTTTTATAAACAAACTGTATCAGCCTGCAGAGAGATAGAAATGAATGATGCAAATTCATAGCACATAGTTGTGGGAGAATAGTTAAGGGCAATTTATTCCCACAGTTTCTTTTCAAATAAATTCCCATTATTTATGTAAATACCCAAGAGGCAAGGTTAGTTGATAAGTTACAGAGCGGGAACCACTTCTCCTCCAATCAAAATGGGAAGGCATTTCTGAAGCCCTGAATGACATGGGGTTGCATTAGGTAATTGAAGAATTGATAAGCAGAGAGCCCTGGCAGATAAATTGTAAAGGTTTGGTGCACTTTCATTTGTTTGTGATAAAGTCTAAAGCAAAGATGTTGTGGAAATGGAAATAATCAAGATAACAATAATGAAAATAGCTAATGTGTACAGAGCACCTGCTCTGGGTCAGAAACTGGGCTTTCAGAGGAAGCACCTACATGAATTATATAATTATTCACTGCATGGATTAGGGTATTGAGGCTTAGCAAGGTGAGGTGACTTTCAAGATCACAGTGGTAAATGATTTAGCTCAAGCTTGTCCAACCCATAGCCAGCAGGCCACATGCAGCCCAGGACAGCTTTGAATGTGGCCCAACAGAAATTTGTAAACTTTCTTGAAACATTATGAGATTTTTTTTTTTTTGCAATTTTTTAAGCTTATCAGCTATTGTTAGTGTTAGTGTATTTTATATGTGGCACAAGGCAAATCTTCTCCTAATGTAGCCCAGGGAACCAAAAGACTGGACACCCTTAGTTTAGCTGTAGTCCCAACCCAGCTCAGGGAAGAGCTTTAGAGGAAAAATCAGGTGCTCTGGCTCCAGTTTTAGCTCCTTTGCTAATTCTATGGTTTGGATAATTCACATGACTTTCATGCACTTTAGTTGCCTCACTGCTAATATTATAAGCTCAGTAATTCCTAATCTGTAGTAGACAAACTCCTGAGGTGGGGAAGGAGCAAGCAATGTGCTTGGAGTTCATTGCAAGTGATCCACTGACTAAATAAATCATGTGTTTTGCTTATATATGTGTTCCTATTTTACAGGTGTGTAGGTTTGTTTTGGGGATATCAAAATAAACTTAAAAATTATTTCTGGATTCATAGATTCATTGTCATGATTATGTTCTCAAACAATAAACTAAAAAAGCTTATTATTAAGTTGGGACTCTCAAAAATATTTTTACATCAAAATTGGGCCTCTGTTTCTTCAAAGGTAAGAAATCATAAGTCAAGGTCATATCTCAAAACCCTTCCAGTTGTAAATTTCAATGATTACAAGAGACAATTTAAATGACTTATTAATTTTTAAAAGTTGCAGGAGCAATGCATTTAGATTACCTTTTCCCCAGTCATACAATGTATTTATGTGTTGCTTTTTTTTTTTCCTGGCAGAAATAGTGACTGCCCTGAATGTTTTGTTGAGATAGTCATTGAAAAGCAGAAGCTGGTAGATTTAGCAATGGCTGTTCCTTTGAAGTCTGAAGTCTCAGTGATTCTTCTCATAAATTGTCAATTTCCTATTGAAATTGGTGATCAGTTTGGTAAACCTTAGGAACTCTTAGATTTTTTCTAGGTTAGATGCTTGAAGACCATTGATAGTTAAATCAGAAATCAGCCATGTTGTGTTTCAGTAGATGGAAATCCTCTCATTCTGCCCACTGAGAATAGTGTGGATGATTTTTAACTACTTCAAATGGGTAAGGGCGGCACCTACAGTCCTGATGATTGTAGAAACAACTGCTACTGGAATGTTGTCCTTGAAGGTTTCAGATGGCTGTTCCAACCACGTTGGTGGCCTTTCTTGGGAATAAGTTGCACAATTCTCCTTTTGTTCATATGATACAAAACAAGCTAATTCTAATCAGGCATCTAACCTCCGCTTGCTCATGGTGGGATAGCAAATGGTTACAAAACTTCTCAGGACAAATTGGACATGTGGATGAAAATATTTGACTCAGCAGTTTTTCTCCTAAGAATTTGTCACACATGCCAAAAAATCATGTATTTACAAAGTATTTACAGTTAAAGATGTTTACCTTCCTGTTACTTATGAGAAATTGAAAATGATATAAATGGACAAAAATAGAGGTTTGATTACCTAAACTATGTTACATCTGTGTAGAAATACTGTATAGCTATTACAAATTTTTGTAGAACAAATGTAATGACAATAAAAGATACGAAGTTAATAAAGGCAAGTAGGTTACAGATATGTATGTAAAGTATGATTTCCCTGAAATTTTAAACTTGTTTAAAAACGTATTGATGATTTTGTTTGCTTTGATTTTTTTACAATATAAAACCTGACATGGCATTTGAAAGTAGAGCTTAGGGTATATCATAGGCTGCTGCTTCTTCTTTTTTTTTTTTTTTTGAGATGAAGTCTCGCTCTGTTGCCCAGGCTGGAGTGCAATGGTGCCATCTCAGCTCACTGCAACCTCCGCGTCCTGGGTTCAAGCGATTCTCTTGTCTCAGCCTCCCAAGTAACTGGGATTATAGGCGCCTGCCACTATGTTTGGTTAATTTTTTTGTATTTTTAGTAGGGACAGGTTTTCACCATGTTGGCCAGGCTGGTCTCAAAATCCTGACTTCAGGTGATCCACCTGCCTTGGCCTCCCAAAGTGCTGGGATCACAGGCATGAGTCACCACACCCGGCCTAGGCTTCTTTTTTCCTTCCTTCCTTCCTTCCTTCCTTCCTTCCTTCCTTCCTTCCTTCCTTCCTTCCTTCCTTCCTTCCTTCCTTCCTTCCCTCCCTCCCTCCCTCCCTCCCTCTTTCTTTCTTTCTTTCTTTCTTTCTTTCTTTCTTTCTTTCTTTCTTTCTTTCTTTCTTTCTTTCTTTCTTTCTTTCTTACTCTGGGACTTGTAGTTAGAGTGTCTGCCTGGAAACTTTTCTCTCCTGTTGTTATGTTACTGGTTAACAGATCTCTTCTCTAAGCACCTTTCAGAGACCCCCACTCGGACTCAATCAGGTTATTCTGTTTTATTGTGGTCACAGCCATGTGAAGTTACCTTATTCACTTTTTTGTACATTTAATTATCATTTGTTTCTCTCAAAAGAATGTAATATCCATGAGAATTGAGGCCTGTCCACCCTATTTCCTGCTATGTCCCTGACACTTGGAACCATGACACATAATAGGTGCTCAGTATTTGTCAAATGAATGATTTCATAAGTGTATGAATCACATTTCTGTCTTTTCTGGTGGGCCTTTGGGATTCTTTGATTCTCACTTAGGGAGAAATCATGATATCTTGATATTCATCAGAAATAAGTGTATCTACCAATAACTGTCAAACACTTCCAGTCACCTCTGTTATCTCTGTTATTCACTTGACAATCATTAATTGAGTCTCTACCATGTGCTTATGATTATGCTAGGAGCAGACAGAGATATGAAATAAGAATTAGATGAGTTTTTGGCTCTCAGGAGGCCCATGGTTAATGGGACATACAGATATACAACATATGGTGGGATGGATCACTAACATATGGTGAGATAAGAAGAAAGAAAGGGGTCAGCAGGATGCTATGAGAACAAAGTAGGAGAAGTGATGAAACACCTTGCCAATGTGGAAGACTTCATGGAGGTGAGCTGGAAAGATATTCCAGGCAGAGGGAAGGGGATGTGTTTTGTCATCATGCCATGTTCCCAGAAGAATGAGCAGCTCAGTGTGATAGACGTAGGTGAAGAGATGAGGCTGGCTGTTCAGGCAAAAGACTTATTGAGGCCATCCCTGTGCCAAGCTAAGTAGCGTAGCCTTTATAATAGGGAATGACAAAGAGTTCTAAGCATGAAGATTTCACAACAGGTAAAGCTCATTTAAAATTAGTAGGAGTTTCAATTACTTGGGAAAGAATATTCTGCATTTAGTGGGCATTATCCTTGATTCTTTCTCTTTTCTTACACCTATATGCCACATATAATGACTAAGCCCTATAACTTGAGCTCCAACATATATCTCTAATAGTCTTATCTATTTCCTTTCATCTTAATTCCCTCTGTTAAGGCAATAATACCTCTTGCCTGGACTATTGCAGTAGTGTCCTAGTTGGTCTTCTCATTTAAATCTTGTTTCTCTTCAATCTATTGTCCACATGGCAGCCAGGGTCATCTTCTAAAATCACGAACAAAAGCATGCCACTCCCCTGCTTAAAACACCACCCACTGCCCTTTGTATAAAATTCAAACTCCCTCAAATGGGGAGGGATCCAGCCTCTGCTGATTATTCCAGTCTATTTTGAATCTCTCCATTACCCAATAGAGAATAGCCAAGTTTGGCCTCCTTTCCATGCCTCAAATACACCAAACTTTTCCTGGCCATAAAGTCTTTACAAGGTGTTTCATCTGCCTGAAATGCTTTTTCACCTACTTCACCTAGTTGGCTCTTCGTCATTTTCAGCTAACAGCTTAAACTTTATCACATTCCCGAATTACTCCATCAAAGTAGGTTCCCCGCTCCTGTGGTAGCCAGCCTCCAAGGTGGTCCTCAGTGATCCCCACCTCCTGGTATTCATGCCGTTATTTAGTCCCCGTATCAGTGTCCAAGGGCTGTCATAACAAGTTACCACAAACCAAATGGCTCAAAACAACAGAAATTTATTTTATCACAGTTCTGGAAGCTAGAAGCGCAAAATAAAAGTGTTGGCAAGACCATACTTCCTCCAATGGCTCTAGGGAAGAGTTCTTCCTTGCCGCTTGTAGCCGATGGCCGCCTACAATCCTTGACACTCTTTGGTTGGTAGATGCATGACTGTAGTCTCTGCCTCTATGTTCACATGGCTCTCTTCCCTGTGTGTCTGTCTCCAAGTCTCTCTCTTCTTATAAGAACACCAACCACTGGACTTCAGGCTCACCATATCCAGTATGACCTCATCTTAACTTGATTATGTCTGCAAACACTTTGTTTCCAAATAAGATCACATTCACAGGTGCTGGGGAGAAACCTCCTGTCAACAACTGGCACCAACTTGCTAGTCACATAAGTGAGCCATCCAAGTTGATCCTCCAACTTTTAGTAAGCCTTCAGTTGATGGTGGCTCAAACCATCATCTTCACTGCAACTTCCTAATAGATCTTGAGCCAGAATCATCAACCAAAGCAAGTTCTGAATTCCTGGCCCATAGAAACTTTGATATAATAAATGCTTATTCTTTTAAGCCACAGCAGTGGAAAATTAATACACCTCTTATTTTCTGTTTTATGCTCATTATAAAACATGTATTTAATAAATATTGGCTATTATTATTGTTAAATTATTTAGAAAAAAATATCTTAGGTATCATATCATTTAAATCTATTTATGATTCATCCTTCCTCAGTTATAACTGCAAAATACGATAATGTCTAAAGGCCCCTAGAAAGAAATAACTTTCTTGCTAGATTAGTAAAAGAAGACCTACCACTCATTACAAAGAAACAAACCACAGACACACACACAAAATTGAATGAATCTCAAAAACGCTCAGCAACACAAGCCAGACACAAAAGAGCACATGCTACATGAGTCTATTTATATAAAACTCTAGAAAGAGACACGTCTAATGTAGAGGGACAGAAAGCAGATCAGTGCTTACTTGGAGCCGTGGGTGAAGGGGTAGATTGGCTGCAAGGAGGTACAAGAGAACCTTTCAAGGTGACAGAGATGTTCCATACATTGATTGGTGTGGTCATATGAGTGTACACATTTTCCCAAACTCATCAAACTGTGTCCTTAAAATGCATGCATTTATAATATGTAAATTATATCTCAATTCAGTTGATAAAAAAGTACAATTTTTTTGATCGTTCATTGAACCAAGTGCTTTACATAATTATCTACAGTAAAAGAGCAATAGCCTCATTTTTGGAAAATGGAAATTGAACCTCAGATTAAATGACTTCTTCAAAGCCACACAGTCTTAGGTCCAAACATTTTGCTTGTTTAAAAATGCTTTATTAAAGTTAAAAAAATTATATGTTATCTAATTCAGGAACGGCAAACATCTAATATTTTCAGGAGCTTAGTATTAAAAGTATATAGGAGGGGGCCAGAGATAAAGCAATAGTGGAAAGTTGGGACTTTTTTTTCCTTGGAAGTTGAGGGACTAGCCAAATAAATCATGTCCCAGAGTCACAGTCAACCTTTGAATATTCTACAGGTATGGAACCTGAAACTAAAGAGATTAATTAACTTGCCTGTGGTCACCCAGCTACCAAATAGCAGATCTCTTGGGGAGAGAACCAAGTTGATGTAGGTGAAATAGGAAAAAAGATGAAAAGTAGAAAGTCAAATACTTAAAACCCCACTACATAAGAGATGATTACACTTATGTATTTATTTAATTCAAAAATTTGGTAGAATACATAGTGTAGCTCATCTGAGTTTTCATGACTGACTCATTTTCCTGTTCATTTTTCATTTCTCAAAGTATTTATTGAGCCATCATTGCATGCAGAGTAGTAGGCTTGGAGACCTACCATCCAGTGTGCTAAGTGTACCATCCTCCTTGAGTTATCCACCTCAGCTCCCATGAGCATCAGCAAGTCAAGCAACTGTTTTTATGACTTTTGTCCCGACTGTACATGTACATGTCCACTTTCCTTGTCCCCAATTATCTATAATACACACTTTAGACTTTATTATATCCCTGTATAATGCTGTCTGGTCCAATAATTGTTTTAAATGTGTATGTCTTAACTTCCAACGTAATTTATAAAGAACTTATCCATGTAACCAAATACCACCTGGACCCCAAAAACCATTGAAATAGAAATTAACAAAATGAGAAATTTCTGAGCAGTGTAAATGTAAATATTTTAAATGCCTTAATAGTCCCATAGCGCATAGCACAAGGTTAGGCACATGGAAAACTCTCCATCAATTCTTATCAATTGATTATCCTGGTGTCAGAAGATGTCTTAGGTTGTATTCCCCAGAAGCCCAACCTGAGATAAGGATTTGAGGGCAAGTAGTTAATTTGGGATGTGATTCCTGGAAGTGCTGATGCGGACATGAGGAAGTGAAACAAGGAAGGAAAGAAAGTGAAGACCAGGACTGTTCATTCCTGTGTGGGTAATTGGAGTTCAGTTCCACTGGGGACTTCTGGAAAAAGTCTGTTGAATACACCTTTGAGTTGTCTGGCCTGAGGGATATTTATCTACCAATTTCCATTCATCACTGGTTGAGAGCTGTTCTTTGGGCATTAATTTCCCAGGGCCTCCTGTGCAAGTGGAGCCTGCTGTAGTGGTCAGGGAAAGCACCTTCAGTAAGTACCAGGTGCCTCAGTAAGACTTCACTGGTGTGCACGGGAGTGAGGAGTTCTAACACGGCATGTCAGGGCACTAACAGCTTCTGCTACATAGCACATTTCAATCAAAGGAAACTTTTTTCATGGAAACATTTATTTAGTGCCAACATTGTGATATACTCTGGAATACAAAATAAATAAAACATGTTCCTTGTCTGCTAGGAACTTAGATCTGTTACTTCTCATTGAAGAACAAGGACAAAAGAAGAGAAAGAAGAAGGAAGAAGGAAGGGAAAATAGCCCAGCCTCCGTTCCCATTCAATCTATACTCTCTGATGAAAATTTGATGCTGCTCTGCCTACCAATTCATTATAGTCATCATTACTAAATAGCCATCATGTTTAATGGCTGGTAGTCACTACGAGAGTGGCATGGAGTCAGACAAGAGTTTAGAAGAGCGAGGAGGTATCTTTGTTCACCTCTGGTCCCTAGTGTGTTCCAGGCCTGCTTCATTGAAATTTCTGCATCAATATTTCATTAACTCATACCAAGCATGCAACATGACTTTCTGTGTAAATTAAACTAATATTTGAAATGAAGAAAAACAATCATGGGAGGGGTAGTCACTTACCACAAGGACTCTGCAAAGAAGTTACATGGAAAAGGCAGCTGTATTTTTGTGCTTTTGCCATGAAATGGAGCAGACAGTCTGTTCTGTAAAGTACTATAATTATAAAGCAATTTGCCACCTCTAATGGGAGGACTTTCTTTCATAAAATATTAACTAAATATAATATCGGTGCAATAGGTTAGAAACAGTCTTAGTTTCTCCATAAAAAGTCAATTTGTAACCACTGTGAATGTCTTCTTCAAGATGATGGTAACCAGAAACATCCTCTGTGCCCATTGTCACTTGGCCTTGAATTAAGCACAACACATTTCTCCTGTCCTCCCTCGCTAATTTGAGGCTAAGTGCTTTTCCCTGTAAACATGTTAATTTGCAATGCTGTTCTGTCTTCTCGCCGAGTACTTCTCAACGGAATGCACTGCTGTTGCCCAGGCAGTTTTGTTGTGATAATGGTGGCCCCAAAGTCTAAACTGTCAACAAATGAAAAAACTCAAAGCTAAGTTGAAGACACAGTTTGCAAAACTCAAACCCCTTTGTACTGTTGAATTACTTGTGTCTTTTGAAATCATGGAAAGAGATAGTTCTTCTTGTGAGATTGATGTTCTCCAGGCAGGGTTGTTGTCCAGACTGCAAATGCAGGCAGAGATGCCTGGAGTTACCAACTCAGATTTTGCAGGCAAAGGCAAAGGCTCTGGTTGCAAGGAGACAAACAAACAAACAAACAAAAACAACTTTTTAAAATTTTCTTTTCTACTTACATATTTCCTTATATTCAGGAACTGTTTTTCCTATGCAGCTTGGTTATTATCCTTTTCCATCCGGAGGTAGCAAACCCTCTGTAACTATTAGCCAATTTGTTTTCTAGGGAAAAGAGGCAATCCAAAGTGAAAAGTGAAGAAGTTTGTCTCCCAGTATTATTTCAAGCCACTGTGTTATTCTTCACTGACTTCTCAAATTGGAGAGAGAAAAAACACACCAAAAACAAAACAAAACAAAACAAAACAAAACAAAAATCAAATCCCCAAACACTATTGTTTTTAAAACCATCTTCATTAGACATAACATATAGAAAATCCATATTTGCTTATTTGGAAATTGCCTAAGGGCTGCATCAATTTCCATACATTCCTTTGTTGATCTACAAGTCTTAAATGGATCATCAAACTCTATTAATTGTAGTCAGCAAAATCCTTTTAGTTTTCTCATTCTTAGGAGTCTTGAAATTTAGCCAGAAAGTTTTCAAAGAGGATATTTGTTATAGTAAGACCCAGGAACAGAAACATTTATTAGATAAATTCTGAATGAAAGCTGGAAGTAGAACTCTGGCCCTATGTTCCCCTCCAGGGATGTGAATATTTTGCTATAGGTTGGTTGACAGTTGCTATATGTTCTGAATGAATGAATGAGTCCATGAATTTAATCAAATATTCATATTTAAATCTTGGAATTTTTTAAAGCATGTTGCAAACTGGTATTATAGCATAATCTAATATTTAATATATATTTTGTGTATTTAATTATTATTATATTGAACATATTTTTCTTTACTATATACGCCACAAATGTTTATTTATGTCTATGTGTGTGTGTGTGTGTGTGTGTGTGTGTGTGTGTGTGTGTATCTATATATAGTGAAAAAAAAGTCTAGAGGGGTATACAGAAATATACAACATGATAAAAGTGATTCTTTCTGGGAGATGGGATTCAGTGGTGGGCTTCCTTTTAGATGTGAAAATGGAAAAAAAATTTAGTTGTGAACTATTTCAGATCGCCAGGAATAGAATACAGACCACCATAAGAAACACTCACAGACCACCTCTCAGCTTTATCAAATCTTAACATTATGTCATATTTTGTGTCATGTCATTTTTTAAAAGGAAATTAACATTTCAGACATAATAAAGACTCTTCATTTTTTCACATCGTGTGTTTCTATAATATTTGAATTTTAAGTAATAAACATATTTATGATCAGCAAAAAAGCAGTAACAACTTTAAAATACATGTCAGCCAGGTCAAACTGAAGAGAAGAGGGTTCTCTCTCTTTCCAAAAACTTTTTCCAAATCTGTTAACAAGAAGTAAGTGATCTTATTTCCGCCTGTCTTTCGGCTCACAGCTGTCTGGCAATTGCAAGTGGCAGGTTGGGACTGAAGAAACACAATGTCATCTTAGGTGCTGGTGGGTTGGCAAGCCACATGTTCCGATTTATCCCTGTCAGCTGCAGGCCCTATTAACTATTTTTAATGAATCACCACTGCTTTTACTTTTGCCATCAGCCATGACCTTCACCATTTAGAAACACATGGTCTCTCATAAACGATAGCCCACGACATATAAACTTGAGAAGGATTCTATCACAGCTCAAACTACAATATCTATCACTAAAACAAACGGCTCATTCTAGCTGAAGAGACACTCATATATATCACGGAACCAACCTTCCATATTTTGAAATTTACTGCCCCATGTTGGCTGATTTTTTTTAAGGAGGCCAGGCAACCTTGCTCACTTAATACTTTTGATAAACTTCTGCTGACAAGGAGTGTGATTAATGATGGTTAAAAGAATTGAATCAAGAGTAGAAAAGACAGAGCCAAAAAAGCAGACTGCTGGGCTGATGGAAACTAACGTCTCTACAGAAATATATGATGGACCCTCCTTTTTTACCATGCCAAGTAATTACTCGCACAGGCCTGTTGTAATAATTCCTATTACAGCCAAAACGGAAAAGTCAGTAACTCACCGCCCTGGGACAAGGTGAAGGCAAGGCCAGAGTAGCATGGATCAATATTTCATTTACTCACTGAGGTTAGCTTCTATCCCTGTATCAAATTCTTTTACAGAAAGCCATGAAAGAAATGAGGTTTGCTGCAAAACACCAATACAGAGGCCTTGTTTCCTTGGGGTGCTTATGAAGGAAGCAGAGCAACAAACCCTTTCAGGGAAACAATATGCACTCAAGGTCACTCATTACTTGCTACTGTTGGAAAATAAAGTGCCATTAGCCTGATATGAGTAATGTACATCAATCAGCTGCAGACCAGAAAAAGTAGGTTTTCAACTTGGTGGTGCTGCTAATAATGAATGATCCATTTGAACACTGTCTACACAATTTGACAATTGTGAAAAAATTTTCTCTTGACAGTGCATCATTTGTTTAAAAAAAAAATCCCATTAACATTTATCCCTGATTACCTCCTGCCTTAAAAAAAATACAAAAAAGGAAAGAAAAAGAACAGGGGAAAAAATGTCATAACAATTCCTCTGCCACCAAGAAGTTTTGTACTTTTCTTGCACTTAAATTATAGTTCAACTACAAAATACCCTATAAAACAAAAAATGAAATATATCTTATTGTTTCTTAACAGGTTTCCTTTTACAGAGCTTAAAACGTATGTATCCCATTCTACTCTAAGTATCCTCTGTTGCTTTCTTGGGAAAGGATTCAGTACTAACTAATTTTAGATCATATATGGATATACTGAACTAGGTTGTCCTTGATACTGAATTCTTTCAATTTCACCCTAAAATCAAATTTAAGTAGTCCCAACATCTATGAATCCTATGCTGAATGCAAAATCTAAATGTTTTTTTCTTACTACATTTATTGTTTTGTGTTTTGGGTTAGAATAGACCACAATGTTGCACTGATCTCTTTCTTAAGATTTTATAAGAACCTCTGTTTACAAAGAATATTTTCACTATGCCACACATTTCCATGCAGAATGGTGTTAGGGAAATATTCTTGTATTTGCTTTTTTTCCCCACATCTATATAATTTCCAAGTTGCTTTTCTTATAATTCCAGGAAGGAAGAAAACATAGAAAGACTGATTTGCTTGCTTAAAAACATAGTCTACTAGCAATAATAACTGGTAATCTTGAACATTTCTTACGGTTTGTGTTTTCAAAGCCATTCTCTACCAGATCTCCCTATTTTCATGCCATGGAATGAAGTTTAGATCAAGGGTAGGGAAGTCCTTGACTGTTATATGGGCCTTAGATCCATTCTCATCTCCAGAAAGCAAAGGTCAGCTGGGCTCAGAATTGATTCAGGCCAGCAGGACTTGCAGCATAGCCAGTCGACATCTTGGAAGTATTTTCAAGCATTTGGGGTCTGCAGATTTTCCTAAGAATTTTCACCCCTCCTCCACTCCACCCCTTAAACTTGGACCCCAGGAGTATTTCAAGGGAAATTCAATCCATATGTGCCTGATTCGTGTTCACTTAACTCATTGACATGTTGTTTTCCAAGAGCTGATTGATGTACAAGGAGTCTTCTGACCTTTTTTCCTGAACCTTGCAGAACTGCCATTCTTTGAGCTGGAAAATTGCCTTTTACTTGGGGTAAGTAGCACTTTTGAGAGTTGAAAGTTTTAAACTCAGCTTGAAACATAGTTCCCAAATCTGCGTGGGATTCTGGGTTTGACAAATGTGGCCTCAATACCTTTGTATAAAGTCCTTTCTTGCCTCATATTTTTTTTCATGTGTGACACCCGTAGCTAGAGAAAAAAAATACAAAGATTGTGATAACTTTCACAGCATCCAAGCAGGTATCTTTGGAAGTTGTAGCATCACTCCAATGGTTTAAGATGTCCAAGTCCATCTGTTCTCTTGAACCACCCTTCACCTGCCTTGATTTCTTTCATGTGGTCTCAACCCAAAGAACTTCCTTTGCCAAGTTTTAAATGTGTAATAAAGGCAGCAGCTGACTTTAAACCCTGCTTTGATTCTGTTGGGCAACATCTCAGCTTGTGTTAGGTTCCCTGGCAAAGTATTCCAGTAGACTTTCATAATACTGCCCCTTGGAACTCATCCTAAATTATGCCCCTAAATCATAAAAGTTATAAAGACAAGCTACTCCCTCTATCACTTCTGCTAAGTTAAGAGGGAGCTGTGATGGGGGCTGTGCCTCTGCCCATGGACAACTGTTAATTGATCTAGAATAGCTAGAATAAAACATGAAAGAATAGTCTGTTAGCTCTTCTAAAACTCTGGATAGAGAGGCTTAATTAGGGCATACAACAGAAATCTACAAACCCAAATGCCTATGGGAGCCAAACAAGAAGTGTAGATCGGTGAAGCCGATTGAGTGAGGACTGTTTTAAACGGAGAACCCACAGCTAAAGGAACAGCCAATGTCCAGACACAGCCACTGTAAATTGTTTCTGGCTTGGTGTTGCTAGGTCTCTTTGTTTTTCAAGAGAAGGTAGAAATCCCCTAATTGCAAATATTTGTGTCTAATTCACATATGGAAAGTCCTGTTTATCAGCCAAATTTAGCCTACCAACTACAAATATGTGCTATCCAAAGTTACAAAGGGAAAGAGGAATAACACCTAATATTTACTGGGCAATTGTTGTATGCTAGAAACTATGCTAAGTGCTTTATAGACATTATTTCATTTGCTTCTCACCATTTTCCTACCACATGGATATTATTACTTTTCTCAGTCATAGCAAGAGAAAACTAAGATTTGGTGTCTTTTTTAAGAAATACAGATTCTTGGGTCTTTCTCCCAGACCTACTAAATTAGAATCTCTAGGCATGAAACCCCAGGTGACTGGAATGTTCACCAATGCTGGAGAACCACTGCATCATGCTATGTCAAAAAACGTATGCACTGAGCTTTAGAAAGGATCTGGTGCAACTCCTCAGTTTATAAATGAGGCACTATCTCTCTCTCTCTTTTTTTTTTTTTTTTTGGACAATGTCTCACTCTTTCACCCTTCTAGCACCATCTTGGCTCACTGCAACCTCTGCCTCCCAGGCTCAAGTGATTCTCCCACCTCAGCTTCCCAAGTAGCTCGGACTACAGGCACGTGCCACCACACCTTGCTAATTTTTCTATTTTTTGTAGAGACAGGATCTTAATATGTTGCTCAGGCTGGTCTCGAACTCCTAGGCTCAAGTGAAAGTGATCGTACCACCTTGTCCTCCCAAAGTGCTGGGATTAAAGATGTGAGCCACCTGGCCTGGCCAAGAGAGAAACCAACTTGCTCAAGCTTAGACAATTGAGTCAGGACTAAGTTTGAGAGCATCTGTGATAACTTTCAGAGCATCTCTTCAAATATAAGAAGCCAAGCCTCTGGGAAATAATAGCAATACTAGTATCCCAGGTACCCATCTACTGAGGACCTATCCTGTACAGGCAGTAGACAATAATGGTAACATCCTCACTTCAGCTTCATAGAAACTCTAAAGCAGACATTATTGCCTTCATATTATAAACGAAGAAACAAGCTCAGAGGAATAAAACGGCTGTCAAGGTCATGCAAATGAAAGTAAAGAGTTAGGTCTGTTTTTAAATTCAAGTGTGTCTGCTTCTGAATCCAGAGCTCTTTTCATTATGCAACAAGGACAAATGCTGCTGGGTCCTTCACACTGAATGCTCATGGAACTGTAGCTATTAAGCAGAAGATATGGAGAGCACATTCAAGGAATCTCAAGATGATGATGATGGCGATGATAGTGGTGATAACTGGGAGAGGAGGAAGAAGAGGAGGAGCCATTGTCAGGAATCCTCAAATTGTCGAGAGGGAAATCGATTGGTAAAATCACTAATGAGGTGAATGACCTAGCGGCAGAGGCCACTCCTTCCACTTTGGAGATTGGCATCCTCATCTTCCAAGTGAAGGAGATTTTGATAGGTAATCTTTATGCTCATTTCCAGTTTGAAAAATCCGTAACTCTAAGTGGAGGAACAAGTTGAGTCATATGTATTTATGCAAACCTAAAAGGAGACATGAGTGCTTTGACCTGCCAAGGCAGTCCAGGCTGCTCATGCCACAGAACCAGCCCCAGGGGATCTGGCAATGCCACTGTGAGAAGACTTGCTTTTAGCCTTAGAATCCTCCACCAAACATCTGGAAAGAAAACTGCAGCTGAGGTCAGCTTATCAGGTCCCCTATCAAGGAGGCAGCCTCGTCTGGCCCTTGAGTGTGTCTTTTGACCCTCAGGCCTGGGGATTGGCTTCTATTGCTTTCTTTGGCCTTCTCTTCCTCCCAATCTCTATGCCACCATCCTCTCTTCAAATACAGGAAGTCAGCTCCTTCTGTGATGGAGTAAACATTCCATTCAAGGTCAAGGCAGTTGGACCTCTGCTGTACTTAGTTCAAGCTCCAGCCAAAGGCCAGACTCAATACCACAAATCACTGCCCAAATGACAACAAGGAGGCTCTTGTCCATTTGCTCCCCTTGTGAAAATGCTATTTCTAATGCCTAGCAATTTCATTAAGTCAGTTTCATTAGCCTGTGTTTCCTTAAGAGGTCTGCACTAAAGGCTGTCTTTGGCACCAGAAAGAACAGGTCCCTGCAACAATTACCTGAGTAATACATAGCTCCTCAGGGGTGTCTATGTGTTTACAAGTGGCTGTGCCTCAGGACAAACAGCCCTCTCAATATTCAAAAGCATTCTGAACAGAAAAGAGATCAAAGGCATTATAGAGGAAACATCTATCTCTGCCGAATGTATCAAGCTCTATGAATCTGTTCTTACACAATGTCAAAGCAGTTCAATATAAATGTAACTTGTCATAAAGTTATCTTTTGTGGAAAAGAAAAGTTGCCATTCAAAAACACATAAAGCCCCAGCTTGCCTGAAATGGTGCATACATACTACATCTTCAGAATCCTACAACTAAATCAAATCAGTGTGAGGCAAAAAGACTGAGTCTGAAAAGTTTAATTTCTGTGCCTACTGAATACCCAAATAAAGAGAGAGGGCTTTAATCTCTGCAAGCTTCTGCGTTTAAAGAGTAAAAGAGGTTTATTCGTCCCTCCCATTTTCTCAAAAGGCTATTTTGTTTTGGTTTTTAATAGTTCTGCTGCTAAGTGTGCACACAATACATAGAGTTCAAGAAGGAATTTCTGATCTCAAGTCTAGGATTTAAAATAGATGAAGAATTTCATTACATTGTTTGGATATTTCAGTTATTATAAGTTGTAAAAAAAATTCATTAAAAGATGGTTGATAATATTGAAAAACTGGAAACAACCTATGTGTCTATCTAGCAATAGAGGAACAACTAGATGAGCTATGGTGTAGCTATGTTATTTATCTAAACAGGGCAGAGAGCGGCCACAAACAAGTGTACAGGCTGTTTACTACACAACTCCATAGGGTACCACGTGCGAATGATGGCCCCATTGTGGCCACTATTGCAACCTTTTAAAGAATGAACTAGATTGAAATGTACTAATATGAATAGGTTTCCAATAAATGTTATAGAGGGAAAGAAAGTTTTAGAATAGTATATTGTATGCTATTACTTTAATTAACATACACTTGAAAAACAATAATGCACGTGGGTGTACATACATATATGTATATATATGTATATATGCACATACTTATATACATATATGTGTATATGTATATAAATATATATGTGCATATATATATAATATATATATTCTGCTCCCAGAGAGCAGAAACTGTCTCTATAGAATTCTTTCACCTCTAACAACTAGCACAATGAATAACACAGAAAATTGTGAATTAATGATCTCATTAATTCATCAGTTCATTTGATCCACGAATAGTTAATTAGCACCTACTCTGTACTCTCATAATAAGTTAGGGAACACAACCCAAAGAGCTTACATTCTATGAATGGAAGAATGAATGAATATAAGCTGAGAGAAATCATCTAGAGACATAAAATCCATTTCAAAAAACTCTCCCAAATATATAATTAATCTATTTTAAAGAATTTCATGCCTTAGAAATTCCACTATTTTGCCAATCATTTCCATAGTTAGCATAACTTTTTTCGATTTTGTGACCATTTTCTTTTCTTTTCCTTTTTTAAAAGTACTGTCTACATTTATATTTTAAACTCAGTAAAAATCTAGTAGATTCTCTCCTGGATTTTATCCTTTCGTTATAAATCAATTCTTTAAAATACCTGTCCTTTAATGACACTTTGCATTGCTGCACAATTCTACTTCATCACAGTAATAATCTCTCACAACAGCATTGCTCTTTATATTTTACCAAATACTTCTATACATTATTTTTATGTGATCCTAAATATAATTTTCATTTGCTTCTAACAGAAAATCAGTGAAGTGAGCAGTATTTATTTAATAGACCTATGGGCTAAGGCTCAGTGGAGCTAAGCAACTTGCCCAAGGTTAAAGAGCTAGGAACTGGTAGCATCAGAACTAGAACCCAGATCTTTTGAGTTCTAAGACAAGACTCACTCATTTTATCATGTCTGCACACTTAGTTCAAGAGTTCTGGGGCAAAAAGACCTAATTATTTTAAGAAACCATGTTTATTTGAAAGATGAGACAACTACAACTCAAGGGAGAGCATATAGAGTTCTAAACGTGCATGCTTTCTCCAAGCCAAGGTGTGTTAAACATCTAAATTGGAGTTATGCACGCTCGGTTAATATCTATGGCTTTTTTATGCTTACCATTGAGATTTCAATTCATGAAGGCAGTAACGACAACAGCGAAGACAGTTTCTTAAGGCTTTTCCTGCACTTCTGTGCCCTCTATTTGATCATCTGCCAAGGTTTGTGAATAGTGCCAAATCAAACAGCACAGCATCTCTATGAGGCTCCTCCTGGGAGTTAAGGAATTCTGCAGTTGGAGCACGGGGTAAGATATAAAAGGCACAATTATGTTTTTCTTTGAAGAGTTTAGAGGCAGACAATGTTAATCTATTCTTTTGGAATTTCTGGTGCTAAACTCCCTTCATTAAACAGCCTCTTCACTTCCCTTTGCTTTTCTGGCCAGGTTATCCTGCATTAATATAAACATCCTAAAGTAAGGAGGAATACAGTGATCTGATTCTTTTGAGTTTTCTCAATAAGAAGATCATACATAAGCATCAAAGGAATAAGAACTTGATTTCCATTTGCATTCTAAATTACCAAAGAAAAAACGTTAGAGTTTTCTCATACTCATTTTGTGCATTGATTTCTAGTGATCTCTTTTCCCGTGCTTATGTTTGTCTGAATTCAATACCAGGATAGTGTGTTAAGCGTGATGTTATTCTTTTTTATTTAATGGTAATTAATTATAAAAATTGTTTTGAAATATATTTGAATTTTCTCTTCAAAGATGCTTTCTTTTCTTGCTATTTAACCTACTAATTTTCTATTTGGCTTCATGATCTAATTTTTGTTAATCTTGAGAAAATTAGCAAAATTAATGCAAATTTTGTATATTGTTATAATAGCATGGGATTAGTTACAAATGCAAGCAGATACACCTTTTAAGTGTAAAGAACCGAAAAGCAAAGTGTTTATAGTTTTATCATTGGCTCTTTGGTTTTTCTTATAAAGTATGTGTTTTATATCAGTAATCATCAGCTAAAATGTTTTTAAAGAAAACATAATTATAAGAGGCCGAGGCAAGAAGATCACTTGAAGTCACGAGTTTGAGACCAGCCTGAGCAACATAGTGAGACCCTGTCTCTGCAAAACTGTTTAAAAATCAGCTGAGTGTGGTAGTGCATACCTGTAGTCTGAGCTACTTAGGTGGCTGAAACAGGAGGATCACTTGAGCCCAGAGTTCGAGGCTTCAGTGAGCTGTGATTGTGCCATTGCATTCCAGTCTGGGCAACAGAGTGAGACTCAAGAAAGAAAGAAAGGAAGAAAGAAAGAAAGAAGGAAAGAAAGAAAGAAAGAAAGAAAGAAAGAAGAGAGAGAGAGAAAGAAAGAAAGAAAGAAAGAAAGAAAGAAAAAGAAAGAAAGAAAGAAAGAAAGAAAGAAAGAAAGAAAGAAAGAAAGAAAAGGCGAAGGAAGGAAGGAAGAAAGAAAGGAAGGAAGGAAGGGAGGGAGGGAGGAAGGGAGGGAAAGAAAAAAATAAAAAATAAATAGGCCAGGCATGGTGGCTCACACCTGCAATCCCAGCACTTTAGGAGCCAAGGTGGGTGGATCACTTAAGGCCAGGAGTTCGAGACTAGCCTGGTCAACATGATGAAACCCCATCTCTACTAAAAATACAAAAACTGCACTCCAGTCTGGGTAACAGAGCAAGATTCCGAACAAAAAAAAAAAAAAGAAAGAAAGAAAGAAAGAAAAAAGCAAGCATGCCTATCTTTGCTTTCTTTAAAATAAGTTTACTTTTAATTATTATGGGTACATCATAGTTATATATATTTATGGAGTACTTGTGATGTTTTCATGCAGGCATACAATATGTAATGATCAAATCAGGGTAATTGGGGTATCCATCACCTCAAGGATTGATCATTTCATTAGGTGAGGAATATTCCAATTTTATTATTTTAGTTATTTTAAAATATACAATAAATTATTGTTAACTATAGTCATATAGTCACCCTACTGTGCTACTGAATACTAAATCTTATTCATTCTAACTGCATTTTTGTACCTATTGACCATCCTTTTGTTTTTTTATCTCCCCCTCCTTGCTACCTTTCCCAGCCTCCAGTAACCATCTTTCTAGTCTCTATCTCCATTAGCTCAATTGTTGTTTTTTTTTTTTTTTAGCTCACACATTTGAGTGTGAACATGCAATATTTGTCTTTTTGTGCCTGGCCTGTTTCACTTAATATAATGATCTTCCATTCCATCCGTGTTGCTGCAAATGACAGGATTTCATTCTTTTTATAGCTGAATAGTATTCCATTGTGTATATATGCCACCTTTTCTTCACTTATTCATCCATTGATGGACACTTAGGTTGATTATATTTTGGCTATTGTAAATAGGGCTGCAAACAAACATGGGAGCGCAGATATCTCTCTGATATACTAATTTCTTTTCTTTTTGATATATACCTAGCAGTGGGATGATTGGATAATATGGGGGGTCTATTTTTAGTTTTTGAAGAAACTAATCCACTATTTTCCATAGTGGATTAGTGGCTACAGTAATTTATATTCCCACTAACAGTGTATGAGGGTTCCCCTTTCTCCACATCCATGCCAGCATTCGTTATTGTCTGTCTTTTGGATAAAAGCCATTTTAACTGGAGTAAGATGATACCTTTTTGTAGTTTTTATTTACATTTCTTCATCAGCCAAATTTTTTAATAAAATGATACTAGTCTTTGCCATAAATATTAGAGGAACCAAAAAAAAAAAAAAACAAAGTCCTGAAATCTAGTATTTAAATTTTAATTTTGTGACAAGATGGGCTAGATGCTTACCAAACCCATTTCCTTTTCCTGGGTGTAGGAATAAGATAAAGGAAAACTCTTCCTTACTGTAGAAATATAGTTAATAAAGGTACAGGAGAAAGGAAATAGACAATTACAATTAAGCAAACACCATAGTAATAATTGTGTGTCATAAAAACAAGATCCATCAATGAATGCCAAAATCAGTAGGTGAAAGTTTGAAGAGAAACACTTTCTATAGCCTCAAAATGTGTCCTCTAAGATCTTTAGTAACTACAAAGAGAAAGATAGTAAGTTTACAGTGGTGAAATGCAGCAGACACCAACTTAACCAAGCAATCAGAGTCAACATCACTGGTAATAAAGACATTAATATTATGAACCCAGATATAATGCCCTGAGAAAGACACAACATCATTTCTCCCTCTTGGGTAAGGTCATGTGATGAATTATCACCAGCAGGAGATGAGTGAAGGTCCTGTGTCACTTTCAGGCTCAAACAGTCAAGCAAGCCCATCTCCTCCACACAGTGGTTTCCAAACTGCAAGCTGGATTCCTATGTGCAGGGACAAAAGTGTTGAGGATGGCAGAGCTTTGTCATCCTCAGTCATTGGATGACATCATATAGCAGAGTCACCAAAAACTGTGTTGAACTGTATCATGAGTGAGAAATAACCTTTTATTATATTAAACTCTTGAGATTCAGGGATTCAGATTAACTCTTATAACAGTTAATTTACTCAGATTAATTCTATCCATTTATATTCAACCTCTGGTTGTATCTCCCTTAAATTTAGTGTTATAATGGATTTTTAATAACAAATTTTAAGAAAATTGAAAGACATGAAACAAAAATCACCTATATGTCACAAAATATTTTGAACACACAGAAAATAAATATACAATATGCAGGAACATTGTAAACATGGTAATAAAACAACAAGTCAAATTAGTGAAATACTACTAATTTGTTTCTGTCAAATTGATTCATTAAAATGGTTATAGTCCATGTTGGTGAATGCATGGCAAAATAAGGACATTTATATTCAGTAAGAAGTATAATTGTTGCATTATTTTGGGAAACAAATTTAATAATATATATTAAGACCTTTAAAAACGTGCATCCCTATTCACCCATAATTCCATTACTAAGAATTTATTCTACAGAAATAATTATTGATGTCATGTACAAGAATGTTATCTTAGCATTGCCTATTTCAAAGGTGGACAGATTACAGTCTGTAGGCCAAATCTCATCTGCCATCTGTGTTTGTAAATAAAGTTTTATTGGAAGACAACCACAACCATTCATTTACATATTGTCTGTGGCGGTTTTTGCATCAGAGCTGGATTTATATCTCTTCTTTGTTAGAAAGGGTGTTGCAGACACAAGGCCATCTATTTACTAGCTTGCCAATGTCTGAGCTTTGCATAATCACATTTGGACAGAAACTCCCATAACAGCCACTAGCTCCCTGAGGGCACTCCTGTTGCCCTGGACATGCTTTGGAGAGGCCAAGTGTGCTTTAGAGTAACTTTGTTTTCTCCTTGGATTCCTATGTCTATATCCATTTAAATCTTTCTGCTTAGCTATGTTACATTTGCAAATATGTCTTTCTGATTCGTCTACCCACAGATCACCTGTAAGGATCTGTCAATGGTTAAATTTTATTAGTCTAGATATGCTACTTCAATTCAACAAGTAGGTTATGTAACCTCCATGTAATTGCTGAGGAGGGAAAATGCATGTTCAATGTCACGGCTACAGAGAGAGGAAGGAGACTGTTTTCATGTGAACTTCTTGCAGCTGCATAAACAGAAGGAAGCAATTATGAATCTCAGGTGTGGAGCCAAGAATTCTAAATCCTAGAAATAGAGTTGATGGAGGAAAGATTGAGGATGATAATAAGTGCATTAAAATGAGATATATGGCCAAAAGAGAAAATATGGTTATTCAGACAAACTGACACAGCATCTTCACTATTTTATTTTAGAAGGTCAGCTTTTATCTCAGACTAGCCAAATCGGATAAGGCAATAAATGCCAAAATGCTTTGCACACCATAAAGTGCTAAAGGAAATAAGGGTTAAAATTCATGATGCCTGGTTTTAAAAACAGCTATGGGTGCATTTTTAACATTTTTAGAGTAGTCTGTATGATAAATTAAAATATAGAGATTAAGAGCTAGAAACTGGTTCACTAATCTATTTAAAAGTACATTTTACATGGTTTACTCCATTTTCACAGATTTTTAGGAGAACTACTCTAAGCCTAAATTCTCTGTTACTTCCTTTTTGCCTCCTTACCCACGAAGGAAATGACATGTACAAGAACACCCTAAAGCAGGGTCTCTACTGAACAGTGGGGTTGAATAACTTGGTAAAAGCTTTATGTCAGTTCCCACCTGGAAATAGTTTAGAGCTTTAGAGCCTAGTTATTTGTTATAATCTGAATGTTTGTGTACCCCCTAAATTCATTGGTTGAAATCCCAACCCCCAATGTGATGGTACTAGGGGGTGGGGCCTTTTGGGAGGTGATGGGGTGATGAAAGTGGAGCCCTCTTGATTGGGATTAGTGCTCTTATAAAAGAGATCCCAGGGAGTGGCCTTGTCCCTTCCACCATGTGAGGACACAGCGAGAAGCTGAGGCCCTCACCAGACACTGAATCTGCCAGCCCTGAAAAGTTGAACTTCCCAGTTCCAGAACTGTAAGAAACACATTTCTGTTGTTTATAAGCACCACAGTTTATGGTATTTTGTTTAACAGCCTGAACAGACTAAGACACTATTCAAGGGGTTGTCTGCATGCCAGCAGAAATAGCACCACCTATGAGCTTGTTAGAAATGTAATATCTCAGGCCCTATTTCAGTCTCACTCCATCAGAATCTCCATTCATCGTTTCTTTTCCTTTTTTTTTTTTTTTGAGACTGAGTCTCACTCTGTCACCCAAGATGGAGTGCAGTGGTGTGATCTCACTGCAGCCTTCTAGGCTCAAGTGATTCTCTTGCCTCAGCCTCCCAAGTAGCTGGGATTACAGGTGTGTGCCACCACGCCCAGATAATTTTTGTATTTTTAGTAGAGACAGGGTTTCACCATGTTGGCTAGGCTGGTCTTGAACTCCTGACCTCAAGTGATCCACCCACCTCAGCCTCCCAGAGTGTTGGGATTACAGGCTTGAGCCACCATGCCCAGCCAGAATCTGCATTGTAACAGGATCACAGGTAATTCACATGCACTTTCAAGTTTACAGCACCCTACAAGAAACCTCTCAGAAGAAAGAGTCTATTGGGACAACAGACCAAGAAATAGTTATGCTCCTATTATAATGGCCATTGGATGAGAAGAACTTAGCAGGATTCCTAGCACATATTCATTCACTTGTCATGCATTTATGAGCAGTGTTATGTGCCAACTACTGTGCTGGTACTGGGAATGAAAAGTTTAAGAAGAATTGGTCATGCTCTCATATTTCACATCCTTGGTTAGCATTTAGTCACCCAGATTCTCCCCTGGTGATATCTGCCTAAGGTCACCATCTATTTCCTTCTCCAGAAAATTGATGACATTAATAACAGCAAATATTCATGGATGGCTTGATCTTTGTCAAGCATTGTGCTGCACTTTAAATACATTCAGCTGTTGTTTTGCCCACTCTCAATTTTTTTTTTGTAGTGATGTAACATGACCTTTTTTGCTTGAAAGGTGCTGCCCTTCACCCTTTTTCTGTCCATACTATTTGAGTGAGGCTGACACAACCAACTTCCTCCAGGATCAAGCCAATCTGAGAATTCTTTCTGTTTGTCTCAGTCTAGAGTACATGACCCAGGAGTTACAAATGAGATTCAGTCCTGGGACTTTTTCTGGAACTATGAAAAAGAAGTACTGTTTTTTAGCTTCTGGTGATCATCTTTGCCAACACATGAAGAGAAACTACTTGAGATTAAAGCCTATCCAAAGAACAGCTCAGCCAAGAGTTGGAGAAAAGGCAAATTTTGAATACATTTATTGAACATCTTTATCCAGCCATATGTAAAGCCAGCCTTTCACTTTCAATTTCCTGTTGCATGAATTAATACATTTCCTTTGCGTTTTTGTTAGAGTTGGATTTTTTGGGGGACCTTCAACTCATGATATCCTGACATTGCACATACACGTTTTCATTTAATCTTTACAATATGCCCCAAAATAGATAGTATTAGTGTAGTCGTTTTCCGGATGAAGAAACTGAGGCTCAGAGAGGTTAAGTATCTTGCTCAATAATACATAGCTGACAGATGGCAGACTAAAATTTAACTCTCAGAATACCTCAGTACAAAACTTTACAATTCATCAGTACCATTGTGGGTATTGTTTACTGTCTGGAATCATTAAACTCTACATTTGAGAAAGATTGAAAAGAAGTAAATATTGTAGAAACTCACTCTAATGGTCTCTATGCTATGAAAATGTATCCCTGAAAGACTGCTGGAATAACTGGTCCATTGCTCACCTTTCTTAACTGAACCTCCTTGAGCAGAGTTTATTACAGACCTCATCTTAATTCAGTTTGTGCAGTAATGGGTTGCAGGTTTACGGTGACAACCGTGGGTAATTTACCCTAAGGTCAAAGCCAGCTCAAGGTAAACTTGGGAAATTACACAAACTTTTTAGCTTCATAGTTCTACTTCTCCCATGCTTTTCCATTTCCCATTTCCCAACAATGACACCCATCTCTAGCACATTTTTCTTGGGACCTAATTTAAAAATTGTAAGAAAAGAATCACACTATTTTTCATCTTAATTTTTTTTTAAATTTAAGAGGAAAAGCAACCTTTAAATTGTGGGTTATCTAGTTTAAAGCTACAGTAATGAACTATTAATAGTGGAAATCTATGATCAGGGAAGGCAACATCTACCGTGATTTCTGCAGTCATAGCCCTGACTCCATCTATCCCTAAGGCTAAAACTGAGCAGGTCTGTGAATACTTTGAGACTGCAGACAGTCATGCTAAACAGAGCCAACCTTATTGGGTAATGCTCATTTAAATAAATTAGATCATAATTTTGCCCTTTGGGGGAGGAAGTGGAAGTCCAAACAAAGAATTGATACGGAACTTTCCTAGCTCTTATGAAAAAGAAAGATAGAGAATTTTGCAAGGAAGTACCATTTATTAAAATGAGCTATCAATAGAAGCTCTTACCAGTCAAAAGAAGGAAAAAGCACTTGCAACACCAGTGTGTCTGTGCTGTTTGTCGCCTATATCCCAACCCCTTTCAATCCCCCATCCTGCTGCTGCTCCACTTCCAAAACAATTTGTTAATATGTCTGTTCTGCAGACCTGCTCTGCATTTGCCAGACTGAATCCTCAAATGCTTTATTCATTTATAGGTGAGGTTAGCTGGAACTACATGAGAAAAATCAAATTTAATCTACTTCTTCCAAGTACACTAGGAGAAAAAGTCAATGCATAGAAATGTCCCTTCTTAATAAGGAAATTCTTTTTTCTTAGTTGTAGCCATAACCATTATCAAAATGTGTATATAAATATATGTATATATTTTTCATCTTTAATTTCACTCAATATAAATATGCATTCATTTATTTATTTAACAAACATTTATCAGTGCCTGCTCTTAGTGAGACATTGTATATGATGTGCTGTATAAAAACATGGAAATTGGAGAGTTCCAGGCTGTGCCCTTCTTTTATCCAACAAATATTTATTGAGCACTTAAATATGAGCAAGGAACTATTGGACAGAGTGATGACTAACTTAAATAAATTATCTGCTTTCTTAGAATTTACATTGTGGTGGAAAGACCACTCATAAAGGGAAACCTTAACAAAGTAAGATAATTCTAGAAAGTGATAAGAAAATAAAACAAAATAATAGAATATTAAGTAACCTGGGGAAGAGGGATAACTTTACATGCAGGTGGTACAAGAAAGTTCCTCTGAGAAAGTTTCAAGGAGTCTTATAATAGATTATTTATTGTTCCCAAATTCTTGCTCTCTTTCCTGGAAGATTACACATCCTTACCATGTGACTTGCAGTGTCTTCTATAGGAGAAGTTTCCTTCCCTATCACGTCAACACCAGGCTTAGCCAGGTGACATGCTTCAACCAATGAAATGTGAGCACGAACACCATGCCTGCCAGCTCCACAGAGAAGCCCTGAGAGCCATCATTTGCTATTGAAAGCTGGCTTGTTCTCTTCCCTCAGCAAATTCCATACTGGGTTTTCTCTTCGAGCCTGACTCCTGGAATGAAGAAGACGTAGGGAGCAGATCCACAGCTGACTCGGAGTTAACGGATGGGCCATGAAGCATACATGAGAAATAAAATATTTCTGAGATACAGTATAACCTGGTCTGAGCTGACTAAGAAATTCTGCTGAACAATGAGAAGGAGCCAATTTTGAGAAGATCAGGGGAAGACACGTGTGTGTGTGTGTGTGTGTGTGTTTGTATGTGTGTGTAGTTGAGAATTCATCTGACATGCTCAAGGAAAAGAAAAAAGCCAGCATGGGTGGCAGAGGGTTGGAAATGACATAGGAGTGGTAAGAGTGAGCTCCTGGTGCAAATCTTTGCAGTTCAGGGTAAAGAGTCTGAACTATATCATTCCTTCAAAAACCTTTAAAAAGATCGAAAAGTTATCTTTAAAACGATTTTTAAACATCACCTTGCATTTCATGTTTTTTAACTTTTTATTTTGAACACATTTCAGACTTACAGAAAAGTTTCAACAATTGCGGAGAGACTTTCCATATAGCCCACATCCAGCTTCTCCTGTCCATATCCGACATAACCACATTACAATGATCAGAACCAGGAAATTAACAATGATATGGTTTGGCTGTGTCCCCACCCAAATCTCATCTTGAATTGTAGTTCCCATAGTCCCCATGTGTCTTGGAAGGGAGCCGGTGAAAGGTAATTGAATCATCTATTGGGGTGGTTACCCTCATGCTGCTGTTCTCGTGATAGTGAGTGAGTTTTCATGAGATCTGATGGTTTTATAAGGGGCTTTTCCCCCTTTTGCTTGGCACTTCTCCTTCCTGCTGCCATATGAGGAAGAATACCTTTGCTTCCCCTTCCGCCATCATAAGTTTCCTGAGGCCTCCCCAGCCCTGTGGAAATGTGAGTCCATTAAACCCCTTTTCCTTTATAAATTACCCAGTCTCAGGTATATCTTTATTAGCAGGGTCAGAACGGACTAATACAAACACTAACTCAACACTATTAAATAAGCTACAGGTTTTATTTGAATCTTATTCCTTTTCCCATTCATGTTGTTTTTTTAAGTTCAGGATCTTGTCCAGGGTCTTACTTGGGATACTACATTGCATTTGGTTCTTCTTTTTCCTTAGTTGCTGCACTTCACATTTTTAAGGGTTTGTTTTTTGTCTTTTTTGACCTTGAAATTTTGAAAAATATTGGTCAGATATTTTGTCAAATGTCTCCCAACTTGGAGTTGTCTGATGTTTTCTCATGATTGGAATGGAGTTATGGATTTTGGCACAAATACCACAGAAATAGGAAATGTTAATTGGTATAGCCATTATGGAAAACAGTAGGGAGGTTCCTTTAAAAACTAAAAACAGAACTACCATATGACCAAGCAGTCTGGATATATACCCCATGGACATGAATCAGACCTCAGAGGTAGATAACTTTGCTTCCATGTTCATTGCAGCATTATGCATAATAGTCAAGCTATGGAAAGAACCTAAGTGTCTGTCGACATTTCAATGAGTATATATATGCAATGGAATTTTATTCGGCCTTCAAAAAGGAAATCCTGCCATTTGCAACAAAATGGGAGACATCACACTAAATGAAATTAGCCAGACAGAGAATGAAAAACACTGCGTGATCTCACTTATATGTGGAATCTAAAAAAGTTGAATATATAGAAACAGAGCAAAGAATAATGTTACCAGGGGTGGAATGTAGGGGGAATATATGGAGATGTAGGTCAAAGGATACAGAGTTATAGTTATGCAGGATGAATAAATCTAGAAATCTAATGAACAGCATGGTGACTATAATGAGTAGCATGGTGACTATAGCTAATAATATTATATCTTATACTGGAAATTAGCTAAAGGAGTGGATTTTAGGTGTTCTTACTACAAGAAAAAAAGTAACTATGTAAGGTGATGTATAAGTTAATTTGCTTGGTGGTCATAATCATTTCATTGTATACGTCTATATCAAAATATCATGTTGTACACCTTAAATATATACAATTTAAATATATATATGTGTGTGTGTATGTATATATATATGTTTAACTCTGTATCCTTTGACCTACATCTCCCCATATTCCCCCTCCGTTCCACCCCTGATAACCTTTATTCTTTTCTCTTTTTCTATATATTTGACTTTTTTAGATTCCATATATATATATGATTTTGACTTTACTTGGTTAAGTTGGTGTCTGCTGCATTTCACCACTGTAAACTTACTATCATTCCTTTGTAGTTAATAAAGATCTTAGGGGACACATTTTGAAGCTATAGAAAGTGTTTCTCTTCAAACTTTCACCTATCAATTTTGACATTCATTGATGGATCTTGTTTTTATGACACACAATTATTACTATGGTGTTTGCTTAATTGTAATTGTCTATTTCCTTTCTCTTGTACCTTTATTAACTGTATTTCTACAGTAAGGAAGAGTTTTCCTTTATTTCTCATTTACTTATTTAACCAAGCATTTATTTATGTTAGTGTGTACTTATAGATATTTGGGGTATTCCGTAGGATATAATCCAATATTGTCATTTATTTCATTACTCAAATTGTTCTAGATTTGGCTCTTGTTTTTTCAGTCGGCCCCCATCTTTTAGTGAACATTTCCTTACATTCTGCTAGCACAAGATATTCAGGTTCATTTTGTATTTTTCTGACCTTAGCCCTGGAACTAACCATTTCTCCTGGGGGCCCTGGTTCCTTTCATTGGAGAATGGTGTTTAGAAACCAAGATCTGAGTGCTGCATGTGCATTACTACTGGGATGCCACTATTTCTAAGCCCCCTTAGCAGACAGAGTTAGGAAAGATATTTAAGTACTTTAACCCACATACATGACATATCTGTAGTTCTCTATTTATGTATCTATGTATATATGTATGTATGTATGTATGTATGTATCTGTCTATATCTATCTATATGTTAGAAAAGATATATGTGTACTTTAAGCCATATACATAACATATCTGTAGTTCTCTATATATCTATCAATCATATCTATATCTATCTATCTACATCTACATCTCTATCTATCTATCTAGCCATGAGTTTATGCTGATACATCAGATTCCAGTACAACACTACAGTGTTCTCTATAGTCCAGGGCTCCCCAACCCCTGGGCCTTTGATTGGTACCCTGTCCATGGCCTGTTAGGAACTGAGCTGCACAGCAGGAGGTGAGGGAGCATTACCACCTGAGCTCCACGTCCTGTCAGATTAGGGGTGGCATTAGCTTCTCACAGCAGCACGAACCCTATTGTGAACTGCACATGTGAGGGATCTAGGTTGTGCGCTCCTTATGGGAATCTAATGCCTGATGATCTGAGCTGGGACAGTTTCATCCCAAAACCAACTGCTTACCCCACCCCATTCATGGAAAAACTGTCTTCCACGAAACCGGTCCCTGGTGCCAAAATGGTTGGGGACTACTGCTTTAGTTTTTACTTTTTCCTTATTTTTAAATTCTTTCCCTGGCAGTGAGAAACCCATTTCTTATTATCTTCAGTATATTTACCTATTTGTTCAATTTTAGCATACCCATTGTTTAAGAATTATCAAACCATAAACCTTTGAGAAACACATTTACTTGTAATATTACAGGATTTATGCATGCATAAATACTATTTATGCATAATAGTTCTTTGTGTCTTTAGCCTTACAATATCCATCAAGACAGTGTTCTCCAAACCTAGTTCTTTTCTTCCCCATTCCCTTGAATATGGTTATATTATTTATTTGCACTATGGGCAGATCATGTGTTCTTGTTTCTGCTCCAGTTTGGGCTCCCCCTGGATCCTGCTTGGTTATTGTTTATTATTTTGGGTATGTGATGGATACATGAAACATTACTATGATTCTAAGGGTAAGAGCTCTTAAATATATATACTTAGAAAAATGTCATGCCCTCCTCATCCCTGCTAACCTGTTTTGATTCCTCCATTCTTTCCATCCTTTTCTCATCTTACTCCATCACGTAACCAATCTCTTTAGTTTCTGCTTTACCCTCTCTGTATCTCTTCTACACAAAGAAGTTGATATTTTTTCAAATTTCTTTTTTTCTTATTTGAAGAGTAGCGTATTATAGATATTCTTTTGTGCTTTGCTTTTTAGTGTAACAATATGTACTGGAAATCAAAGTGTAATACTCTTTGCACCTAAATTAAAATATATGATAGCTCTGGAATAAAAAAAAATTTCAAAATAATGTGTTCTTTAAAGAACACTGTTTAAATTCAAACCTTAAAATGTTCCTATTTTTACATCCATCTGTATTTCTGGCAAAGGAACAAATATTTTAACTTTGTGTACTCTGGGCAATGTTCACCATTGTCAAGCTCAGCTTTCCTTGAAGGTCAGCAGGCCTGACATCTGACATGGAATCACGAAAATTGTCTCTCCCTTTCCGCAGTTGGAAACTATGCAAACTGTTGGAAAAAACTGGAATTGACTAGCTGTGTTTGGTTTGGACAACTCATTGAAATGAGAGGGAGCCCAGCACGAGTTCTGCTTGAGTGATGTCTGAAAATCTGGCCTCTCAGTCTACCTTAAAAGCCTACCTATTTGGCTTTCACTAGAGTTCAGATACATAAACCAAATATCTTTGCTTTGGCTTCTCTTGAGTCATATCAATCTACACCTCATCAAGAATATGAAGTTTGGAAGAACAAAGAAGCAATTGAGCATCCTAAACCCAACTGTTAGTTTTGGTTTTTGGGAATGTCCATGAAAAGACTTAAGGTTGTTTTATTAATCATGTTTTGTTGGTATTTTCTGTGGCTAGTAGGAATTTGAGTAGAAAAAGTTGTCTTTTCTGTTGTCAGTATGAAAAATTTATACCTACCAATGCCAACTTTTAAATTTAGGATTTTTAAAATTACACTTTTATAAAAGAAAACACTTATCCAGGAAAGTAGATGTCAATTAACATTTTAAAAGATTGATGTGTTTGAATATTAAGAAAGCCAATTACATTTTGGTCTGTCAGTTAAAGAGATTTTTCTGTGTTTATAATATAATATTTCAAAACCTAGTTTAGTGATATATTTGTATATAGAAAGATTAACAGCTTGAAAATTATATCTTCATGAAGAAAGAAAGAATAGAGTGCTTTATTTAAAAGTTATAGCTTTTCAACCAAATCTGGAAATACTATATCTTTGTCCACCTCCATCAAGAATGAAGGAAATTCTCTGGGTAGAAAGGCCTTACAAAAATTTCATAATCTCTAAGTTAACTTAGAGTATGGGGAATTAGAGAACCAAATTATCAAGATGGTCACCTTCACTATCTACTTGCTCTTTATATATAAGTACTTTGATGTGGTCAAAATTTCTACTTCTAAACTTATTTT
The DNA here is from genome assembly GCF_029289425.2 of Pan paniscus. Classification (NCBI taxonomy): domain Eukaryota; kingdom Metazoa; phylum Chordata; class Mammalia; order Primates; family Hominidae; genus Pan; species Pan paniscus. The sequence continues at coordinate 32,915,663 of NC_073258.2, read as the reverse complement.
AAGATACTTGTATGGTCCTAGAACAAATTTCTTGTACAAAAGAAGCATCTGTGAAGCATTAAAAGGGCAATTGCCGAGGCCCCATACCCAGAGACTTTGATTTTGGTCCTGAAATCTGTATTGTTAACAAGGGCTGGTAGTTAAGAAACAGTGTCCTAGACTGGAAGGGGACATGAAGATCATCTAGCCTAACCCACTTATTTTACAAATGAAATGGTTGAGATCAAGACAGGAGTCAAAGCCAAAATATTGTTACTTATTCATTCAAAAAATATTTAAGGGGCACCCATACTTGATGCATGAGGCACTGAGAATACTGTGGCAAATACGACAGAGTGAGGCTTGCCTTTATAATCTCACAGGGAGTCAGGGTTCATGGCAGAAGTAAGATTATGCAAACTGAATTATGTCCTAAATCAGAGTTCCTGCTATTCTAATATGCAGCTTTTGCCTTAGTTTGGGTTATCATTACAATCCTTGAGAAAGACATATCATCACTACAACATCTGAAACTGCAGGCAAGGGGAATGTCATAGAGGTAGATTTTACCATGGGATGGCCCTCACAGTTTACTTTTAATTTTTATAAATAATTTTACAAGTAAAATATATGAATTGTATATTCTTTTAAAATAATACTTATCCTTCAGATTTTTCCCATGTTCTTGAAAAGTCTGTTACATTTGCAATAGTTATAATTCCTTACTGGCTTCCACCTCTGAAAAGTTTTGGGGTTACGTTGAAATGTTGACAAGGGGGAAGCACTTGCCCCTTCACCATCCCCAACTTCTAAAACTCACACTGGGGCTAACTCACATTGTGAGCCCTAAGCACTGTCAAGCTCAGTCTTTTGCTTATGTTGCTTATGATGGGTTAGACAAGCTCATCTGTGGTCAAGCTTATGTAACTTTACTTATAAAAAATGTATTGTTTTGTTTTGCATACAGTAGGGCAAGTAACATGAACATTGATACACCAAGTTCCTTCTTGTTTTTCCTTGAAAGTTGGCTTGATGAATGTATTCTGCAGGGATTTTAAAGGTGTGGAAATGAAGCAGACATCAAGGTAATGATTTCAGCATATTAAACCTCTGTATGATGTGAAAAGACAGAGTTCATAAGTAAAGGCTGAGAGTTTGGAGATTAATTTAAATTCCAGAACAATATATAGTCTCACTATTGCTAACTCTAAAATCTGGATTCAATAAACTTCTGCTTTCCGGGTCTTTACCAAGATTCCTTTCTTAACTTGTATTTCTGTCTTAGAAGCACTCGGTCCCAATCAAATTCTATTGGGTGAATGAATAGTGAATTATAGTAACATAGTTCTCAAGCAAAATGTAAACAGAATGCTAAAGAATTTTAGTAAATGATTAGTTTTAATATCTATCATTTATGTTGTAGATTTCATTGTAGGCTTATAGTGGGGATTTCTCAAACATACTAATAGTAGCATTAACCTTTCATTTTGTATTAACTTAATAGATGATACAATATATTAAAATAAATTTTAAACTTCAAATTGCTTCACTCTTTCCAATTAAATTGTCACTTATATTTGGATAGAATTTGGATGGAATTTTGTGCAAAATTTTTAAAAGGCCAAAGGCAGGAAAAATTATTCCATTGGATATCATAAAGTTTGCATATTTATTCAGACCTTCTTAACCTTGCAAGTCTGTTAAAAGTGGTATGGAAATTGTTCATGAACAGGCTTCCTCATTAGATTTTTGGCACCTTTATATTAGTCCCAGCCAGAACCCTGAAGAGCAAAGGCAAAATTGGAACACATTTATCTGAATATTTCAGAATCTCCAATGAGATTACTTCTAAAAGCCGGCAAAGGGTCATGGGGATTCTTTTATTCCTGCTGCTGCTTGTATAAAAATCTATCATTATCCAAATTCATTATGGAAAAAAATTGCTACCTCCAAATATGCTTTATTTGTAGAAAGTCTGTGCACAAACTTTTTGGTTGAGTTTCAGGTCTAGAAAACAATCTTATTAAACACGGCGGCCATCCAAGTGCAATTTAAAGATCCCATGGCAATTTTCAAAAGGAGCAAGGATTAATCCCAAATCCTGGCCAGTATCAGTAAAACTGCTTCTAATTTCCACAGTCCTGTTTGAGCTACTGTCAAGAGCACAATGGGTTTCTCCATTAGCATACACAGTTTCTCACTACCAATGTTTAACTCATTACTTTGTAAAGCACTTTAAAGTACTTTAAAATACTCCAAGTATGAAAACTGCTCTTTAAAAACAGTCCTGTGCTGTTCTGCCCCATATCAGAATAACCTACCTAATCCACCTGAAATAACATTAATGATTCCTAAACTCAAAGCTTTACAAAGGCATTTTTCTCCACCAATTCTAAATAAAATACATGGCACCATGTAGATTACTTTCAACCCATATCTAATTAACATGCTATGGTTTATACTTGTTTTTTGAAAATGGCCATGAGTGATCTAAGTCCCCTCCTTAACTACCAACATCTTGATAACAGAATCCACTTTTGAGTTATCTCTCTGAGAGCCAGTCACATTATATATTTTAAAGTAGCTACTTAATTAATATTTGGGATAAAAATTGTCATTTATTGATTTTTTCAAATATCCATCCCATCCATCTGTCTTTCTCATGTGACAGTCATGAGCCAGACACTAACGATAAAGAGGTACATTTTAATTTTTTTTCTTCAACGTTTATTTTTAAGTTCATGGGTACATGTGCCAGATGTGGAGGTTTGTTACATAGGTAAATGTGTGCCATGGTAGTTTGCTGCACAGATCATCCCATCACCTAGATATTAAGCCCAGCATCCATTAGCTATTCTTCCTGATGCTCTCCCTCCCTCCACTGCCCCCTCAAAAAAATGGGTTCCAGTGTGTGTTGCTCCTCTGCAATGTGTCCATGTGTTCTCATCATTCAGCTCCCACTTACAGGGGACAACATGTGGTGTTTGGTTTTCTGTTCCTAAGGATAGTGATGTCCAACTTTATCCATGTCCCCACAAAGGACATGATCTTGTTCTTTTATGGCTGCATAGTATTCCATGATACATATGTACCACATTTTCTTTACCCAGTCTATTATTGGTGGACATTTGGGTTGATTCCATGTCTTTGCTGTTGTAAACAGTGTTGCAGTGAACACATATGTGTATGTGTCTTTATAATAAAATGATTTATATTCCTTTGGATATATACCTAGTAATGGGATTGCTGGGTCAAATGGTATTTCTGCCTCTAGGTCTTTGATGAATTACCACACTGTGTAAATTGATTGAACTAATTTACACTCACACCAACAGTGTAAAAGTGTTCCTTTTTCACCACAACCTCACCAGCATCTGTTGTTTTTTGAGTTTTTAATAATACCCATTCTGACTGGCGTGAGATGGTATCTTCTTGTGGTTTTGATTTGCATTTCTCTAATGATTAGTGATGTTGAGCTTTTTTTCATGTTTGTTGGCCGCATGTATGTCTTCTTTTGAGAAGTGTCTGTCAATGTCCTTTACCTACTTTTTAATGAGGTTGGTTGTTTTTTCTTGTAAATTCTTGTAATTCTTGTAAGTTCCTTGTGGACTCTGGATATTAGACCTTTGTCAGATAGATAGACGACAAAAATTTTCTCCCATTCTGTAGGTTGTCTGTTCACTCTGATGGTTGTTTCTTTTGCTGTGCAGAAGCTCTTTAGTTTAATTAGATCACATTTGTCAATTTTTGCTTTTGTTGCAATTGCTTTTGGCATCTTCATCATGAAATCTTTGGCTGTGCCTATGTCTTGAATGGTATTGCCTAGATTTTCTTCTAGGGTTCTTATAGTTTTGAGTTTTACATTTAAGTGTTTAATTCATCTTGAGTTAATTTTTGTATATGGTGTAAGCAATTGGTCCAGTTTCAATTTTCTGCATATGGCCAGCCAGTTCTCCTAGCACCATTTATTAAACAGGGAATCTTTTTCCCATTGCTTGTTTTTGTCAGGTTTGTTGCAGATCAGATGGTTGTAGATGTGTGGTCTTCCTTCTGAGTTCTGTATTCTGTTACATTGGTCTATGCTCTTTTTGTACCCATACCATGCTGTTTTGGTTACTGTAGACTTGTAGTATAGTTTGAAGTTGGGTATCATGATGCCTCCAGTTTTGTTCTTTTTGCTTAGGCTTGTCATGGCTATTCAGGCTCTTTACTTATTCCATATGAATTTTAAAATAGTTTTTTCTAATTCTGTGAAGAATGTCAATGGTAATTTAATAGGAATAGCATTGAATCTACGAATTACTTAGAGCAGTATGGCAATTTTAACAATATTTATTCTTCCTATCCGTGAACCTGGAATGTTTTTCCATTTGTTTGTGTCCTCTCTGATTTCTTTGAACAATGTTTTGTAGTTCTCCTTGAAGAGGTCCTTCACTTCCCTTGTTAGCTGTATTCCTAGGTACTTTATTGTTTTTGTAGCAATTGTGAATGGGAGTTCATTTATGATTCCACTCTCTGCTTGTCTGTTGTTGGTGTATAGGAATGCTAACAATTTTTGCACATTGATTTTGTATCTTGAGACTTTGTTGAAGTTGCTTATCAACTAAAGAAGCTTTGGGGCTGAGATGAGGAGGGTTTCTAGATATAGGGTTTTGTCAGCTGCAAACAAAGGCAATTTGACTTCCTCTCTTCCTATTTGAATACTCTTTATTTCTTTCTCTTGCCTGATTGCCCTGGTCAGAAATTCCAATGCTATGTTGAATAGCAGTGGTGAGAGAGGGCATCCTTGTCTTGTGCAAGTTTTGAAAAAGAATACTTCCAGCTTTTGCCCATTCAGTATAATATTGGCTATGGGGTTGTCATATATGGCTTTTATTATTTTGAGGTATGTTTCTTCAGTGCCTACTTTATTTAGAGTCTTTAATATGAAAAGATGTGGAATTTTACAAAAGGCCTTTTCTGCATCTATTGAGATAATCATGTAGTTTTTGTCTTTAGTTCTGCTAATGTGATGGAATCACATTTATTGATTTGCGTATGTTGAACCAACCTTGCATCCCACAGATAAAGCCTACTTGGTTGTGGTAGATAAGCTTTTTGATGTGCTGTTGGATTTGGTTTGCCAGTATTTTATTGAGAATTTTTGGCATTGATGTTCAAGAATATTGGCTTGAAGTTTTCTTTTTTTTGTTGTATTTCTGCCAGGTTTTAGTAAAAGGATAATGCTGGCCTCATAGAACGAGTTAGAAAGGAGTCCCTCCTTTTTGATTTTTCTGGAAGGGTGTCAGTAGAAATGGTACCAGCTCTTCTTTGTACCTCTGGTAGAATTCGGCTGTGAATCCATTTGGTCCTGGCCTTTTTTTGATTGGTAGGCTATTTATTACTGCCTCAATTTCAGAATTTGTTATTGGTCTATTCGCAATTCAATTTCTTTGTGGTTTGGTCTTGAGAGGGTGTATGTGTTCAGAAATCTCTGCATTTCTTCTAGATTTTCTAGTTTATGTGCATAGAGGGGTTTATAGTATTCTCTGAGGGTTGTATGTATTTTTGTGGAGTCAGCAGTGATATCCCCCTTATCATTTCTGATTGTGTTTATTTGATTTTTCTCTCTTTTTTATTAATCTAGCTAGCAGTCTTTTTTTTTTTTTTTTGATGGAGTTTTGCTCTTGTCACCCAGGCTGGAGTGCAATGGCACAATCTTGGCTCACTGCAACATCCACCTCCCTGGTTCAAGTGATTCTCCTGCCTCAGCCTCCCGAGTAGCTTGGATTACAGGTGCCCACCACTACATCCAGCTAATTTTTGTACTTTTAGTAGACACGGGATTTCACCACTTTGGCCAGGGTGGTCTCAAACTCCTGACCTCAGGTGATCAGCCTGCCTCTGCCTCCCAGAGTGCTGGGATTACAGGTGTGAGCCACCACACCCAGCCTATTTTATTAATTTTTTTCAAAAAACCAGCTCCTGGATTTGTTGATTTTTTGAAGGGTTTTTCACATCTTTATCTCCTTCAGTTCAGCTCTGTGGTTATTTCTTGTCTTCTGCTAGTTTTGGGTTTTGTTTGCTCTTAGCTCTCTAGTTATTTTAGTTGAAATGTTAAGCTGTTAAGTTGAAATCTTTCTAGCTTTTTGATGTGGGCATTTAGTGCTATAAGTTTCCCTCTTTACACTGCTTTAGCAGCATCCCAGAGATTCTGGTACATTGTCTGTTCTTATTAGTTTCAAAGAACTTACTGATTTCTGCCTTAATTTCATTATTTGCCCAAGAGTCATTCAGGAGCAGGTTGTTCAATTTCCATGTAGTTGTGTGGTTTTGAATGAATTTCTTAATCTTGAGTTCTAATTTGATTGCATCGGTCTGAGAGACTGTTACGATTTCAGTTCTTTTGCATTTGCTGAGGACCGTTTTACTTCCAATGTGATCAATTTTAGACTTAGTGCCATGTGGCAATGAGAAGAATGTATATTCTGTTGTTTTGGGGTGGAGAGTTCTGTAGATATCTGTGAGGTCCTCTTGATCCAGAACTGCGTTCAGGTCCTGAATATCTTTATTAATTTTCTGTCTATTTTCTCACAGTGGGGTGTCCCATTATTATTGTGTGGGAGTCTAATGCCTAATGTCTCTTCGTAGGTCTCTAAGAAAACATGCTTTATGAATCTGGGTGCTCCTGTATTGGGTACATATATATTTAGGATACTTAGCTCTTCTTGTTGAATTGACCCTTTACCATTATGTAATGTCCTTCTTTGTCTTTTTAAATCTTTATTGGTTTAAAGTCTGTCTTCTCAGAAACTAGGATTGCAACCCCTGCTTTTTTCTGTTTTCCATTTGCTTGGTAAATTTTCCTCCATCCCTTTATTTTGAGCTTATGTGTGTCTTTGCACATGATGGATCTCTGAAGCAGGAGAATTACTTAAACCTGGGAGGTGGAGGTGGCAGTGAACCGAAATCATGCCACTGCACTCCAGCCTGGGCAATACAGCAAGCCTCTGTCTTAAAAAAAAAAAAAAAAAAAAATTGAAGATTGGCCACAGTCTCTTCTGGCTTGTAGGGTTTCCACTGAGAGGTCTTCTGTTAGTTTGATAGGTTTCCCTTTGTAGGTGACCTGGCCTTTCTCTCTGGCTGCCCTTAACATTTTTTCTTTCATTTTGACCTTGGAGAATCTTATTATGTTGTGTCTTGGGGTTGATCTTCTCATGGAGTATCGTACTGGGGTTCTCTGCATTTCCTCAATTTGAATGTTGGCCTGTCTTGTTAGGTTGGGGAAGTTCTTCTAGATGATATCCTGAAGTATGTTTTCCAACTTGGTTCTATCTCCCCATCTCTTTCAGATATCCCAATCAGTAGTACGTTTGGTCTTTTTACATAATTCCATATTTCTTATAGGTTTTGTTCATTCCTTTTCATTCTTTTTTCTCTCTTCTTATCTGCCTGTCTTATTTCAGAAAGATAGTCTTCAAGCTCTGAGATTCTTCCCTCTGCTTGGCCTATTCTGCTATTGATACCTGTGATTCCATTGTGAAGTTCTTGTGCTGTGTTTTTCAGCACCATCAGGTTGGTTATGTTCTGCTCTAAACTGGCTATTCTGGCTATCAGCTCCTGTATTGTTTTTCATGATTTTTGGTTTCTTTGCATTGGGTTACAACATGCTCCTTTAGCTCAGCTAAGTTCATCATTACCCACCTTTCAAAGCCTACTTCTGTCAGTTCAGCCATCTCAGTTCTGTGCCCTTACTGGAGAGATGTTGCTGTCATTTGGAGGAGAAGAGGCACTCTGGCTTTTTGAGTTTTCAGGATTTCTGCATTGATTCTTTCTTATTTTTGTGGGCTTATCTACCTTTGATCTTTGAGGTTTGCTCTCCTTTGACTGGGGTTTTTGTGGGGTCTTTTTTGTTGATGTTGTTGTTGTTTTCTGTTTGTTTTTCTTTTAAAAGTTATGCTATTCTTCCATAGGGCTGCTGCAGTTTACTGGGGGTCCACTCCAGACCTTAGTTGCTTCAGTTTTTCCCTGTACCTGGAGATATCGCCAGTGAAGCCTGCAAAACAGCAAAGATGGCAGCCTGCTCCTTCCTCTGGAAGCCCCATCCCAGGGATGTACTGACCTGTTGCCAGAGGGAACATGCCTGTAGGAGGTGGCTGGAGACCCCTGCTGGGAGGTCCCGCCCACTTGGGAGGAATGGGATCAGGGACCCACCCCAAGAAGCCCTCTGGCTGCCCTTTGGTAGAGTAGGTGCCAGGAGACCCTTCCTTGCCTGGATCGTTTGTATTTTCCAAAGTTGGCAGGCTGGAATGGCTGAGTTTACCAAACTGCAGAGATGACAGCTGCTCTTCCCCTGTGAGCTTCATTCCAGGGAGAGATCAGAACTTTGTCTGTAGAACCCTTGCTTGTGTGGCTGAAGCCCCTGCAGGGAGGACTTGCCCACTGAAGAGGAATAGATTGAGGTACCGCTTAAAGAAGCAGTCTGGCCATGATCTGGCAAGGCAGCTGTGCTGTGCTGCAGGGAACCCCTCCTCGCCCGAACTTCTTGTATTCTTCAAAGCTAGCAGGCTGAAACCAATAAATTTAAATTTAAAGAGGTAAAAATAAGTAAATGAAGATAAAGAAAAATAAATTGAATGATTTATTCTGCCTTCAGGAGCTCTTAGATGATGTAGGAAAACAAATAATACTGTACAATCAAAGTCGAAATTCCTTAAGCAGAGGGTCTTATGAGAACACAAAGGGAAGGCAACTGGAGCTTTACAGATGACTTCCTAGACTAGAGATACCTGATGTGGGTCTTTAGGGTTAAGTCATTAATAGCAAGGCCAAGTAGAGGAAGAGCATCTCCTGCAGAGAAAAAAAGAATAAGCAAAGTCTGGCTGTTGAGAGAATTGCAAGTGCTTAGTATGACTACAGCGGTAGTCTCAACAGGAGCAGGACATCCCTAGGGGATGTTTTGAAAAATTTTTGTGGAATTTTCTTGGTCCCAGTAATTAGTAAGCACTATTAGCCTTAAAATGATAAAGGGCCACTGAGCTAGGTGTTCTGCAATGGGCAAGACAATTGCACACAATGAAAAATTGTCCCAAGTTCAAGTTTGGACAAGTTAGGGATGTCCCTCCAGGCATTTTTGTCAATGAAAAACCTCTTTGTAACTGTCTTGGCATAGAGCCTAACTCCATATATACATATAACACAAAATATTTTTGCACAGTTTTAATACACACTAAATTTTCCAGGGACACAATTACATAAATTAAGGAAAGATCATGCTTTGCTGTGTTTGGAACTTATCAAGAGTCATTCACCATTCTAGAAAATAGCATCAAAGATGCAATATAGCTCTTGGTGTCTGAGTTGCCAGTTCAGCCATCTGTGTCAATCTGTATTTGTAGATATTGCAGTCAAGGTGATATTATTTTTAAGCAAAAGTGTCTGACAACTTTATTAAGTTCCCCAATGTAGCTGTGCCATAGCATTTTAGATTATTTTAAATTGTATATTACTTTCCTTTTATTTTTCCTCTAATGATAGATACTTAGGGCATTTTAAAAAAAAAAACCCAATGAGAAGATAGGTTATTTTATCTATGAGTTTCATTTCAGGATAGTAAAAGTGTATTACAAAATGCTGGTTGTAACAACGGGGACATTAGGTTGCAAAGGACAGAATGGGCTGGTATGTCGGTAGCATCTCTTTCCCCAAAGACCTCAGTTGTGACATGTGAAACTCTAATTGCTATGTGATGTTTCCAGTTGTAAGGGCCTGATTATGGTTTAATGCTTGCTGGAAAAATAAATGAGCAAAATCAAGTTAGGAGACCACTTATTTTTCCCTGCATGAAACATTTTAATGTGACTTTACACTTATATTTCCCTGGCTATTTTGGCAACATAAAAGGCCCAGTCTATATCAAGGCCCAAGTGAATAAATTCAAGAGCTGTTTTTATCTTAACTTTTCTAACTAGTCGTTTGGCACCATTCAGAGACGGTAATGATAATAGCAATGATATTAATGAACTAGCATTTAGTAAGCACCTACTACATGCTAAAGACTGGGCAAAGTATTTTCCATAGCAAATCTCCTAGCCTTACAATTAACATGTAAAGGTAAACACTTTTATCACTACTTTATTTATGAACAAAAGGAATCAAGTGACACTCCTGAGGCCACACCAGCGTTAAGTGGTAGAGGAAGGATCCAAGGCCAAATGTACTTGGATCCTCTTTCTATGACACCAAACTTTGCGTATGTAAAAATAGTGTTCTCTTCTGGGTTTCTGTGATTTCACACATTCTAGGCAGGTAAGATTTTAAATGGACAAACTGCAGCACATGGGTGAAATCTGTTCCCACTTGAAACTGGTAGAAAAATAGCTAAGAAGCATACAATTTAGTATTCATTGGCTACTATATGGCATCATGACAAAATGGCAAGATCATAGGCCTCTGCATGAATTATAATGAAAGCAGATAAGATATGAACATACTGATGTTTGATTGCTTCAAATTTGGAATTACTTGAATAGATGTTTTGGGTTTAACTCTGACATCACCCAACATTCGTTGAAACATGGGGTGCGATTATGACGTATTAAAGGAAGAATTAGTACCTGATCATATTGTCCTTGGGAAGAAATTACTTTTATTTCTAGTCTCCCTTTTTAAAAAATAAAGGAAGGAGACAAGATATTGAAACGTTCACTTCAAGATATTGAAATGAGGGATTTCCTTATGGCAAAGACAAGTGACTTATCCCATTGTTGTCACTGTGGTAAATGAATACCTCTTATCAAAAACACTTAGAATAAAGATTTCAAGTAAGTTATGAAAAAAATTGTTAGAGCTGAACAAGTTGCGCTTTAAATTTGCTTTACTATACAGAATTTAAGTACCTGTTGAGATTTTACACTGATTTCATATTATTTCCCTTCTCCCCACCCCCATTCATCTTCGTCATCATCACCACAACCCACATGTGGAGATTATTGAGTAGAAAAAAGGTTGACTTCAGAACCAGAGAAACTTAGATTGACATTCTGGGTCTGGATGGGAGACCTGGAGCAAGCTTCTTTTCTTCCATTAGCTGCATTTTTTCTGGAAAGTGAGAATAATTCCATGTGTAAGCAGAACTATGCCTGGCACATGGCATGTGCTCAATAAATGGCAGCTATCACTGAATGTGGTAAATACCAAGGAGAAGAAGGGGCATAAGCCATGGTCCCTGGGCTCAAACAACTTAAAATTTATTTGGGATAAAAGGACTCATACATAAAAGATAAATGCTAATAGATCACAGACTATACTAATTGCATAATGAATCAGACAGACAATAAATACTGAAGGCGTTCCCACAGGCAGGATCAGTCAAGCAGGGCTCCATGGAGAAACAGGGTCTGGCAGTGGGACTCAAGCATGGTCAGGAAAAGCAGAAAGGTGTTCCTAGCAACCGGGCTGGCACCCAGGGGCCAAAGAGTCACAGCAGGCCAGCACCAATACTTTTAGGCATCCACAAACATCTTTTGTTATTTCTCTCACAGAAGAAAAACAATGACACTAATAATAATGAATATGTAGTAATCAACCCAGCCTGTATTAGATTTGCCTTTATACTAACACAGCTGTAAAATATAATTTTTGTATTTTTTTAATGGCAGAAGGGGCCCATGAAGGCAGATGTTTCTGGGGTCCGCCTAAGTCGTAAGGCAGCCCTGCCAGAGAGGAATCAGGGAAGCTTTTTCCAGAAATTTATGCCACTCCCTCTGTTAGCTTATTCTTCAAAGTTTGTGAATCAAACCAGGATGTAACGGTATGTCATATGATGAAATCATATGTTATTTTAAAGAAAAGTTTTCATGGCATGTGAAATTCTCTTTCTTTTAATTCATCCAAACTTGCCTGCCATTTTACCTCATAAAAATCTTCCAAGCTGATTCTGACTCCCAAGGCCTTCAGAGGCAAGCTCTTCAATCCGAAGGGATTCAGAAGGATGTGGTCCCTCTCAGTTCCTGTGTGTTCTTGGGCTGTCACCAGATGCTCACTGAGACAGATGTCACCAATTCCCTTCCTACAGAAGAAGCAGACAAGCAGTTAGAGCTGCTAACTGGAGTCCCTGAATTCCAGCATTTTATTTACTATCACTGGAGAACAAGCAGTCATGCTATCCCTCATTGGAGAAGCAGGGAAAAAATACTAAATTTGAGGATATTTTTGTTTTACATAAAAGCTCAGAATTACGGATCATATTTCTTTCTTGGTTTCAAAAGGGAGTATTATGTCTCTATGCCTGCTCTCCCCAAATCCATTACTGATAACTGTAAATTAATAAGTGGATTAGATGAATTAAATCTTTTTTTTCTGAACTCTTTCTAGGTAAGAATCATACAATATCAGAGCCAGAGGAGATCATAGATACTATCTTATTCTTTCCCTCCACCTTTTTTCTCTTACGTGGTGATTGACCTGTTTTAGGATATTTTGTAGTTTTTCTTCTTTTGCCTACCTTGTAAGTGTGTTGTTCATCAGGTTTTTGTATTCTTTCTTTTTCTCTTTTTATCCTATCAACTTTTGAGGAGTAACTTCCAAATTGTTCCTGCTTGTGCATCTATATGAGTTCTGCTCCTCGAAATAATCCTGACCCATCCACCCACAAACAAGAATGGCAAAGCTCTATAGTGGGCGCCGGCCATGTCTTCAAGCCAGCGTCACTCAGACTACCTCTGCCTGATGTTATAAACTCTTTTTCCTTTATTTCAATTTCTTAGCCCTCCAATTTTTATTTAACTTCACACTTCATCTTTCAATACTCATTTCAGACCCTTCTTGAATTTTTTTTCACTTTTATCTCACATCCAATGACCTATTATCTTCTCAACTTTTATAAACTACTTTAGACTTAACTCTTCCACCAGGCCTTGCTATTCTCTAATCTTAGTTTCCATTCTGGTCCAATGACTCATGTTCCATTGCTTCTGCTAAGGGCTGTTTCTATGTCCTGGCCTAGTTCCATGAACTCACACATGCCCACTTTCGTCATCCTCTCTGTAAAGAGAAGAAAATCAGAAAAATGTCTCCATCTATGATATCTATACTATGATGTATTAGTCTGTTCTCACACTGCTAATAAAGACATACCTGAGACTGGGTAATTATACAAGAAAGAGGTTTAACTGACTCACAGTTCTACATGGCTGGGGAGGCCTCACAATCATGGCGGAAGGCAAGGAGGAGCAAGTCACATCTTAAATGGCGGCAGGCAAGAGGGCTTATGCAGGAGAACTCCCATTTATAAAACCATCAGATCTCGTGAGATTTATTTACTATCATGAGAACAGCATGGGAAAGACCCAACCCCATGATTCAATTATGTCCTACCGGGTTCCTCCCATGACACGTGGGAATTATGGGAGCTAGAATTCAAGATGAGATTTGGGTGGGGACACAGCCAAACCATATCATATGACTTCTAAATCATTAGGTCAAACTTATCTTCTGAGCTTCACATTCTCTCATTCAGCTCTTGATGGACAATTTCCTCCTAGTGGTCCCACGATTACTTCAGTTGCAAGACGTGCGTAGTAGAACTGACCATCCTCCATGTCCACTCTCTATTTGGTTATTTGGCCTCACCATCCTCCAAGACAACCAAATTTCACACTTTCCTCCTACTTGTCAGTTTTAATTCAGCAAATTCTTCTTCATACACAGTAGTCCCCCTTATCCTTAAGGGATACATTCCAAGGCCTCCAGTGGGTGCCTGAAACTTTGGATGTATATACTATGTTTTCTCCTATACATATACACCTATGATAAATTTTAATTTTTAAATAAGGTATAGTTAGAGGTTAACAACACAATAATAAAATAGAACAATTCTAACAACATATTGTGAAAAAACATTATGTGAATGTGGTCTGTCTCTCAAAATATCTTACTGTACTGTACCACCCTTCTTCTTGTGATGATGTGAGCTGATACAATGCCGATGTGATGAGATGATGTGAGGTGAATGAGGTAGGCATTGTGATGTAGTGTGAGGCTCCAGTTGGCCTTCTGTATTACTGAATCTGTGTAACCATCTCTTAATTGCAGCAGATGGCTTGGTGTCACTCATTTCAGGGGATCCCTTGCTTAAGTCTTCACACAGGCCCAGTGCTTTCTAGCACAACACGTTGCCGTCAATCAGAACACATTTCTGTTCATATCTTCCACCCACAAATTTAATGCCTTTTCTATATTAACTAAATACTTCTCCCACACCATAACTGTAACTTTTGCAGTTTGAGATGTGATAACAAAGCTGGAATAAATTTCTTTTTTCCTTCTTCACAATTTTTTACGGATAAGAGATTCATTCTTGCTGTACATCTTAGCAACCTTAGCATACAATTTTTTTTCTTTCCTTAAGTCAAGAACTTTCACTTTTTCACTTATAGGAAACACTTAATGGCTTCCCTTTGGCAAAGCTGAATTGCCAGGGTCATTACCCTTGTGCTTTCGGGCCACTATGGAGCAAAATAAAGGTGACTTGAAAACAAACACTGCAATACTGCAAAAGTCCATCTGATAATCAAGTCAGGCTACTAAGTGACTAATGGATAGGCAGCATCTACAGCATGGATTCACTGAACAAAGGCATGATTTATGTTATAGGAAAGGTGGAGCAGGACAGATTTCATCATGCTACTCTGAACAGCACACAATTGAAAACTTAACGAATTGATTGTTTCTGGAATTTTCCATTCAATATTTTTGGATTGATGGTTGATGGTATGTAACCAAAACCTTGGAAAGCAAAACTGCAGATGAGGAGGGGACTACTATAAAACCTCCTTTTGGATCCACTTCCCCACCCTATCTCTCAGATGATAAAAAATTGTTTTGCACATGGATTGTCCTGTTCCCAAAGTCTCTATCTCTCACTAAATTGTACACGATACCATTAGGTAGCAGTTCCCCAGGGAGGCAAAAGAGGAAGGGTAGTCGAGGCAAAAGAGGAAGGGTAGTCAAGGCAGAAGGAACAGTATGAATTGAAGACACGAACATACAGCATCTCTGTGTGCATAGGGAACTGCAAGCAATTCTCCTCCACTTTGGCTATATATACCATGGTGGGGCGAAACTGTTGTTACTAGAAAGGTAAAGGGATTGTAGACCCAGGCAGGACAGGCCTTCGGTGTTCTCTTAAGATTAGACTTCATGTTTTAGTGAATGAAGAACTATACTATGTTTGCAAATCTGGAGGATAGTCTGATTAGGACTTGGTGACTGTTGGATCCAGGAGGTGAAAGAAGCTAAGAGAGAATATAGTAAATCCAATGAACATGGGAATTGGCTTTTAACCACAGTGGCAGTCACTGTCCTATCCCTACCCAATAGCCAAGCATCCCACCCCTTCTTACTCATAAAATCCTCACAGAGAAAAAGTGCTCAATAAAGACAGGGACTGCCCAAGACCCAAGGGTTAACCCTAAATGGTGTAAGCAAAATTATAATCTCATTCTCCTTTGTTAGTGACTGGCTTAACGATGGACATATAACCCAGTTTTGACCAGTCTCTTGGAGGCTTCTGGGGAAGATTTCCTCCCCAATAAAAATAGTTTGTGGTGCCTACAGTTACACCAGCTATCCTTTGAACAGAAAGAGTCAAGCTTGGGAGACAAAAGCCAACATGCTGAGGGAAGCAGAGTGGAAGACAGGGAATAGTCCAGGTCCTTGATGATATATCATGGAACAATTAAGTCAACCCTGGTACCACCAGCCTTTGGAATCTCAACCTTGTAAGATAATAAATATTCTAATTGTAAACTTTCTTCTGGCTGAGTTTCCTATTTTTTGCAGCTGTACCCACCCTAACTGACATGTAATGAGATGGTTAACTGAACAAATGCTGGAGCTGAACTTCTTAGGTTCAAGTCTTAGTTGTAGCACTTCTACTAGCTGTGTGAGTTTGGGCAAGTGACTTAATCTTTCTGGGCATCAGTTTCCTCATCTGTAAATTTGAAATGATAATAACAGCTCATAACTCACAGTGTTTTGGAAATCAAAAAATACATATATCAAGCACTTAGAATATTCTGGTACATAGTAAGAGCTCAATGAGAGTCATACAAAGGCTCAATAAATATGTTCTCAATGAATTAAATTCTAGATAAAGAAACTGAGTCCCAGACACATTAAGTAATTCATTCATAGTCACATGGCTAAATTGGGACTGAGATTAGACTAAGACCTAGATCTAGTAACTGACAAAGTAGGGGTTTTCCAATAGTTCTCCAGGGAGGAAAACATCACAGGCATAACACTTCCCTCAGCAGGGTCAGAAGATGTCTGCAGATGACCAGTGTTGAGAACACATCTCAGAGTAAAATTTAAATTTTTGGAAAAGATTTTACATTTTAAAATTTACAGTTTTTTTAATTATTATACTTTAAGTTTTAGGGTACATGTGCACAATGTGCAGATTTGTTACACATGTATACATGTGCCATGTTTGTGTGCTGCACCCAGTAACTCGTCATTTAGCATTAGGTATATCTCCTAATGCTATCCCTCCCCCCTCCCCCAACCCACAACAGTCCCCAGTGTGTGATGTTCCCCTTCCTGTGTCCAAGTGTTCTCATTGTTCAATTCCCACCTATGAGTGAGAACATGCAGTGTTTGGTTTTCTGTCCTTGCGATAGTTTGCTGAGAATGATGGTTTCCAGCTTCATCCATGTCCCTACAAAGGACATGAACTCATCATTTTTTATGGCTGCATAGTACTCCATGGTGTATATGTGTCACATTTTCTTAATCCAGTCTATCTTTGTTGGACATTTGGGTTGGTTCCAAGTATTTGCTATTGTGAATAGTGCCGCTATAAACATACGTGTGCATGTGTCTTTATAGCAGCATGATTTATAATCCTTTGGGTACATACCCAGTAATGGGATGGCTGGGTCAAATGGTATTTCTAGTTCTAGATCTCTGAGGAATCGCCACACTGACTTCCACAATGGTTGAACTAGTTTACAGTCCCACCAACAGTGTAAAAGTGTTCCTATTTCTCCACATCCTCTCCAGCACCTGTTGTTTCCTGAACTTTTTAATGATTGCCATTCTAACTGGTGTGAGATGGTATCTCATTGTGGTTTTGATTTGCATTTCTCTGATGGCCAGTGATGATGAGCAATTTTTCATGTGTTTTTTGGCTGCATAAATGTCTTCTTTTGAGAAGTGTCTGTTCACATCCTTCGCCCACTTTTTGATGGGGTTGTTTGTTTTTTTCTTATAAATTTGTTTGAGTTCATTGTAGATTCTTGATATTAGCCCGTTGTCAGATGAGTAGGTTGCAAAAATGTTCTCCCATTCTGTAGGTTGCCTGTTCACTCTGATAGTGGTTTCTTTTGCTGTGCAGAAGCTCTTTAGTTTAATTAGATCCCATTTGTCAATTTTGGCTTTTGTTGCCATTGCTTTTGGTGTTTTAGACATGAAGTCCTTGCCCACGCCTATGTCCTGAATGGTATTGCCTAGGTTTTCTTCTAGGGTTTTTATGGTTTTAGGTCTAACATTTAAGTCTTTAATCCATCGTGAATTAATTTTTGTATAAGGTGTAAGGAAAGGATCCAGTTTCAGCTTTCTACATATGGCTAGCCAGTTTTCCCAGCACTATTTATTAAATAGGGAATCCTTTCCCCATGGCTTGTTGTTGTCAGGTTTCTCAAAAATCAGATAGTTGTAGATAAGCAGCATTATTTCTGAGGGCTCTGTTCTGTTCCATTGGTCTATATATCTGTTTTGGTACAAGTACCATGCTGTTTTGGTTACTGTAGCCTGGTAGTATAGTTTGAAGTCAGGTAGCGTGATGCCTCCAGCTTTGTTCTTTTGGCTTAGAATTGACTTGGCAATATGGGCTCTTTTTTGGTTCCATATGAACTTTAAAGTAGTTTTTTCCAATTCTGTGAAGAAAGTCATTGGTAGCTTGATGGGGATGGCATTGAATCTATAAATTACCTTGGGCAGTATGGCCATTTTCACGATATTGATTCTTCCTACCAATGAGCATGGAATGTTCTTCCATTTGTTTGTATCCTCTTTTATTTCCTTGAGCAGTGGTTTGTAGTTCTCCTTGAAAAGGTCCTTTACATCCCTTGTAAGTTGGATTCCTAGGTATTTTATTCTCTTTGAAGAAATTGTGAATGGGAGTTCACTCATGATTTGGCTCTCTGTTTGTCTGTTATTGGTATAAAAGAATGCTTGTGATTTTTGCACATTGATTTTGTATCCTGAGACTTTGCTGAAGTTGCTTATCAGCTTAAGGAGATTTTGGGCTGAGACGATGGGGTTTTCTAGACATACAATCATGTCATCTGCAAACAGGGACAATTTGACTTCCTCTTTTCCTAATTGAATGCCCTTTATTCCCTTCTTCTGCCTGATTTCCCTGGCCAGAACTTCCAACACTATGTTGAATAGGAGTGGTGAGAGAGGGCATCCCTGTCTTGTGCCCGTTTTCAAAAGGAATGCTTCCAGTTTTTGTCCATTCAGTATGATATTGGCTGTGGGTTTGTCACAGATAGCTCTTATTATTTTGAGATATGTCCCATCAATACCTAATTGGTTGAGAGTTTTTAGCATGAAGGTTGTTGAATTTTGTCAAAGGCCTTTTCTGCATCTATTGAGATAATCATGTGGTTTTTGTCTTTGGTTCTGTTTATATGCTGGATTACGTTTATTGATTTTTGTATGTTGAACCAGCCTTGCATCCCAGGGATGAAGCCCACTTGATCATGGTGGATAAGCTTTTTGATGTGTTGCTGGATTCGGTTTGTCAGTAGTTTATTGAGGATTTTTGCATCAATGTTCATCAAGGATATTGGTCTAAAATTCTCTTTTTTGTTATGTCTCTGCCAGGCTTTGGTGTCAGGATGATGCTGGCCTCATAAAATGAGTTAGGGAGGATTCCCTCTTTTTCTGTTGATTGGAATAATTTCAGAAGGAATGGTACCAGCTCCTCATTGTACCTCTGGTAGAATTCGGCTGTGAATCCATCTGGTCCTGGACTTTTTTTGGTTGGTAAGCTATTAATTATTGCCTCAATTTCAGAGCCTGTTATTGGTCTATTCAGAGATTCAACTTCTTCCTGGTTTAGACTTGGGAGAGTGTATGTGTCCAGGAATTTATCCATTTCTTCTAGATTTTCTAGTTCATTTGTGTAGAGGTGTTTATAGCATTCTCTGATGGTAGTTTGTATTTCTGTGGGATCGGTGGTGATATCCCCTTTGTCATTTCTTATTGCGTCTATTTGATTCTTCTCTCTTTTCTTCGTTATTAGGCTTGCTAGCGATCTATCAATTTTGTTGATCTTTTCAAAAAACCAGTCCTGGATTCATTGATTTTTTGAAGGGTTTTTTGTGTCTCTATTTCCTTCAGTTCCGCTCTGATCTTAGTTATTTCTTGCCTTCTGCTAGCTTTTGAATGTGTTTGCTCTTGTTTCTTTAGTTCTTTTAATTCTGATGTTAGGATGTCAATTTTAGATCTTTCCTGCTTTCTCTTGTGGGCATTTAGTGCTATACTGGTAGTATAGTTTGAAGTCAGGTAGCGTGATGCCTCCAGCTTTGTTCTTTTGGCTTAGGATTGACTTGGCAATATGGGCTCTTTTTTGGTTCCATATGAACTTTAAAGTAGTTTTTTCCAATTCTGTGAAGAAAGTCATTGGTAGCTTGATGGGGATGGCATTGAATCTGTAAATTACCTTGGGCAGTATGGCCATTCCTCTACACACTGCTTTGAATGTGTCCCACAGATTCTGGTATGTTGTGTTTTTGTTCTCATTTGTTTCAAAGAATGTCTTTATTTCTGCCTTCATTTCGTTATGTACCCAGTAGTCATTCAGGAGCAGGTTGTTCAGTTTCCATGTAGTTGAGTGCTTTTGAGTGAGTTTCTTAATCCTGAGTTCTAGTTTGATTGCACTGTGGTCTGAGAGATAGTTTGTTATAATTTCTGTTATTTTACATTTGCTGAGGAGTGCTTTACATCCAACTATGTGGTCAATTTTGGAATAGGTGTGGTGTGGTGCTGAAAAAAATGTCTATTCTGTTGATTTGGGGTGGAGAGTTCTGTAGATGTCTATTAGGTCCACTTGGTGCAGAGCTGAGTTCAATTCCTGGGTATCCTTGTTAACTTTCTGTCTCATTGATCTGTCTAATGTTGACAGTGGGGTGTTAAAGTCTCCCATTATTATTGTGTGGGAGTCTAAGTCTCTTTGTAGGTCACTAAGGACTTGCTTTATGAATCTGGGTGCTCCTGTATTGGGTGCATATATATTTAGGATAGTTAGTTCTTCTTGTTGAATTGATCCCTTTACCATTATGTAATGGCGTTCTTTTCTCTTTTGATCTGTGTTGGTTTAAAGTCTTTTTTATCCAAGACTAGGATTGCAACCCCTGCCTTTTTTGTTTTCCATTTGCTTGGTAGATCTTCCTCCATCCCTTTATTTTGAGCCTATGTGTGTCTCTGCACGTGAGATGGGTTTCCTGAATACAGCACACTGATGGGTCTTGACTCTTTATCCAATTTGCCAGTCTGTGCCTTTTAATTGGAGCATTTAGCCCATTTACATTTAAGGTTAGTATTGTTATGTGTGAATTTGATCCTGTCATTATGATGTTAGCTGGTTATTTTGCTTGTTAGTTGATGCAGTTTCTTCCTAGCTTTGATGGTCTTTACAATTTGGCATGTTTTTGCAGTGGCTGGTACCAGTTGTTCCTTTCCATGTTTAGTGCTTCCTTCAGGAGCTCTTTTAGGGCAGGCCTGGTGGTGACAAAATCTCTCAGCATTTGCTTGTCTGTAAAGGATTTTATTTCTCCTTCACTTATGAAGCTTAGTTTGGCTGGATATGAAATTCTGGATTGAAAATTCTTTTCTTTAAGAATGTTGAATATTGGCCCCCACTGTCTTCTGGCTTGTAGAGTTTCTGCCAAGAGATCAGCTGTTAGCCTGATGGGCTTCCCTTTGTGGGTAACCCGACCTTTCTCTCTGGCTGCCCTTAACATTTTTTCCTTCATTTCAACTTTGGTGAATCTGACAATTATGTGTCTTGGAGTTGCTCTTCTCAAGGAGTATCTTTGTGGTGTTCTCTGTATTTCCTGAATTTGAATGTTGGCCTGCCTTCCTAGATTGGAGAACTTCTCCTGGATAATATCCTGCAGAATGTTTTCCAACTTGGTTCCAGCCTCCCCGTCACTTTCAGGTACACCAATGAGACGTAGATTTGGTCTTTTCACATAGTCCCATATTTTTTGGAGGCTTTGTTTGTTTCTTTTTATTCTTTTTTCTCTAAACTTCTCTTCACGCTTCATTTCATTCATTTCATCTTCCATCGCTGATACTCTTTCTTCCAGTTGATTGCATTGGTTACTGAGGCTTGTGCATTCATCACGTAGTCCTCGTGCCATGGTTTTCAGCTCCATCAGGTCCTTTAAGGACTTCTCTGCATTGATTATTCTAGTTATCCATTCATCTATTTTTTTTTCAAAGTTTTTAACTTCTTTGCCATTGGTTTGAACTTCCTCCTTTAGCTCAGAGTACCTCCTTTACCTCAGAGTAGTTTGATCTTCTGAAGCCATCCCCTCTCAACTCGTCAAAGTCATTCTCCATCCAGCTTTGTTCCGTTGCTGGTGAGGAGCTGCATTCCTTTGGAGGAGGAGAGGTGCTCTGATTTTTAGAGTTTCCAGTTTTTCTGCTCTGTTTTTTTCCCATCTTTGTGGTTTTATCTACCTTCGATCTTCGATGATGGTGACGTACAGCTGGGTTTTTGGTGTGGATGTCCTTTCTGTTTGTTAGTTGTCCTTCTAACAGTCAGGACCCTCAGCTGCAGGTCTGTTGGAGTTTACTGGAGGTCCACTCCGGATCCTGTTTGCCTGGGTATCAGCAGCGGTGGCAGCAGAACAGCGGATATTGGTGAACCGCAGATGCTGCTGCCTGATCATTCCTCTGGAAGTTTTGTCTCAGAGGAGTACCCGGCCGTGTGAGGTGTCAGTCCGCCCCTACTGGGGGATGCCTCCTAGTTAGGCTACTCAGGGGTCAGGGACCCACTTGAGGAGGCAGTCTGCCCATTTTCACATCTCAAGCTGCGTGCTGGGAGAACCACTACTCTCTTCAAAGCTGTCAGACAGGGACATTTAAGTCTGCAGAAGTTACTGCTCTCTTTTTGTTAGTCTGTGCCCTGCCCCCAGAGGTGGAGCCTACAGAGGCAGGCAGGCCTCCTTGAGCTGTGGTGAGCTCCACCCAGTTTGAGCTTCCAGGCCACTTTGTTTACCTACTCAAGCCTGAGCAATGGCAGGCACCCCTCCCCCAGCTGCCACCTTGCAATTTGATCTCAGACTGCTGTGCTAGCAATGAGCGAGGCTCCGTGGGCATAGGACTCTCCGAGCCATGTGCGGGATATAATCTCCTGTTGTGCTGTTTTTGAAGCCGGTTGGAAAAACGCAGTACTAGGGTAGGAGTGACCCGATTTTCCAGGTTCCATCTGTCATCCCTTTCTTTGACTAGGAAAGGGAATTCTCTGACCCCTTGTGCTTCCCAGGTGAGGTGATGCCTCGCCCTGCTTTGGCTCACGCACCGTGTACTGCACCCACTGTCCCGCACCCACTGTCTGGCACTGCCCAGTGAGATGAACCCGGTACCTCAGTTGGAAATGCAGAAATTACCCGGCTTCTGCATCACTCACGCTGGGAGCTATAGACTGGAGCTGTTCCTATTTGGCCATCTTGGCTCCACCCCCCAAGAATTTTCTTAAAATTTACAGTTTTTAATGTTATGAATCTATCAGTCAATCTTATGCAGAAGTTTTTAAGTACACACTTTTTTTCTCATAAAATTTTTCTTTCTTCAATATAATCAATGAAGACAAATTAGAAAACTTCTGACATTGAGAATGGTTGCTCGCAGGCCCTATCTTACCAATGGCTTTTACATTTTTAGTCTTTTAATAGTAGGCTTGGAATTTACTATTTGACATAGGACAATCCACACTTCTGCACTCTGGAAGATTTTACATAGGAAAACTGTGAAATTGTCCTTCCACCCAATGAAAGAGCATCTGTTATCAATTAAATGTGGAAAGGTAAACTCTTTTGCATTAAAACTATTTCTAGTGCTCCAGTCTGTGTAAAATCTACTACCAAACACATAATGGCTACTGAATGAACTATGTACATAAATTCAACATCTTATAAAAAATATAAAATACAATACATAATAAAATTCACATTTATTTAGTAATCTGGTACATGATACGGTAAAATACTCATCTAATTTGAAGTTGAAGACCTGGGTTCAAGCCCCAGCTTCAAATGACTCAGGTCAAAACATTTAACTTCTTTGAGATTCAGTTTTCTTTATTTCACAACTGGAAAAATGATAATAATAATAGCTCATAAATTTGGTAAGAGTACTCTGTATAGAATAAATTGTAAACCCTTATGCAGACATTTCACCTATATGTCACATTGCATTAATAAATTATAATTGTCTTTATTAAAGAGCTATAAATTTTTTGAATGTGGCAAAAATGCTGGGATAAATAGTTCTATGTCTCTTTTGACTATTTATATTATTATTTCTGCCCTTTACAGGAATTTAGTAAGAAAAACAATTATCATTGCTTACTTGACTTAGTAAATTAGCATGTGTCTCATCTCCACTGTCTACTTAACACTACACCTGGCACATATGGGGTGTTCAACAAATGTAAATGTTTCCTAAATGTTGACAACTGTTATAAAATTCCAGTGGAATACCTAGGAAATTTTAGTAACGGGAATAAAGATTAGAAAGCTATGGAAAATAAATTAATGAAGACAGGTAGAAAATCTGAGCAAAAAGATAAATATCAAGGCATTCATATGAATTGGTGGGAAGAGGGAGTCACTATTTCCTAGAGGATACCCTGGGGAAGCCTACTTATCCTCAGCCAGGAGTTGTTTGGTTCTGGTTTGCTCGGCGTCTCTGGGCAGCTGTTTAGCAGATCCTCACTCACTGACTTGTTTCTTTCTCTCTGTCCTGTTGAACTGTCATCTTTCTAGTTCCTCCTGACTTCTATCTTCTTTTCACTGCCTTGCTCTTACCTGCCCTTCCTCTCCCCTTCTTTCATTGTTTATGAGTATATGCACATTTGCACCTCTGTGTGTTGTATAGAAACACACGTACACGCATACAATCCATATTCAAAATGAAAATCATTGAATTCAATCAAAACAGTATTTTAAATAATAACTGGCTGATATAATAAAATAATATTGTGTATCTATTAACTGGAGGATCTTTTTTGTTTTGCTTTGTTTTTTTTTTTTATTTCTGGACACTTCTCCTATCCAAGCAGCAGCTAGAGCATTCCAAACTTTCTGACTTAGGGGAGGAAAATACAGCTAAAAAGGATTTTGCAGGGGTCTTGGCATAGTTAGTATATCTGAAAGAGTATGTAACTGGTCAGAGTTATTGTTTTTCCCCAGTCCAGAGTTGACAAAAATGGGTTTCAGTGAGCTAAAATCAAGGTATGGGCAGAATTACATTCCTTTCTGGAGGTTCTAGGGGACAATTTGTTTTCTTGCCTTCTCCAGCTTCTAGTGGTTTCCATATTTCTTTGCTCATGTCGTCCTCTTTCCATCTTCAAAGTCAACCATAACCAGCCAAGTCTTTCTCACACGGAATCACTGTACCATTGACTTTTCTGCTTCCCTCTTCCACTTTTAAGTGCTTTTGTGATTACATGAGGCCCACTGGATAATCCAGGATGATCTTCCTGTTTTAAGGTCAAGTGATTAAATACCTTAATTCTATGTGCAACTTTAATTTCCTTCTGCCATGAAGCATAGCATATTCACAGATTCTAGGGATCAGGACATAGGCATCTTCAGGAGGTCATTATTCTTACTACCACTGCTGTATGTGATGCCTGGCACAACGTCACAGAATGCCCAAGGCATCACAGGGAATAAGAAAATGTTTTTCCTCATGAAGTTGAGAATAGCAGAGCCAGAGCATGAAATATTGAAGGACCCAGAGAGTTTATAATATCAAACTCAGGAAAATACAGCAGGAGATTTATACAGTGTACCAGCGGGTAAGAATGAAAAACTAGGTACCAGGGACGCCTATGTACATGTCAGCAGCTGCCAGCATGGAAATGTGACATCCAAGCACAAGACATCCTCTTTTCTCCTGACTCCAGTGACTTTGTGATATTTAACGCCTGGCTCTCTTTCCTTTCCCCCGATAAACTTAGATATAACATCAAGGAGAAAAGGAAACAGGAAACACCAAATCAACTGAGTTTCCCTGGAACTGACTAACACTAATTTTCCAATATCAGTAGTTGGGGGCCACACATAAAAATTAGGTATATTGATACAAAAAATATCTGATATTTATATTTAACGTGCATTAAGCTCTCACACTTTTTAAAAACAAACTAGCAAGAGCAGCTTTTTTCTCTAAACCCATTGGGAGTGTATGATCTCTCCTGTGCTTATATTTCCCACATTCATACTTCAGAGACAGAAGGGGAGGGTGATAGACCCCAGATCAGAGCCATGTCCCATGAAGTCATCATTTCCTTATCCCTTTCATTTCCACATGGAGGAGTTTCCCAAGCATATCTTTTTACCTTAAGAATATATTTCTACTTCTAATCCACTTAGGTTATCTTTGAATGTAAAGCAGAGACTCCCATCAGAAAACTCTTCAAAATCCCTGCCATTCCTAAGGCTCACGTGAAAGAACATCTATATAGGGCCCTATTTTGCCATTGATGTGAAATTTTACCCTAACAAATGTCAAGGGAGACAATAATAATGGATACCAAAGATTTCTGCTAGGTGCTTTATACATTATCTCTAATTCCCACAATTATTCAAAATAAATATTATTATCCCCAATTACATACGAGAAAATTGATATCCTAATTTCCCAAGGTGCACTTTCCCAAAGTACATCAGCCTAAGTCCCCCTAAAGCAAAGCCTGACACACAAGGTTTGTGTGCAAGTAGTTTATTTGGGATGTGATCCAGGGAGCAGGACAAAGGGAAAGGAACCAGGAAGAAGGAAAAGCCAGTACATGGATGCATTATAAAGCTGCCCACTTCTGAAGGTGACAGAGCTTCATCCCTTCTTAGGAGGCTTGTGATATGTGGCACATAACTGTGCACCTGGGTTAGAAAAGGGAGAAGCATTGATCTTTAGTCTTCTACCTCTGACTGGTCAAGGTGGCCCCACAGCTGCTTACTGTCTTGCACGTTGAGATTTGCATGTACAAATGCCAAAAGTGTTCCCATGGACACCCCATGTCTAAACTCTAGGGTAGGAAGCTAGAAATATAAATGGAGTCAGGCAGGCACTAACCTATTTGATCGGTGCAAAGCTGGTTGAAGCCTGTGCAGAAATGGCCAGGATGGCAGTGGCTGTAGCAAAAGGTGGGGCTAGGAAGACATACAGTGATACACAGAGGTGGCTAATGCCAGAGGTCATATGACTATTCAATACTTCAAATCAAGCCTGCCTAACTGCAATACCTAGATGCCTTCCATAATTCACATGGGTTTCCAAGAAGGTATCTGGCTTTGTGGAACTTAAGGATGAGTTTATTATCCTCAGCAATTAGATGAGGATCTGGTATTGATTTTACACTATATCAGAATTGGAGCATTATACAAGCTCTCTTTGTGTATCTGAAGGTGTGAATTCTTCCCTCATTAACCTCCAAAATGGGTTTCAAAATAAATATGCTAAATATAGGACTGTAGAACAGCACTATCAAGCAGAAAAATACTGTGAACTCCATAGGCAATTTTCACTTGTTTAGTATTCACATTAAAAATGGAAAAAGAAGTAAGTGAAATTAATTTTAATAATCTATTTTATTTGACTCACTGTTTCTAAAGTATTATCTATCATTTCAACATGTAACCAATACAAATGATTGAGATATTTTATGTTCTTTTTTGTTATAAGTCTTCAAAACATGGTGTGGATTTTGCACTTTTGAGCACATATCAGTTCAGATTAGCTGTATTTCAATAGCTATGTGAGGCTAATGTTACCATCTTGGAGAGTGCAGTCCTAGGATATTTTTCTCTTATGAACTGAAGGAGTTAATCTGTGAAAGGTAATACTATTGCACTTTTCCTTGGGATGAGATGGAGTAGGGGAGGATTTTTATACACTCTCCTGACATTATGACTTCAGTCTATGTTATTTCTTTCTGAAATAAACAAAATGTCAAATTGACAAGGTTCATGGTCAGAAGTGATTAGAACAGTGATTTGAAGACAAAACCAAGCCATACATGAATCTAATATTTCAAGGTTTATTTCCCGTGTCCACTTGTCTTCAAACTGCAGGACAAGTGATTTTTAACTTAGAAAAAAAGAAGAAAGTTTTACACATTTGTGCTTAAACCACAGGGTAAGCAATTTAAGATAGTGATTCTAAAATTGAGTTACAAACAAGGTATCCTATGCAACCTGAATTATCATATGTAAATCTGTTTGCCTTTACTCCTCTAAAAAGCTATATTTTTATTTTCATGGATTTTTATTTCACAAAAAGCACATATGTAACTTACATAAAGTTCAATAAAACATTTGGCAGGTATAGGTATTATAACACAGTGGTTAAGAGCATAGCATTTAGAGATGGATCTAGGTTCAAGTCCCCAGCTTTACAACCTACCGTGAGTAACTTTGAGCCAGTTACTTAACTTCTTAAGCCTCAGTTTTATCTTCTCCAAAATGGGAATAACAATTTTTATCTTGCAGGGTTATGGTAAGAATTAAATAAGATCGGATATGTGGGAAACTTGGCACAGTGTCTGGCACATGGTTAGTAGTCAACATATGGTAGCTTTTACTATTAGTGAAAAAAATCTAACAATAAGACAGACTTCAAAGTATATACCTTGCCTCCAACATTTCTCATAGTCTATTGGTTAAGAAACCCATGAATAGAACCACAAATTACTGTGAGTACCACTAAACCTTATGGTGTTAAGAAATTTAGCAATAAAAGGGGATTTTTTTCCACTCAATGCTGTGAAAATTGTTCATAAAAATCCACAGGCTCAAAGCAATCTCTCTGGGAAGGTGGTGTGTGTGTGTGTGTGTGTGTGTGTGTGTATGTGTATGTGTTTTCTGTTCTTTTGTTTCTTAATCCCCATACTGTGGTCTGATTCCCATAACAACTGAAATTAGCACTTTAATTTCCATATTATCTCCTTTATATTACAGATGAATAATGTGCAGGAATAAAGAGGAAGATCTTAGGGGGAATTACCAAAGATGAAAAAAAGTATTATGCTTCATTCTGAACAGGTTTTATATCCCACACTGACTTATCACTGGCATAGGAAAATAAGTCTCCATCCATTCAGTGTAGAGAAAAATTGGAGAAGTTATCCCTTTGAGAGACATGAGTCTCCTGAGATAAATCTCCTGCATTACTTGTTCCATGACCTCTATTCACTACCCACTTAAAGCTAAGTGCTTTAGGTACACTTGTTTCTGAATAAAAAAATTTATAGATTGCACAGTTTTAATAATAATAACTATGGTGATGGTAATAGTTAAAATTTATCAAATGCTGCCTGTGGGCCAGGTGCTAAACATTTCACATGCGTTAATGCATTTATTCAACTCTATGAAGTTTCTCACAGATACACATACTGAAGAACAGTTTAACTACTTGCCCAATTTTAGTAAGTGGTAGAGCCAGGATTCCAACAGAGACATTTGACACTAATGTCCACATCCAGTAACACTGCACCAATCACAAAGGAGACCCAACACATGTATAATCTACCGACAAGTTCTGCTGGCTCTACTTTCAAAACATGTTTCCAGCCCATTCATTTTTCTCCATCTCACCACCATCACCCTAGTCTAGGCCACTATCGTCCCTTCTCTGGAGAATGACAATGGTTCCAAATGGTCTATCTGCTTCCATTCTTATCCTCCAGCAACCCATGTTCCACGCAGCAGCCAAGTGAACATTTTAGAATGTAAATCAGACTTTACTCTGATTTTGCTCCAATGCATAAATCCTTCCACTGGCTTCTCCATTCCTCTTAAAATAAATCCGAAGTCCTCACCATGGTCTTTCAAACTCTGGGAACTCTTGGCCACCTCAGCTCATCTCTTCCTATTCTCCTCACTCATCACATTATTCTTCTTTCTTTTCGTGGGTGAATCTGCTGTTCCCTGTTTGGCATACTCATCCCTTACATCTTCATGTAGCTGCATACTTCTTGTCATGCAGGCCAAAAACTCGATTGTCACCTCCTGAGAGAGGACTTTCCTCACCAGCCAAGCTAAAGCCACGCACTCCCTTCCTACTTCCCCATTTGCTCTCATGACTCCCTGTTTTAGTCTCTTCATAACACTTATCTCTATACAAAATTATTCATCATTTATTTCTTAACTTCTTTGTTTTCTGCTTCCCCTCCATCACTAGCAGAATGCAAAATTCCAAAAAGCAGAGATCTTGCCTGTCATATTCACTGCTGTATCTGCCGGACCTAGAACATGGCCTGGCACATAATAGGCATTTACTCTAAATATATGAATAAATTACTTAATTAATGACATGACCAAAAACCAGTCTCCTTTAAGCACTTGGTTCTCTGGAATCTTCTCCTGAATATTCACAAGGTAGTGAGAAATGGGCTATAATGGGAATATAGACCCAGAAGTTATAAATGATTAACTCCAAAATGAAACAGGGAACCAGGCAAAATGTGGTATGTATTGTTGACACTTTTTCCATGCCTCCTGTTGTATCTCTGTCTGCTTTATGATTTTTGTTCGTTTCTTATTTACTTCTCTTGAAGAAAGAATTTTGAGAGCTTATATACGGGTATTCTGCTGGGTTCTTAACTACATAAATAAATAAGGAATTCTAGGGAGGACTCTATGTTCACACGAATAGTAATAAAACAAATGCCCTCTTTGTGGTCTGTGAAAAGGGTTTCTGAACAATGAGACATTAAGTTATCATTAAGTACAATCTACAGATTTTTAATAGCAAGGGAAAACAATTATATAGGTTTCTGAGAAAAATATGGCCTATCTCAAATATTTAAAATATGCAATAAGATTACTAATAATAATTTAGTACTAATAGTAATAATAGCTTCTATTAGTAATTTAGTAAATTAACCAAATTACTAACAGTAATTTTTAATGAAGAAAATCACTAATAGTATTTGCTTCCTGTTAGGGGAATTACACATTTTCTCCCCCTCCTTCTCCCCCTTCTCCTTCTTCTTCTTGTTCTAAATCTGTCAGCTTAGGTTCAGTTATGATTCAAAAAGAAATCATCCCAAATCTTATTTCTGTCTCATCTTCATGTCCACTGTGGGGTTGGATATAACAGCTCTACATTCTCTTCTCTCTTATTCATGCCTGAAGGATATGCCTCGATTTGGGATACTGCAGTCTCGTAACAGAGGTTTAATAAAATAAAGGCTTTTTCTTGAAAGTGGCACATGTCCCTTCTCTCACATTTCATTGATCAAAACAAGCCACACTGCCAAATCCTATGTTCTTGAGGAGGAACCATATTCCCCCTATAAGGAGAGACCCAAAGAATTTAGAAAAATAATCTACCAAAGACCCTTCTGTACTTCACAAATTTTCTATGAGTATATATAATATTTATTAACAGAAAAATATCTGAGCTGTTGATTTTTAAGGAATTTTACTTTTCTTTAAGTAGAAATTCATTTAGCTGCAAATAATAGAAAATTTGACTTTCAGCCATTTTTAAAAATAAAGCCTGATCTTCTCACATATTTATAAATATGGGGGTAAGTGGCTTCAAGTCTTGGTTAACAACTCAGTCATGTTCAAGCCAACCTCTCATCAATTGCCTTGACTTTTCCCTCGTGTTTACAGCCCATTGTCACGGACAGCCACTGCTGCTATGGAGTTACCATCTCCAATGAAGGAAAGAGGAAAGGGAGGTGTGAGAAGCACTGCAGCCACGCCAGTTTCTTTAACAGGAAAGCAAAGGTTTCCAGGTAGATTGTCCCAGCACCCTGCCCTTATATCCTATTGGTCAGAAATGAGTCACATGAGCACTCTCAGGTACAGTGGGGTTTGGGAACAGAGAAAACAGATTGTTGCCATTACTTTTAATGGCATAAACTGCATTACTTTTGCACCAACCTAATAATTGCTATAAAGCAAGCATGACCCTTCCTGGGGCTTGGCATATTGGGCCTCAAAGTCGGGCTATGTCAGAAAAGAGGAGTTGGGGACTGAATATTTGCTGTGTGCCTAACACAGAAGTCAAGAGAGTGCATTTCATTCTGATAAGTGAACCTAGTGGACATTTTAGCTGAACTTAAAAAGACAGTGGGGTTGTGCCCAAAGAGAAGAGTGGTATTTCTTACAAGAAGTGCAGCACGAGCCACAGCAGAAAGGTAGTTTGGTGATATGGTCTGACTGTGTCTCCACCCAAATCTCATCTTGAATTGTAGTTCCCATAATCTCCATGTGTCGTCTGAGAGACCCAGTGGGAGGTAATTGAATAGTACGGGCGGTTACCCCCATGCTGCTGTTCTTATGATAGTGAGTGAGTTCTCACAAGATCTGATGGTTTTATAAGGGGATTTTCCCTCTTTGCTCTGCACTTCTTGCTGCAGCCATGTGAAGAACGACATGTTTGCTTCCCCTTTTGCTATGATTCCTTAAGTTTCCTGAGTCCTCCCCACCCCTGCGGAACTGTGAGTCCATTAAACCTCTTTCCTTTATAAATTACCTAGTGTTGGGTATATGTTTATTAGCAGCATGAGAATGGACTAACACATTTGGGAAATGCTAACTAGTTAATCTGATATAATCAAAGTATACAGTGAGGAAATGTAAAGGAGTTGAAGCTGTGGAGATAGGATAGGGTCAGATGATTAATACTAATAGTTTGCATTTACTGACTATTTATTATGGGTCAGATACTTTTATTCCCATCATTTCATTTAATTTTCACGACAACTCCATGATGTAAGTGCTACTATTTTCTCTCCAATTTACGTATGGAGAAGCTAAGTAACTAGCTGAAGGCTGCATAACTAATAAGTGGTAGAGCTAGGGTTGAACCTGATATACACTCTGGTGTTCTGGAATCAGACTGCCTGGAGTCCACACTCCCTCTACCTCTCATTTACATCCCAATCCCTACACCCAAGGAAATGTGTGGTAGCCACTGAATACAAATTTAAAATCACTGTGGTAGAGAGTCCCTGCATGTGTGGAGGTGGGCATGAAGTAGGAAGGGCTTGAAAATGGGAAGATTTATGGCGGCTGAATCATTGAAGAAGATCCCTCTCTTGTCTGCAGCTCTCTAATTAGAGCAAAAGGGAGGCCCTCTTAGCAAGTTCAAAATGTTCGCCACTTTCCCAGCAATTTACCTTATCTGACATGAACAAAAAAGCACACAAGCCAATGGCTGAGGCATAACTTATCCACTGGGAAAGAAGAGATGAGCTAACAATAAGGTTTCCCAGAAACATTTTTCAAGAGCCAGTTCAACTGCTTACAGAGTATTGCCTGAAACACTAATAAATACTGTCAATCTACACAATAGTTCTTTCCTTTCTCATACCAATTTTAACCATGATGTAAAATGAGGCTTCCGGAATGTGACTTTACAGTCACATGGCCCTCTATTTGCTTTAGAGTATAACAGTTTTCCTTCAGCTTTCACTTTCGTCATCCATGTCCATAAGATTTCTCTATGAAAATCTAACTTCTTCCCCCATCACATTTTTTAAAAGACATAGATACATAATCAAATTCCATAAGATAATAAATACTGGAACATTCTAATTTTTACCTCAAAAACAAACAATTTCAGTGTTCTTCCATTTTATTTTAGGGTGATATTGGTCAGTGTTTCTAAATTGAGCATGATTGTGTAGATGAATTCTTTGTTATGTTAGACTGTCCAGAGCATTGCGGGATACTTAAGGCTGCCCTTGGCCACCAATAGCATTCCCCAATTATTGTGACATTTAAAAAAATGCCCACAAATATTTTCAAGCATCCCCTCCAGAGGCATTTTTCCTTCTTTCTCTTTACTTCCTTCAGAAACACTGGTTAAAGTGACAGAATTAGGGCTTGGGTCTAGCTGTCTATTCATAGGAAATTAATTAATGTTCATACCTGTAAAAATGGACATGTTAGTATCTACCTTATTGTGTAAGTCAAATGAAGCATGTAATACACAATCCCTGATATACACATAAGCCTTTCCTTGTAAATATACTAGCTTGCACCAAGCATAAGATATTAACTTTTTTTCTCTTTCTCTGAAAAATGCTTAGATAGGTGAACAGAGTTTTAATTCACTCTTCCATTCCACATTGTTGTAGTCTGACTGCTGTTTATTGAAAAACATAGATAACTTAAAGAAAAATTTAAAAAATTAACTGTAAAGTAGGATATGGTAGAAAAAATAATGGGAGAGGGAAAAAAACCCGTTCTGAAAAAGGTGAGAATTGCAGATCAGTAGTGTTACAGAGTTTCAGAAAGTTCTGTCTCCTTGATTTGCGGGTTCATGGTTTGGAAAATTGATTTATAGATTGGAAAATGATCCTTTAGACTTTTCTTATGGACAGTATTCCCTCCATGAGTGGGAAGTTAAAACAGATAAACCAGAAAGTTCATACCGTTGCTGAAGTTTCAGAAAACTTCTATGATTGGATCTACCAAGCTCCAGCATTAAAGACGTGAACGAGTTTAAATTATTCTAGCCTATAGCACTTCTTTATGTATTGTGACAATGCTACACAGTAGCCTAAAGGAGAATCGCTATTCCTGAGTTGATAATAGACCGAACTGTGGCTTCTATCCACAGACTCACAGACATATAAACATTTTTGCCACAGAGACTTAACTAAACAAACAGTATGTGTGGATATTCACAAAAGCTTAACTCCTTTTCAAAAGCAGTTAAAATAAAGAGGAGAAGGAATCTTTGTTAACACCTTGTTGAATATGACCATTTTATTTTAGATTTCAGTCTTGTATAAAACTATTCCAGGAGCAAAAATATTTCCTTAATTAGAAAAATTCACTCTACTGGGTATTTTCTGTTTCCCCTCTATACCATTACCCACCCTGCTCTGGCCTCTGGCCCCTGGGAGGGAAAGCTTTATAGATTATATCATTTGGGCTCCTGGCTCTCTGGTTTACAATGGGTTTGAACAGTAAGAGAGATCAGCAGGAGATGGGTAGATGGAAGAGAAATGAGAGGGAAGTATTTCTTCTCCTGGCTCCTTCATTATATGGTCATGGCAATATTGGCTGCATTTTTCAGTCAAATGCCATAGCTCTTGCTTGGCAGCCTTCTCTTATAGCTAAAGCTACAGCTAGTAACTATTCCAGATTCCAATAACCATTCATTTCCTCCTCTTGTCCTTTTAGGACTAGGTATGGTAACATTTCCTCACTATTACTAGCCCTGAGGCATTGCACCATCGCTTGTTGGTCTCCCTAAACCTTGTAATGTGATCTTTATTAAATACTCCTCAAATAGCCAGTTTTCAGTATGCCATCTATTTCATGCTGAAACTCTGACTGGCACCTTTTGAAATTGGCTTGAAAGTCATCCCACAACTACATTGTTGGGCCAATTGCAACTCAATGGTTCCAAGTGCTGGTGTGGAAATCCAAATGCTTGGGTTGAAATCACACCCTGACCACTTGCTTATCATCTGGATCCTAAACAAATTTCTTAACTTTTCTACATCTCAGTTTTCTTATCTATAAAACAGAATGGATACTAGTGGCAACTACCTCATGGGGCAATTTCAATGATTAAAATAGCTTAGAAGGACACCTGGAATATAGCAAATGCTTGGAAATGTTGACTATTTAAATTATGTCTTCATGCGCCCTGTATTATCCTTGGGAATAGGCATTGAAATAGTAGTTAAAAAAAGGCAATATATCTAAAGACGAGTGTAGGCAGTCATCACTTCAGTGCTTTCATTTATTAATATTTGGAGTTGCAGGTTTGCAGGTAAGTATATTGGACTAATTTCCTCTGCACCTTGGGTGCCGTTTTTAACAACAGTTTTCAAAATTCAGCTATGGTGGCAAATTGAATTGTAAATAGTGAAAAACATGCATTAGTGATAAGACTGGTAGCACACTTAAACAGGTTAATTGAGAAGAGTTTAGTGAAGGGGTGATTTCATAATTTCAACATAAAGGTGTTGGCAAGGTTAAGAGAAACCTGAAAGGAAGGATGAAATATCCTAATACTAGCAACCTCTAGGATGTTATCATTTTCCGGTCTGAAGAGCCAGTGGAGAGGAAATAAGGAAAAAACAGGTTTCCTGAATTTGGAGACATCTATAGTGGTAATTGTAAGGAGAACTACCTAAAAGGAGCAGTGGTCTTCAACAGAGGAGCCAGGGGGGAAAAATACTCTACATGTTCCTTCTTCTCACCTTCCAATCTCCTACTGACATCTCTCCTTGGGAAAGAATAGGGAATCCGGTTGACTCAGTCCATAGGGATTAGCTTACCAGGGAGGCAGAACAGGATGTAGAAGTATAGAGGGGTGGAGCATGGGATGGAAAGATAAATAGAGAATGTCCAATACAACATACAAGACCAAAAGCAAATACAATTTCTTTACTTATTTTTTTCCTACAAACATATTTCTGCATCCTTTCACATAACTCGTCATCAGTTTTGATTAGCATTCTAAGGAATTTTATGGCACAAGAATTGTGAATAAAATATAAAAAATGTGTTCATGCAGGTAATAAAACTAGTATTACCCAAAAATTAACCCCATCAAATTTCACTGTGTGTATTCAAAACACCCAAAACACATTGTCATGGATTCTCCTTGTAAGAATGATGATGATGATGATGATGATTGCAACAATTATTTATTAACTGCTTACTATGTTATGAGTGTTTTAAATGTATGCTTTCATTTAACCTTGTATCCACTTTAGAAGGAAGGCATTATTACCTTATTTTATAGGTACTTATATAAAGAGGGAGTAACAGGTTAAGAGAGATTACATGATTTGAGACAGTTCATATGGCTCAAATAGCAGCCTTTAGGCAACATGACCCACCCCTTCAAACTTAACAGTTAGAAATACGGACTGGGCCCAAAGCAATTAGAAAGAAGGAGGTGGTACCAAGAGAGACACAAATCAATGAAAAAGAAAACAAGACTAGAGTAGTAATGATCAACACAACTGAAGGCTTTTTAAAAAGAATGTTTTTATTTTGGAATAATTTTAGCTTTAGAGAAAAGTTGCAGAGATAAAATTATGTATCTCAACCAGTTTTCCCTAATGTGAGCGTCTAACACTATTATGATTCAGTTTTCAAAACTGAGAAATCAACTTTGGTATGTATTACTATTAACTAAACTCCAGGCTTCATTTGGATTTTTGTCAGTTTTTTCACTAATGTCAGAGTTTATAAGAGAAAAAAAAAAAACTTTAACAACTGATCGAGAAAAAAACGTAATGAAGCTGAACATGGTGGCTCATGCCTGTAATTCCAGCACTTTAGGAGACTGAGGTAGGAGAATTGCTTGAGTCCAAGAGTTTGAGACCAGCCTGGGCAACACAGTGAGACCTCACCTCTATAAATTTGTTTTTAAAAAAAAAGATGGGCATGGTGGTGCATGATTGTAGTCCTAGCTACTTGGGAGGCTGAGGTGGGACGATTGCTTGAGCCAGGAGGTTGAGGCTGCAGTGAGCTGTGACTGTGACACTGTATTCTGGCCTGGGCAACAGAGCAAGATTCTATCTTTCTCTTTCTCTCTCTCTCTCTCTGTCTTTCTCTCTCCATATGTGTGTATATACATGAAGAAAATAGCAATAAAATTATAAGAAACATATATGTGTATATATATATATATGTCTCTGTCTCCAGTCCTCCAGTCCCTGACACAGAGCTTCTAAAGCCCTCGTAATTTCCTGAGTTATAGCAATGCTGGAGAATCTTTTTTTTTCTTTTCTTTTTTTTTTTTTTTCTTTTTTTGAGACGAGTCTCATCCTGTCTCCCAGGCTGGAGTGCAGTGGCGCAATCTCGAGTCACTGCAACCTCTGCTTCCCGGGTTTAAGCGATTCTCCTGCCTCAGCCTCCCAAGTAGCTGGGACTACAGGCCCATGCCACAATGCCCGGCTAATTTTTGTATTTTTAGTGGAGATGGGGTTTCGCCATGTTGGCCAGGCTGGTCTCAAACTCCTGACCTCAAATGATCCACCTGCCTTGACCTCCCAAAGTGCTGGGATTACAGGTATGAGTCACCACACCTGTAATGTTCTAATACTTGGTCTCTGCCCCAGTACCTGAGACAGAATTCCTAATACCCTTGTAGACAGGGATGCTAGGAGAATATTTTATTCTAATATTTGGTCTTTTACCCTGATTCCTGACACGGAGCTCCTAAGGTCTTTGTAATTGCCTGAATGATAAGAGCATCTGACACAGAGCTCTTAAATTCCTTGGAATTTCCTGAATGATAAGAACATCTTTTGTTGTAATGAGGTGACTCTTGGTGGGCACCTGGCTGAGGGCTGGTCACTAAAAAGACGAAGCAATGATAATAAGCTTGGAGATTTTGGCCCCACCCTCGCATTCTTCAGAGAGAAGAGAGGGGGTGTAAATAGTTAATAATTGATAATGCCTATGTGATTAATCCTGCACTATGGGGTTCAGACAGCCTCCAGGTTGGTGAACACATCCCTGGGCTGGGAGGATGGCACATCCCAACTCCATGGGAACAGAAATGCCTGCTCTCAGGACCCTTCCAGACTCACCCAATGTATCTCTGCTTACCTTTATCCTTTATTATAGTCTTTATTAATAAACCAGCAAACATAAGTAAAATGTCTCCCTAAGTTATTTGAGGCCCTCTAGCAAATTAGTGGAACCTGAGGAAGGGGATTGTGGAAACCCTGATTTACAGCTGGTTGGTCAGAAGAACAGATGACAACTGGGGGCTTGTGGATGGCGTCTGGAGGGGCCCAGTCATGGAACTGAACTCAACCCATGGGACTTAATGCTATTTCCGGGTATGTGGTGTCATAACTGACTTGAATTAAAGGGTGCCCAGCTAGGATCTGCTAAATAATTGATTGGTGTGTGGGGAAACAGCCCCTACACATCTGGTATCAGAAACACTTTGGTTTTTTCCTGTCTCTGATAAACACAAATAAGCAATGATGTTAGTAAAAATAACTAGAAATAGAAAGTTTTTAAAAAATAAAAAAATATATATTTTAGGCAGGGATGGTTGTACACTACAATTTCTGGCTTCCTTTACAGTTATGTATAACCCTATGACTAAATTCTCCCCAATGGAATGAGAATAGTATTTTTGTATGCTACTTTGGGGCCTGGGTCTTCAGATCTTCATGCTTCCTCCAAGTCTTTCTTCTCTGCTCCCCCAATGAGAACAGTGGTCTAAGGAAAGGCAAAGCAATTATTTGGGCTCCTCAATGACCTCAAGGAGCAGCAGGTTCAAACAACCAGTTTAAAGCATTCACATCATGAGAAAGAAAGACATAACTTTGTCCTATTCATTTATAATTTTTTAAAAATGTATTTTCAGCAAACTGGAAATATAAGGGAACTTCTTTAACTTGATAAAAGAATATCTAACAAAAGCCTATAGCAAACTTCTACTTAGTAGTAAAAGTTTGAAAGCATTTTTATTAATGTCAAGAATGAGATATGGATGCCCATTATCTTCACTACTATTTAACATTGTACTAGAGATTCTGACATTACAATAAGGCCAGAGAAGGAAGTAAGATATATGAGGCTAATAGACAAAATTGTCATTATTTGCAGTACTAGGGGTTAATTTACGTGGAAAATTGAGTAAAATCTATGGTTATTAAAATGTATGAGAATTCAGCATGATTTTGGATACAAAATCAACAAGTGTTCCTGTAACCAAACATTAAATAGTTTTAGGACAGTTGGACTTCCAAATAGAAAAAAATTAAACTAAATCTGTAAATTACTCATGCCAAAAAAATATTAATTCCAGACCGATTAGAGACTTATAGGAAAAACAAAACTTTAATTCTACCAGAAGGAAACATATGAAAATAGCAAACATTATGAACTTAAGGTAAGAAGGAATTTTAAGCAGTACACCAAAAGCTCAAGGCATAAAGGAAAAGTTTTAATAAGTTATTTTCTGTTATCTCTTCTATCACTCACTGCCTGTCAAAAGACTCGAAAAACAAAAGGCAATATAAACCATAGACAGATGCTACAATACACATATTCAACTGATATAAATAACTTCAAAGCAATGTGGAAAGGATAAACAGCCCAATAGAAGAACAGAAGGTGATTATGAATAAACAATTCATAGAAAAACAAAAACAGCAAACAAATTTATGAAAGGATGCTCAACGTAGAAAAATAGAGAGAATAATATAACCCAATATCAGAATTTTTTATAATGTTAACTTTTTGCCCTAATAGCTTCAGCTTTTTTTTAAAAAAGAAAAGACCTAAGTTGTTACTGAAAAACCTGAAGTTTCCTTTGTTCCCTGCCTTGTACTACCTGGTTTCCAGATTCACCTCAGGGCAATAATGATCGTCCATTGTATATATATTCTTCAGCCCGTGTTTTTTCATGTATATTTTATATATAAACATTGTTGTATTGCTTTTAGAATGTACTTAGTGGAATTTTTTTAAGTAAAAATAAAAGTGATCACAGCTTGACATTTCATCTTGGGTGGGCCTGACTTCAAAATCCACAATTTTCCCACCATGAATGATTATGTGCCATTTCCTAAACCATGAAGATCTCTAGGTTTCAGACCCAGACTGTTACCCTGTGTCAGCAATCGGGCTCTTTTGGGTGGGATGGGTGGAGTGTGAGGCAGTATAGAGCCATGGATAACAGCCAGGAGTGCAACCCTTGTTAAAATCCCTCCAAAAAACCCAAGCTTCAATACCTGGAAAGACTAAGAATAAGCCTACAACTCACCAGAGACAGACCTAAATCTGGGGAGCAGGGCCAAGAGTCCAGTATCAGAAGAGATGGGAGCAGAAGGAGTAGAAGCGATCAGCAAAGGATAACTCCAGCCCTGCCAGACTGTCTGGGAGGCCTCTGGCCTTTATGAATTTATAGATCTATAGTATCAGCAATCCAGCTCTCTTCAAACACCAGGGAAGGAATTAACATATTCTCCCCTGGAATTAACAATTTATGACTATGTAAGACTTTATTTTTTTCCTTTCATGTCAAGAAATATATATATATGCACATATGTGTATATATATATATTTATACACATATATATGTGTGTATATATATATATTTATACACACACACACACACGCATATATATATATATATATGTAATTTCTATTCCCATCCTTCCTTTTTCCCTCCTTTTCTCTCCCAGGCTAGTGTCAGCCAACATGTCATTCCCACCTTTTGGTTTAAGAAGCAGCAGATAATAGGACCCCAGAGCAGAGTGATGGACAAGATGTAATCCCGCCCCTTTTTGCCCTTTCCAAGAAAAAGTCACCATCCTATTGGCAGGGGCACGGGCAGCTTCAGCTTTTTGATAAAAAAAGAAAGGATCACAGAAAACACTACCCAACAGACCTCACTGTGGGTCTGCCAGATGGAAGCTTGACTGAGGAAAAGAGACGAGCAGGTGAAAATGGCTTGTAGAGAGGTCAGAGAAGTCAATGTAAAAAATGAGACAAAAGTCCTAGGACCATAGTAAAGCTCTTCGGCTTTCATAACCCCACCACAATTGTATTAGCTTAGCTGGGTCAATTAGCTGCCTACTCTGTCTTCCTGTGTTGTTAATAATGGGCAATATCCTTTCCCTTTAAAAAATGAAAATGAGGGATTTGTGGTTATAGTAAGCTATCATTAAAAGTACATGAATTCCTAAAAGCCTCTGAAAATAAATTAGTCTTCACATTACCATCTGCAACCATTTCACCTCAGCTAGTGATCCCATTAGCCCTTGTGCACTCTAAATAGGAACAGGCTTGGATATTACTTAAGGAAAGATCTCCATGGGAAATCAAGTGGTTTCAAAGATCAAAAAGAGAAATTCCAAAGGTGGCATGTCTACTCTCACATTGCTCCAGAGCCAAGACCCCTATGCCACATGAGGGACACCAACTGGGACATCTCTCAAAAATTAAGACAGGCTCTCCAATGCAAGTCATCAATAAAACTGCAGATGACTGGAAACAGGAAGGGAATCTGCACATTCAGATGCAAGTATAACCTGCTTAAATTCCATCTTTGGGTATCTACTTTCCTTTAAAACCATTCTCTGGACATCTCCACAGCATCAGATGCTGTTCACACTGCTTCCTCTTAGAAATTATCTTTTCCTCCAATGTAGTGGGTTGAATAGTGTCTCCCCAAAATCATGTCCTTTTCAGGAGCCTCAGAATATGACCTTATTTGGAAATAGAGTCATTCCAGATGCAATTAATTAGGACAGGGTCACACTGAAGTAGGGTGGGTCCTTAATCCCGTATGACTAGTGACCTTATAAGAAGAAGAGAAGAAACACAGGGACAGAATATAGGGAAAACTCTATGTGACAATAGACATAGAGATTGGAGTGATGTATCTATAAGCCAAAAAATGCCAAGGATTGATGGCATTACCAGTAGCTAAATCCGACATGGAATGCACTCACATTCTCCTTATGAGCCCCCAAGAAGGAACCAATCCTACTGACAACTTGATTTCAGACTTCTCTCTTCCTGAACTGTGTGGGAATAAATTTCTGTTTTAAGCCACTAAGTTGTGGTATTTTGGTGTTGCAGCCCTAGGAAATAAATGTACTTGACTTCCATACTGCCACATTTTTGGCCTCACACTTTCTCTGATCACTATTCTATCTGGTTCTTAAATGATGAACTTTCTCCAGGCTCTGTCCTAGCCATCTTCTTTTTCTCACTCTAATCTCCCCCTGTGTAGTCTAATCCATACTCATTACTACCATTTCAACCTTCATACAGTTGACTTCTACATTGATAACACCTCTGAAGTCCTATATGTAACCGGCTTACTCACTTCATCCCTTGGCTTTCTCAGAGCACTTCAAACACATATGAACAAAACCAAACTCATTATCTCCCAATCTCATGTTTTTTCACACACACACACACACACACACACACACACACACACACACAGTTGACACTTAAGCAACATGGAGGTTAGGGGCACCAACCCCCTATGCAGTTGAAAATCCACACGTAAGTTTTGACTCCACAAAAACTTAACTGCTAATAGCCTACTATTAATCAGAAGCCTACCAAAGACATGAACAATTAACTTGTATTTTGTATATGTATTATATACTGTATTCTTACAATAAAGCAAGCTAGAAAAAAGAAAATGTTATTAAGAAGATTATAAGGAAGATAAAATATATTAACTATTCATTAGGTGGAGGTAGATCATCATAAAGGTCTTCATCCTTCTCATCTTTGCATTGAGTAGGCTGAGGAGGAGGAAGAAAAGGAGAGGCTGGTCTTGACATATCAAATGTCACACACTCAGCAAATCTGTGTTGTTCAAGGGTTGTTATATAGTTTGGATATTTGTCCTTGCCCAAATCTCACATTGAAATTTAATCCTCAGTGTTGGAGGTGGAACCTGAAGGGAGGTGTTTGAGTCATGGGTGTGGATTCCTCATGGCTTGGTGCTGTCTTCGTGATAGTGAGTGAGTCCCCCCAACATCTGGTTATTGTAAAGTGTGGCACCTACTTCTCACTCTCTCTTGCTCCCACTGCCACCATGTGAGATGCCTGTTCCCCCTTGCCTTCTGCCATGATTATAAGCTTCCTGAGGCCTCCCTAGAAGCAGATGCTGGCATGATGCTTCCCATACAGCATGCAGAACTGTGAGCCAATTAAACCTCTTTTCTCTATAAATTAGCCAGTCTCAGGTATTCCTTTATAACAATGCAAGAATGGCCCACCACAAGGATCAAATAAATATGTGTATGTACATATATATATATATATATATATATACATACATACACACATACACACACACACACACACACATACACTCACATACACACACATATTCTCTCTAGGGCCAGGTCAGCAAACTTTTTCTGTAAAGACATAGATAATAAGTTTTTTAGGCTTTGTGAGCCAGGCTCTGTCGCAACTACTCAGCTCTGCATTTACAGCACAAAAGTAGCCATACTCACTACATAAACAAATGAGCATGGCTGTGTTCCAATAAAACTGGATTTCAGAAACAGGCAGTAGGCAGGATCTGTCCCATATGCCACAGTTTGCTGGCCCCTGCTCTAAAGGAATTATCCCCCGTCAGTTGCATTATCTATTACACCAGCCAAAATCCTGCATTTAACATAACATCTTCCTCCCTCTCATGACTCTCCCTTAATATCCTCTCAGTCCTGCAAATTTTACTTCCTAAACAAGCATAATCCATCCACTCATCCTCTTTTGCCTGGATCACAGCACTAGTCTACTGACTTGTCTACTCCCATCCACTGTCAGCCTCTTCCCAGAGTGCTCTATATACCACAGCAGAGTGATCCTCTCAAAACGCACATTGAGCCATGCCACTGACTCTCACTAACCTTCCATTGTTCTTTTTTTTTTTTTTTTTTTTTGAGTCGGAGTCTAGCTCTGTTGCCCAGGCTGGAGTG
This sequence comes from Pan paniscus, assembly GCF_029289425.2. Lineage (NCBI taxonomy): Eukaryota > Metazoa > Chordata > Mammalia > Primates > Hominidae > Pan > Pan paniscus. The sequence goes on along the minus strand of NC_073258.2, from coordinate 32,871,967 downwards.
CAGTGGCACAATCTCAGCTCACTGCACGCTCCGCCTCCCGGGTTCACGCCATTCTCCTGCCTCAGCCTCTTGTGTAGCTGGGACTACAGGCGCCTGCCACCATGCCCAGCTAATTTTTTGTATTTTTAGTAGAGACAGGGTTTCATCGTGTTAGCCAGGATGGTCTCGATCTCCTGACCTGGTGATCCGCCTGCCTCGGCTTCCCAAAGTGCTGGGATTACAGGTGTGAGTCACAGCACCCGGCCCCCTCCTATTGTTTTTATGACAAGGACAAAACTCCTTAACACAGCCAGTCATCTCTTTACATAGCTCAGCTGTACCTATCCCTCTAGCCTCACCTTCTATTGGGCAATACATTCCTTTCTTTTCCCCACATACAGCCTGCCTGCCTGCCTTCCTTTCTTCCTTCCTTCCTTCCTTCCTTCCTTCCTTCCTTTCTTTCTTTCTTTCTTTCTTTCTTTCTTTCTTTTCTTTCTTTCTTTCTTTCTTTCTTTTTCTTTCTTTGTTTCTTTCTTTCTCTCTCTCTCTTTCTATCTTTCTTGTCTTTCTTTCTTTTTCTTTCTTTTCTGTCTCCTTTCTCTTTCTTTATTTCTTTCCTTCTTGCCTGCCTGCCTGCCCTCCTTCCTTCCTTCCTTTCCTTCCTTCCTTCTTTTTTTTTTTTTTTTTTGAGACAAGGTGTGCCACTCTGTCACCAAGGCTGGAGTGTAGTGGCAGGACTTTGGCTCACTGCAGCCTCGCACCCCCCACTCCCAAGGCAATCCTCCCACTTCAGCCTCAGCCTCCTAAGAAGCTGGGGACCACAGGCATGCACCACTACACTTGCCTAATTTTTGTATTTGTTGTAGAGATGGAGTTTTGCCATGTGCCCAGGCTGATCTTGAACTCCTAAGCTCAAGCAATCCTCCCACATTGGCCCTCCCAAAGTGCTGGGATTACAGGTGTGAGCCACAGTGCCTGGCCCAGGCCCAATTTTTAATTTTTCAATTCCTCTTGTTTACCTTTGGGTACAGGCCTTTTCTCATAACATACATTTCCCCCTTCTTAGCATACTCTTAATTCCTCTTTTCACTTAGTAAATGTTTATTAATCTTTCAGCTCCAAGCCCAAGTACCACCGCCTTGGAGAAGACTTCCCTGACCTCTTCAACTAGGCCATGTTCTTCATTATAATTTATTGTGCACATCTTCTGTGCATAAGCATCAAAGTTGTAGTTTTATGCTTGATGTCATGATAATTTGATTATCTGTCTCCTCTACTAGACTGATTGATTGTAAGTTTCATGAAAGCAGGGACGTTGTTACTTTTGTCCTTCACTAGGTCCCCATCACCAAGCATAGCAAGAACTCAATGATATGAAATAATACAAATCTTGAGGTGCATAGGGACGCAGCTTCCTCTCTTTGCTTTAACTCTCTCTGTGTTTTAACTGGAGTTGCTCCACTTTTCTCAATTTCCTACATTGAAATTCCATAAAGACTTCCTTTTTAAAAAATAATTTAATATGTTTGACAGCCATGAGCTAGGAATTTATTTACCTCTGCAAGGTTTCCAAGTATAAAGCCAAAACTGAGTCGGCAGACACCTGTGCAGGAATGTCATTCCTACAGAAGGAAGCTAGGCTCAGAGTTTGGAAAACTCTTGCCTTTTGTTCAGCTGTGATCATTTCACATTTTTTTATTTAAAAAATGTTTTAAAATTTCGGTTCTGTTTTTTAACCTCATATTTTAGTTTTTAAAGGTATGACACCTTTCATATTAATAAGTTTTCTGTGACTAAAAAAGCATCACAGAGATTTTTTTCCTGCCCTAGAGGCCACATGTCTTACTGGACGCCAAATAAAATGAGACAGTTGCAACTGTACAACATTATTGAGAAAAATACTCATGAAGTAATTGAAAATAACAACTATCATCTGTCCATGATGAGCTAATTTGTCCACTGTGCTTGCTTCAAAATGTCTATTTTCAGTGTAATGATGAAATTATATGCCTATCCTCATTAGATCCTGGCATCATATCAAAATTATGTGTGTTGAGCCTGACAAAGTGGCAAATTCTATTTGAGCTCACTTCTTTTATGTTAAATGTTATACATATGGTGTTTTTAAAAAAGACTCCTTTTATATATTTATGGAAGGTTGTATAGTATCCAAGAAAGATCTTTAAATAGGAGTTGGAAGAGTCAGCTTCTACTTCTGCCTCTGTCACTAACTAGCTTGCTGGCCTTACAGTTAACTTCTCTTCATCTCTCTCTTCACCTATAATAAGAGTAGTACATTTCCTACCTTCCTAGAGGGGATGTTATGAGACTCTAGAAATATAATGTGTGTGAAAGAGTTTAAATAATACAGTGCATAAATAGTTAAAACAGTATGCAAATACAAGAAATAATTATCATTACTATAATTTGTGAAGATCTGTCTTAGTCTGTTTGGACTGCTATAACCTAATACCATAAACCGGGCAGCTTATAAGCAAGAGAAGTTCATTGCTCACAGTTCTTGTGGCTGGGAAGTTCAAGATCAAGGTGCCAACAACTTTAGTGTCTGGTGGGGAATCATTTCTTGGTTCATAGATGGGATCTTCTCAGTGTGTCCTCACATGATGGAAGGGGTGAGGAATGTCTCAGGGGTCTCTTTTATATGGGCACTAATACATTTATGAGGCTCTGCCTCAAGACCTAATCACCTCTCAAAGTCCCCACCTTCTGATACAATCATCTAGAGGATTCGAATTTGAACATATGAGTTTGGGGGACACAAACATTCAGACCATAGCAAGATCCCTTAAGAAGGCAAAGTACTATATGGAGAACAGGGAAACAAGTAAAGCACAATCTACAAATTATTGATTAATAATAGTTAACTGATGGCCGGGCGCAGTGGCTCACGCCTGTAATCCCAGCACTTTGGGAGACTGAGGCGGGTGGATCACCTGAGGTCAGCAGTTCGAGACCCACCTGGCCAACATGGTGAGACCCTGTCTCTACTAAAAATACAAAAATTAGCCAGGCTTGATGGCAGGTGCCTGTAATCCCAGCTACTCAGGAGGCTGAGGTAAGAGAATCACTTGAACCCAGGAGGCAGATGTTGCAGTGAGCCAAGATCATGCTGCTACACTCCAGCCTGAATGACATAGCGAGACTCTGTCCATAAAAAAAAAAAAAGTTAATTGATGAGAAGATTTCAGGTTCTTCATAGATAATAGTTAATTAGTGGCCATTAGCACAAACATTGGTGATCCCCACCAGTAAGCAAAATATGAAAATATTTCCAAGTAACTGGATAATTGCCACAATGAAGGCAAAATACCCAGATATTGGAAACCATCAAGAAAATGGTTTAGAATAATTTAGACTTGTCTAAAAAAGAAAGGAAATACCAAGCTAAAAAGAATTCATATCACTGCTGATGGAATAAAGTAGCATACTCTTTCTGGAATGAAATGTGGCTCTGCATATTATGGGACCGTAATGGACATAACTTTGGACACACAATGTTTCTAGAAATGTTGCCTAAAACATAATCCGGAATATATTCAAAGTTAGGCACAAAAATTCACAACATCAAAATCATGATGAGATGCCACTTCACACCCAGTATGATTATCAGAAAATAAAACAAAACAGAAAATAATAAATGTTGTTGAGGAAGTGAAGAAATTGGAACCCTCATGCATTTCATGGAGTGAGAATGTGATTGTGTAGCCACTATGGAGAACAATATGAAGGCTTCTCAAAGAAATTAAACAGAAATACCATATGGTCCAGCAATTCTACTTCTAGATAAAGACCCCAAAGAATTGAAAGCAGATATTTGAAGAGATATTTGTACATAAAAGTTCATAGCGGCAATATTCATGATAGTCAAAAAGTAGAATCAACACAAATGTCTATCAACAAATGGATAAACAAAATTACTGTATGCATATATTAAGTATTAAGGAATAAAATTCTGAAACATGTTATAAAATAGGTGAATAATAAAAACATTATGCTAAGTGAAATAAGCCTGACACAAAGAGACAAACTTTGTACCATTCCACTTATATGAGGTACCTAGAATACTCAAATTCGTAGTGACAGAAAATAAAATAGTAGTTAGCAGGGGTTAGAGGGAGGTGTGAATGGGAGTTTTTAATGAGTGTAGAGTTTCTATTTGGGATGACAAGAAAGTTCTGGAGATGGATAGTGGTGATGGTTGCACAATGTACTTAATGCCACTGGACTGTACACTTAAAACGGTTAAACTGGTAAATTTTATGTTATCTATATTTTATTTATTTTTAAAAAGAATAATATAAAGCTCATACAGATTTACAAGATAGCATTGTTTCTGATTGTTAAAACAGAAAATAATTTACTGAGCAACACCAGGGGTTGGGTTAAGTATATACAACATACAAATTCAGTGGTATACTGTGTGACCACTGAAAATCATGCATATATCTATAAAAGACTTGTACTAAAATGTTTCCAGCAGCTTCACTCAAAATAGACAAAAACTGGAAATAACTCAGACGTTCATCAACAGGAGAACAGATAACCTAGCCAAATTGTGGAATAGTCATATAATAAAATTCTACTCAGCAATAAAAAAAGATTGAACTACTTAGTGCAACAACATGAACAAATCTCAAAAGCATTATGTTCAGCAAAAGAAGCCAAATCAAAAGCACTACACACTGTATGATTCCATTTAAGTAAATTCAAGAACAGAAAAAACTAAACATTAGTTATCTTGGGGTTAGTGTTGGGAATTAACTGGAAGGTGGGACAGTTCTATATCTGCATTTTAATGTAGGTCTCATGGTTGTACACATTTATAAATCTCATCAAATTGCACCGTCTGTTTCATTGTAACATTTATGTTAAAAACTTATAAAGAAGGGATGTACATTTTTTGTGGAAATAGTTTTCATAGTATGGTGCTGGAGGTAAAACAGAAGCAATAACTATGGATAGTTCATGGGGCCAGCAGGATGGAAGGAAATAGGCAGGCAGGGAGAGAGGGAGGAAAAAGGACAAAACATGGAAATATAATAAGCCTGGAAACTTTGGGTGAAAGAAATATGAATTATTTTTCTCCTTTGTTTTCTGTCTTTCCAAGTCTTCCACATGGAGCATTAATTTTATTTGTGAAGAGTGCAAAAAGTGTATTTTTAAAAGTGTAAAATGACACAAAAAAGTGTGACAATCAGATTTTCGTAGAATTCAACTATATATTCAATATTGGTTTATTCAATACTGTTCAGTGGAATAAAATTCATAACGTATCTTACCTTACATTTCTTCAACCTTTGGTGCCATCAGGAGTGGCAAAATTATTCAAGACAGGTTAATAAGCTTTCAAAACAACAACAACAACAACAAATAAGTGTCCCCCCTGCTGTACAATTTTCCAACACAATGGATAATTTGGAAAGTGCCACATTCTGTCAGTACAAAGAGGAGAAATGGAGATGATCTTTGAGGGAAGAATTGGTCTTGTGTTTTGAGACTACTTTTGTTTTCAAAGCTAGATTTAGGTTCTGGTTTCAGAAAAATCCAATGAAATCTTGAAAAAAAAAAACAACTCTCATTATATCTTCAAAATTGATTTACAACATGACATATATGGAAAAGGAAAAAAAGCTCATAAAATTGAATGTTGGTTCCTTGAAATCTATATGTCTGATAATGTGGTGGTTAGACATGTCAAAAATGAAATTTCCCGTTCATCTTGACAAAATTAAATTTAAATGTCTTTTTCGGTTTTCTATGTTTAAAATTTTGAAAAATGGATTGAAGATAGCAAATGTCTGTATCTTCTTTTTTTTCTGGAACTTGAAATAATTTCATGTGAGTGGACTAATTATAATATGCTACAGTCTATATCATCTCCTAAAACAGAGAAAGACTCATTGAGACTTTTTTCATGTTAAACATGAAAGAATTTTAATGCTGTAAAGGTTGTTTCATATAATCTAGTCTAAGGTAAAGAAATGGGTTTTTATCTCATATGTCACTTTTAATGTATTAACTGAGTTGCCTGGCTTGCTGGATTGAAAGAGACTCATTCAGAAGCCCCATACATGCTGAACAGGGCACTAGGTTATAATTGATTACTAAAGATGGGCCTAGCCATGAAAAGCAAATATGGTGGTAAACATGTCAAGAATTTTTTCGTCCCAGCTGATTCATGAGATTAACGAAGCTCAATAGTGCCCATTCTCCTTCAGCATCCTCCTCACTATCAATGCCAGTTCTTCATCAGGTTTCCTAGCTGATAACATTTACCTACACTCTGTCATCATCTTATTATCTCTTAAGTTTCAAATCTAGCTCTATTGGGGCTTATCACTCCCATACTAATTCCTGGAAGCCATTGAAACACATCTGTTGGCATCTCATCTCTGCAGACCTCAAAGTGTCAATTACGCTGTAAAAAAATGCATTGTTAGATTATTTGATGCCCCATAATTATAGGCACTCTTTAATTACAACCTATTTGAACCAAACTCTGACCATAATTGTCCAATTCATTCTATCGGGTATTAATTTGGGGATGGATGGCTCATGGTGCATTTGGGGGAAGGTATTTTTTAGCTACTTTTGATAAAATTGTCTAGACATGATTATCCTTTAACAGGTTTCCACTTGCCTGTTGTCAATTCTGCTACCAATTCAAAAAGGATTTCACCTCTTCAGATCACAACTTTGAGATGAGGTCCTGCTCCCCTTTTTTTCCTTTTCTGCCTCTTTCTCCACATCCTAACCATTAGTGTCAGTTGCATTTTTTTTAGAAGAAGCAAAATCATGCCAAGAAAGGATATCAGTAAAATCTCTATATGGATGCTAAAATTCTCAAGGATAATGATAAAATTCATGTATAAAGCCAGGTGCGGTGGCTCACACCTGTATTCCCAGCACTTTGGGAGGCCGAGGCGGGCAGATCACGAGGTCAGGAGTTCGAGACCAGCCTGGCCAAGAGACCAGCATGGCTAATATGGTGAAACCCCGTCTCTACTAAAAATACAAAATTAGCCAGGTGTGATGGCGCATGCCTGTAATATCAGTTACTCGGGAGGCTGAGGCAGGAGAATCACTCGAACCCGGAAGGCAGAGGTTGCGGTGAGCCGAGATTGCACCATTGCACTCCAGCCTGGGCAACAAGAGCAAAACTCCGTCTAAAAAAATAATAATAATATGAATGGCTACTTCATAGGCAGCAACCTGAAGGCTGTTGGTTGCCCATTTTTATGGTTGTTTATTGATTGTATGCTAAACAAGGGGTGGATTATTCAGGCCTCCCCTTTTTAGACCATACAGGGTAACTTCCTGATGTTGCAATGGCATTTGTAAACTGTCATGGTGCTGGTGAGAGTGCAGCAGTGAGGATGACCAGAGGTCTCTCATCACCATCTTGATTTTGGTGGGTTTTGGCAGGCTTCTTTACTGCAAACTGTTTTATCAGCAAGATCTTTATGACCCATATCTTGTGTTGACCTCCTATCTCATCCTGTGACTTGGAATGCCTAACAGTCTGGGAATGCAGCCCAATAGGTCTCAGCCTTATTTTACCCAGCTCCTATCCAAGATGGAGTTGCTCTGGTTTAAACACCTCTGACATATTCCCCCGTCTCTTTTACAAGAGAACTTTCTTTTTTTTTTCCCCGGGACAGTGTTGCTCTGTCACCCAGGCTAGAGTGCAGTGGCGCGATCTTGGCTCACTGCAACCTCCACCTCCCAGGAGAACTCTTAATCTTAGGGGTTGTAGAGAGACAAAGATCCATCTTCTGTAACTTCTTCATGCTTAACAAGGGTGATAATATTCCTACCTACCTATTGGGTCTGTTGTATTCAGGATAGAAAGGAGCTCAGTCAGAAAGCCGTGGTTGGCAAGGGTCACTTATAATTTTCGAGTTCTGATAAAAGGTGATATCTGGAAGATTAATAAGTGCTCAATGTAAGAAAACGGTGAGTAAGCTTATCCTGCATTCCTACACATAGAGTACAACAGCAATATATTCCACAACAGTAAAGCAAAATAAGTAAAATTATCCAAGTAAACTAAATTAGAAGGCTTTCTATGAACTGGGTTACTGTTGGAACCAAGCTGTTATAGAGTTGCTAGCTGAATACAATATGCCCAGAATTAGAAAATTGGTTCAGATTTTTACATTACCCATCTTTCTTGTTTCTTTTCAGCAGCAGCCAGAGATCACTGATTACTTCACAGGAATACTCAAGGTCAGCCTAAAAAGCAGGAAAAAAACTTAAAAAAAAAAAACTGATAAAACTAGAATCTAATAACAGGTGTACCATAGTTCTTGAAACATAATTTTTTCTCTCCAGTTTCCCATTTTTGCTAAAGGCAAATCATAATAGGACTGATTTGTTTGTAAATATAAGCCTTAGTTTTATACTTGGCCTGATTATTTGTATAAAGTGCAGCAAGAATAATTATTTTTCACATAGGCTTTTTAAATTGGCTTTGACGGAACTTTGTTCCATAGAAGGAATTTTAGATAAGACTTTTTTAAAGCCAAGCCCAACCATGGGTTTGTACCCTCAAATACCTGTGAGTTGGGTAAATTCCTTTTATCTTGAGGTCCCTTACTTAACACAGGATTCTTGAGGAATCCTGTGAACATGCCATTCCAGTCAAAGCCTTTGTAAAATAACCAGTTTCTCCAATTGTGCCTTGTTGCAAAAGGAAACAGATTCTTATTGCACTTATACAAAGAACTGTATTGCCATAAGTTAAAAATACTCACAAATAGTTCTCAAATTCTGGAGAAATTAGGTAAAGAGAGAAACAAATATGCTCCAAATTTTGTTCACAAGAGTATACTTTACTCAATTGCTACGAGCTGGAAATAGCTCAAAATAAAAGTTTTCTTGACTCTGAAAAACAGAGCAAAGGATCAGCAATGTTTTAAGCAAAAAGTAAAAAAATATTAATTCAGTCTTCCATTAGTCCGTTCAGTTAACTCCAATTCTGCCTGATAGTCATGAACATTCTGGCTTTCCATGAGAGCCCTGAAAGTTTTTTTCTCTATTCTAATGTCATAATTGCCAAAGAAACCTGCATTTAATAACACCTGTTAGAGTCCTATGGCTGATTATAAACCAGCTTTTAAAAAGGATCAAAATAAGACAACAGTTGTCTATGGATGATAAAATGTCTTAGGAGAGCCACTATTAAGGCCACAACTGAAAAGGAAATATTGGTTACTTCTGTGGCATATAACTATTTTATATAACAATTATAATTAATAACATACATTAAGCCATATCAGATTTATAGGAGTTTCTCATAATTTTGGAACACAGACCAATAACACATTTATACAAATACAGCCCAAAGAAAAGCAAACATCATTTCATATTTGACACTGCTTCCTGTATGACTTTTATACCAAATAAGCCAAATTTCACCTTTACATTAGTATACTATTAATGTTAAACTCCAATTTTTAATAAAACTTTATACATAAATCTATCCAATCTTACTCAGTTTGACCATAAGATAAGATTTTTATAAACCTTCTATAACCCTTTACAGATTTTCTCATAAAGAGCAGATGAGTACTCTTAGAAAACCTTGTTGTGCTTTTAGTCCAAGGCTCAATTTATGGAAAAACTGAGTAATACCCCTTTAGCTTTAGCCAGTATGTTCACACACAGAATTTTTTTACAAGATTAATTTTTCACAAACTTTTCACAATTTGCTCAAACCTTCAGCTTTATTCTATCTAACTTAAAACAATCCTTTAACCTTTTAATCTAGGCAAAAAAAAAAAAAAAAAATTGACATTTCCATACCTTCTTATAATCTTTTACAAAAACACATTTCATTTTCTTTACATACCTTGCATGTAAAACTGTTTCTTCAGTAGTCTCAGTTACGTGGTATAATGTTAATCTTAGCAACTTTTACCAGTAATCTTTAAAACTATTTTTATTTCCCAAAGATTACTAAATCCATGTGAACCAAAAGGCATTACACTTTTTACTTTTCTCACAAAATATTTAATTGGTTATTATTTTTAAGCCAATTAAAGCTCTTTCATATATAAACATCATACACATAATACATATAAATACACAGGCAGACAGAACAAGATCCAGTACTTGTAAGATTTTTCATTCACCAGTTCTTTAATTGGATTACTGACTTTAGGGTGCAGCCTTTGGAGTAACAGGGTCAGGAAAGTATGCAGTGTTTAGGGCCTAATAAGCAAACACAGTTGGAAGGAAAAACAGATCTCCAAAAATTAGGGGTCCTCTTTTTTTTTTTTTTTTGAGACAGTCTTGCTCTGTTGCCCAGGCTGGAATGCAGTGGCGTGATCTCAGCTCACTGCAACCTCCAACTCCTGGGTTCAAGCGATTCTCCTGCCTCAGCCTCCCGAGTAGCTGGGATTACAAGTGCCTGCCACCATGTCCAGCTAAATTTTGTATATTTAGTAGAGACGGGGTTTTGCCATGTTCACCAGGCTGGTTTTGAACTCCTGACCTCAGGTGATCTGCCTGCCTCATCCTCCCAAAGTGCTATGATTACAGGTGAGAGCCACCGCACCCGGCCAAGGGTCCCATTTTTATACCAGATGCTGGATCCCCAAAAAAGAGGGAATCAGCCCATCCCAAAACTATATTTCCTACCCAGTTATTACACACTAAAGCTCTCTCATAATGCAAAGTAATTTCTGATAACCCCCAAAATCAAAAACGTCAGATAACATAATGCAAAACAGAACAAAGCCTTAGACTTTGAGAGGGATCTATCCACTTCCAATTCCTGGGGTTTCATGAGGAAAACAGAGGTTTTTCCCAAAACAGGGTCTGTGGTGCCTCGTCTGCTTTTCCTGAGTCCCAGCCTGTTAGAGCTTGAATATACACTTTTAATTAAGCTGACTTTTAACTACAGCACTCTAAAAAAAAGTCCTTTTGAAATTTCTTTTTACCCAATTTTAGTCAGGCCAAACGGCTGATAAGTCTGGCTTTTGAACTTTACCAAAAGTAACCACACAGGTGCTGGGAGAAAGGAAAATTCAAGACAGTTTGTGGCGGGGAAGAGAATCAACAAATGGCAAAGGTCACACAGATAAATATTAAATAAGAAAGGACCTCATTCTCTAAGCCGGGAATTCAACCTGGGCCACCATTGTGCTGGCAGAGACCAACAGAAATCACGGCCACATGGTTACAAGGTTAAGCTCCCAAGGACATTTTTCAACATGTGGTCTCTGGCCAAGATGATCACCCTGAGTAATAGAAAAGATAGGAAAGAGAAAGAGAGAGAGAAAAGCATTGCCTGTAGCAGGGTGGGGAAAGTGAGCAGCTCACAGAGGCCAGAGAAAGACCCACCCATCCCAGTGACACTAAAAAGACCCACCTATCCCTGTGACACTGAAAAGATCAGGCAGCTGCTTGTCAGTGGTGAAGGGATCTTTTCCAGCAGTCCCATTAGCTCTCAAGTTTTCCCTTTTAGGGAGAAAAAAGCTCCCTATGTCCCATGGTCCTGTACATGCCTAATCTTGTCACCCACAGCTGTCAGCAAACTGTAAGGTAGATTAATTCAAAGACAATAACAGTTAACATTCCATGGTGCCAAACCCATTCTTAGCCAAGAGGGACTTTACTGAGAGGGGCTTCTAACCCCCTGAATCTTACAGAGGACTCTAACCTTCCTAAGTTGGGCCTGAAACCCAAGTTTGGTCAAGCATCCTTGCCTTTTATTAAGAGGAGCCTTTAACCCTCTCTGTCTCAGGAGAGACTCTAACTCCCCTAAGTTGGACCTCTAGACCAATCCGGGTATATGCAACCCTTTACCTGGGTATATGCACCCCACTTACCCAAAATCAGCCAATTGGTGTGTGCAGATGATGTTCCTTTAGGTCATGGGTCTCATCAGTATTCTCCCTTCCATGGTCACCAGAAAGATATTATCAGACCCCACCACTTACCCAAAATTAGCCTTTCGGTCAGGGGTTTCCTTAGTATTGTCCCTTCATGGTTACCAAAAAGATGTTACTGGAAAGCGGTCCCCGATCCAGACCCCGAGAGAGGGTTCTTAGATCTCGTGCAAGAAAGAATTTGAGCCAATTCCATAGAGTAAAGTGAAAGTACGTTTCTTAAGACAGCAAAGGAATAAAAGAATGGCTACTCCACAGGCAGAGCAGCCCCAAGGGTTGCGGGCTGCCCATTTTTTTCTTGATGATATGCTAGACAAGGGGTGGATTATTCATGCCTCCCCTTTTTTGACCATATGGGATAATTTCCTGATGTTGCCATGGCATTTGTAAACTGTCATGGCACTGGTGGGAGTGTAGCAGCGAGGATGACCAGAGGTCACTCTCATCACCATCCTGGTTTGGTGGGTTTTGGCCAGCTTCTTTACTGAAACCTGGTTTATCAGCAAGGTCTTTATGACCTGTATCTTGTGCTGACCTTCTATTTTATCCCAACTGAGAATGCCTAACACTCTGGGAATGCAGCCCAGTAGGTCTCAGCCTTATTTTACCCAGTCCCTACACTAGATGGAATTGCTCTGGTTCAAAGGCCTCTGACAAAAGGAGGAGACTCCAACATTGAGATAAAGAGGACTTCATGAATAACAGGACTATGAACCCCTGGAAACATTGTGTAAGGAATTGGGAGAAGGAAACAAAAAGAAACGATTAACTGGGGAGCAGCAGATGAACAGACGAGTCTGGATATTAAAGTATAAAAGAGAATATTTGCAGGGATATCTGAAGATGATAAAGATAACAGGCAAGAAATTAACCTCCAAGTTTTAGTAGAAATTTGATCAAGGGGAAGTTTTTGCACTGACACTGACATCGCCCCCATATTTGGAGAACTTCTGCATTGGCCTGCACTAGGATTCGAGTATCTCTGCAGGTAGAGTGGGCAGAGCTGCCAGATTTAGCAAAGAAAATACAAGGTATCTAGGAAAATTTGAATCTTTCATAAACATAAAATAACTTTTTAGTGTAAGTATATGCCCTGCAATACTTGGGACACATGTTTACTAAAATATTATTCTTTGTCTGACATTCAGACTTCACTGAGCATCCTGTATTTTATGTGGCAACCTTGGAGTAAGGAAAGGAAACGAAGCAGATGCCGAGCAGTACTGATCACAGCTAACATAACAGGCGGCTAATTAGGGCAGAACCAGATCTGGAACCGAGTTCTCCAACTTTCAGTCCAGTGCACCATTCTCTGACCCTAGAGTTCAACTTCAAATTTGTTATGAAGTTAGCTTATCTATCCCACCAATCACATTCCCAGTTTTTGTCTCTGGAAGGAGGGTATAATTGCCATCTCCAATAAATAGGGAGAAGAGAATCTTCTTGAATCACACCCTCAAGTCTGCAATTCTGATGTTGCTGCTGAAAGAATGTGTTCCTAACTTTGCAAATCAGGAAGGAAGGTGACACCCATTAAGAAATATCAAATGAAATATTTAAATGTATTTAGATTTCATATCCTCAGGTTGAGGAAACCATAATACAACTGATTATGGAAACCCTCGGGGTTTATAGGAAAGGCTGCTTCTTTTAGTGAGTAGTGAATAAATACCAAAATGAAGTACTTAAAATTGGTTTAGAGTATACCTCAGTGCAGAGCCAATAAATTAATAAAACCTGATAAGTTTTCAGATCCCTCGAGGGGCGAATATGCAGCCTGAAATACATAGAATTCACAGCAACATCACAGAACGGTGAAAGTTAATTTTTTTTATTCCCCATATAGCAAGGCCCAGCTAATTTTTCACTGCCAGCTTTTCTTTAAAATATGTGTGTGTATATATATATATTTCTTAGTACCTATTGCTTAATAGTGATTTTGATGTCTTTTTTTTCAATTGCTTTCGAGGAATTCTAACTTACAAATAAAGAGATGTGCAGATGGCTTTTATCTTATTTACTCAAGTATTTTCAGTGCACTCAGTAATCAGTGGGGTACACTTATCCTGGTGTTGGGGAGGGAATTGCATACCCAGCTCCTATTACTGTTCATAAATTATTGTTCCCATATGCACCATCCTGAGAATGTACCCCAGTGGGCTTTGTTTGGGATGTGTATTCCTGCAGTTGGTGGTGCTAGGAGTCTCACCAGAAATCTGGAAAAGACCAATTAAAAGGCAAATCCTCTCTTCCCATTTCAATAATGCTGACCAAAGCAACTGAACATAAGGAGATAAATGTGAATTATTTTCTATGTTTTGCATAAACACTGTAAATTTTAAAATACATTTTAATACTGAACGAACATAATGTCCCCTGGAGAGTTCTGTTTACAAACCATTTAAAGACACATCATTTAGACAGCCCACCTTCATAATTCAAATGACCTCAGATATTTTGCATTAAGGCAGTTCTGATACTTAGGACTTGAATGCTCACAGAATTAAGTAATAGCATAAAGAAGCTCCTATATTTATTTAGAGAGCAAATTAGACTTTGACACAGGTAATAGCAGCCATACCAGGGTCCACTCCTTTATAAGATATTTTAGTTAATCCCTCTCTGATTGACTCAAGTTGCAATGTGGTTACTGCTGATTTCCAGGATTCCAACTTGGGGGTAGGTCTATGTCATGGGGCTTACATGGGTGCCCATAAAGGTCTGTGGAATTGATGCAGTCTTCTGCTTATTGGTTTCCTGGGTATACCCGATGGAATAGTATACCATTTCTACCCTTAAGTAGCTCTCAATACAGTGAAGACTCTTGAAAGATGCAACCAGGGCAAATAAAATGATGTTGACTGGAATACAGAGGACTCTTCAGTAAGCTAGGTATAGTTTTATGTCTAAGTGAACCATGCCAGGAGCCCTCCTGAATTACCACCAGAATATAGTTTCAGATCATTCAGCGTTTTTTTCTTCTTTTTCTTTTTGTTTTTTTCTCTTTTAGAAGCACTGATCTTAAATATCAGGGGAAAACATTTCAATTTTTGTTTGTTTGTTTTCTTACAAGGACGGTTCCTTTTTTTCACAAATAAAGATTTCTCTCTGAAGAAATGTCTTCGTTAAAACAGCCAGCACTTCGATTCAAAACAAACCAAAACAAAATAAAATAACTTAACCACACAATAATATACAATGACGGGTCAAATAAAAATAAATACCCTAGCTCAAAAATGATACAGATAGAGTTGTCACTCAGATGGAAGAAAGAGAAATATTTTGGTACTAGCAATGAACCTTGGTTCTAATGATCTAAAATATGCTGCCAGATTCATGAGTATTTTGCTTCTTTCTACATATCTATTTTATCTTTATTAAGGAAGTTGATGAAGCCTTTGATGTTCCAAAAACACAATATGGAATGAATTAAACATCATTTTCAGAGTCATGTGTAAAGATTTGGACTTGTGATTTTTTTAATCCAGCCAACCAGTGTCCAAAGCATTTTTCATTATTATTAACATCTTCTCCCACCAATTTCTTTCCCGGTCTGGTACCTCATTCTGATTAATGGACTAGTAGCAGGGACTACTTTTTTAAAATGATGTTTCGCTTAGAGCATCTGTTTATGTTTCAACAAAACAAATAAAGGCAGGCATATTAAAGAATATGGTGTTTTAGAACAAAGAAAACAACCAAGATTAGAGGAAAGTTAACTGTTCCCCGGGGAGAAACCCTAGTGGTTAAACTGTTTCATCAGCGACAATACAGAAATTGTTTTAATGGTGTTTTGAACATCTTATTCTTGCAAAAATAATACTCATGCTCACAAAACATAAAGGTTGAAATCAAGGCTGTCCATTTGTAAGGTTGGCATTTATTGAGTGCAATATTTTATAAAGTCTGTTAAAGCCAGTAGTGTGAGGATATAGAAACTATGATACACCTTCATACTGGATCAACTATTTTTCATGCTAAACTGATTAATACTATGGAGAACAATGACTGTTATTCAGAATATGAAGAGAGGTTTACTTTACAGTCTTGGGTTCTTGGGCAAAGCAACATCCCAAAGCTTATTTAATAGCAATTGAGAAATCACACAGGACACAAAACTGAAGTCTTCTATTTATTTAAAAGCAAAAGTACACCTATGGCATTTGTCTTTGTTTTCTCTTCCCAATTAAAACTACAGCATTTCTGTCTTGCTGTTTTTATTTTTCAGGCCTCAGTTTTAAAATGTTAACTCTACTAAATATTTTGGGGAGGCACTTACCCCACATACTGAAATCTGCTGCAGTTTTTCTCTGTGTTAATAATAAAAAAAAAAAAACCTGTAGCCATTAAATGCATGCTGTCATCACTAGATTACCTTGTAGAAACTTCAAGATTTGTCACAGCAGCAAACTCTATCATGTGCACGGCAATGTATAAACAGACAGGGCAAAAGCCACCACAGGAAGAACATCCATGTTAGAGTCTTTAAAATTTCTTTCTCCGTTGGTCTAAACTACAGATTGGTGTCCTTCCATTAAATGCTTTGGTTTGCTTTGATAAAGGCTGTTTGTCACAGCCCGTGTTTGGGGGCAGAAGTTCTTGGGTAAAACTTGTCATTATTTATGTACAAGAAAGAAAAACCTTGTCTATTAAATTAATTAGAATGTGGCCTGAAAAGGAATATTTTTGATCAGTGAAAACAGAAGTCTTCGGGTAAAGGGAAAAAGAGGCAGAAAGGTTCAAAATACAGGGCTGCATTGTTTGCAGAAAGCCTGCTGCTTCTTTTATGCCTAACTGAACCATGCCAGGAGCCCTCTTGAATTTCTACAAGAATACAGTTTCAGATCATCTGCATTCAGGGCCAGAGTCATGGCCCTGGAACCGATAATTGCCTCTGACAGGATTTAATTACCTTCTCTAGGACCTTTTCTCTGTTTGATTGGAGACCACCCCCTGCCTCCGATCAAATCAGACAGTAATAACACGCTGAAGCGCAGCAGCCAATCACGAGTCAAGTCTGAACAGTGACCTTGCTGAGTCGAAGCTGATTGGTGGTGTCAGCCTTGTCAACGGTGTCAGTGAACCATCAGACAAGAAAGAGCGAGGGGGGAGCGGAGGAGAGCAACGGGAGATAAGAGAACAGCATTAATGCTAATGGAGGCTGTCAGCATTCAAGGCTCCAGGCCGCTTTACAAGCGGCCTTGCACAAAAACAAAATATTAGAGAACTCATACAAGTCTAAAATATTCAGAAGGGGAACATTTTCGCTTCTCCGGTTTGGGGAATCTATTCAAGGTATAATTCACATGCAATTCAGATAAAGTGACAGATACACGCACATGACGTGACAGAATAATTTTCATGAAAAGAAAAAGCCCCACAAAACTTATCCAGATGAATTTGGGGGGCAAGGGGTGGGGGGTATAAACTACGTGCATGACTTTTTTTTTTTTTTTTAACTATAGCACTGAGAATGCTGGTATTTAAGATGCACCACAAAACTCTGCTTTTAAAATCAACGTGACTTAGTAGTCACTATATTACTTATGACCATTTTAGTGTGGAATATGAGCCTACCTGTAATATTAACAAAGAATAATACACTCATTAAATGGCCAATCTTTATGTACATACAATTTTAAGATTACTTATAGTAATGCATAATTCTGGTGATCTGCAAAAAAAAAAAAAAATAGCTTAAGACATAAAACTTGGTTAACCTCTATTCTGTTAAAAAAGGTTCTTTTCCCCACAAAAACAACATCATGGCATCAGTGAGTTAGAATATGCAGAAAGTCTGTTACAAAATGGTAATAAACTGAGATCTGGAAGACATGTAGAATGCGTCATTAGTTCTGTACTAATTTGGAGCTTAATTTATTCATTACATTCATCTATAAATAAAATAATCTTCTCCATAGCATTTATTTTGTTTCTGACTCACCTACTTCTTTACAAATGTGGAATCTAATACAAAAAAAATGTGTTTACAGAGGTGTATTGTAATTTCTCTTAATTTAGAGCCTAAAATTCAGTTATATTTAGAGAAATAGAATGTTTACCAATTGTGATTCACAGTATATTTCTCACAAATTTTTAAAGAAAATTGTGGTCTAATTTAACACCTTTCAAAAGAAGACATACTTTGTTATATGACTGTCAGGCTTTGCTAAATGGAATATTATTTTTCAAAATAGTATCGGCTGATTCAAGTTTAAGACAAACTTCTGCCACATCTCTACAGATATACATTTCTTTGAGCAGTTTTCAGCTTCACCAAGGATTTTTACCTAAACAGCCCTTGCAGAAGTTGATTCAGTGTTTTTGATTCTATTGTTTAAACACCTCTCCCAGAAGGAACATGTATTTAAATAAAGAATAGATTTCTTTTTTGTATACCTACAATTATTTTCCTTTATGGTTACGGAGTTTAAAAGATAGTTTAATTAACATATACCTAAATCATATTTTTATACTGAATTGGAATTTATAAGGGACTTTTTAAGATGATATAATTATTTCAAGTTTTGAAGAACTATTTGCAACAACCTACAGGGATACAGTGCTACTTTGAAAAGATTGTTTATTTTCAGAGCCCCTTGGTTTAAGAAGTCATCTAGGGGAAAAATGTATCTTACACAAGAAAGCAGAAGCTTTACAGTCTGGTTCCAGCTTTGCTATTGACAAGCTGTCCGATTTGGGTCAAGTCATTTTATCTCCATGGGTATTGGTTTCCTCAGCTTAAAAAGGCAGTTAACATGAGGTTACCTAAAGTTAAAAGTATGTAGAGTAGAGGTATAATTAGCATGCAGACATAATAACAGAGTCATTTCACTTCTCAGGGACACTAAAAAAGCTTCTTCTCTGCAACTCAGGGTTGCTGAGTTTCTCTGCCTCTATTTCCTCCAGCCCCTTCCAGTCACACAACCTCACACTACTTAACATACACATTCACACTCATAGCTCTTATGACCAGAATTGAGGTCATAAGTAGTCACCATCAGTGTCAGGACTAGACCCCACACCTGCTAAATCTTACCCTTAGGTTCTTTCAAACCCCACTTTTTGACACTTGGAACTAACAAATTATATTAGAGTAAGTGTTGATCTTTTACTGCAGTGCGTTTAAGTATTTTTCATTTGTAGACTCCACATCCATCATGAGATCTTACCTGTGTAACAGAGCAGATGCTTAACAAATGCTTTTTAGAGGCTATAACAAAATTAAACAAACCTAGTCTGGTGTGATTATCATCAGTGTGAATTATCACTCACTGTTGGCCCTATTTTCAAGTCTAGAATATACAGAACTCTAAGAATGAGGACAAATTTTATTTAGCTATTTTGAAAACGTTCAAGAGAGCAAAACAGAGAAGTACATGTACATTCTAAACATGAGAAGGTTTTTATGTCTCCAAGCAGGTAGTCAATAACATTTTATTTCAATGGAGGATACTACACTCTCAAAAGACTATCTACCCTCAATTGTGAAGGGAAGGGCAAATTTTCAGTCTGTCCTCCTGTTATCCCATCTTTAACCTGTTCAGATCAGAGCAGCTTTCACAGAATGAAGAAGAAAGAAGTGTCATGCCTTATTTCATTTCTTTAGCAACAATGCTATTATTCTCACCCTGGAAAGGTGAATAATTAATACCCATCTGACTCCACCTAATTAAGTCTACATTTGCCTGTTCTGTTCATTTGAAAATACTTTCCTTTAGAGAAAATAGCCATTGCTTATCTTCACAGTTTATATTGCTTAAATGGACACTTTTGGAATTAAAGTGATTTTATCTTGGTTTTAAAAAGCCTTTCCCTTTTTGTGCTAATCATTAGGAATCAATGACAAAGCCTACTATTTTTATAAATTGGAGAAAGAATATTAACCAATTCCTGGGTTAAGATTCTTATAAAATAGATAATCAAGCCCCTTGTAATCCTAGGGTATGTCCCTTTTTTTTCTAGAGAGATGGGGGAAAAAAACTTTTTGGTCCTTTAAAAACTGAACACAGACACACGAAATTAGAAATTAAAGAAAAGCCATGCAACAAGGGCTTATATCTTGGTTGCTGTTTCAGAATGATCCTTGCATAATCTGAGTTACAAAACAGAGTGACTCTAATTGCAAATTCAGTCACTCCTTGACTGAAGTTCAGAAATCAATTCCCAGTAAAATATGACACTCATTCATTCAAAACAATAGAATCATCAATATTTCACCATCAACAGCCTAGTTAGGACCTATTTCAGTACAATCCAAATTCAGTTCTTTTACTCTGCCAGGCAAATCCTTTTTATCCCATGTAACCCTTTCCAATAATCCAAAACATGTTGGAAAATTAAACAAAATCATGAGGTTGCCAAGACTTGTAGGGAGAATTTCACTCAAACACTTCTGATCTCAGACTTCTGATTTTTTTCCTTAATTCATATTGATTGTCAACTTCACTTGTATCCTTGTGGCTCGGCAATTTAAATGTAGATATAAATCATCCGAGGGAGAAGGAGAGAGAGTAATGTGGACCAGGGACAGGGCAGGAAGAGGGTAAAAGAAGATTCAGGTTCAATTAGACGGTCTAGAATCTGATCTGAGATTGTAGAATCCTGAATTTTACTTCACGTACAGCAACTGAATGGAAATTACAACACAATTTTCCAACAGACTCCACTTGGTATCATTTTCTCTATCCCTCAAAGATTCAGAGAAATGACAGAACTCAGATATGGAATTGGAAACCAAATGTAAACAGAAAACTGGTAAATGGATAGTTTTGAATCAGTGAATGTTTCTGACACTGAAATTCCCAAGTTTTGACCCCTAGCTCTGAGTTTACTTCTCCTTTGGTGACCTTATCAAGTTACTGACTGCCAAAATCTCAGTTTCTCTTTCTAAATTCTGCACTCTGAGGTATTAAGAAGTGATTCTTACTTTTCGTTGTGAACTTTTAAGATCCCTAAATAAAATACCCAAGGCTTATACTGTTTTGTCACATTATTATTGTTACTATTACAACAATGTTGGGGTTTGCCTGTGTGTTTCCGAAGGGGTGTTTCTAAAAAGAATACATCTGATTAAGTGCACTGTTTATTTACTTCAGGATCCACATTTTAAAAGACTTGCACACAAAAGGCTTAGAAATGCTTCCAAATGAAAAACTCTAGTCAAATGATTACTCAGCTGGCAAAATGGAAATTTCAAGTTGCATAGACAGCTAATTGTGGCCTGCCTGTGGAATGACAGGTCTATAATTTTTAGTTTTGTGTGCATTGAAAGCCAGTCACCTTGACACTCAGTGGTCCATTATCCACCGGCCACCAACCATATGATGTTGTTCAAGGAGTGACAGGCACTTTCCATTATGGGTGATGAAACACACCGTGCTTTATTTGGATAAAGCTGTCGTAAGGAAAAAAAGAAAGTCAGGTGCCTACTCCTCCCCATGAGCAACAATGACACTAACACACCTTTAATTCCAGAGGATGAACTTCTTTGTTCTTGTATAATAACAACCATCAGTTACTCTTGGTATTTGTTGCCAACATTTTTGAAGTGCTTTAATATGTCACGATCTTAGCCTTTTAAATATAAATTTCATCTCTTAATGTCGAGAGCTCTCACCATTAAATTATATTATGTTGGAAGAATTTGAAACCTGATTAAAGCCTGCATCCCAGGGAAAGTTTAACATATTAGTTCTTTGCCTATTTTTCCCCTCAAAGCTATCATTTCGATAGTTCCAAGGTTTTATGATGTGGGGGAATATTATTAAACCCAGAGCCAGGAGATGAAATTGTAATCGCAGTTGTGAACTAATAGGCTGTTGATTTGGAAGAAGTATATCTCCTCTCTGAGCCTCAAATCTTTAAAATAAAGAAGCTGGAACAGATGCTCTCTTCATTTTTGTCTATCCCTGGAAGTTCCTATTTCTGTATTAATATTAAAGTCTTGATAATAAAATTTTCCTGGCTGCAAATAAGACCAAACTTCATTTGTCACATAGAGCAGTAAGGAAGTCAGTAGTCTCCCCTATCCAAGGTGATATGTTCCAAGACCCTCAGTGGATGCCTGAAACCAAGGATAGTACCAAATCATATATAATACCATATTTTTTCCTGTACATACATATAATGAAGTTTAATTTATAAATTAAAGTAAAATATGAACAACAACAATAATAAAAATAGACCAATTATAACAATATACTGTAACAAAAGTTATGAAAATGTGGTTTCTCTCTCTTGCTTTCTCTCTTCCTCCCAAAATGTCTTCTTTTACTGCACCTTGGGTAACTGAAACCAAGGAAAGAGAAACAGTGGGTGAGTGGGGACTACTGTATTCAGCTACAGGTCATAATACCAATGAACTGTGGCATTAAAAGGAAAGACAATAAATGATCATACCTAACAGAAAATTTGGAGGCATGTTCCTTATGATTCTTTACAGCAGCTCAACATTGTTACCAATAACTTGGGTTCTGAGCTCTTTCTTTACTTACTGTGTGTGGTTTTTATCCTTAGTTGTCATTTACATAAGATGCAGCAGCAGCTCCAGGCATCAAGTTATCTCCCCCCAAAAAAATCCTAGACAGAAGAAAGGGGAGAGACTGGAAAGAGTGATCTCTGATTATCAGGAAATAAAAATTTACCCAGAGGCCTTGTGGTAGACTAAATACTGGCCACCATATCCTCGTTTGAGTACCCAGAACCTGTGAATGAAACCTTATATGGCAAAAGGACTTTGCAGATGTGATTAAATTGAGATGGGGAGATTATTCTGGATAACTCAGTGGATCCTAAATATAATCACAAGTGTCCTGATAAGAGGGAGAAAACCAGAGCTTTGACACAAAAGAAGAGAAGTAGGAGAGATAAGTAGAAGCAGGAGGTTGGAGTGATATGAGAAAGAACTCATGAGCCAAGAATTCAGGTGGCCTCCAGAAACTAGAAGAGGTGAGGAAACTGACTCTTCCTGGCATCTCAAGAAGGAAGACTGCTGACACCTCCACTTCAGCCCAAGGAGACTGATTTCAGACTTCTGGCTTCCAGAGCTATAAGAGAACAAGTGTGTGTTTTAAGCCTCTAAATTTGCTGCAATTTGTTATAGCAGCAGTGATAAGCTAATACGAGTCCCTGAGTACACTTTCCTACATGTCAGATTGGCCAGGTATCGTCTACATATGCGTGACTCCTAGACACAAGGGAGCCTGGGGCAATAAGTAGCTGGCAAACAAATAAAATAGACGTGATAGTGTTAGATCTATTCTGATTCATCCCCTGGGCTAGGTATGTTGCTGGCCTCAAATAAACTGGAGTTCTCTGAGCATGTAAGAGTGGGGATAGAAAATTAGTAAGTTCTGTCAGAATCAGATTTCAAGGAAATCTGTGAACTTTGAGATTATTTGTATCTTGATACAGTTCAGAAATCTACTCAATTGCAATATTCACTAAGTGCCTAGTCATCCTGCTTAAAACTTCAGTGATTTGCAAAGTTCTCCCTAGTCTAGCCCTTGTGAATCTTTTTAGCTTGCCTCCCATCACTCTCTAGAGATCCAGCCTTACTGGTTTTTTGGCTGTTGTTACACAGGAGGCTTCCTTCCTAAGTCATCTCACCATACATTCGGTTTGCTTTCCATTGAAATCCCCCCCATCTATCCCTCCCCTCATATTCTTGGCTTAGGTAAATTCCATTGATGTTTCAATTCTCAGCTTAAACAGCAATTCCTCAGAAATGTTTCCCTGGACTATCCTAGTCTAAGATAGCAACACGTTGTATTCTCCTTTAGCATATTTTATGTAACACTCATCAGACTGAAAACTATCTGTTGGATGCTGTTTTCTTCACTAGGCTGGGGTGCAGCCTGGTTCTAACAACAGGAGAATATTTTCAGGGAGAGGATAAGCCAGGTAATGAGGTCAACCCTGTTGGCTTGTGAGGAAGCAAAACATAAAGAAGGCAACACAACACTTTCTTACCTGTCTCGTCATGTGAGCACTGATGCTTCCATTGTGTATTAAACAGTCTAACTCTTGGTTTCATTTGTTTCTTTTGACAGATTTTTATCATAGCCCCCACAAGCATGTCAATATATTGCCTTAAAACTATTGGAAAGGAGCTACATTGAGAGAATGTGCCAAGAAAAGCGAAATATGAGGTGTTAAAAAACCTCTCCCTCTATCTGAGCAGTCAAAGCTTCATCTGCCTTATTGACCACTCTTTGCAACAGAGCTAGGCACAAAGCACTCTTTGCAGAAATAATATTTATGGATTAAAGGCACCAAGCTTAACACTGGAGCTGTACAAGTAAACAAGACAGGGACTTTGCCCACAGGGTGATTAAACCTATCAAATCACCGTGAATAGTGTTACTTGAAATTTGGTCCATACCACTTGCATCAGAATCACTTGCAGTGCTTGTTTAAGAATATTCTTAGGTCCTACCCTTGACCTACAGAATCAGATTTTCTTGGGGAGTATTACCTCTGGTGATTTTAGACCAGCAGAGTTCAAAAACAATTACCATTAACTGAAAACAAAAATGGATAGTCCTATTTCTTTTTGTTTTTAGCCAAGAAATGTTGTGCTTTCTCTTGCTTCTAGTCATTTCAAAGCTTCACAGACACTCTCCCTTCTATGTATATTTAGTACAATGTTTTACAAATGCCCTACTCAATTCGATATTGCATCAGCTGAGCAATTCCAGGGTCTTCGTCTATTCCTATATGCAACTATAGAACTAACACACCGTTTACACCACAGGATAGCTCACACTTGGGGAATTGTGTTTCATCTAGTCTAATTCCTTACAATTAATGAACAAGTCCTATCAATTTAATGGTGTTATCTCAGGTCCACATTTTGGTGTAAATTATTTATCCTACTAATTTAATGGCAAACAGTCACCAAGGCGAGCTTAAGACAATAATTTCACACATATATTGGTTATAGGTTAATTATTTAGGTGCCACAACTGACTTTGCAATAATGAACTCTCTTGGGCAGACCCCATAAAATACGTTCCTCAGCTTAAAAAAAAAAAAAAAAAAAAGAGGTTTAATGTTTTGAAGTTTCTCATGCTGAAGTTTATGTAACCTTCTGAGTTATACTGAAATTTTAGGGAAGAGCAGAGAGAGTTTGTGCCAAACAAAAGACAAAGCGGAGAACATAATGAAGGAAGAAAGAGCAAGCATGTCTGCAAAATCTTTATGTGAAAGTTCCCAAAATTAGTGGTGGCATAAATCAAGAATTGTGAGATTTTAAAAACTAAATACTAAAATTTCAGGGCATTGCATATTTTTAAAAAGTCTCTTAAATTCCTCCATTTGAAATATCTAGACTTTAATATTTACAGTATCTTATACCAAGTTCAATCTTTTATTGATTTAACCATAGTCCATAGGAAAAAAAAAACTCAACAATTTTGATAGAACACTGGTTCCCAACCACAGCAAAGTGACACTCCGATGTACTGTGCATCTTCCACAGGCATGTGGCAAAATTTAGTCACATTGAAAACTTTATTTATTACAAACTAGGATACAAACTATGAGAACAAATAAGTAGAATAGTCCATGCAATGTGGTGTATTGCAGGATAAAAACCATAGGGAGTAAAAGAAGCAACGCTGAGGCAGAGCTGTTGAGAAAGTGTGCATTTATTGAAAAGCTTCAGATGTATGCCTCCTGAATGTATAAATCAGGGTGTGAAGTGTCCCCTCTCAAACAGAAACACAAGGCTAAAGGTCTACCCAGTGAACAAAGTGACATCGATAAATATGAGTTAATGCCTTCAAATGCTCTGCTGAGAATTCTATGCTCAAAAACGAAAAAGTTGAGCCCACTGCTATATGTAGTTTCAAGAGCCACGGTAGAGATTTGCACAGGGTATTTTGGGATATAAAGAAGAAACTCTTCTTCTGCTTGGGGTTGTGTGTTTTCCTTCAGGAACTGATGCTTCATAGAGAAATTAAAATCATGAAGGGCATAATATAACCTATGGAAATAAATAATGAGCAAAAGGTCAGGTAGTTCCTTAGGGAGAAGAATATTCACTCCCCAAGTGTTGGGGAACATAAAGGATTTCTGTTGTCAAAGACTCAACAGCCCTATCACTTGGATGTCCACATCATCTCCATCTCTGTTTTCCCCTGCATAATTAGGTGCTTATTTCCTTGTCTTTGGGGCCTGATCAGATTAGCAGGCCAACATTTTACCTCTGCAACCCTGGGTCCAGATAAGCAATGTGTGAAAAGCAAATTTTTCAACAACTGATTCCAATTTAAATCCCTAAACACTCATATCTACTTTATTCTCTTGACCCATGATCTTCAGGAAATCCTTTTGGTTGTTCTACTCCTGTGTGATCATCATTTTCTTCCTTGTCCCTTTGCTCCAGTCAACACTTAGAATGAATGAACCCCGCTCCTTGAAAATCCCAGGAGCCATTCATGCCTTCATCTCGCCCACTCATCCTGACAAAGGAAGGTTCCTTTGCAGTTCTGAAATATTCTGAGACTTCTAATGAACACCAGATGAGCTCTGAAGTTTACATGGTATCTTCGGAGCTTTCTCTATTCACGTCTCATTTTAGTTTTTTTGTCCATGGGCAAATTCTTATTTTTTCAGAAACTGATTAAAGTGTTAAACAAAGCTGAACTATTATCCCAGTTCTCTAAATTTTCTGAAAACTCTGGTTGTAACTTACTATAGAGCTATCTCTAACTCCAACATATATAATTTTCCTAGTCCCTAAAATAGCACCAAAATCTTATCTCCTGGCACTTTAAATACCTTATAATGGGTGGCAGGATTAAATAAGATTTTAGCATTTATGTAATTTTTAACCTGGAATGAACATAGTCATTTGATGAGCATCTATTGTTCTCAGAGAACAAGTCCTACCCAAATTCTCCACAGGATCTAAGATCTAATTTCAGCATGAATGATTGGAAAAGTGCCTCCATATTTTCTGCTCTTTTCTTTATTCAGTTATTAAAAGTGTAGCAAAAAACAGTGCTAATATTCTTATTGAAGTACTCTGTTCAACAAAATAGGTAATCTAAATGATAAATGTACACAGTTTCCAGGAGATGCGGTAAAGCAATTTTCATTTGGAATGAAAAACAAATAGGTCTTTATAACATGATTTTTTTCTGAATGGCCCTTTCCTTTAACAAAAGTTAATTATCATTGAGGGCACAGACTCATTCATTTACACCCAGTGAAACCGAGCCTTTAAAACGTAAATGATCTGACTTCCAGTTTCTGGCCCAACATGTAAGGAACTTAGAACTCTTCACTCCATCCTAATAACAAGTTAAAAACTAAACAAGCTGAAAAATCAACAACTGTTATTAGATCTGTGAGAGAAGTGAGCTCACAGGGCAAACCTCTGCCCCCAAAACTATAGAGGTAGACATTAGACATTCATATACAGAGAATCTCAATGTGTCAGAGCAGAAACCCACAAGCAGAAACCTTTGCAGGGACAAATATCTGGGAAGAAAAATCTAAGCTAATTGATGAACTGCTAGAGGTTCAGTGTGAACAAGCCTGAGGGATAAAACTCCAGGGGTCACAGACCTGGGAGGGCCTTAATAATCTTGTGAATTTTACCCAGAAGCTCTAACAGGTCCTTAAAGTGAATATTAAGGAAAAATGCCCTCATGGGAATATTTCACCAGAGCTTAACCTGCTGGGTTTTTAACCTTATGGAAAGGAAACACTCAACTCCAGCCTACTGTAGCCATCCTGTCCCACCTAAAGGAGGATAAAAAAAAACAAACCCGGAAGCACTGGTGAAGTTCACAGTCTAGGGCCCTGGGCTCACCCAAAGATTGGGACCTGATCACAGGACCGTAGAACACTGTTTCTGTCCCCCTCACCAATAGTAGACAACAAGCAAAAACAGATGGATAATATCAACAGAGAGATGAAAAATTTAAAAAGAATAATAAAGAAATGCTAGAGATCAAACACTATAACAGAAATGAAGAATGCCTTTGATGGGCTCATTAGCAGATTGGACATGGCTGAGGAAAAAAAATTTCTGCATGTGAGGATATAACAATAGCAACTTCCAAAACTGAAAAACAAAGAGAAAAAAGACTGAAAACTGGCAAAAACAAACAAAACAACAACAACAAAAAAACAAAAAACAGACAGAATAGCTAAGAACTGTGAGATCACTACAAAAGATGTAATTATGCACAATGGGAATACCAGAAGGAGAAGAAAGAGAGAAAGGATCAGAAGCAATATTTGAAGGAATAATGACTGAGAATTTCCCCCAAATTAATTTCAGACACCAAACCACAGATTCGGAAACTCAAACAACACCAAGCTGGACAAATGCAAAAGAAAAAAAAAGTAAATTTCTGCATGTCATGTACAGAGTTCAGTAAATAAACATAAAGAAACAATCTTGAAAGAAGTCAGAGGAAAAAAAACACTTTACATATAGAGGCTCAAACATAAGGATTATAACCTTCTTAGGAACCATGCAAGCAAGAAAGTGGAGTAAAATATTTAAACGGAGAGAAAAAACTCATAAAGATTTTCTCAGTTAATCTTGTTTTTGTATTTTTCGTAGAGACGGGGTTTCACCATGTTAGCCAGGATGGTCTTGATCTCCTGACCTTGGGATCCGCCCGCCTCGGCCTCCCAAAGTGCTGGGATTACAGGCGTGAGCCACCTGCTACTCGGGAGGCTGAGGAGGGGAGAATGGCGTGAACCCGGGAGGCGGAGCTTGCAGTGAGCCGAGATCGCGCCACTGCACTCCAGCCTGGGTGACAGAGTGAGACTCCATCTCAAAAAAAAAAAAAAAAAAAAAAAAAAAAAGATTTTCTCAGACAAATTTGTTGCCGGTAGACACACCTTGCAAAAAATGTTAAAAATTCATCAGATAAGTGACACAGGTCAGAAAATCGGATCTACTTAAATGAGGAACAAACACTGGAGACTGATTAAGTGAAGGTAAAATAAAAACTTTTTTAAAAAATTACTAATTGATGTAACAATTAACAGTTTGTTCAAAATAATAATAGCAACAATGTATAGAATTATGTGTGCCTCTGTGTGTGTGTGTGTGTTTATGTATAAGTGAAATGAATGAAAGCAATGGTATAAGGGATGGGAGGGAGCAATTAAGAATGTTTTGTCATTCTAAGATACTTGCACCATCCGTGAAGCAGTATTTGAAAGTGAATTTGGATTAATTGTAAACATATATTGCAAATTCTAGGGCAACCACTGAAAAAAAAAAGAAGTATAACTAACATGCTAAGGAAGGACAGAAAATGAAATCATAAAAAATAATTAAAACCATAAAAGGGAGTAAAAGTATGGAAGGCAAAAATAGAAACAAAAAGCAATGGCAACAAGTAGAAACCAGAAACAAATATGGTAAATATTAATCTAACTCTATCAATAATCACTTTAAAAGTCAACAATCTGAATATACCAATTAAAAACAGAGATTGTAAGAGTGGACTAAAAAAGAAGACCCTAATTATATGTTGTTGACAAGAAACCCACTTTAAATATAAAGACATATGTTGATTAAAAGTGAATGGATTGACAAATATGTAGCATGCTAACGCTAATTAAAAGAAAGGCGGGGTAGCTATATATTAATTTCATATTAATTTTATGCAGAGCAGACTTCAGAACAAGGAAGGATGGGTGGATACGTAGAATGCAGAGAATTTTGGTGGCCATGAAACTATTCTGTATACTACAGTGTTTAAGAAACTATTCTGTATATCTGTATACTACAGTGACGAAGATATGTCACTATACATTTGTCAAAACCTATAGAATGTACAACATCAAGAATTAACCCTAATATAAGCTATGGGCTTCAGGTGATTATGAAGTGTCAGTGTAGGTTCATCAGTTATAGTAAATATACCACTCTAGTGGGGACGTTGATAACGGCAGCGAGGGGGGTGGTGTCTGTGCATGTCCAAGGGCAGAGAGTATATATTAATAGGAACTCTCAGTACTTCCTGCTTAATTTTGTTGTGAACTTAAAACTTCTCTAAAAATAAAATTTATTCATTTGAAAAAATAAAATAATAAAAGTAAATGACTCGTCCAAGATCACACAGCTGGAGAAAATACTTGAAGCTGAAGCTCCTTTTTTGCAGTTTCCTTATTACACCACATCCTACTCACCTGTCAGTTTTAATTTTGTTTCTTATGCTGAAAAATTAGGTACAATATTTGTTTGTCACGAGCCCTTTCCTTTGTAGAGCTTGACTTACTCTTTCATAAATGAATTATAATTTCCCAGATGTTCCTCTAGTTACATTCTGATTAATGCCACGTATATTACGCAGATTGAGAAAATAGGGTTTAGACTCATTTGTATTTCAAGATTTTCCTAAGGCCTCATCTTAACATTTCAGAAGCATACAATTCAAGTACTCTTTTTCTCTTCACAGTGCATCTAATATTTCTTCTCAGGTACACGTGTTCTTCAGAAGCTTCATGTAGATCATTTCCATGCCAAGAGTTGTTCAGTGCCGTAAATTTTAATTTCTTGATTATCTGTTTAAGCATAATCTGTATTTCATTAGTATTACTTATTTCTCCCTAGAGAAAACTATGGACATCTTGCATCTGTTTCTCATAGTCTGATATAAATAATGAAGATAAACTATACATATGAAAAGACAGTATATGGTTTCAAAATATTTTCTACTACAGTCTTATCATTTCAAACTCTTTTATTGAAATTAATATTCTATCTGTTACAATCTTAACTTATAGCAGAAGTGGTGGAAAAATACTGTGAATGGGCATTATTGCCTGTCTTCCATATTCAGCGTTTGCAGACTGTTTCTCCTCCATCAGGAAGTTAGTTAATGTGAATGTCTGTTGATTGGAATAGAGTTCACCAGAATTCTTTCAACTGAGATTTCAAGAATTAAACTAACTTCTACCTTAAGGCAGAGGCATCACTATGCTGAAACTTGAAATAATAGGCTAAATAAAAATTCCATCAGTTAACATCCTTCCAGACCTAGAAATGAAAAAATAAGTAAATTTGAAGTCAAATTAATATTTGTATTTTTAAAAAATGAACTAAAGCACATTTAATAAAACTGTCATTGAGAAACATTGCCTGTATAACTTCAATGTATGCTTTAAAATTGCAGTTTGTGGAAATATGGAAAAAGGGTAGAGGAAAATATAAAAGAAAAAAAAAGAGGAACTTGGTTTTCTTTCTAATTTTCTTAGAAACAATTAGTTTGGCCATAAGTTCATGGAACCATCTGAGGGATAGTATTAGGGAAAAAAGCAGAAAAGTCCTGATGACTGGTCAGTGGGTGTTATTTGGACCTCTGTCTTCTGGGACTCAGCATATTAGTAGAAAATCATAGGTTGCCATGATACAGAGGATAATGGAGGTTGATTGATTTTGGTTTTGTTTCATTTTGATTTGGCTTGTTTCGTTAAGAAGGTCTTGAATAAGGTACCTCTTCTAAGGTAGTATCTAATCTAAGAACTGGAATTGCTTTATTCACTCATTCTTTCATTCAACAGAATGCCGGTTTTGAGGCATTTAATTTAATTAAACTGAGATCTATAGGATGAGAAGACAGATGAAGAGCAAAAGCAAAAGGACCACATATGCAAAGGTCCTACAGCTGTCAAAAGATTTGAGAGAAAGAAAAGTCAATGTGGCTGCAAAACAAACTCTGAAGAGAAAATTGGTAAGAGATGTAATTAGGAATATAAACAGAAACCCTCTTATGTAATCCCTTGAAGGGCTTTATAAAGGGTTGAAATTATTTTCTTAGAGCCATTAAAGGACTTTCAATAATGAGGGCTTATAACTTATATATTTTAAGTTTACTTTTGTCTGTGTAATGGATGGATTAGAATAGCAGTTCTCATTGGAGGGTGATTTTGTTCCCCAGGAGACATTTAGCAATGTCTCCCCCTAGGAGATGGTTTTGGCTCTCAAAACTACAGAAGGAAGGGGGAGGGTGTTACTCACATCTAGTGGGTAGAGGCCAAGGCTGCTGCTAAATATACTATAAGGCACAGGACATATCTCCTGCCTCCATCCACAAAAAGAATTATTCTGCCCAAAATAACCATAGCGCAAAGATTGAGAAACTGTGGAATGAAGGAAGCAACCAAGGATACAGGGAAATTAAATTAAATGACCATCCCAGTGGTCTATGTAGAAATAATGGTGTTTTTCAAAGTTGTTTGTATTGAAGTGGACAGAAGTGGATTGACTCAAGATGCGGTTTATAGAAATACTGATAGAACTGGACTTCTAGTTTTGATAATGGCAGATTATTCAAATCACTGATGAAAATTACTGACTCAGTCGGTTTGTGCTGCTGTAATAAAATATCACAGTCTGGGTAATTTACAAACAGCAGAAATTTATTTTCTCACTGTTCTGTAAGTTGGGAAGTCCAAGGTCAAGGTGCTGACAGCTTTGGTATCTGCCGAAGGCCCATTCTTTATAGATGGTGTCCTTACATGGCAGAAGAGACAGAAAGGGCAAAAGAGGATGAACACTGTCCTCATATGGCAGAAAAGAGAAAACCTATTCCCTGAAGCTCTTTCTATAAGGACCATAATCCCATCCAGGAGGGCCCTGCTCTCATGACTCAATCACATTCTAAAGGTCCACACCTCCTAATACCATCACTTTCACTTTCACCATCAAAAGTTTCAACATATGACTTTGCAGGGCACACATTAAGACCATAACAACTACTAAGGAAGGTAGAGTT
Organism: Pan paniscus; assembly: GCF_029289425.2. NCBI lineage: Eukaryota > Metazoa > Chordata > Mammalia > Primates > Hominidae > Pan > Pan paniscus. The sequence goes on along the minus strand of NC_073258.2, from coordinate 32,839,308 downwards.
ATTTTTTCAAAATCTTTTAAAGGTAATCCAAGAGCTAACAAATACATGAGAAATCAATAGACTAACATCCAAAAAGGGATGAAAATTCAGAGACATGAGCCAAATATTTGAGGGGTTTTGCCCTGTATTTGCCCATCCAGGAGAGGAGTCCCAGAGGTTGAGCTGTACTTTTAACATCCTCAAGAAGTGTAGGAAATACGAGTCAGTCCAAAGTTTGGCAAGAGTGGGAACTCTGCTGAGCCATCTCTACCTTGGCCTTGCACCCTGGTGGGATATATCATGAAAGATAGGTGAACTGAAGGCAAAACAGCACTTGCACGGATGGCACCCAGCTTTTAGCCATCTGGGCGACCTAGCAAAATTTCAGGCATGGAAACTGGATTAGGATAATCTTTAATTACTAATGCACGGGTACCTGTCTGAGACAAAAATCCTTTACAGAGAAAGATAATATTCTCTACACATTTTTCTACAAATATTTGATCAAGCCAAGAATAAAACCAAACCTAATTAGATACATGAGAAGACATGACTAGCAGATGTAAAACGAATAAAAATAAACCAATCAATACTTCAAATCTTGGAATTTTCAGTCACAGAATATAAATCTACTATATTCAAGGAGGAAAAGTTCAATCCTAATAATTTCGAACAGAGACTCAGAAACTCTTAAAAAGTGACAAGACAAATGGGCAAAGAAACCAAATAGAAATTCAATAATTGAAAAATACAACAACAAAATGAAGAATTCAATGGATGTTTGATGTAGTTGAAGGGATAATTAGTGAAACAGAAGAAAATATCACTAATTAAGCAGGGAAAGACAAAAGGATAGAAAATTCAGAATTGAGCACAGAGCAGACAGGGAGAGGTTTAATACACATTTGATTGAGCCTCAGGGTACAGGAAAGAGATAAGAAGCAGAAGCCACATTTGAAGAGAAAATGGCTAAGAATTTTTCAAAACTGCTGATAGATATCAATTTACAGATTCAGAAACCTCAACTACTTCCAATAGGATATATGAAACTGCTTCACAGCTAGACAAATAATCAAAGGCAAAATGAAAATCTAAATTGGGTGAGTGGGTGCCATTCACCAAAATGAAAAAAACTGGGGTAGGAGAAATGAAAAGTAAGAATCTAATCCTGCAAGTATTTTGCAGCTGTAATATAATAAAATTCTTTAGCTAAATCAGGATCATGACCAAATAACACAAGATTTTTTTTTAACTAAAAGAATGCCACAAGTGAGATTGAGTGTTCCTCCTAAGTGCTCCTCTAACATACAAACACTCATCACACATTATTATAGTCATTGGTTTACTTGCTATAGACTAAGCACTTTGAAAGTAAGAGTAATGTCTTTCATCTGTTATCCTCAGAACAGATTCACTTTGCCTGGCAAAGAGAATGTTCTCGATAAATTTTCATTATGTCCCTTGTATCACTTAGGACTAGTATTTGGTTGCTAGGAACAAATATCCAAAATATGAGTGACTTAAACAAGATTCATGTTTATTTTGTCTCACATAAATGAAGTTTAAACGCAGGCAGTGTCAAGCTGAAAAACAGTTCCTACTTTTACCAATTTTCCAAGTGTATCCTTTCTTATTTCCCATCCTTAGTGCATGACTTCTATACTTAAAGTCCACTCATGTCTATAAGACATCCACTCCAGCTCCAGCCATCACATCTGCACTCAGGGCAGGATAAGCAAAGAGCAAAGAGTGTGTTTCTCAAAGCTCAGTTAGCCCTCTTTAAAGTGCTTTTCCAGAAACTCCACCCAATAAATTCTAGTCATATCCAGTGTTTCAACTTCTACTGCCCCTACCAGAGTCTTACCTTCTGCAGTTTCCTCTGTTCTCCCAATTTGAAACCTGTTCTGCTTTTCTCCCTACCCCTAGTGGACTACTAAAGCTACTTCCTCAATGAAGGAAAATACATTTCTAGAGTTTCAAGGAAGAAAATAGAATGTGTTTTCTTGAATGTTCTCAATAGTGCTTATATTGTACAGTATCATTATGTTACAATCAAGTTATTCACTATTAAATGAGTTTCTCTAGCCTAAACTTAGAACTGAAATACCACTTATCATTTGTTTAAATTAGAAAGTTGTTTATGATTATACACAATTGCCCTAGAAACAAATTTCTGAAACATAAACATTTGTTAGGAAGTGTCAATATTGTTATGTGTGCTAGAACCCTGGTAGTGCAGAAAGTAGTGTGCAATGCACTTTGGTATCTTTGGTCATTTTTAACTTTTCCCACTTCATTATTTCTCTTGCTATTCTTTTATTGGAATACATTTGTTTTGTTTTGTTTTTAACCAAGGACTTAACTGTGTCCCCATTATGATCTGAAATGTATTATTTTTTCTCTTGGGCCATAACAGGAGATGACTTGCTGGTGTCCTGAGTGTGGCAGATGGTCCAAACTTAGTTTCCATGTCACAGAACTCAGCTACTAGATAAAATGACACTTGTAATATCCTGCATATTTCATATAGTAAACCCAGTAGTGAGGTTCTATCATTTCAAATCATATACTCTGAATATTTCTTGACATGAAAGTGAGTACTAGTTTGCTTGTGTTAATTCCTTGAAATTGTAGATGTGTGTTCAAGAATTATTTGAAATATTGCTAATTGTTTATTTTGTAAAGATATCTGATATAGAACCATATGGCTTCATTCTGTTATTTTTTTACCTCTTTATAATGGCATATTATAAACTAGCAAAATCTCAGGGCAAACCCTGAAAACACAAAGTTAAAGGCACATTACAAGTAGCTTAAATTAGGTCTTACACAGAATTTTATATCTACCCTGTATGTTTTATCATTTTGCAAGCATTATACTATATTAATACTAGAAAAATACTTACATAAATTATTGTGCTTTGGAATGTAATTCTCCATTTTAGATGTTTCTCTGTGGTTGAGAGTTTTGCTTTTTTAATCTGAGATTTTTAAATTATAACAGTCAGAATTATTTGATTTTTAAAACTACGTACATGTGACATATTGATTTTTATTTTCTAGAAATGAAATAGAAATTGATGAAGTTAGAATTGTTCTTAATATTGTCTTATAAAATTGGTAGAAATAGCATGAATTGGAGTAGATGGATTTGGTTTTCAGTCTTTATTCTTTCAGTTATTATCTCTATAACCTTATCTATGTTATTTAATTTTTCTGAGATTCCATTTTCTTACCTAAAAATTAGGAAAAAAATTTTTTTAAAAAAGTCATGGTGATGGCTAATGAAGAATTTTTGTGTAAAAAGAGTGTCCATTTTTCCTTCCTTTTCCTTGGGTATATTGTGAGATGCTTCATAAGAATTTATTTTCTTCCTTAGTGTTTGCAACAATGTGAGACACACAGTAAATCTTTAGTAAATTTTAGTTGAGTTGAAATGAAATAAAATATCTTACAAAAATGCTAGAAATGTATGGAGAGTTTGTATTCATTCTTGTAGTCTCTAAATATTTTCATGTTTTTACTTAGGGTGTACCTCCTTATAATACACTTTCTAGGCTGGGTGCGGTGGCTCATGCCTGTAATCCCAACTCTTTGGGAGGCTGAGACAAGCAGATTGCTTAAGCCCAGGAGTTTGAGACCAGCCTGGGCAACATAAACCTTGCTTTACAATACATTAAAAAAGAAAATCCGGCCATGGTAGTACACACTTGTCCCTGTTACTCAAGAGGCTGATGTAGGAGGATCAGTTGAGCCCAGGAGTTTGAGGTTGCCGTAAGTTATGATGGCACTATGCACTCCAGCCTGGGTGACAGAGCAAGACCTTAAGTTAAAAAGAAAACAAAACAGACAAACAAAAATTTCTGTTTTAATACTACCAGGCTAGGTTAGATACCTATCCTGTATGCTCCTACAAATTCACTCTGTGTCTCCATTAAAATATTTATTATATTCCTTTATATTAATCTATGTATTGGTTGTCCCACTCACTAGAATATAAGGTCCTTGAAAATCTTCTTTATTTTTGTATTCCTAGAATAGAATACAAAAATGCAGAGTAATTGACACAAAGTGGGTTTAAGAAATATTTATTCAATAAAATATTAATGAATTAGTCTTCAGCATTTGAATTCAGCATCATATGTCATAGTCTCCCCATTCATTAACTCAAACACTGAAGGAGGCAAGCTCAATATAAAGAGTTTTCTGAGCATGTTTTTTGTCCTCTTATATTAAAACAAGAAAAACATAGAGGCAGGAGGATAATTTAGTAGAAGCTTAAATAAATGAGCATAGATTCCCACCCCTGCTGACCACAAGGAGTCACAGAATTTAGGTATTGAATTCAACCATATTAACTATCTACTAAGACAAAACTCACTCTTTACAATAATACAACAGAACCTAGAATCTAGCATATTCAGTAATCTTCAACAGCAGTGCCAAGAATACAAAATAGAGAAAGAATAGCTCATTCAATAAATGGTGTTGGTCAAATTATATCTACATGAAAAAGAATGAAACTGGACCTTTATTATATGTGATACACAAAAAATCAACCCAAAATTAAAGAGTTAAACATAAGACTTGAAGCTATAAAACTCCTTAAAAAATCCTTGACACTGGTCTTGACAATGAATGTTTGGATATGACACCAAAAGCATAGACAACAAAAGCAAAAACAAACATGTGGGGTTACATTAAACTAAAAAGGCTTTTGCACAACAAAGGAAACAATCAATAAATGAAAAGACAACCCATGGAATGGGAAAATATTTGCAAACCATATCTCTGATAAGGGATTAACATCTACAACACATAAGGAAATCATACAACTCAATAGCAGTAAAACAATATAACCTGACTTAAAAATGGGCAAAGGACCTGAACAGATGTTTCTCTAAGGAAGACATACAAATGGCCAACAGATATATGAAAATGTGCTCAACATCACTAACCATCAGGGAAATGCAAATTAAAATCACAAGGAGCTATCACCTTATGTCTATTAGTTATTATTATTTAAAAAAAGAGATAGTAAGTGTTGGCAAGAATATGGAGAAAATGGAACTCTGGTACACTGTTCATGGAAATGTAAATTGGGGCAACCATTATAGAAAACAGTATTAAGAGTCCTCAGAAAATTAAAAATAGAACTACTATTTGATTCAGTAACCCTACTTCTAGATATTTACCCAAAATAATTTAAATCAAGATCGCAAAGAGATATCTGCAGTCCTATGCTCATTGCAGCATTATTGACAATAGCCAAGATACGGAAACTACCTAAATGTCCATGGATGAATGAATAAAGAAAATGTGGCATATGTATATAGAATGGAATATTATTCAGCATTAAAAAAGAAAGAAATCCTGCCCTTTGTGACAATATGTATGAACCTGGATGAAATTATGCTAAGGGAAATAAGCCAGACACAGAAAGAAAAATACTATATGATGTCATTTATATATGGGACTTAAAATAATCACACTCATAGAAACAGAGAGTAGAATAGTCTTTGCTAGGGGTAAGGGGGAGGGGAAAACAGGGAGGTGATGGTCAAAGGATAAAGTTTCAGTTATGCAAGATAAATTCTAAAGGTTTACTATGCGGCAGCCAGGCATGGTGGCTCATGCCTGTAATCCCAGCACTTTGGGAGGCCCAGGCGGGCAGATCATAAGGTCAGGAGTTCGAGACCAGCCTGGCCAAAATAGTGGAACCCTGTCTCTACTGAAAATACAAAAATATTAGCCAGGCTTGGTGGCAGCTGCCTGTAATCACAGCTACTTGGGAGGCCGAGGCAGGAGAATCGCTTGAACCTGGGAGGCGAGATGGAGGTTGCAGTGAGGCGAGATCATGTCACCGCACTCAAGCCCAGGTGACAGAGCAAGACTCCATCTCAAAAAAAAAAAAAAAAGGGTTTACTATGCAGCATAGTGCCTATAGCTGGCTGAAAATACTGTATTACATACTTCAAATTTGTTAAGACAAATAAAGAGTTGTTATGTTGTTACCACATCCACAAAAATAATAGTAATAAAAGGCATGAGAGGAAGCTTCGGGAGGTGATGAATGTGTGTATGACTTTCATGGTGGTAATGGTTTCATGAATGTATACTTATCCCCAAACTCATCAAGTTGTATACCTTGAATACACACTGATTTTTATATGTCAAAAAATATAAAATCTAATAATATTTTAATAAATAAGTAAGTTTCAAAAGATTAAGTGTAGAGTTTATAGAGTATATTTTCTCACCACAGTAGAATTAAGTAACAATAAGATATTTGGAGAGTCTCACATACTTGGAAATTAAATAACATAGTTCTCAACAATTCATGGGTCAACAAAGAAAGAAATCAAAAGGAAATTTTAAAATGTTTCTAACTGAATGATAATGAAATTTAGCACATGAGAAATGACAAGATGCAATTAAAACAATGCTTATAGGGAAGTTTATAGCTTGAAGTGTTCATAGTAAAAAAAAAAAGACAAGCTTCAATTATTTATCTATATTTTCAATCTTAAGAAGTTAGAAAAAAAGAAAATTTAATCTAAATGAAGTAGAAAAAAGCAAATGTAAAGAGAAGAAATCAATAAAATTGAAAACAATGAATAAAATCAATAAAGTTAACAATTTAGTTCCTTGAAAGTATTAAGACAAAAATTTAAACCTAGAAAGATTGATCATGAAAAAATACAAAATACCAATATCAATAATAAAAAATATTCCACTACAGACCTTTCAGACATCAAAATGAAAATAATGGCATACTATTAACAATATTATATGAATACATTTGACATCTTTAATAAAATCAACTAATCATTTGAAAAGACACAACTTAGAAGCGAACATGATAAAATGGGATATTTGGACACTCGTATTTCTATCTAAGAAAATAATCTGTTATCAAAATATTCCTCAAATACACGCAAAAATAAACAAACAAAAACACTCCAGTCTCAACATTTTCATTGGTAAATGCTATCAAATATTTAAGAAAGAAATAATGCTTATCTTCCACAAACTATTTCAGAAAATAGAGAAAGAAGAAACATCTCTAAATTTATTCTAGGAAGCAATAGTAATTCTGATATCCCAATAGAAAGAAAGAAAGTGAGAGAGAGGAAGGAAGAGGGAACAAAAGAAAGAAGGAAAGAAAAAGAGTAAAGAAAGAAGAAAAATTGTAGATCAAAGTGTCTCCCGAAAATATATGAAATAAATAACAATATATGAGGAAAGTTTTAAAAATGTAGAAAGGTAACACATCAAGCCAAGCAGAGTTTATCCCAGGAATGCAAGGTTGCTTTAACATTTGAAAATTAATAAATACAATACTACATACAACTGAACAAAGGAAAAACATATAGTCATTTTAATATATGTAGAAAAAAATTTGACAAAATTTCCCACTCATTACTGATAAAAACTCTCAGCAAACTGAGGAACAAAAATGCTGGGAGAGCTGGCTCCCACCTGTTATCCCAGTGACTTGGGAGGTTGAGATGAGAATATTGCTTGAAGCCCAGAGTCTGAGGCTGCAGTGAGCTATGATCACACCACTGCACTTCAGTCTGAGCAACAGAGAGAGACCTCATCTCTAAAAAAAATAAAAATAAAAAAATAAAAAGAAGAAAACTTCCTCAATCTGATATAAGACATCTATGAAAAAGTCATAGCTAATGACATACGGAATGCTTTCTCCCCTAAAATTAAAAAAAAATAAAAAAGTAAGTCTGCTTTCACTCTTTTATTTAACATAGTAGTGTAGGAATAAATAAAGGAAAGGAAAAATAAAGTTGTCTCTGTAGGCAGATGACATAATTGTTTCCATGAAAACAAATTAATAGAATAAGTGAGTTTAGTAGGTCTCATATATAAAGTCAGTTTTTTTCAATATATATATATTTTTATTATACTTTAAGTTCTAGGGTACATGTGCACAAAAGAGACATTTATGTAGCCAACAGACACATCAACATGAAGTCAGTTTTCTAAAACAAATGAATATCTATTCACAACAAATATTTGACAAAGAATGTTTTAAACATGGCATAAAACATATAAATTAGAATCAATTTAATAAAGATTCAAAAACGTCTACAGTGAAAACCAAGACATTAAAGAAGTACTAAATAAATGGAGAGATATACTATATTTATGGATTTGTAGAATCAATAGTATTAAGATGCAAATTCCCCCTAACATAATATGTAACTTCAACACAGTCCCTTTTATAATCACTTCAGGCATTTTTATAGAAATTCATAAACTGATACTAAAATGTATTTGAAAATGCAAAAGATTTATAATAGTCAAAACAATTTTGAAAAAAGAATACAACTGAAGGACCTATACTGAATAATTACATTAAAACTTCCATAATAAAGACTGTAGTCTTGTCATATTGGCTAAGGACACACAAATAGATAATGGAACAGACTGGGGAGTCCAGCAATAAGCCTACACTTAGGCAATAAGTTATTTTTTGACAAAAGCTCCAAAGTAATTCTATGAAGAAAGAAAAACCATTCAGTAAATTGTTCTGGAACAACTGGTGTACGTATGGAAAAGAATAAACCACAGTCATTATCTCATACCATACATGAAAATTAATTTGAGCTGGGTTATAGATAAAAATCTAAAAGTAAAACTACAAAGCTTTGGGAAGAAAATATAAGAGATTATCTTTGTAACTTGGGAGTAGACAAAGATTTATTTACAGAGCAATATCTGTAAAAGAAAATATGAATAAATTAAACTACATCAAAATTAAAAGTTGTTGCTGTTCAAATTCTACTCTTTAAAATAAACAGGTCGGGGTGTGGTGGCTCACTCTTATAATCTCAGCACTTTGGGAGGCTGAGGCGGGCCAATCACTTGAGTCCAGGAGTTCAAGACCAGCCTGGCCAATATGGCAAAACCCTGTGTCTACAAAAAATAAAAAAAAAAAAAACAAAAATAAAAAACAAAACTAGCTGGGAGGTATGGTGGAATGCACCTGTAGTCCCAATTACTAAGGAGGCTGAGGTCGGAGAGTCACCCAAGCCCAGAAGGTCAAGGCTGCAGTGAGCTGAGTCATTATTGTGCTACCGCACTCCAGCCTGGGTGAAAGAGTGAGACCTGTTTCCAAATAAAATAAAATACAGGCAAGCCACAGATACCAAGAATACATTCATAAGATACATATTCTGAATATATAAAGAACTTCTACACTCACTCAATAATAAAAGACAAACAACTCAATTTAAAAATTGGGCAAAGCACTTGAAAACACTAGTTAAAGAGTGAAGCAAATGAAAAAGGTATGCAATACCATTACTTCTTAGAAATATGCAAATTAAAATCACAACGAGGTGCCACTCCACACTCAGTAGAATGGTAAAATATAAAGAGCATGACAATACCAAATATTTGCAACATTGTGACGTGACTGGAACTCTCATATATTGATGATGGGAAAGTAAAAAGGCAATTCACCTATAAAAAAGTTTTAGTAGTTTAGTATGAAGTTAAGTATCTACTCTTGACCCAATAATTCTACTCCTACTTATCCGAGAGACATGAGAAAAATGATCACCAAAAACACATGTATAAGAATATTCATTAAAAATTTATTCAAAAGACACAAAACCAGGAAACTTACCAGATCCGCAAACTGGAGAAATCAAAGTATATCCATACAGTGCAATTCCAACAGGAGTGAATTGTTAATACACACAACGTGAATGAGTATCACAGATATGCTGACCAAATAAAGCCAGACACAGAAGTGTACATACTTCTGATTTCACTGCATGTTGTATATTTTTATGCTTGCATATATTATAAAAGAGGCAAAACTAATACAAGGGTAAAAAAATATCAGAAATGTGGTTCCTTCAGGGGTAGGATAGGAATTGCCTGGGGGGGTACAGGAGGCAATCTTCTTAGGAGATTGAAAACTCTGTATTATGATAAAGATATGGTTACCCAGGGATATCCATTAGTCAAACTTGTACAACTAAGGTTTGTTTATTTTAGGCTAGGTGTGGCAGATCCCAGCACTTTGGGAGCCTGAGACGGGAGGATTTCTTGAGGCCAGAGGTTCAAGGTTACAGTGAGCTATGATTGCACCAGTGCACTCTAACCTGAGTGACAGAGCGACACCTTGTCTCTATTAAATATATATATATACACACATACATATATACACATATATATGTATATATATTTGTATGTTTTCATGTGTAAAATTTTACTATAAAAAACTATAGAAATTATAATATTTCGGTGAGGGAGTAGGGATTGGATGGAGGTATAGGTGAAATAAGAATAACAGAGTATTGATAATTGTTGACGCTGGGTGATGATAACCTAGGGATTCATTATGCAATTCTATTTACTTTGTATATGTTTGAAATTTTCCATAAAAAAAGTTCATAAAATCAAACACCACTTATATCATCATCTAATATATGTTTTTATATTAGATACATACCAAGTTCACATAGTTTATAAGAATAGTGTTTGGGACATACTTTAGTATTTCAATATTTCATTCATAAGGGTTGCTCTATGCATATCTGTACAAGAAAATCACTCTCATACAACCTAAGTTTGTCACAGTCTGGGTAATCCAAAGATACTTTTAAATAATCAAACAAGCCAACAGGCACAGTCAACTTCATGAAGTAAAGAACATGGTGTAAAGAACAAAAGCATGAAGACTTTATATTAAAAATGACAGTTTTTAATAAGAATCATAAGATCATAGAATTAAGCATCAGAACAATGTATGAATAAAGCTAGACAAAATTGTCCCAACATCAATCAATGCATCAGAGTCCAATAGAAAAAAAAGAAAAAGAATCCACTCTGAGTATTTAAAACAAGAGGATTGTAATGCAGGGAATTGATTACATTTTGCTCCTCTGCTGACAGAGGAGCAGAAAAGTCAAAGGGGGAACAGTGAGGTAACCCAGAGATTAGCAACAACCAGAAATGTCTACTACCACTTTGCTGGAGAGATAAAGGGAAGGGGCCCATGAACAAAGCCCAGGGGCTAAAGTCTCCTATTGGAAGTTAGATCCATAAAAGGTTTATCCAGTAAGACCTAAAAACAGGAGGAGATGCAGCTGCTTGTGAAGATGCCACCCAGAGAGAGAAGTCTGGATAAAAACTCTCCCACCCTCTCATCTCCAGCCAGTGGCTCCCATTGGCCAAAGGCATCTGACATAGGAGCCTGGGAAACAGACTGCAGAGGATTTAAGAATCCTTAGATCCAAGAAGAGGATTACATCCAGAAAAAAGTGGATAATGAAGAAAAAAATAAACATATGCTTTGGCACAAAGCCTATGTGCTTCTGTCTCTATCAACTTTATTGAACTTCGTCGGTTCTTCAGTTTCATGTTGGACATTGCAGACAGCACAGATGTTACTGTCTAAACGATTGCTTATAAAGCTTTCCATCTCCTTTCTCACTCCAGTTGGGGGTGGACTTACAATAGAGCTAATAATTCATAAACCTCAGGGCACCTCTCTTGCTCCAGTCTCTTCCAAGGCCCTGGGAAAGATCCTAGTAATTTTTTTTATAAATTTACAATTATACGTTCTTTTTCCTTTTTTTTTTTTTTATTTTTGAGACAAAGTCTTGCTCTGTCACCCAGGCTAGAGTGCAGTGGTGTGATCTCAGCTCACTGCAACCTCCACCTCCTGGGTTCAAGTGCTTCTCCTGCCTCAGCCTCCCAAGTAGCTGGGATTACAGGTGCCTGCCACCACGCCTGGCTATTTTTTGTATTTTTTATTTTTTGTATTTTTAGTAGAGACAGAGTTTCATCATCTTGGTCAGGCTGGTCTCAAACTCCTGACTTCATGATCCACCTTCCTCAGCCTCCCAAAGTGCTGGGATTACAGGCCTGAGCCACCACACCCAGCCATTTTTTTTTTTTTTAAAAGTTGAGTCCAGGAGAACACACACACACACACACACACACAAAAAGGGGGATCCAAAAAATTATATAAGCTTCTCGTCCCATAAAACCTGAATTTGCTCCTTTCCTAACTGCTCTCTTTCCCCTCATATCTAAGTTAGTGCCCTTTTCCAAATTTTCTTCTTTAACTCCTATCCTATCAAATGAAACCAAGACCCTGGATCGGAAAAGCTGGGAAAACTCTAATTCCACACAGCAAGGTGTAAAAAAAAAAAAAAAAAAAAAAAATTATGCCCCTTATGGAAACTTTCTTTACAATAGTAATCACAAACTCAAGGTCTTCCTGGGATCCAGGCAGATGACAAATGAATGAGAAAGGATAGGTGGTAACTAGGACAGCCCCAGGGGCTGATGCCCAGGTTGAAGTGAGCAACTGTTACTCAGCTCTAGCCAATTGTTGCACGAAATTGAGTTCGCTGTGTCCAGATCTTCCTTTAAAATAAAAATCTGAAATATGATTTCTTTTTTTCTATGAAAAACTGTGAACTCTTTTGATTTTTAAATGCACCCTCAAAAAACTTTAATCCACCACTGAGCAAAACAAATAACATCCAGCAATATATTGAACCTCTGGGCTGCCAGTTTACAACATTTGCTTTATAGACAACATGCATAACTTGAGAAATTTATAACAAATCTTTATAAGGAATCTGATTCTTTCTACTCCTAAAGTCAAAACCAAGAGAAAGAAAAGAATAAAGCTACTCCAAGAAGTCTCTGTCCAAGGTCTATAACAGGTTGATTATAATTTATTATAGTAAAAAATTAGATTCCACTAAATCAGTTTAGTGCCAAGCACTGTGCTGGGGCTGGGATATAAATATAAGAGAGGTGAAGCCAAAAGATTAGGACAGGCTACCAGATATATAACTACATAGAATACTGTGACGATAAAATATCTAACAGGTACCTAGATACGAAGTGCCAGGCACTGTGCTCAGTGTTTTTGTCAATCAGACAGTCAGTCAACAAACATGTTAGGCCAGGCGCTGTTCTTTGTGTTTGGATAAAGCAATGAACAAAATAGATAACCCTACCTCCTAGAAATTTAGAATCCAGTGGAGGAAGATAGAAAATAAGCCTGTGACATAATAAAGAAAATAAGGTGATGAGGTAGAGAGAGACCGGGGAGATAAAGGCTGTGTAGGCTGGTGAGGAAAGGCCTCTATGAAGAACTGACTTTGAATGGAGACCTGACTTATGAGAAGGAGGCAACCATGAAGCAAGTTTTATGATGTTTATTCCAAGTAGAAGGGAAAACAAATGTTAAAGGTCCCAAAAGGGCTGCAAGTTTGGCATAACTGAGGAATGGAAATAAAGCCAGTGTGACTAGAGTAAGGGAAGAGTAGAAGATGAACGCAGAGAGGAGGCAGGGCCCATATGGCATTGTAGACCATGATTGGGAGTGTGGATATTCATCTACTGTGCTCAAGGAGCTGCTGCTTTCAGCAGTGCCCTGGTGTGTTCTGATTTAAGCATTAAGATCACCCTGGCTGGCCAGAGGAGGAGGAGGCTCTTCTGATGTGAAGGCTGAGCTGATGATGGCCTGGACTAGATTATACCAGTGCTATTGGTGAGAAATGGGCAGATTTCTCATTTATTTACTTTTTTTTTTCTTGATACAGAGTTTCATTCTGTTGCCCAGGCTAGAGCGCAGCGGCACAATCTCGGCTCACTGCAACCTCTGCCTCCTGGGTTTAGCGATTCTCCTGCTTTGGCCTCCCAAATAGCTGGGGCTACAGGTGCACACCACCATGCCCAGCTAATTGTTGCATTTTTAGTAGAGAAGGGGTTTCACCATGTTGGCCAGGCTGGTCTCGAACTTCTGGCCTCAAGTGATCATCCCGCCTCAGCCTCCCAAAGTGCTAGGATTACAGGCTTGAGCCGCCACACCCAGCTTTATTTACTTATTTTTCATAGACTGGATATATGGTCTGAAGGCAAGACCTAAAACAAAGATGATATCTTGACTTGGAGCTGTGAGGATCTGCTCAGGCCACCACCACTGGCACCACCTCCATTACCTTTGTCTACTAAGCAATTACCATTGACCAGCCACCTTCATGTCAGCACCATTCCCAAGCCCCATTACTCTTTGTCGAAGCTGATGCTAGGCTAGATTCTTAGGTCATTTATAGAGTCAGTAAGTTAAGTATTTCTCTTTATCAAGTGGTATGGAAGTATTTCAACACTGTAACAACTGGTATAACCATACTAAGTCATACCAGCTGAATATCACTCCTAGATTAAGAAGTCAGAAATGTATCCTGTTTGACATAGGACATTGGTGAACATTTCTGGTCAGGAGAATGACAGGATCGAAGTAGGATTTCCTACTAAAGATTGTGCTGGCAGCTGTGTGCAAGATAAGTTAGAGAGTGCAGGGGTAAATGGGAGGCAAGGAAATCAATTAGCAGGTTATTCCAGAAGAGGCACAAGATAAGGTGAGAAGAACACACAAATTCCCTAAAGGGTTTTGCTGTGAAACTTAGACCCTGCCTTGATAGGAGGAAGATAATGTAATCCCTTCCCCCTTTAAATTGATTTGTTGGAGCTTTGTTTTGTTACTGAGGGTACCAAGTGAATATATCACTGTCACCTACATGCCCTGTGGGTAAATGATAAAATTACCATCGCTGCTTCCTCTTTCTTGAAAGAATGAACTTCAGAACTCTGTGGTACAGAATGGGCTAGATTAGGAGTAAGTTTCTGAGATAACTGGGTACTTTCCAATGACAGAATCATTCTATGAATCTGTGACATGTTGGTTAACCTGGTGGACAGGGAGAGATTCACACCTGACTTGAAGAGTATTGAAAAATCCTTAAAATATATCTTTGTTTATTTATGAATGTCAGAATAGAACAATTGAGAGAGAGAGAGGAAGAGACAGAGAGATAACAAAATACTAACAATTGGTTAGTACTTTGATGAATCTAGGTGAGGGGTATGTGAATAATCATTGTATTGTTTTACAACTTTTCTGTAGTTTTAAAATAATTCAAAATAAAAAATGGGGAGGGAATAATTTGTTTATTTACTAATTATAATTTCTGGGAACTAGCTGACCTTTGTTTTTGTAATTTTCATTTTAATGAGTCATTTTATTTTCACTCTTGGAAAGGTCTCTATATGGGTTAAATGATAAAGTGAATACCATATGTCCAAATCAAGGGGTCAGGATTTTAAACATTACCTAATGTCAGCGGCCTTTTTCCTTCCTGCGTTCATTTCCCTGTTATTACACAGGCAAGGATCCTTTGTATGGCTGTAGAGTTTCTAAAAAGGAAAAGCCACCTGTGCTCCTCTTTACCATAATAGTAATTCAGACTGACACAGAAAATACAATCATTAGATGTTTTGCATTATCTATTTATGATTTGTTTGTTTAGGTTTCTGATAATTTTGAAAGTGTCTGCTGTGTTGAACAAATTTGATATAATAAGAATGTCAGAGTACACTTTAAATTCTATTTATTTTTCAGTCTATCACTTTGAAATACATTCTTGAAATAAAAATGTTCAAATCATCCCAGCTTCTTTAAGCTTGAACAAATTCCAATGCAATCCCAGTTACTGTTAGAAGTCCAAAAATAACACTTTTGCTTTGTGGTTTACTTACACCTTAAAATATTAGATTGAACCACATGAAATCGACATTTTGTAGATCAAAAACAGTCAAATATTGACAGTTTCATATGATTCACTCTATTAGAATCAACACATTTCTTGCAATGTCGACATCAGATAAAAATATCATTCATATTGCCTATTATATATAATTTCCTCCCTGATGAAAGCTCCTCATAGTTTACAGAAACATAGAGACTTATAGTTTATAGAGCCTCAAAGCATGTCCCCAAGGCAGTTTGTTAAGATAAATGTAAATTCTCATACAAACTTAAAAATGATGTCGTTCAGCATGTAGCATCCAACTCATTATTCTATTATTTCTGGGCTGGCAGTATTGAAAGAATAGAAACAATTAAGGTTAGCTCTTTGGGATTTTTTTTTTTTTGCATATCTTAGTGACCTGTACACATTCTGGAACTGTTCAAATACCTTTATGGTGGATCCCATGATTGTCGTCGTCAAAGTATATCACTTCTTTGGCTGTCAAATGACAACCCCACTGAAGGTGGTTAAAAGTTCACTAAGTAGTGTTAATCTATTGGGCAACCTATATCTTTTCCTTTCATTTTTTCCTGAATTACAGCTTCCGATAACCCCTGACAGGTGAAAAACCACACATTGAATCCTCTTACTCTCTTTTTTTAACAAGTGCATATTTTCAATTTAGCATATATCATACTTAAATGCCAAATCCTGAACGTACCTTATGATGCAATAGGGCATAGATTATCCTAACTGCTCTGGTAAGTGCTATAAAAAAAAGGTCTCTGAATCATTCTCATAATTTGGCTCACTGACAACACTGGAATATTTTTTGCTTGACATAGAAAATGTATTTTCCCCTCAAATGATTAGTGTTTCCCTTGGATATTTCTCATTAATACCCTTAAATATTGTAGTCCTGAGAATTGCAGTTTTTCTAAAAGCAAAAAATTACATAAATTCTCTTTTGGAACTAAACTCTCTTAACAGAACATAAAATATTGGAGCTTCAGTACAACGTAGTTGCTCTTACCATTTCAAACTATAGTGGCAAAATAAAGAAGTAACTGAGATTTGGACTTGTTTCCTTATTTAATTCACAAAATCATTTTTTATGCCAGGTGCTCTGAAAGTTCATTACTCTGGTCAATAAAGAGTCTTTTTTCCTTTTTTGACAAAAAATCTCTACACTTCCTAATGTTACCTAAGTATCCCAGTAGTAAAATTGGCAGAAGATAAAAGAGACTGGAACAGAAAGTCAACTAGAGGAGAGTAATGTAATAGCAGGAATATTACAAAGGAGGCAACAAAAAGAGTATGAAAAGTTATGATAAGGATGCTGCTAAAAAAATCTGTATGCGCAATGCACACACACAAGTACTGACCAGTGCTCAAGCCTCATGTTCGTACTACCAGCAGGTAACATGTTGTAGTAGTTTTGAGCTTGGATGCTGGTGACACAGTATCTGGATCCAAATCCTGGTTGCAGTTGGGTAATCTGAGATGAATTATTTGTCCTCTGTGCCCCAGTTTACTTATCAATAAAATTAATGTAAAAATGGCATGTATGGGATTGAGTTAAAAGGACTAAAAGTGATATTCCAGGTGAAGCACTTAGAGCCTAGTTTTGATTAATTGCCAACAAATGTTAGCTATAAAAGTGATAGCTATATCTTAGTAATTTGTTTTCTATCCTTCACAGCAGAACTTTCCCAAACATACAAATAAACACACTCATAATACTTGACAACAGCTTTGGAAAGAACTCAGAAAAATTAATTATGTGGATTCAGATGAAGCCAAACTTATAAACTAATTGGATAATCTAATTATTGGGCAGCTATTATAGTTTCAATATACTCACCTAAAGAGGTGCAATGTGCTGTAGTAGACAGATGGCAAACTTTAGAGCCAGGTAAGGCAGGGTTCTACTTTTAGTCATGTGACCTTGGACAACTCATTTAATTTTCCCAAGGCTCAGTTTCCCAACTTTCACAATAGGGATAACAATACCTACTTTGCAAAATTGTAGATAAGCAGTAATAACCAGGAGAGTACTATGCATATCATAGGCACTCAGTTCATGGCAACTCTCATTTTTCTTAAGGGAAAGAGGCAGGCTATTGGATACAGTGAGACTAGAATATCAGAAACTTTAACACACGACAAAATCAACTCAACAAACCTTCAGGCTTGCTTTGATATCCAAATTAGAAAGCTTTTGGTATAGAGTAATATTTTTAGTTTACTCAAAGTTTCTTTTGGTCACCCTGTATTTTCTTTTATTGTCTTAGACATTTAAACTTTCATAACTCCAAAAGCTTTGAAATTGAGGTCAAATAAGATTTTAAAAATCCATCCCCCAAACAAAAGCTGTCCTATGATCCTCGTTATGGAACCCTTATTATGCATCCTACACATGAGTCTTATGGCAGACCTAAATCATTAGATACATCATTACTCAGAGGATCTTACATAGTGTTAGATTAAAAAACAAAAGGAACAGCTGAGTTTCAGAGGGTGAAGTAAGTTGCCTATAAAGCTAGTTAAGTTTATTGCTGATATTTACCAGGTTCTTTTGCTGTTCCAAGTAGTAAACTAAGTACTTTACATACATTATCTCATTTAATTCTCAAACTATCCCTGGAGGCAAATATTATCATTGTCATTATTTTATAGATGAGAAAACTGATTCTTAGATATGCACTATCCAAAAAGTAACCATTAGCCACATGTATTAGTCTGTTCTTACACTGCTATAAAGAAATTTTGGAGATTGGGTAATTTGTAAAGGAAAGAGGTTTAATTGACTCACAGTTCCACAGGGCTGGAGAGACCTCAGGAAACTTACTATCATGGTGGGAGGGGAAGCAAACATGTCCTTCTTCACATGATGGCAGGAAGGAGAAGTGCCAAGTGAAGGGAGGAAAAGCCCCTTATAAAACCATCAAATCTCGTGAGAACTCGCTCACTACCATGAGAACAGCACGGGGGAACCATCTCTATAATCTAATCACCTCCCTCAAGGTCCGTCTCACAACATATGGGGATTATGGGAACTACAATTCAAGATGAGATTTGGGTAGTAGCACAGCCAAACCATATCACCACATGTGGGTATTAACATTTCAACTTAATTTAATTTAAATACAATTTAATATTCAGTCTCTGAGTTACACAGGCCAATTCTAAGTGCTCAACAGCAGCTACTGTATTTTTCAGCTCAAATTATAAAACATAGAACATCATTACAGAAAGTTCTATCAGACAGCCTGAGAGTTTAAGTAATCATGTAAGTTTACACAGCTAACACATGGTAGAACCAGGACTCAAATCTAGGAGTCATGACTCCTAAACTTGTCCTGCCATGACTAGGTCAAGCAAAAAGATAAAAGAAAGTGTGTGATTAAATCTAGGTGACTATATATAAAGCAGTTTCAGGTGTTAATTGATTGAAGAATCCATTATTGGGAGGTGAAGTTTTATAGATTAGCATGTTAAGATGTCTGTTGGTGACTAGAAGGTAGAAGATACAGAGGCACAAACGTTTGTAGCATGATAAGAGTGAACCAGTAGACTAAAAGAGATTAAGGAATGAAGAACTGATGGGACAAGATTGAGGTGGCCCTATGGGTGATTGACTTCCCAAGCACTTCTGGTCGTCAAATACAAGCCTCAGAGAGTAGGCAGAGATGATTCACTCAACTCATCAAATGTCTCTTCTAAACCAAAAATCCAGGATTCAGCTCTGTGGTAACACCATTGTTCAAAAAAGTTTGTTACTTCAGACAACTGGTTCTTCATTGGGAGCCATTTTGACCCCAAGGGTACATTTGGCAGTGTCTGAAGATATTCTTTGTTGTCAAGACTGGGGTTACATGCCTCAAAGGAGAAAACAGAGAATTACCATATTTCCAGCAATTTCACTTCTAGGTAAATACCCAAGAGAATTGATAGTAGGAATTCAAGCAGATATTTGTATACCCATGTTCATAGCCATATTTTTCACAATAACCAAAAGGTGGAAGAACTCAAGTGTCCATTGTCAGATGAATGGATAAACAAAATGTGGGATATACATACAATGGAATATTATTCAGCTATAAAAAGGAAGTTCTGACACATGCTACAAGATGAATAAACCTTGAAAACATTATGCTTAGTGAAATAAATCAGTCACTAAAGGATGAATATTGTATGATTTCACTTACATGAGGTACCTAGAGTATCAAATTCATAGTGACAGAAAGTAGGATGGTAGTTACCAGGGGCTGCAAGTAGGAGGAAATGAGAAGTTATTGTTTAAACATGTATAGAGTAGTTTCAGTTTGGAAAAATAAAAATGTTCTAGAGATGGCTGGTGGTGATGATTGCACAACAATTTGAATGCATTTAAGGCCACTGAACTGAGTGAACTGCATACTAAAAATTATTAAATGGAAAATTTTATATTTTATATCTATGACCCCAATTTAATAAAAAGACTGGGGGGTGCTACTAGCATCTAGTGGGTAGAGGTCAAATATCCTACAATGCACAAGCCAGTTCCTACAACAAAGTATTTTCAATGGTGCTGAAGTTGAGAAATCTTGCTTTTACAAAATACTGAAAGAACAACAGTAAGAGACTCTCCAACGATAGTGGTCTTTTCACTCTTAAAGCTGTTAAGATATATATACATATATATACCAGATATAAGGATATAAAACATGATATATAAATCATATGAGAGATAATTATAAGATATATATAATTAAAACATATATATATCTTATAATTTCACTAACAAAGTCTGAAACTATATAAGACTTCCCATATTGGCATGAATACGTCACATTTTGTTCTATTCCCAAGTCTATCCTATGCACGTGCAATAATAAACTTTCTTAGCAAGGGTGTATTGTTTCAGTACATATTGATCTAAATGTATGTAATCTGATTGAAATACTTAGGAAAATCATAAGTCTTCTAAAGCTGTTTTTTCTACAAATAAAAGGGCATCATGGTTTTTAAAACTCTTTATTTCTCTTGTTTAATATCATAGAGAAATCTCAATGATGAAGAATCATTTTGCCACTGCTGCTTATACTATCATTTAAAAGGGAGCAATGTCTCCTGTTAAATAACTAAGGCAAATTCAAACTTGAATGAACAATGACAATAAAGAAAAATTATTCTTTATATTTTCTATCTATGAGGCCACTGGATCAATGGCCTTTCAATTCAATCAAATGCTGTAAACCTCCAATGCGGTCCAGCAATCAGTGAGTCTTATTAGCATTTACAAGAAGCTGAGCAGCTTATTTGATTGAAAATGATTGAGGCAATTCTGTATGTGTGTGCTGGGCCACAGCATTTGATAACAGGTTAAATCTAATGAAAAAGGACTAGAGTTTGAGAAACAATGACCCAGAGAAATTTTTCAGTATTTTATTAATTTATTATTTATTTATTCCTCAATTTTGTTCCGGAAGAGGTTTAAGGCAGCTGTAAGTATTTTTATAATCTGCAGACTCTTGTCTTATGTTTGTGAATATTTTATAGACTGGGTGCTAAATACTAAATTATTAAAGATCATTTTTTTAAAAAAAGAAAAAGAAACAGAGCAGCCTAATATCTTCTAACTCCAGTGAATTACTTTATCTTGAAGACTATTAGCAGACAAGATGGTACATTTTACTTGCAATTCATTTGTATTCAAGGATACTACTACTATAGAAAATTGCTTATTTAAGTAGAATAAAATGTGTTCTGAGTGGACCCTGACTGGTATTTTTACTTTCTGACTTACATCTGCCCTTCTGAAAAACACTCCAATTTCTTTTCTGAGAATTTCCTTCCCTCCATGTTATTGTCTTAGTGGGGGTGATAAATCCAGGTGCTAGAAAATCATGCCTTCCTACTGGGGAGTCACTGGAGCTGCTAGGGGCTCTTTCTACCAAATCTTCCCTGCATCAGTCAGATACAAGCAGGAGTTAGATTTACAGTCTCAGCTTGGTGTGTGGAGATGCTGTCCAGAACTTCGAATCTTAAACAAGTGATACAAAGATTGAAGAGACATTTGGAGTTGAGTCAACCTGGTGGCAGTAGCACAACAACACTACAAATGCTATGAGATATTTCTCTAGTTCTTGATTCCGAGCTTTCTCAATCTTTCTTCTTTTATTCCTGCTTCCTACCCAAGTGTTCCAATTACTATGGCTGTGTAACAAACCACCCCCAACTTACTGGTTTAAAACAATAATGATAATAAAATCTGTCTTGCTCAAGACTGCACTCTGGGGCAGGGTTTCAGCAGGGACAGCTCAGCAGAGGCAGCTTGTTTCTCTTCTATTCATTTTCGCATAGGGTGGCTCAGAGGCAGGGGCTTGAAGGCTTGCTTAAATGTCTGGCACCTGGACTGGGAAGACTCGAACGGCTGAAGACCAGAACAGGTGGGGCCCCGTGAGCATCTCTCATAATTTTAAATGGCTTATCCAGCATGGTTGCTGGAGGGTGGCTGGACTTCTTAAATGGCAGCTCAGGGATCCAAAGATCCGTGCCCCAAGAGAGATCAACACAGAAACTCTTATCATTTTTTAAAATGACCCAGCCTCTGATGTTATATCGTGTCATTTCTGCACCACTCTTTTAATTGAAGTACTGTAGAAGTCCATTCAGGTTCAAGGGCAAAGAACATAAACCCACCCATCTCTCAATGGTGTACAGACAATATCACACTGTAAGAAGAACATGTGGGACAGGATATATACTAGTACGATCATCTTTGGAAAATTTCACCCACCACATCAAGCCTTCTGATTGATGTAATCTTGTTAATTTTCAGTAAACTTTCTGTTGCTGATCTTAGCCAGGGTCAGATTCTATTACTTATAACTAAAGAATCCCAATCTAATAGAATAAGGATCTGTTTTATTAAACCCTTGACAATTAATTGCCACTTTAATGTTGGATATTTCATTAACATCACCATCGAGAGGTTGGTACTTATTAATTAATTAATTAATTACTAGACATACCCGCATGACTACGAAGAAGACTTTGCTTCAGTGGTGAACGACTGCAACTGCTTTGTCAAGTTTCACTCCATTGCTGCAAAATAGGCACGATTATAAGCAAAGAGCTGAGGCAGAGAAAGGTTATTTGGTTTATCACAGATGGCAATGGGGAGTGCATTGCTTCCAGAAACAGACCCAGAAGTTTTCATTCCCTGGGCCAGGCTGGAACTATTAAATCACATAGAAATACCAGGAAAAGATAAGCTACATGAACCAGTGATTGCTAAACTAAACACTCTAGTGACTTCAAAGAGCCCTTAGGGCCTGCTGTTTATTTGGAAAACCAGAAAAAAAAAGTGGTGAGAGAATGGTAGAATAGAAGCCCAGCTTATGATTTTATCTTAACCAGGCTAGTTTGAAGAATTTACATATTAGGGGTGCATGGGTTTATGTGTGCATACATATATGTTTGTGTGTATTTATAGTCCTTTAATCTTTCTAAAAAAGCTTCAGGACATGTGTGTATGTATTTTAAATTAATGTATATTTCAAAAAATATTATCAGTCAGTCATCAAAAGATCCTCCTAAAGATCCTCAAAAGATCCTTTTCTCCTAAAAAGAAAAGAATTTTGACATAAAAGCACATGAATATCAACAATACAGTTTAGAAAAAAAACCAGATGAGATAATTAATATGTAAAATGTGATATTGCTTTATTAAAGATGAAAATAAATAAATAAATAAATAAATAAAATAATAGAGTGAGGGACTAAGTTTATTGTTTCTAGGAACATTCCATTCCTCCTTCTGGGACTTATAAGTCAATTTTCCTCAGATATCAGAATGTTCTAGAAGATTTTTAAAAACCTAATTGTTTGATTGACCACCTGTACTTCCAAACTCTTTTTATTGATAACACTGTTGGAGGTAAAAGAGAGAAAGAAAATATATGCCTATGATTCTAGCCACTGGTGTTTTTCAGGATTTAATATTTACCTTTAAGTGTTCAAATATTATATTTCATCTACTTTCAATCTCTCTTTTTCTAACTCCATTTCCACCTCTTTTACTTTTGGTTCTTTTCCAGAGACCACTCTTTTCAGTGACAGACATCTCCATGGGCTGTTCTTTGTGACCACCGGCTGTGTTGTGAGAACTGTTTTGGTCTTGCTTTTCTTCATGCCTGTCAAAGGCCACAGAGTGTTGAAGCCTGCAAACGCAGCCTGAATCAGCACGGACCCCGGAGACTTTCAACAGCATCTCAATAAAACTTTCAATTATCTCCATTTTATACACAGTATTTCAGTTGTGGGTGACACACTTCGTCTGAACAAAATTATATTAAATAACACCTTGAATGAAAAGGTCCATTCAAACAGAGAAATAATACAGAGAATTATACCCAATATCTTGTTTTTTATTATACATTATGAATAAAATCACTACTAAAAGCCAAGAAAAATCATCAATGTTCTTTTTAGAATCACAAATGTCCCAACAAGCTTTGATTTGAAAACCCCTTGTGGCCTAAGCACCTTAAGCTATCTTGCAGAAAATTCTATGTGTGTTAAAACACTTGCAGGGACTACTTTTCCAAAGAAATGATTATTAAAGGACATTAGTGAAACATCTTTATATTGACTAATTTTAGAGCTATCCGTTCACTCTTTATTCTTTGAATGTGTTTATCTTGTTTTATTAGCAACTTGTTGCTAGATTCTGATGTGTTAATTCTTAGCTACAGTAAGTTTGTTTTAAATGTTATGTTTACTATGATATTACTTAAAAAAAATGTTACATTTTCGCCTCTGTGTAAGCACAGAGCTGGTGAACTAAACAACATACATAACTCTCAATCTATCATCTGCATTCCCTTTGCATTAGGTGTAACACTGGCACAAAAATCAGAGCCCCAGCTCCAATTTTTCCAGCTGTCTCTGTTGCCCTGTGATCTTTTGGTACAAATTTTCTAGCCTGTTTGAAAAGGCAGGCTTCTACCCCCTTCTTTGATTGTACTTAGGCATTTTGCCAGCCTGCGACATGGATTAATATGAACAGAATCACAGACTTTTCTGAACACTAGTCATTTACGTGTGTTTAGTAGCATATACCCAGCAAGAGAAAGGCAGGCTGCCGTTGCCTTTGTATAGAGCCTGGGTAGGTTTTGATTTCACTCAGAGTCAAGAACAAAGCAACCTCTGACTTTTCCTCAAACTCAGCCCGTATGGAATGACTTTTAATGACTTCACGAACTGCTAGCCTTCAGATGACTGGAGCGTTTTTTGCTTCTTAAGTTTTTCCTTCTATGACGTTTTATGATTATACCTTATGGTGCAGTTCTATTTTTGTTCTCATGTGTTTCTGAGTGCTTAAAGTCTAGAGGAAAAAATTTTTAACTCATTTGGCTCCCATGAAATGTGCTTTTCAGTTTGGGGATAACGTGGAGAGAAGCTTTAAGTACTGTGCCAATACCAAACATGGCATTCCCTATTGAATGAGCCAATTCCATCCCCTGAGTCTGAATAATTTAGAGAAGACGTGATGTCATTGTCTCCTTAGAGATAAATGGAAAGGAGTCTGGGTGTAGAATTTTTGAGTGGTCTTTATAATAATAGTAATTAAAAAGCATTACCTCATATATTTAAACTTTGTGTGCACACCATGTGCTTTTCTCATTTTTTACCCAATATTACTCGTAAAGGACTAGTATTCCTGTTTCATTATTTTTGAAGCACTGTTTGATGACACTGGTTTAACAGTTTCTCACAGTTCACTGCTTCAGTTTTCATCAAATTATATTTCTAGTTATACTAGACACTTTCATCATCAATTTCCATATGCCTCAAAGACGTGCAAGGACCAGTTTGCCAACAAGTGAATTCAGATACCAGATAATAGCTGCTGTAGATTACATTTTTCTCTTACTATAGCCTTTTCTAAAATGAAAAGTTTATAACCCACCAGGCCAACCCCTAACAACCAAACACACCATATTTGTTTAACTGGATTAGCCTGGGTCTATGGTGAAGTTTCAGGATTATGGCAAACTATTTAGTTTCGATGTGCAAATGTTATGATAAGATGAACAATGGCTGTATATATTTCCATACAGTTCATATCCCAGTTAATGGAAAAGCAGCAGCCATACAATTTGCCAAAGAACTGCCAAGTTCAAAAGAATTCTAAAATCCCTTCTCTCTTAAATTCTACAACTTTTCTGTGTTCTGTCTGTCACGTGTTGAAGCTCCCATTGTCAAATGCCACAGATTAGGGCCCATAGTAAACTCCAGATAATTCTGAAGCATGCAAATAAGTTTTATATCAATAATTGTTGATAAAGTTTAAATATCAGTCACCATTTTCCAACAAACTTTCAACTTGTTTTGCTTATGACTTTAAAAAGCGTAAATAAAAACTGTCTATAGCTGGCAAAACATATTATCTTCAATTTGTTTTTTAGAACACTGTTTATGCCTTAAAGAAAAAGAACTAATATAATCAGTGCTAAACTCACGGGAAACTAAATGAAAAGCTTTTCCTCTTTCAAACATCAACTCAATCAAACTCCAAAATATGAATATCAGAAGAGTTTTCTTAATATGCTTTAGAATTACTGAATCTCTTAAAGTAATCTCTATGATTATAGCATGTGTGCAATATCCTGAAATGCAATATGGACTGTTGGGTTATTCTGAACTCATAATAATCATAGCACTTTTTAAATGAAAGTTAGATTCATAAAAAGATGGAATCATAAGAAATCATAAAAAGATGTGTAACAACGTGGGAAGATGTTCAGTGTTTTATTAAGTTGAAAAACAGGCTACCTAGGGGATGGGATATGACGAAGAAAGAGGGGTAACTTTTACTTCTTAATTACTTCTGTATTTAATTTATTTACAATGACTGTGTATTAAAATTTTTAAGTGGATTATAACACGTATAATAATTGATATGTATCAGACATTATTCTAAGTACTTTAAAAATAGTAACTTAATTTTTGTAACAACTCCATGAAGTAGATAACTTTAATATTTCTCTTTTACAAATGAGGAAACCAAGACATAGAGGGCTTAAGTAACTTATCCAAGGTCACGCAGGTACTACGAGGCAGAGATGGGATTCAAACCTTTCTCTGCTTTTGATATTCCACTATTGTTCCATTTCTGTGAAATACATTTGACTGAAAAACTACATTACAAAATGTTAACAGTGGATATTTCTGAGTGACATAATTATGGTTAATTTTTATTTTTTTATATTTTGCTTGTCTGTATTTTCCAGTTTTTCACAAAACAATCAATAGAGTGCTTTTGAAAAGAAAAAAAATCTTTTTAAAGTTCCCTTTGTACTAAAGCATGAAATAGGGATTTGGATGTAGCACTGTGATTTTTTTTTTTTCAACTGCCCTCCAGTAAACCTTCCTTTTATTTTATGCATCTAGTAGAACGTGTGCCCTAGATCTTGGCTATTGAACTGTTCTCTTGTGTGCAGATTTTACTTTGTTTACAGTTGGTCACTATGGGGAATAATGAGAACAGAAGAAGAAATTGATAGAACTTTCAAAATGCAGAAATATCAAGAAAGGAATAAAGTCAGAAAATATAGTTGTCATATATTAGTCTTAAAATTTCTGAACATATTTCTATTACATCTTTCCTTAGCAGTCTGAGTTGCTGAGCAGGGCCATAGTAACTTAGCTTGTATCCATAAGGAAACAGCCACTGGAGTATTATCCTTACCATGGACTTTTCAAGGCTGATGGGGTCCACATGCAACAATCCCTGCACCAAGAGAATAATATTCTCATTTGTAGTTGGCTTCTTGTGTTGCCTCGAAAGGATATCTCTTTCTTTGAAGATCTGAATAAAAAAGCGACCACTTGTTAAGGATCTCTTAGAATAGTACATGGAATATCAAACAATTAAATTATATTAAACTGGTTCTGATGAGGACAGATATGGAATTGATGCAGCATTCAAAAACTTTAAGGAAAAACACAAATACATTTGCCTCTTGCAATTACATCTCATATGAAATAAGAACAAGTTTGTTTGTGTGCCAAAAATAGGTGTGGGGCATTGAAAGGAGGATAAAGTGAGTTTTAGGATCTGTAAGTCTGAATAAAGTTAGTGACATTTTATACCAGTGTTGTATTTAATGCTACAATTCTTCGTGAAACACAGAATCCCAAGAAGTGTGTAAAGGATAGGATGAAGATGGCTTAGAGACATAGGGAGGCTGGAGTGTGTGTGGAATTAGATGCTTCAGAAAATCATTAGGTGATTATGGCTCTCAACCTCTCTGGCTGGGTACCACAGTGCTGTTAGCGAGTAGTTCCAGATTCCAGTAATCTTTGTTTCTCTTATGTAAAATGTATTCAAATCTCTTCTATTCATTTCTCTCTAGGTCTCATCTTCTACTCCAAAACTGTCCTGGCTAAGGCTACCATCAACTCCAACCCAGTGACAGCAATAGCTCCCAAAGGTCTCCCTATGTTCAGTCTAGTTCCCTAAAATCCGTTTTACAAAATGGGGTGAATGATCTTTTCAAAATACTAATATAATCATGTTACCCTTTCCAGTTGAATTTTTTAAACAGCTTCCCGTTGCCCTCAGGATAAAATCAAACATCTTAAACAGGGCCTTACTGTGACCTTCAAACATCTTTGGCATGACCTTGTGGTTCTGGCCTCTACCTACACATCCAGATGAATCCCAGACAGTTCTTGCACCATGCAAATCTTCACTGTCAGTACCTGGCCACACTGGCTTCTCTTTTTCCTGCGACATCTTTATATTCCTTTCCTCCACTAGGAAGGTCTTCACTCAACCCCAGAGGAGAAAAGGTTTCCCTGCTTTGTTTTCTTTGTACGAGGGGCCTCTCCTTTACACAGCCATAATTTGCATTCATTTATGTGATGCTTTAAGTCACTGTCTCCCCATCCCCCTAAGATTGTATACTTCATAATGTGGAAAGAACTCTGCTTTTTTTACGTCATTAGACCATAAGCATGGTTTAAGAACTATGCCCCACACAGAGCAGAGCTTAAAAATATTTGTTGAATACTGTAATCAAGCCATTACATTAATAATATAGTGAGAAAAAGGTTTTATATTCTGCTGGTCTCTCAAACTCAGTTTTAAAAAATTGTATCCATTCGTTGATTTATTTTTGCTGAGAAAGAAAGTTACATTATATATTGCTTTCTTGAAATACAGATATCTTATGCTAGATTGCCAAATTGAATTATTAAACTTGGAAATGCTCACATACCTTTTCTTTACCAGGTTTTAATGGGGTTTCTATACTGCTCATCTTTCAAGAGAGATTATTTTGAGTTTACTTCAATGAGAAAGCTCTTTTCCACCATGACAAGCCTATCCCAAGTACGACAAAATTATACCATTTTCCCAAAATTGGGACCATGACATGGGGGAAGACTCAGCAAGCATTAATTGATTTAAAATGAGAAAAGAACTTTTATTGAGGAATGTGAGTCCTTTTAAATTATCAGGCCTAGAAAGACATTAAAATGAGACAGCAAGTCCATCCTAACCCCCAGCTTTTGAGCTATGTATTCACCTCTTGAAACAGCTTGTTATTGTCCCTAGCAGCTATAAATTAACTAATAATGCTGCACTGGAAACTATAACTCACAGCCTATAGCTTAACAATGTCTAGCCAACCACTAATCAATGTTTTTCTGTAAACCAATGAGAATTCTTTATAGAGAACTTTGTGTCAGCCTACTCCCTGTCCCCCATATTTGGCTTTAAAAATTTGCTTGTAACAAAGGCCAAAGGAAGCTCATATCCAATGTTACCTGGGTGTGAATCTTCCAGGCAGTTGTCCCCACACTTTGGCTCACGTAAACTCTTTAAATTATATTTTGTGCCATAGCCTATTCCTTTTAGGTCAACACAGAGATTATGGATGTCTGTTAGAATGGTTACTAACACTAAGAACACACGAATCCAGACTCAGTATCATGTTCAGACTTTTAAAATTAATTATTGCATAAATAATTTTCATGTGATTTCTTGATACATGCTAGATAATGGCTAGTAAGTATGTTAAGAATTTGTGAGTGTTTTGCTAAATTTTAAGATTCTTCCCCAATGCTTGCTACTTAGGCTGCAGGCAAAACTGAATTAAATTTAGCCTTTCTAAGATGATAATGAGCATGACATTTATTTTATGAAATGAAATTTGATCAGTTCTAGTGTTTCCTGATTCTTTTTTTTTTTTTGACCCATAAACATTTTTACTGGTTAACCAAAGAAAATTTTAAATAGAAAGTACCACCCTTGAAAAAAAATCATATATTTATTTTGAGGATTTCAAAAAGGATCAATCAAGGAATTAGATTAATTATATAAGTTTCTTTTGAGAATGGCTTGATACATTTCTGTACATTTTAAGGAACAAGTTTTACTCAGAATTCTTTTTATTGTGGCATCCTGCTGTATTTAAAAAGAGGGCTGCCTTTAAATGGACATGATACATAACAAGCTTGTCTTTCTATAAGAAAATTAATTTGTAAAACAGTCTTAGGATTATTTCATATTTCTAAAGACATTAGCAAGACCTTTAAAATGTGGTATTTTAACTCCTTGGGAAGTCCTTAGCTCTTATCCTACAACACTGCCTCATGACATCACTTCCTCTCCCACAGATCTGGTGTGGATTTTTCTTAATTGTGTATTTGCCTCATTCACTGTTGTGTTCTCTTCTTTACTTTCTCATTCATTGACCCACACAGTCATTTAACAACTATTTCCAACATAAAGATAAAGAACTCAAAGAAATATAGGACATTGTTATTCAACTTGGAGGGGTCATAATAAAAGCATTTGAATGAAACAAGTCAAAAAAACTTAAGAACTGTGAGAATTCAGAAAAATAAAATAGTTTGTTGAGTTTTATTTTCTAATTACATCATAGTGGTAGTTCTATTAAGAGGCTCTGATTTCTGATAATATACATCTTAGCCTTTGCTGTAAAATGATAGAAATGCTTACAACTTACAGAAAAAAAGAAATAAAATAGTTGCTGCTTGTTCCTACAGTTAGACTGGTACATATCATTTCAATGAAATTATTCAATAACATGCAGTAATTTCAATGGATTGCTTTTTAGAAGAAGAACCACAGTAATGAACCAAGTTTTAAGTCATACACATCTCTGAAGTACAGGAAAACCTGTTCTCATAGGGAAGATGAAAGCCAACTCCAAATAAAGTATTGAGCTTTCAAGGGAAGCATCATTTTCTTTCCAAGCTTCCACCCAAAGTTCTCCCACGCTCCTCTTTCTCATTTTCTTTCCTAAATGCATTCTGAAAAGATAATTTAAAAGGTATTGCAGTGGGCTATCAGGAAGCATATTTACCAGTTCCTTCAATGAAATCACTGGGGAAAGGGTCCAGCTTTGAATTCCATTAAAAGAAAAAAATTGTAATATTTCCTTGAAGCCAATCATAAACTTAGTATTTGATTTTCATCCTTCTTTTCTTTTCCATTATACACAATAAAAGTTGAATTTAACAACAACAAAAAAATGGAACTTATAGACTCACTTATCTTTAAAAAAAAGCTGAAGCTTATAGGATTTAAAATTTGATATAATGAGGTAACATTTCAAAGCTTATATGGGAGATGGGATAGACATGGTTCACATCCAATAATTTTAAATTAAGCTTTTAGTGTAGGTAGCTGTATTTGTAGACAATATGATTTAACAAAATGCAATATGTTCAAATCCACGTAAAGAGAATTATTTGAAAAGTGAGTGTCTTTTTGTTCCTGGTTTATTATTTAAATTCATTTTCATATCTCCAGCTTGTTAGTAGCCTAATGAAAATAAAATTTCATAATCCAAATATACCTTGGTCACTATTGGATAATTGATCTATCAGCAGGTTGACTTCTTCCAGCACTACAAATTACAATTTTAAGCCTTTTTACCTCAATTTTCCCCACTCAGTAAAATGGTATACAAATTTTCATCAACTTTGTAATGGATAGCCCACTTGATTTTTTATGGCATTAAGTATCCTGTAAAATGTACCACTAAAGTAGAAAGCATTATTATTTACTGTCTGGGTGCACATATTTAGATTCAGAATCATGTTCAAACTAGTTTATCTGTTTTGTTTGACTGCAATTTTTTTTTAAAGAAGGAAACCACAGAAATTATTTGGCTGGTGATGCTTTTTTTTTTTTGAACTGATTAAATCAGCCCAAATCAGTCTAAAAATTCAAACTATTAAGATATGAGGAATGTAGTAGTCAGTCACAGAGTAAGGGAAATAAAACCAAGCATTTCTTCAAAAACGTGATTCTAGTCAGTGTTTGCTGATGGGCTAGAAAACAAAAGAAAACAAAATTTAAAGGTGCCTCTATGCCCCCATCTTTGGCATCCTTTGATGTCAATGTCACTTGTTCTGATTTGTGCTGGGCAAGGAAAGACACTGTCCTTTCCACCCCAGCACATTTGACAAGCACTGACACTCTGGGCATGCTGTAAAATAAAATAAATACATTAGTAAGACCATTTCCCTTTTCATTTCAGCCTAGGCATAAGAGATGGGTTACTTAAAATTCAAGTGCCAGGAAAGCCCATTGTAAAAGGGAAATATTTTCAAGTGAATTCCGTTT
This sequence comes from Pan paniscus, assembly GCF_029289425.2. Classification (NCBI taxonomy): domain Eukaryota; kingdom Metazoa; phylum Chordata; class Mammalia; order Primates; family Hominidae; genus Pan; species Pan paniscus. Next base: position 32,807,076 of record NC_073258.2, on the reverse strand, counting down.
GATCTTTTTTTATAGGGGCTCCTACAAGCCTCTCTCCCTTCCTCCCCAGACCCTGGAAACCAATTAGTCTCAGCACAGAGGCCACAGACCAGGTTGCAATGGCTCCTTTTTATTTTTAGGGGGTATAATTTCAGCCAGGATGTCTAGTCAGTTGTCACATAGTATACTTAGCACACTTCTCTCTCACACACATATATATACATTGGATTTCCCTTCAGAGAATGCACAGATCTTTCAGTCTGACTCCTAGAAAGGAATTAGATCTGGTTGCTGTCCCAATCTTTCAGCAATGACAATGGCATAACATCACAGGGCCACCTCATCTTTCACAGACAACCCTGCCAACCAAGTTTTCTAAAAGCCTTCTCTCCCTTGTTTTCTGTCTTCCAGCATTTCAGCGGCATTTCCTTTCCTTGTGTTGTTTGTATAAAATTCTGAAAACCTTTTCTTCCATTTTCCAAAGTAGCAGACAAAACTGGACTAAGTTTGATTTTTAAAATGCTTTTGACATGCTTATCTTTTGGGGAAAATTTTATCCAAAAGACGAAAATGGAAACAATTAGAGTCTTTGCCTCTCCTCACCTTCCTGTCCTGAATCTGCCTTAATTCATGGAGGTAAAAAAAATGATCAGCTGGGTTGGCCTTTTCTTTCTCAGCAACATTGCAGAGAGAAAGAGGTGAGTGTGTGAGTGAGTGAGTGAGTGAGTGAGTGTGTGTGTGTGTCTGGCGTGTTGAAAGGCTTGGGGGAAAAGGAGCACAGCTCTTCCCCAGGAAAGCCTCAGATCAGCAGATGGGAGGGAACCTAGGGTCGCCTTCCTAGGTCTGAGCGAAGTGTCCCAGCCTCTCCCCTTACCCCTGCGGTGAGCCCTGCGTCCTGGAACGGTGCCAGGACTCCTGACAGAGCCTGGCAGGTCGGTGGGTGGGGGGAAGCTGGGTGTTCTCTTTGCAGAAGAACACCATTTGGGAGAAAGCTCCCTTCTTTTCCTGGGGCACCGTAGCCCGCCTTCCTTCCCCTATCATTTTTTACGCAGATCGCACTCATGATGATGAACTTGCAGCTCAGCTTCCTGCCGCCTGCTTGACCCGGGAGCACCAGCAGGCTGCCGGGCCTCGCCCTCGGCTCCCTCCTCCTCTCGAAACCCTGGGGCTTCGGGGCACCGGTGGGGGTCCGAGTGGGCAGGGACTGCAGGAGGGGCGTGCAGGGGCGCGGGGTCCCGCCGGGGAGCGCGCACGGAGAGGCGCCTCGGCCGCCCAGCTTCCTGGAGCTGTGCTCCTTTGACCCCAGTGGCAGTCCCTGTCACTGCACCGCTCGCGCTCCCTCCGGCTCGCCGCGCCCTCGCTCCCTCTCCTCGCCCCCTCGCTCGCTCTCTCCCCAGATCGAGGCTGCTCGGGTCCTTTCTCCCCCCGCCTCCCTCTAGCGCCGCGCCCCCTGGCCCCCAGCCCCAGCCTGCGGCGGGACCTCCGGGGTCGAAGGTTCTGGCCCGCCCGCGCCCCTCGCCGCCCCCGCGCGCCCCCAGCGCTCCTCCAGCCGGCTCGGGCCGCTCGGCTATGGATCGCCTGCTCGCCGGGCGCTGAAGGCATCCCCGGGACCCGGAGCGCAGCCCGGGAAAGGTAATCCGCCCCGGGAAGGGAGGCGGAGGGCGGGGGAGGGGGAGGAGGCGGCCGGGAGCCCGGTGCCGAGCACGAGAGGAAGGGAAAAAAAATGCACACACAAAGCGGAGCCCGGGTGAGAGGTGCCTTGTCAGAGGCGCGTGCGAGGGGCTCGGAGGCTGCGGACCCGGGCTGCCCCGGTGCCCCTGACATCCGCACGAGCGGGCGCCTCCCGGGCAATTCGGCGCCCGGGGAGGGCTGATTTTCAACCCCTGAGCGAAAGCAAATTCTTTTTTAGGAGGTGTCTTTCCTCCGACTCCCCATCCTGCGCCTCTTCTCTTCTCCTCCACCCCCTCCAGCCATCAGTCCCCCGACCTCTGGGGGTCCCCACCTCTTCGCTCCCTCCTCCGCCAGGATTTCTTAGGAGGAGAGGAGGGGGTATCGGCGAGAAGCTGGAGAAGCCGGGCGGCGGGGATGGGGGTGGGGACGAGGGCTCAGCGAGCTGTTTACTAGAAAGTCCCGGGGTGATGTGTTCGAGCCGCCCCGGCCTAGGCCTGGGTGCATTGTGTTGGCCCGATCCCCGGGCTCCCGCGGCGGCCCGAGGCCAGGTGCAGTGACGGGGGGAAGGCGCCGCGCAGCTTTGTGCTCCGGCTGCGCCCCGCGGCCGCCCCCGGGGCCGCCCGCGCGCGCCGCTCTCGCTCGGGGCTCTTTCTCACCCCGTCCCCGCGCCCCAACCTCACTCTCCGCTGCTGCCTGGGTCTCCGCGCTCGCAGCCTGCGGAGCGACCCGGCGACCCAAGCTGGGGTCGAGGCTAGGCGACGGGAGACGAGTACCGAGGAAAAGTAACCGTTGCCGCCGGATTTCTTCTCTACAGAGGCAGGAGTTTCTTTGCTATTTACGTATAACAAGGTTATCTTTGTAAAGCCTTTGAATTCCGGGGTTTTGCGGCCTAGGAGGTGAAGGGGGCATTTTTCTAGAGGCTCAGGAGCCGGTTGGAATCCGTCAGCAAGAAAATAAATTAAGGATGCCCCAGTGAAGTTGATTTATAATAGTACATCACCACCCCCCTCTCACACACACACCCCAAATTAAGTGCAAATGCGGGTCATGAAAAATGTATAATTGATTTGAGATGCTGCAAACAAACACAAACAGGTCGGGGGGGGGTACAAACAAAAGTTTAAGTGAAAAAAGATGTCAGAAGAGGGGGAGATCCCGTGGCCTCCACACCCCCTTCCAACGCTCGCTGGCTCCCTCTCTTCCTTTCTCCGCCGTTCCAGGGAAGGAACCTGGCAGCGCCCAGGCGTAGAGCAGGGAGGAGGCGGCGGCCCCGGGCTCCGGCTCAGCGCTGTGGGTTCGGGGATGCCAACGCGCCCGGGAGGCTGACGTCGGGGACGTGGGGCTGTGATGCCCGACCGAGGATGGCGTGGTGTCAGAGCCATTGGCCGCCGGTGGTCATCAATCAATCCAGAGCTAGGGAAGAGGGAGAGAAAAAAGATAGGCGTCCAGCGGAGCCCGGGGCCGCCAGCGCTAGCGCCAGCAGTGCCAGCAGGAGCGGCGGCCGAGGAGGTGACGGAGGTGGCAACGGGGGACTGAGCGAGTAAGGCTCTGGTGTTCCAGGAAGGAAGGGGAAGCTGTAGCCGGGAAGAGCCAGCCGTGAGCCTAGAAGGGCAGGGCGAGTGTATGTGTGTGGTGTGTGTGTGTGTGTAGTTGATAAAGCACCCCCCACCCCGCCTCGCGCAACTGCCCACCACCCTAGATTTAAAACAAACAAACCAATCCAAAGTAGAGAATTCCGCGCCCCCCACCGCCCCACCTTATATAGACTCCACGAGTTGCCAGAGGCTCCGGAGAAAAGTCTTGCCCTCCCTCTCCGAAAGAATGTGTCACCCGGGTGTCCGCAGTGCTGGAGACAAGTTCAGGTGTAAGTGTGGTGGGAGGGAGGGCGCTCGGTGGACAGAAGCACGTGGAACTTTATGTCAGCCTCCCCCAAAAAAACCCTGGCGGAGAAGCCCGCCGGGAAGGCGTGTGGGCATCGCTCCCAGATAGAGGGATGAGTAACTGGAAGTGGGCATAAAAGAGTAGGGGCGTGAATTAAGAACGCACTGGATCTGCGCGGCAGAGGGAGGAGAGAGCGAAATTTGGCGGATTTGGAGCAGGCAAGTTCCAAAGTCCCGCCAGGCTCGGTCTGGAGATCTTGGGGCAAGTGATTAAAATGAGCATCCTTGTTGAAACAAGAAAACCGCGGGCTCTTTTCTCATAGGCTGTGCTGGGCAGTGCAGGGGTAGAGAGGTCATGAGTTGTTGCTTTGAAAGTTTTGGTAAATTGGACTTCTGGTGTCTAGGAGGTGGAGACAGTTATTTAATTCCTCAGCTTTTAATCCCTTCATTGCCAGCCGACTTTAAAAGGTTTTCCAACTAGATTCCTGGAAAAGAATATTGCTAGTTGTACGGCTTAAAGGACAGAAGTGATTGCTGTCTAGGAAATGCAAAATGTACTCATATGATTTTCTTTTTAAAGAGAAAAATCAAACTAGCACCAGCATGAATGTTTGGCAGTGTCAGTCCCTTTTAGATTTTTCTTTCGGCTTCTTGATATTTCGTCCTGGGTTCCTTTGTTTTGTGGAAAGTGTGTTGAAGTATAAAATGAAAATTTATGAAAAGAATAGTGCTGTCTTTAAATATTGTGTGTAAAAAGTTAAAGTAAGTGCGAAGAGGGTGAGATGCACGAAAATCTGATCATTTGGAAGATTTTACTGCCTAAATATACATCTTCTTGATAGTTGTAAGCAGTGTATCCTTCTGTCTTGTTTCAAGCTCTCTCCAAATTTCTCAGGTTATAGGAAGTGGTTTTGTCCATTGTCCCTTGTCTCTGAGAGTTTACCAAAAAAAAAAAAAAAAAGTCTTTTCCGGGTGTTTGTGTTTAAAATTCTTAGGATGAGTTCATTTTGAGATAAGGGTGGGGATGAACATAGCATTTTAAAAAATAAGCCTTTTCTTGACTTGTCTGTAAAGGTGCTGTGAAAGTTTTGAAGCTCTCTGCCTCAGTCTGACATTTTCTTCAAAGGACTCCAGATTAAAGAAGATAGACGCTGCAGGTGCACTGTTTCGATGAAACATTTGAAAGGGAACATGGCAAAGATGAATTCAAATGAGGTGCCAGCCACCCATTTAGCCTTTCAGAGTTACAGGGGCCTGTGCTTGCTGATGAAAAGATGTTCTATTTGTCTTACTGGGGCAAAGGTGCAAAGAGGCATAGATGTTCAGTGATAGAGAAGGATGACATTAGGATCAAGCGGACCATGTAGAAGTGCAAATTGATCAGCTGCTAAGTTCTGTCTCTTCTTAGCTTCAAATAGTAGAACTTGGGTGGGTATCATGCTAACTGCTACAAGTCATTGCCTAGATGTTTAAATATTAGGTATGTATATTTTATTTCTAGGCCACATTTGCTTGGTTTAATTAGTGTGTTTACTCCAGAAACATTTAAAATCTTTCTAGTACTGGGTGCAGAGATTGTTACTCAGAGGTCACAGCGGTCTAGACATGAATTTGATTTCCTTTGCTTCTTAATGTTCAGTATTTCACACAATAGACATTGATGGAAGAATGAACATAAGAATTGTCAAGTAATTTTTACACCACTCTCTAATTTATGCAAACACAAAGTTCTCACAGTCTGAAAATGTGAATTTTTCCCCCTCTGTGCTTTGATGGCTAACATTCTTTTTAATGACAGTCATTTCTATAACAGGAAGATGTTTTCATTTGTATTTACTTTTCAGCGCGACGCAATTATGCAGTTTTGCGCTTCAGTAGTGTCTCGGTACTTTGTGTCTCAAAAGAGAATTACAGTACTTAGAACAGGACTGCAATTTGAAGCAGGTGTTGTGTTTTACTGTTATGCAAAATAACAGTAAAATATAATTGTGGGGGAAATTAAGGAAACAGCTGCAAACTTGGTATGAAAACTGCTACATTATGATTTGTAAGCAGTTCTTATAGATATCTTACATCAGAGGAGCAGGGAAAGATTTTAATTTAGTTAATCCTACTGGCCTGGTTGTCTATCATCTGGCGCTTAAAAGACTCATACCTCCCATGAAGTCAGGAAAAAGAAAGAGAACCCAAAGTGACACTTTGTTTAAAATGCCAGAGCACGGGGATTCATCTCTTGGCAGTGCACTTGACATTAGGAAGGCAGGTAAGGTGGGTGTTATTTAGCTTGCTTTGCTAATATGAAGAAGGCAATGATTTGAGTAGAACACTCTGGAATTTCTTAGCCCAGCTAGCATATGGAGGACTACACAAGCCCCGGGTTGTAAAATAATAAAATAAATGGCCTATGGCAGGCCATCTGCCTTTTGCTCGATATTTAAGGTGTTTCATGCCAATTTTAAATCTCATCTTATTATTCTAAATATTTTTATTTGAAATGGCAGATAAGATTCTCAGAGCTTAATGGTGCACATGGCAAACCTATTCTGACATTGTGCACTTAAAGTAAGAGCATGGGTTACCTAAGGGTTACCCAAGGAGTGTACTACGGCTTCTTCTCTACCGCACTGATCAATTGCAACAACTTGGACATGAGAATTTGCTTCCCTCAGCCTCTGCACACCTACCATAAAAATAGACATCTTCATTTCTCAACCCAGTGCAGCAAATAATATATTGACATTTATGAAAAAATCAGAACTAATGGAAACTTTAAAAAATGAAACCAACTACTGAGAATTATGTTGCACCAAGAATGAGGTGGCAGATGTAATGGCCGCCCTTCTTTACGGCTCCATCGGGGCTTGAAGAAGGGAGGTAATGAATGCATTCAAAGTGGTGGTCCAGACCTGGAGGTGTTTGGTTTTCCCCTGAGTGACTGGAGTGTTGAAAGAAATGACACTACATTTAACAAGAAAGATTTGCCTTACCATAAGGTTCTGGGCCGGTGAGGAATGCCAAGCATTGCCTACCTGTGTATTTTGGGAGCTGCTTGTGAAAGAAAAAAATATGTGTAATGTGTGGTTATTATGTGCATGTTATAGTAATACACATGTATTTGTTATAAGCACAACATTTTAAATTCTTATCTGTCATTGTGTTATATAGCTGTTTTAAACATGGAGCTTTCAAATGATTATGTGACACCAACTTTGTAAAGACCAAACATTCCAATTAGCAGGGCAGGTTTGGAAGATTCTTCACTTGGAGCACAAACCATGTATAGCCAGATGCCATGGCAACTGTGGATATGCCCCTTCTGTAATTCACGCTAAGTGCCATAGTTATAATTAAAGAGGAAATCTTAGTTTGAACTCCATTGAGAAGATTTGCTAGCACCCAGCAATATGTATAGAGTGTAATATCCACTTTGAAGTGCATGAAGGGAAGAGAGTTGGGAACAGTTGTATCCATGAGCCAACAACACATATTCAGATTTTCCCTGAACTAGTTTCATGTCTAGATGTTAAATTTATGTCTCTTAGAACACCCTTTTTCTCTTTGTTCTCATTTTATATACATATTTTTTTTTCTTTCAGAAATGCACAGCGGTATTGATGAGTAGATCCTTGGATTCAGAGGTTGGCTGAAACGCACCATGCCTGCTTCCATCTTTTGCTCTGTAAAGTTGTGAATTGCTCATGCCTATAGGGAGGAAGGATGGCACATGGGATTCCTTCTCAAGGCAAAGTTACCATAACGGTGGATGAGTACAGCTCAAACCCCACCCAGGCATTCACGCACTACAACATCAACCAGAGCAGATTCCAGCCTCCACATGTACATATGTAAGTATCGCTTATGAACTTAACAAAATTAGCAATCAAGAAAATAGAAAGAAAAAAAAGAAAAGCATTCACTATTAACTTCTGCTAGGGAGACTAAAAGGTAAATGATTTACAAATCAGATGGATATCTGTGGTTTCAAATACAGCTCAGGAGGAATTCCATACATCTGTGTAACATTTCAAATTTTCAGAGCACTTTCAACCACAATTGAAATTAGATTTTCAGAGCCTCTGAGGACTGGTGGTTGGTTGCCCCTATTTATAGATAAGAACAGAAAAGAACAGAGAGGTTAAAGTATTTGCCACACAGCGAATTTGCCTGAGACTCCTGACCCCTAGTTCAATTTGCTTTACGTTGTATTGCTTGCCTCCATTCTGAAATATTTCTTTAAAATTTCTGTAGTTTTTTTTTTTTTCCCACACCTCACCCCACTAGCCCTTTACATTCAGCTGGGAAATAGGCCTAATTGGGACTAATTGTCCAGCTACTGCTAGATCCATTGTCTTGCCTGTTGCTAGTGAAACGTGTGCTGCATGCTACAGGACTCAAACAATATGGGGAACAAAGGAATAAGGGACAGTGGAACAGTTGGTTCCAGGAATTGTACTTTCCTCTCACTCCCTAATACTATTTAAGTCATGTTGAGGTTTAAACTGTTTAAGGAGCAAAGTGTGGCAGAAACCCAGAGGCAAGGATTTCGCAGCACCTGGTTGCACATCAACTTTTTTCTGGTCTTCTGCTACAGGATGTGCTGGGCTTTCAGAAGAAGGGAGCAAAAGGTCACCATCTCTCTTGTTTATTCAAGGCCTGGTGTTCATTCTCTATGAGACCCTTCCAATGTCTAACATGAGTCTTTCATAGTAGGACTAAACCTCTTTGCAAACTATTGTATAGTCAAGATAGAAAGGAGGTTAGGGCTCTGTTGACTGTTTTTACCACTCCTGGAAGAATTGAACTCGGGGCATGTCCAAGTCACAAGCTCTTTTTTTAGTAATTGTTTTACATGAGCATTTTAAAAAAAATAGTAGGACACCCCAAATACACACACCCCCCCACCCTGGAATTTACAAACGCTAACCAAACAAAAGGGTCTTTCCATTGACTGCCTGGATATTAGTGTAAATACTAGGATGTTGCTTTGCAAGTATATTCTGGAGAGCGAGTCAGTTACCTATGATGAGATTTCTGCAAAGCAGCCGTTTTAAAGCAGCATGCTTGAGTGACCAAAAAAAAAAAAAGGAAAAGACAATCCTTGTAAGTGGTTACTGCTAAACTATTTGAAAGAACTTTATACGTTCTTTAAATGAGAATATATTCATGATTATGAAGGATCGCTAACATGATTTTAAGGAAAAATGGATAAAGTTTTTCTTTGTTAAAATAGCTTTTCTGAACAATAAATATATGTTTAATTCAAATATTCTTTTTATTCTACTGTTTCTATTTACTTGTTTTTCTTCAAATATGTTACAATATTTGTGTAAGCCATACTTTAGAATAGCTTCAGTTCTGTTTTGCTGGTGTTATGTTTTTGTATTAAAGAACTACAAGGAACTTTGTAGATGCTGTTTCCATTCAAGCAAAACAAAGTGTGTTTTGCTCACATTCCTTGGAAAATGACTGCTGGGGAACCTCAGCTTAGTTCTCAAGTCTGCAGACATCTGCTCACTTGTTCTTGGCCTCAAGATTCCACTGGCGAACTGTGAATGCACAGAGATATTTTAAAAATCATGTAACTTTAAAGTTGATCTGCTTTTATCTAGCCATAACAAATTTGAAGGATCAAATTATACCTCTTTTGAAAAAAATGGCTTGAAAATGGGGCAACCTAGACAGCTGTGTAGTGCTTTCACCAGACTCCTGATCTTGGAATAGAGGATTCTTCTACAGGCTAGTTCCAGTGTACCTTTTCACTTTTATCGCCAATAAGGGCTTCCCATCTGAACCCTCTGCTTCAGCCACACAGTTTGGCTCCCTGTCATCTGAACACATCTTAGCCCCTTCCATCTTGGTGCCATTGCCATCACTGTTTCTCACAGAGCGTAACACATTTACGCTCTGCTCATCAAATGCCTCAAAGCTAGTTTAGGTTCCTCCACTTAAGCCTTTTCTACCTATCCGTTTCCAATCCAAAATGATCATGCCTGCCCAAGTTACTTGGCAACACTTCATACCACCTCCATTATTATTTTTCTTAATCTATCTGTCTGTTTATCTGTCTACCTACCTACCTATCTGTATCTATCTATCTGCCTATCTGTCTCTTATTCTTTTAATTTTTTACTTTTTAAAGAAAGGCTTGTCCTTCTGAGCAGGTGACAGATGCTCAAAAACACTGGTCGATTGATCCATTGATTTGATTATGCATTGAATAGAGAGAATAGATTGATGCTTGGAGATTTTCACTGGAATTTTTCTGTCAGTTCTTGACATTTTGAATGTTTTCATGATGGTACGTGTTGTCAGGAAGCTGGCTTACCTTTCCCCTGGCTTTACTCTTTCTTGCTTGAGAACATGCCATTGTTTTGTAGGCCTGATGGCCTCACACAGTGACTGACCTATGGTAGGTGGTCAGCGATCTTGGTTGGATTTAATCATGTCATATTTCTGTTATGTTAAGAAACAAAAATTGGCCTTAATCTAATTAGAAACTTTAATTGGCTAGAAAATATCTATAAAATATTTAGTCTAAAATGTCTTCAGTTTTTCTGAAAATTTCAACATGTCATGGCAGAACTTTGCTCCTCTCCCCAAGGTAAAGATATTTTGTCTTTTCCACTTGCGTAGTTGCTCATTTATTTTGCATGGGATTGTTAAATTATTTGCTTCCTTTTTTCACTTACACTTGAGATTTCTGAAGACCCCTGACAGATCACTTGGATTATAGTTAAAAACCCTATCCCTTTAATGATGTCTTACTTTCTTTTCTACAGCCTTGTGATGGTAGTTGGGGTTTTTCACCTTAATTAGGAAGAGCTCACTTCCCGTTTAATTCAATTCGTCTCAGCTCAGCTTTGTGCCTAACAAATTTTCTTTTCCAAGTCTCAGTTTACTCATCTGTAAATATTTGCACCAAATGATGGTTAAGGATCTTTTTAGCTCTGACTTGCTAAGATTAAGATTGCAGTTAAGACAATGTTTATTTGCAAGGCGATGCTATTAAGGAAACAAAAATAAATAAGACCCAGTCCCCATCTTCATGAAGCTCATTGCTGATTTCAGAGCTGATGTTTCAAACAGCTTTAAGAAGCATTGGTTTAGTTTTCATCTCTGAGTTCTGACAAGATTACCACCAAGCTCTCTAAGAATGACTGGCTTGAATCTCTGCTTGTTATGGAGGGAAGTTTTTTTTTTTTTTTTTTTGGAAAGCAATCCTGTATGACCTTGGGAAAGAAAATTAAAGCACAGCTGGAGTTGGCAGAGCAAAATTTAACCTAGAATTTGTGTGCCTCCCTTACCCAGACTCTTGAGCATACTAACAGATGTGATGATTGAAACCCAGCAATTAACAGGGTTTCATTTTTCCACAACCCCTTCATCTTTCCCAAGCAGAATGATAAGAAAAATTATTTAGTATTTTTAATGATGGTGGGAGGAGGTGCTGAAGGAGCCAACGTAGGTCTGAAAACACCATAAAGATTTTGTATGTGTTTCATAATCTGAGGCCTAATCAAATGTTACAAAACTTTATTAGTAGGATATCCAGCCATTTCAGTTTTAGCATTGAAATCCCCGTGTTATTGGAACGCCATAGGACAATAGGATACCCTACTCAGGTTAATTCTTCATGTTTTTCTTTAAGGATTGACGACTAGGGAGCTCAAATCAAGCTTTGTTTTCAGTTTTAGCCACTTTCCTTGTCTGCGCCTTCTGTTGTTAACACCCCTTGAATCTTACACTGCACTTGTTCTTTTACCCTGGTTCTGTGGAGGCAGGTTAGCATAGTGGTCAACATCACCTGTGGAATCAGATTACCGGGTTTAACATTTGCTTGCACCACTGACTAGCTGTATAACCAACTGTGGATACATACTCTAACTTCCTTATGTTTTATTTTTCTATCTGTAAGATCTGGACCATAAAAGTAATGCCTATCTCAAAAGGCTGTGGAGGATAGAAGGATGAAACAGTATTACATGTTAATGCTTATACATACATAGTCTATGCTCAATAAATGTTAGCTGTTATCATTAATAATTTTTTCATTGATTCTGGGTTTTCAATTTTAAACTGCCAATTCATTTTGAAAAGCAGTGGAGTGTATACAAATGAATAAATAAAGTCATTGCTAAATCTTGTCCTTTCTTCCTCATGGAGCTATGAGCAGCAAAGAGTCATGGAAACTTTTCTAGGTGGGATTTTGGTTTGTCAGGGTTGGCAAGTGTCCTGGTTTAGTGCCTGTCAAGATTATAAACAGCCTAGGAGTGTCTCATCCACCTCCAGTTACTCCACGGGAGTGGCAATCCCAAGGGGGGGATGGAATCTTGTGAGCTGAGTGCTGACTGGTTGCTGTCTGTGGAATCACAGTGGCCTTCCTCCACATGAGCTGAACCTAGGTTCTCTGTACCCCAGTCAGTTTCTTAGACTTCCCATCTCTATCTGTGGTTAAAACAGAAACATCAAGCGCTAACTGTAATTAACCAGGATTGAGTGCAAAAGGCACAGCTTGGGCTGGGGAATGAGGACAATATACACATGGTAGCTGAGAATATGGTCTGAAATCAGCGATCTGTGTACAAATACTGATCCTGCCAGTTACTGGCGTGGCTGGGTGACGATGGAAAAATTGTTGAACCTGTCTTCTCATCTGTAAAATAGGTTTAATGACCCTTTAATATGGTTGTGAGCATTAAATGAAATGATATATAATGACATATAGTGCCCAAAAGATACCACTTGATAAATAGATTTTATGATAATATATATGGTATTGTCTACCAGCTGATGAGTATGAGATAAGTTGTTAACATTTTCCTTTCTAAACTACTTGGCTATATGAAACCTGACAAGTCCAACTTGTTTTATTTTGTATTGTGTAGTATCTGTCAGTGTTGCTTGGCCATCGCTAGTTAAAAAAAAAATCTGTAGCTTTTAGGGTATCTGGGTGATTATTTCATGCCAAAGTATTACAAGATTTTGTTTGTCTGATCTGAGATTTCATTCTTATTCAGTTCAAGAATGTGGTAGGAAGTAAATGTTTGTTTTAGTTCTGTATTAGATATGCTTACGTATAAAAACAATGTTACAGAAGAGTGTTATAGAAAAGGTGTCATTTGGCTAAATAACTATATAAAAGTGTATGGAAGGATAAATAACATTACTGGTGATTTTTAGGGAATGCATTTGGAACTGAATTTGCAGGAGGGAGTGTTGGATAAGGACCTTTTACTTTTTATTTCTTATACTTTCATATAATTTGAATTATTCTTATAACAAGTATGTAACACTTTTATGATTAAAACTTTTTTAAATTGATAAAAAATATAATTTGTCTCCAAGTCCTTATGCTTTGCCTGTAATATTTGCTTTAAAGTCTTGATCTGATGCAAATCTTCTATTTTCTTTTGTCCTCACTTTCTTGGGTAGCACCTTCTTCTATTTTATATTGCAATCAAGGAATAGGCCAAAGGCTGTTCATTGGTTCAGTATAACTCAACTTGCTCAAGTGTGGGAAGATGAGAACAGTGTTGCCTACTTCGTCGTCTTATAACTGATTGGAAATTTTTAAAGAAGTATGGTGTCACTTAATGACAGGGATACATTCTGAGAAATGCATCTTCTAGGCGATTTCGTCTTTGTGCAAACATCATAGAGTATATTTACACAAACATAGATGGCATAACCTACCATACACCTAGGCTATATGGTGTAGCCTATTGCTCCTAGTCTACAAACCTATATAGCATCCCACTTTACTGAATACTGTAGGCCATTGTAACGCAATAATAACTATTATGTATCTAAATATATCTAAACACAGAAAAGGTATAAGAAAGGTAGAGTATAAAAAATTAAAAATGGTCCACCTCTATAGGGCACTTACATGAATGGGGCATATAGGACTTGAAGTTGCTCTGAGTGAGTCAGTGAGTCAGCGGTGAGTAAATGTGAAGGCCTAGGACATTACTAAACACTACTGTAGGCTTTATAAACAGTCTACACTAAATTTATAAACAATATTTTTGTTTCTTCAACAATAAAGTAAGAAACAGCTTACTGTAGCTTTTTTACTTTATACACTTTTTAATTTTTTAAAACTTGTTGACTCTTTTATAAGCCAGATTAAAACAAATACATTGTACAGCTGTACAAAAATATTTTCTTTCTTTATATTCTTATTCTATAAGCTGCTTTTGTACCAAACTTTTTTATTTTTATTTTTTTTGCTTTTTAAGCTTTTTGTTAAAAATTAAGACATGGTGGGAAGGGAATGAAGGATTTAAACTACATGTTGGATACATTGTACACTACTCAGGTGATGGGTGCACTAAAATCTCAGATTTCATCACTATAACAATTTATCCATGTAACCAAAAACCACGTGTATCCCAAAAGCTATTGAAATAAAAAATGTGTGTGTGTGTATAAAACTAAGACATGAACACACATTAGCCTAGGCCTACATAGGGTCAGGATCATTCATATTACTGCCTTCCACCTGCACATCTTGTCCCACTGGAAGGTCTTCAGGAGCAGTAACAGGCATGGAGCTGTTATCTCCTGTGATGACAATGCCTTCTTCTGGAATACCTCCTGAAGGACCTGCCTGAGGCAGCCAGGGTTTTAGTTAACTTTGTTTTTGTTTTTTTAATAAGTAGAAGGAGTACACTCTAAAATAACAACTAAAGTATAATACAGCAAATAAGCAAACCAGTGATAGAGTCATTTATTTCATTGTCAAATATGATGTACTATCCATAATTGGATGTGCTATACTTTATACCACTGGCAGGGCAGGTTTGTTTACACCAGTATCACCATAAACACATGAGTAATAAGTTACACCACAATGACATTATGACAGCTAATGTCATTAGGCGATAGAAAATTTTCAACTCCATTGTAATCTTATGGTACCACCTTCATATATGTGGTCTGTCATTGACCAAAATGTCATTATGCAGCTCATGACTGTATTTTCAAATCCATTTGGGGAAGCTAAAAGAATATACAGTAATAGACTTCTTGATAGCGTTTCAGGGAATCTGCATTCTAGTCCTGTCATGATCACTAATCAGCTCTGATATTTAGCAAGTAGGGCCTCTCTGAATTTCAGGTTCCTTACCAGCCAATAGACTTAATGGTCTTAGCATCATCTCTTCCCATTTTAACAGTCTGGGATTTCTCCTATTCCTTACTTTTACATTTGTCCATGTAAAATTAAGAACACAAATCCCACATCATTAGTCATATTCTTTAGGGAAAGAATATAATAGAGACATCATTGGGATATGGTGGTGAGAGAAGAGAAATGACCCCTAACGCTCACACAGAGGAAAGGTCATATCAGTGGATGAATGAATGAATGTCTGGGACTCTGTAAAATGGCACTTACTAACAAGGTAGAAATTTATTTTGTTACAGAGTTGGGCTGCATTTGCTGTTTTAAAAAAATTCTAAACAGACACTTCTTTCTTGGTAAGCCACTTTCTTATTTTCATTACAGATTCATCACTGTCCTGCACATTAGCATGGCCATAATTTGTAAAATGTTCTCAATCTGAAATTCATCATAGAAATGCTGAATTGTCCTTTTAGTTTGCACTTTATATATAAACACTGGATATTTTTATTTTCTTCTCTCATTTATTCTTAAAAATACGTTCTTTTTCCTATACACTCCCTGAGGGCACCTGTCTTGTGGTCCGTGACAGTTGGACTTCATTTTAGAGCTGACTTTTTCCCTATTCTGTACATTTCTTTGTTTGCACTCAAGCATTAAAGAAGCAATCTAAAATTAGATTTGCTTTTTGTCCATAGGAATTTGTTCCTAGAACCCTAGCTGTATGTTGCATAATTGGACAGTGGTTTTTGTTTATTTGTTTGTTGGCTACTTGACTTTCTGGGAGGGTAAAGAATTTTGATGAAATAAAACAAATCCTATCTTCTATGTTATACCTGGATTTTGGGTTTGGAAAGTTACCTACATTTGTAGGGATAAAGAACGACTCATAGAGAAAGCATAGTCATTGTCAACTCATAGACATATCCTGCAACTGGGAGCCATCAGACCACCTCTCCTTACAGACTGAATCTATCTATCTCCTGCTCTAAATACAATTTTTGTTTTCTAAACTTCTTTCATGGGGATATTTTGGTAAAAATTATTCAAGTGGCAAGACAAGCCAAACAGGCTGTAATGAAATAGGTAGGTTGTGTTTGCAACATACTCGATTTTAATTCTGAGCTTTCAAAGCTTATGAAGATGAGATTTTAAGATGTAGAAACAAAGCTAATGCTGCTAAATCTACTGCATCCTGCACAGCAAACTCTAGATAATTCTGAACTGTTTCCAAAAAGGAGAAGCTTACTGAGTCTTGGAAGATCTATTCATCAGTTTGTTTTTCTTCTTTTTCAGTATTTCCTTCGCTCTTTCCTTCCCATGTCTTTTTCCCTTTTAGACTTTCATAGCTTACTGGAAACTAGATGTTTAAGTAGCTATCCTAGCATGGTTAGACGATTATTTCAATATCAGTATGGACAAAACTGCCGCAATTTTGCAGACCACCATCTTAGTCTTCTTTTTTTTCTTTTTTTGTTTTTTAATGTAAAAGGTACACTTAGAGGCTTTGTCTGTGTGGAAACACTAACTCTGCAAAGAGGAAACTCTGTTGAATTTATTGGCTCTTGCATTATTTGGGTCTGCATATTTTTGTTCTATTTTGCTTTGAAGATTGGTTTTATTCAATTTCTGTCCCTGTAGAAGGGACAAAATATATGCAAATAAGAAAATGCATTTTTGCAGATTTTTAAATTTTTTTCTTCTTTACCACAAATCAAGAATATAAGCTTCTCTAGTTGATTTACATTTTTGTGCAAGTTTTTATTAAGCCTCAGATCTGTTGAAACTAGTTTAAAAAAAAAAGAAAAAGAAAGCTAACATCACCATGGAATATAGGGAACAGATAACTTTTTCACATTTGATAGTATTGAGCTTTAAAATCCTAAGTGAGAATTAGACCATTACCGAAGTTCCTCTGTTGGTAGTGGCTTCCTTAAAAAACTGCAGGACTCTACATCAAAACATGGACTCTACTGAAACTCACTTATTTCTTTGTACAGACTGTCTCTGAAACCTTCCAGCTCAAAGATTTGATAATTCTTGGATTGGAAAAATATCCTTTCCTGTCTTGCTGTGGGCTTTTTTGGCATTTATACTGATTGGCTAAGAAAAGTGGCTTACTTGTGGTATTTGGCTTTAGGTATTTGGGCCAAGGACCAAGTTTCAAACCTTGTACATATTTGTACACTGAGTTTAAAATATGTTTTGAACAAAGACTTTAAACTGAAATCAAGAAAAAAATTAAGTCTCCCACCAGCTAAGCAAGCTCAGCCTGTTTCCCTAATTTACTGAAAGAGTTAGCCTTCTTCTATGACATAGGCATTTTACTAGCTCGTTTAAGTCCTGAGTTTTGGGAAATTTTTCTCCAGTTTGTTTTATTTTGCTTTGCCTGGAGACTTCAAAGATAACCACCGAAGCCTATCAAACTGTATTCGATTTTTTAATCATAAAATCTTAACTATTGCTCTTAGCACCTTTTATTTAATACATTCTATGTTTAAGAATGATACGACTTTTATGTACTGGTTCTGCTTGGATAGTGCTATGGTTTGAATATTTGTGCCCCTCCAGAATGCATATGTTGAAATCCTAACTCCCAAGGTGGTGGTATTAGGAGGTGGGGACTTTCAGAGGTGATTTTCTCATGAGGATGGAGCCCTTATAAAAGAGGCCCCAGAGTAACCCCTTGTTCTTTCATATGAGGTTAAGGTGAAAAGATGCCTGCCTGTGACCTGGGAATTGGGCCATCAGCAGACACTGAATCTGCCTTGATCATGGACTTTCCAATCTCCAGAATTGTGAGAGATAAATGCATGTCTTTTATGAGCTACCCAGTCTACGCTATTTTGTTATAGCATCTCAAACAGCCCAAGGCAGGTAGGCAGGGAATATAATGGGAAGATGAATTTTATAGAGGGAACAAGAGGAGAAATGGGCGTATTTGTGAAGGAGAGAGGGAAAAAGTAGGAGGGAATATATAGCAGATGTATTTGTGAGATCATAACTCTTCCTTGTCAGTTACGATGTCCTGACCTTGGGCTTGACTTTAGCACCGGGAGCAGGTCAGCATCCCTAGACTTCAGTCAACAGGGAGATGAGACAAAATTGCACCTTGGCTTTCTAGGGTACACGTGCCGACTCAATATACCAATGAATCTAGCATATGAAAGGATCAGGATAGCAACTTTTGATACTTTGACCTATGTTGATCTCTGAGAAGGAATGATTTTTGGGGTAATTCAAAACTTTTAGGCTTGTATTTCAATATTTTTTAAAAAATCATTTGACAAATAGTGAACTCTGAACTGGCTTTCGAGAAATGTAAGAATATCTGAAGTTGTGATTTCCCAAGGTTCGCCATCTGTTAGTATCTGGGAGACTTACCATATGTTGTGCTCAAATTCTGACTTTTACAGGTTAACTTGTTTTCACTTTATTCTTCACCCATACATTTTGGGTACAGCTGGTAGCATTGAAACCAATCTTGACTCAATAAACTTAGAGAGAAGAACGGTGAGGGAAGAACAAACAGGCTAGGAGGTGTTGACTCCTAAAGGATATTAATTCTTAATTCTTCCATAATGCAATTCAAAAAGTCTAATGCTTTCTTCCTGTAAAATACATGTAAAGGCTTGGGTATCCTGTTTGGTACAGTGGTGTGAGTCCTGTTCTAACCCCTCTTGCAGCTCACCCTCCTGAGAATTCGGAAGGGAAATAATAATCCCGTGGGAGTCTGTTTGCTCCACGTTGTGCCCCTCGGGGGTGGTGGATGGCTCCCCTGTTTTGCATCTCTCCATCTCGACCCCACCACGATGTTAATGGCTGTCGGCACGCTCCACTGTTTATCTTGGAATTTGATCCCATCATCTTGGCAACCAAACTGGGACCTTTACTGCTCAGATTGTTTGTCATTTGTTGTTAATTATCTGTTACTATAAATTTTGCACTTTGAGAAAAAAGGGAATGTTTTGAAATATTTCCTCCAACATGTAAGTGGAGCTTCATTTTCTGTGGACAAAAGAGAACAAAAAAAATGAGCCCTTTTGGGAGCTGGTTTTAGGGAAATCAAGTGCCCTGGTTTTTCAGATGGGCTCAGTGAGATCCCACTAATGCAGCCAGGATTTGCACTGAAAGAACCTTTGCAATTCAGCAGTGGTCTAAGACAGACCATTAGTGACAGGTACCCCCCATTGGAGGGAAAAAAAATTTAACTTTAAATAAGGGGTTTTGCTTTTTATCCCAATCTCTTTATGCCATAATTGTGTTTTTTGTATGCTAGGGCCTGTTCCCTTCAGCCACTTCCTCCTTTTTAAAGATTATTAAGACAAAGCAGTCCAGAGTGAGAAGTAGCTTCTGCCTGCCTGTCTTTATGAGGGGTTTATTTTGTCAAGTGTAGAATTAAAATGAGCTGTCTAGTCATTAGTGGATTTTAGTCCTGGTCTCACACTCTGCAGGAAGGGTCGTGCCATGTTATAAACAGATAGCACTGTTTTGCAGGGTGCTGTACCACAGGCTGCAGGAACCATGGTTGAGCTTAATATCTTCATAAAACGGTAAACAAAAGAACATGAAAGAGAGAGAGAGGGAAAGAATGAAGGTTTGTATTTTAGAGGGAGCGTTTGAGAATAGAGTGACTGTTGCTAAGCAGAAATCTGGGCACCATTAACATATTTAAAAATGAAGTCATTTGAGAAGTTCCAAAAAGAAAAAAAAGTATACCCAGAACTACTACTAGTGTCTTATCTTTATAGCAGGGATCATAATCATATATGCTTCAAAAAGTAATGGTGAGGGTTATAGAAGATAATGCTTAGTGCCCAGTAAAGCACTTAGTGCAGTATCTAAATATTCCATGTATGGTGGCTATTATTGTTAATAATATTGTGTGTCTTTATTGCCTCTAAAACATTAACATGAGCTTCTGCAGTTTTAATAGTGATATGTAGTCCATCATCACTATAAGTTTTTTCGTGCCTTTAACTTTGGTGTGTCTGTTTTATTCTTGTGAAGAAGTTTTTAGGGTTTTGCTCTCTCCCAAGGGAGACACAGGGAGGGAAGGATTGAGTCTCTGTTAACCTGGTAGCCAGGGGCAGAGACTTAATAAACACTTAGCTCCTTGCCTGCTGCCTGAGACAGTGTAACTCTCAGTGATGTGTCTTTTACTGGAGTTGTGGAATTTGCTTGGGTGAAAATGTTCTCAAGTTTATAGGGGTTCATGATAATAGTGTTGGCCCTGAAATAAAGCACCATTTCTAAATATTCCACTTTCACTATCCTTGTATGTCTTCTTTCTCAGTGTTTTTCAAAGGGGACAGGATAAGTGCTTGGGCACTACTTTAGAACACAGATTATAATCAGACTTTGGGATTAAGACGTGTAGCCAATGTATTAAATTAGTCACTTAGTAACTGTTTGAGTATGAGAATAAGAAACTGGAGGGAGGAGATTGGGAGCTGGAAAAAAAGCACCCCCTGATTGCTCTCGGGGAGGCTGGGAAAAAGGATTTAACACTTTGGATTTTTTAGGAGACATTAAAACTCTGATGGGATCAAATTACTTGACTGCACATCTGAAACATGAAACTCTTGCCCTAAACCGTGCAATTGAGTTAAGCTCAAAATTCTAGGCCTGCCCCTAAGACTGGCCTCTGGGTAAGCCTCATTGTTGATCGCAAAATGATTTCCTTTGAGAGGAACAAGACTACAGTGAGGTTTTTATGGCCAATTTGGTCTGTGCATTGGTGCCAGCCAGACTTTTGGCAAGAGTTAGTGCCAACTTTGGTGATCTGTCCACCGAATTTTTCCCAAGGTCTTCAAAACCGTCTGGATTTACTGCTGACATTGAAGGAAAGATGCATTATAAGTCCAGCTTTCTAGGCACACCTCCTGTATTTTTTGTTTTTTCAAGTAGAGAGATACTGAGAGGTGCCAGAGAACAACAGGCTGATCCGTGGCCGTAAACTTTGAGTCACAAAAGAATGTTGACAGTCTTCTTCCCTAAACACTATTTTCTCTCTCTAGCTTTGTCCCCTTTTTAGGGAGCCCCTGTCCTTCTCTCTGGATTAGGTGTCCCCTTATACATACTCCCAGAACCTGTGAGTAATACTGTCCTTTGGCTGCACTTATCATAAATATATTCTTGAATTGTTGGTGAAATGTGTGTCTTCCACTAGGATATAAGCTCTATGAGGGCAGTGACCTTATCTTTTTCGTTTTATTTATTTTTTGCTGTCTGTATTCACAACACCTATCACAATGCTAGGCATGTTCTGGAGACTCTGTCAACACCTGTTGAATGAATGAATGAATGAAAGCTGAGTTTGCAAGGATTCGAGGAATTAACATGTGCTTCCCCAGGAAGTGAGTGCTGCCTTGTAATCACTCATTCATTTTGAGAGCATGTATGGAGACTTGAGGGTGTACTTGGCTTTAAAAAGGGTAACTTATGTAAGTCTCCCGTGTTTTTTTCAGGATGGAGCTGGATGAAGCTCAGAGTGAGTATTTCTGATACTCGTACACTAATGCTATCATCTCTGCCTTCAGTTGACTTTTGCTTTGACAGTAGTAAACTCTCATTTCTAACATAGGAAAAAATATCAAAGCTTCCACTTTCAATGTGACCCTAGAGATTTGGGTTTTCTATATTGTTCTTTAATTTAAAAATGGAGGCATTGGAAAGTATATTGTTTTAACTCCTTATAAAGTACTCACTTATTGATCATATTTGGAGTCAACAATTATCGGTCAGAAGCATTAAATTAATTAAGATATATTTCAGCCCACTTACCTGGAACGTGACAACTGCTCCTAATATGTGGAGTTTACTTGAAATGAAGACCATGAAAACGGGTCATCTGTCATCATGGGAATCATGCGTTTTGAATAAGGCGAACCAGTTTTTATTCTGTACTCTGATGTTTAACGACTCTACATTTTTTTTTTAATAGTAAACTCTTAAAATTTTTACAGAACTTTTTTGACAAAAATCTGTGATTTGGGTTAAATACAGATAACACCGTCATAACAGTATTGGTATGGCAGTGGTTGAAAACCATTCTTAAAAACATTGACTTAAAGGTAAAACAAAGGAAATTCAAAGTAAGTATGCAATGGAGTTCTAATTGTGGGTGACTAAACTGTCAACACCTTGAAAAGCAAATGATCAGGAAAAGATCCTGCTGTAAACTGCCAGGCTTAAGAAAATTTTACATGGCACAGAAATTAAAAGAGGGGAGATACTAAGAAAGAGAAGTCTGTATCACAAGCACTTTTGGGGCAGGAAGTTTTTAATTTAGATGACTGACTTCAGGTTTTCTCTCTAACTTTCCCTGTGGCTGTGTCTACTAAGGAAGGTGTTGTATAATTAGACTTTCTGGAGATGCCCTTTGGCTGAAGACCTAATTGAGTCTCTGGACTTGAGTGCAGGGTTGGAGCTGGAGGAGCTTTTTGCCCTGTAGGTAAAGGGGCTTTGATGGACCTACCTCTTTGATAAGTACCTGTAGGGCTGGCAGTGACATTGTTTAGGTAAAGTATGGTTTAGTAATTGAGGAGTCAGTGCTCCTTAGTATATGAAAATCTTTCTTTAAAATAGGGAAGACACCAAAATCCACATGCGCAATTTAAATGAGCCTGTATTCTGCATTATAAATATGCACCGGATGCCAAGTAGAAAACCGGAACACTCTCTCAGGATGCTGTTAGGGCCAAGCGGAATCTCATTAGGGACAGCTTCAAAGATCAGTTCC
Organism: Pan paniscus; assembly: GCF_029289425.2. Classification (NCBI taxonomy): domain Eukaryota; kingdom Metazoa; phylum Chordata; class Mammalia; order Primates; family Hominidae; genus Pan; species Pan paniscus. The sequence continues at coordinate 32,784,674 of NC_073258.2, read as the reverse complement.
TCGTGTCCATAAAAACAAGTGTAAATTATCTGGTGCGCGCCTGCTGTTAGCAGTTGCGGTGTTGCATTATGCATGATTCAAGACTGCACAGGGGAGACACAGGCTGCACGGAGTTCCACAATATATGTGGGGATTTCTCTACCCATTTTTTTCTTTTTGGTGCTGAGTCCTACATTTTGGAAATTTATTGGTGTGTTTCAGTTAATGGAGGATGTCATATATAACCCACTCCTACATTTTTGATGAATTGGAGTCAGTTCAGAGAGGAATGATAAGGTTCTGAATTGTTTACATGAACAGCCACGCTACTCAGATTTATGTATCTTGTTTGCTCACACATGGAGTCAGATTGGGGGGCATGAATGCATTCCATGCACATAGAATTGAGTGCATTTGTTTCAAGGACTCTCTCCCTCATTTTGGTCTCTTGGTTAGATTTTTTAAAATAAGTGTGAATGCTCAGTAAATTAAGAACATGTAGTCAAGTTTAACATATAAGGCTTCAATAAATAGTTTTGTAATAAATGCCTAAGGGTCTGAAAATATATTTCTGAGCTTCATTGCCTGAGGAGACAGGGAAGCAATATAGTGTTTAAGAACGGGTTTCCAGAAGCAGACTGCCAAAGTTTGAATCTTGGTCTCCGTCTTACTCTCTGTGCGACTTTGAGTGAGTTACTTGACTTCTCTGTGTTCTTATCCATAAATGTGACCTTTCTGTGTTCTCATCCATAAATGAGGGAAGCAAATAGTACTTTTCTCAAAGGGCCATTGCAAAGGTTAAATCAACTGCTTTAAGTATAGTACCTACCAAATTTTCTGGGGACGTAGTAAGTTCTATAGAAGTGTTTCATTTGGTGTTATTGTCATGATCAGAGGTAGAAGACCTTCCAGTGCAGCTGGGCATGACTAGGTATAGAACACCCAGAGCCTGAATTTATAAGCCTATGTTTGCTTGAATGGATAGATATACATGAAAGCTGAGGGCAGACAAAGTCAGGGAATGATTACCTTGGGGTCAATTAGAAGAAGCCACTAAAAATACAAAATGCTTAGTAGATGTGTATCTTGCCAGCCCAGGTGACTCACAGAGATAAACATGAGATCTTGAGAAAAGGTTAAGACATAGTAGCAAGAGGGAGTTAGCTTTCCTCTAGCCAGAGTAGAAGAAAGAGTTTGTCAATTTCCTTTTCCCAGTTGTTTCTCAAGGCCTGTTCCCAGAACAAAGAAGCATGTGGGAGAAAGATCAAAAGATCAGCCTTACACAGTGTCTCATGACTTAAATCCATCAATTTCCCAGCACAAGTTATCTCCATTTTGACATGTACATTCGCTCCTATAAGGGGATACCCACACATAGCAATATTGCCCTTTCTAGACTGGAAGCCCTATAAGGGCAGGATTGATGCTGGCTGATCTTGAATCCTCTGCCTTGTCCATGATTCAGTAACAAATTCATCTTTGACAAATCAATAAACAGTCTTCAATACGTATTTCTCCTGTCATTTTGTCCTCACAGTAAATTCTCTCTGAACTCAGAATCTCCCCACCCTCTTTAGAGTTGCCTCTGCTACTAACATGCTTACCTAAGCACTAGTTAATGGCCTATCATGCTTGCTTCAGTGTCCCTCCTTACAGTTTGCTGAAATTGCCCCTACTATCTCCTGTCACTTACTCATCAATACCTTAAGAATGGTTTGCTGGGAGCTCTCATTTTTTGGCACTAAGTGATTGAGGCTACCTTGGGTATTCTGTAGAGGTGAGCTGCGCCAGCATTACTGCCTGACTTCCACCTCCTGTCAGATCAGCTGCGACATTAGATTCTGATAGGAGCCCAAACCCTATTGTAAACTGTGCATACGAGGGATCTAGGTTGCTTACTCCTTATGAGAATCTAATGCCTGATGATCTGAGGTGGACCAGTTTCATCTTGAAACGTACCCCCTCATACCCCCATCTGTGGAAAAACTGTCTTTCACCACACCTGTCCCTGGTGCCAAAAGGGTTGGGGACTGCTGATCTATAGGACAGGGAGGGAGGAAATGAGCAAGGAGAGTGGGATGTCTGGGGGAGGCTGGGTGTCATTGAAAATGTTACAGTAAATCAATAAGTATTTATTAGAAGTAGCATGGGATGCAGGGATCCTGGTTGTTTTGCTTCTCGTTTTATCCCCAATGCATAGTACAGTGCCTGATGCATAAATAATTATTGATGAACAAATTAATGAAGGAATGTTTTATTTGGTTTAGCAGTCAGGATAATATAGAACCATAAACCCCCAATCCTTGTCTGCTAGCATGTCTTGCCTGTTTACAGAGACAATCAAATGCATCTGAAATAAATAATATTTAATAAAATAATCATGTGTGCATTATTGGTAATAGAATATCAAGGTTCTTAAAGTACTTTTGTGCTGTACTCACTGTGAAGGAAACAGAAGTAGAGAATTTTACGTATGGCCTACTGGCAGCCCAGAGAGGTTGAGTGATGTGCTCAAGGTCAAGCAGAACTGCTGGTTTCTAGTACAGAATGTGACTCTTTATGACCCTTAATAAGCTGTAGGTGCCTAAGGAACTTACAGTTTGGGGCAGACAATAAATGCTAACTGAGTAGGAGAAGCAAGGAAGAATTCAAGAACATGTCTAAAATAAGATTTTTTGGGCATCTGCCTTAGTTCTACTGAAATGCTTTACAATGTTATTTCCTAGTTTTTCCCTGTAGGCATGCATCAGGTTTGATTCTTCTCCCAAATGTGAAAGAAGGTAGGCTTCCCGTAGGAGGCAGCCTGTGATGGAAAGCAGTTTAAAATAAACAGGAGCAGCTATTTTCTGCCCTGGAAGATCACTTTACTTTCATTTCAGAATATGTCCTCCTGTTTCTACCACTCTTTTGTCCTTTGGTTCTTCTCAAGTCTGGCAGCATCTTCTGGCCTTATGGGCTCCAGAAACCACTGCCATTTCCTATTCAGAGCCTGTGCACACTTGGACAGCAATTGCATTTTTGCTTGGTTGTGGGAGTTGAGAAGTATGTGGCCATATGCTGTGGCTTGGATAATGGCTTACATTTCAAACAAGTTAGGTGGTTTCTGGCCCACTGCTTGCTGTGTGTGGAAATGAGCAAACCTATATGCTTCTAGGTCTTTTGCATTTGGAGACATGAAGATGAAAGGTGGGATGCTTCAACCCAGTACATTTTACAAAGCTCAGTTTGAGTGTGGTTTTCAGATCTGACAATGGTTGAGTATCAAAGATCAAGGGTAACTTCAAAGGCACCACCATTTTTGAGAAGTTCACAGAGGTTACTGTTTGTAAATGATGTCTCTGACCAAAAGGAAGTGGTGTTACTGCACAGAAAATTGCTTCTGTTCTCTATCATTGGTGTTGGCATCACTTGGTAGGCTACTGAAGTGCATCTTCTTCTTTAGGGTTGAGAAACCCTGTGGTCACAGGTTGCTCCACAAGGACCACTTTTAGCCACAGACAATTTTCCTTTTGGAAAATGTGGGGTGGCAGGTGTAAGGTATCACATTAAACTTCTTTATGTTGGACTGCAGCTGGGCCCAAGTTGGCTTTGATAATAATCCTCTTTGCCTAGGTTGCTACGATCTAGCTATCAGTAAGGCTGCAGCCAGACTCCTAGGATGTTGGTACAGTGGCTGGTGGCTGGGCATGGGTTTATTTGCCGGCATTGAGCCAGTATTACCTGTTAGACCTTTAAAAACTGAGCATCACAGGACGTATTAGAATTCTTCCAGCTCTGTTGCTTTTCTGGGAAGTTCAGAGATGGCATTTGGCAGTAAATTCACATTTAGTTGAGACTGTTGAACTTCACATTAAGTTGAACTATTGAACTTCATAATGAGGAAATTATCTAATAAAAGCTCTAGTTTTTGGTGATGATTAAAAACAGTGGCTCTGGAATGCTCAAGACCCCAACTTAGTAGGCAGAGAAGTTCATAAAATACGCATTGTGCAGAGTCTAACTGGTGAATATACTGGCAGTAGCAGTATTTATTTCACTGTAGAAATTATATATCTATGCAGTCCATATTGAAATAAGTGTATGTGTGTGTATGCACACCCACATGAAGGTTTAAAATTAAACATAGATGAAAATGCTTGCAGAACACTCCTTTTGGCTATTTAAAAAACAAATAAAACATTGGACATGTTTGCATGTGGGTTGAACACCTCAGCTAACGATTACTCACACAGTTGACCTTGTTTTCTATTCAGGGCACCAAGAAGCCACGTTGTTAAGCATATTGGGTCAACCCAGGGTTCACGTTAACATCATTTTTCTTTCTGTGGAGATGTAAAGGTCTTCAGCCTGATTGTTTTCTTTTTCTTCCACACCAGGTGGGGGGTAGCATGATTTTTGCATGACTATGGGCCTGCTCTATAAATAAGCAGATTCAGTCCTTTGTTTTAAATGTAATCAGCAAGATTGCATTTGCATCGCCTGTAAGTGAATCACATAAGTGAAATTACATTGCCTGCATCTCATTTGGTATCATAAAATGTTATGGGATGCAGGCTGTTTTTCTCCAAGTAAAGTGTCTTGAGTTAGTATTAGGGTGCTTGCTTTCATTTTCCTTTGTGACCAAATTTGTGGCATTCTACGGAGCTAGGGCTTGTATTTTCACTTATGTTGGTTGCTAGAGAAATACTTGTTCATGTCCTCTAGAAAAAGCTAAGATATTGGTTCAGTAGGGGGTAAATGGGAGTTTTAAGACTATCTCATGTCGTGTAGCAAGTGATTGCTAATCACTTTCTGTCGTTTGTGACAACTTCTGCTTACTAAGAGTAAATGCCAGTCAGTGTTGGTTGGAAATATAAAGCAATCTGAAGCTTTTCAGGCAGTTGGCCACAGAAAATGGTTAACATATTTTTTTTTTTTTAAAAACTTGTTAGTCATCTTTTTAAGCAACTACTATGGAATACATATCTTAATTGACCCTTTAAGAGGTATCCTTAAGACAGAGGACTCAGAAGTCATTGTAAGATTCTCCCACTTATTTTCTTGAAAACAAATAAACACAATAAAAATAATTACTGACTTCAGAAGTCAGTAATTTTGGTGACAAATGAGAATGCTCTGTTTCACACAACACCTCCCCTCTCCCCTGAGGTTTTCTTAATTCGTGAATGCTGGTGGAAGTCAAAGCAAAGGTATGAGTTCTTAGATAACCTATAACACAGTGTGGTTACCCACAAAACATCTGTTTATTAACTACATTATTGATAAAACTCCACAAGGCAACAGGTAACTATAGTGCCCATTATGCCCTTTGAAGGGCATAATGTGAAGACTGTTTTCAAAAAGAAAATATGTGTGAAGACTATTTTCAAAAAGAAAAGGCATGCTAGTCATAATGATATACCAACACAGTGTAGGTGCTTGATACAAAATGCCCTTTGGTTATTTGGAGAGGTATTAAATTTAGTATGCCTCACATGGAATAAAAATAATTTATTTTTGAAATTATATTTAAAAACTAAAATTAAAAAAATAACTTTCAAACACAGCTTATAATTTTTTCTATAAGACTTTGAAGGAGATTCGCAATTTTGTGTTCCCATATTATTTAAAAGAATGTATCTAGGAAAAACATTTCATATGGAAGGAGAAGATTGAGTATAGTTTCTTTTCAATTAGTAAGCTTTTAATTGACACATCATGCAAGTTAAAATGTATACAAATTAAGCATGTTCATGCAATAAATTTCCACAAAGCAAAATACTCATGTGATCACAATTAACTATGGTTTTAAAGATCATTTTTTTGTTTTAGTTTGCAAAATAATATTATGAAGTCATAAGAATTTAAATATGATTGCAATTTACAATACATTTTTATTAATAAAAGTTGTAAAGACCTTTGTTACTATTGCTCTGTGGTTTACAAAGAAGATAATTGTGAACACTGGGATCCCATTGGGCTCCTATAGATTCCCCTGCAGCTGGGTGTTTTAGGGCATAGAATTACATATGTGACTATTGTGACTTTTATTTCAACTGGACTCTAAGGAATACTTTTCATTAGTAGTCATTTAAGATTTCCTGGAAGCTCTTCTCTGTGATTTGAAAAATTCTCTGGATAATATTTCCAAATTGATGACCTTCTGGAGTTAAAACAACTGTTTCTTTGGTCTAGCCTTAAAGATATCTTTATTTTCTATTCCATTCATCACCATTTTTTCATTGAAAAAATTAACCATGCTTATCCCACTTCAAATGAGCAGCTGCACTTTGAAACTAGATCCTTCTTTTGGCTGTAATTGTCCAAATGAGGAGGACCAGGTTTGTGGACTATTTGAAAAGAATTGGTTGTGACTCAAAGCATTTTTCTGCTTTCAATTTTTCTCTTCAAATTTTAGTGTATTCCCAAGTCAGAAAAAAAAAAAAAAAGAAAGAAGGAAAGAGGGAGGGAGAAAAGGAAGAAGGAAGAAAAGAAGGAAGGGCTGGGCAAGGTGGCTCCTGCCTGTAATCCCAGCACTTTGGGAGGCCAACGCAGGGTTATTACTTGAGGCCAGCAGTTTGAGACTACCCTGGGCAACATAGCAAGACCCTGTCTCTATCAAAAATTAAAAAAAAAAAAAGCTGAGTGTGGTGGCACATACTTGTATTTCTAGCTACTTGAGAGGCTGAGGTGGGAGGATTGCTTGAGTCTGGCAGGCCAGAGCTGCAGTGAGCTGTGATCAGTCCACTGCACTGCAGCCTGGTGGCAGAGCAAGATCTTGTCTCAAAAAATAAAAAATAAAAAATAAAAGAAGGAAACAAAAGAAAGAGAAAGAAAAAGGGGAAAAAAGTTTACAAAGTACATATAAGTAAGGCAGTTCTTACCTGGGAATAGCTGAACTATAGCTTTTGAGGAAAGAGAAAGATATAGGATGATCCCAGAATTTCAGCATGAGAATGACTATTGGGTTTGAAGGGTGACTATAAACCACTCAGCCAGACTTTTCTTTCTTTTTAATAAATTTACCAGAATAGGTAAAATAATAATAATAAAATGCATACAAAATATATACGTGTGTGTGTGTATATGTGTGTGTGCATGTTCTGTTGGTTGACCAATTCCTGCAATACCAATATCACTGAAAACAATTGTGAAACCACTTTTTGAGGATTGTCCTTGGAGCCAGGTCATGGGCACATAAAGAAAGAGTTCTTCATATTTTCCAGCCACAGACATTATCTTTACTCGTATTTATTTATATCTTCCTAGCAAGGCCCTTAGGTTCCAGTTCAACATGCCCAAGGAATAAAATTCATTAGTGAGTTCTCACATTTGACTTTCTCCCTCTGACCATGAGGCTCTTCTTACCAGGCTAATGTTTCTTTGATTGGATCCCTCAGGGTCATTGCCATGAAGAGTTCTCATATACATATTACTATAGCAACTTTTCACTTATCTTCAAATATGTTGGACTGACTGTCAGAAAGTTGACCCAGCAGCTGATCCAGATCATTCTATATAAATGGGAATATGGGAGACTGAAATAATTGCACATTCCATTGTTAACAGCACCAAGGTAGCTGATTAGAGATGTTTATTGATTGGTTATTTAGCAAGTAGCCTTTCCTTAAAAGAAAACAAAAGGAAACTAACAATCATAATAGATGGACATGTGCTAAATCTCATAATAACTAGAAAGAATATTTGTAAATAAACATGAATTATAGCTCTGTTTATTATACAATAGTGAGAGCTAATAATTTGCCTTGACATAATAGCTGCTTTCGAGCTATCATGAGTCATGAATAAATGAAAATACCTATAAATTTCCAAAAGTATATTTGAATTCTTATATTTTGCATTATAGGAAATGATACATTTTCTCCAACAAAGCGTTTTAATTTCTCCAGTTAAGATAGAAATATTCTAAAACTTACTTTAACCTTGTAAATGAAATAGCAAATACAGCTGTTTCAGAGTTTTGATATATATATTATAAAATTATATATATATTATATATATATTACATATATATAATTTGCTTATTTGGCACAGTCATTCTTTTATTCATTCACTCATTGAATTCCTGCTATGTGCCAGGCACACAAACAAACTGAATCTAGCACTGTTTAACAAAATTGAAATGATAATCTCATAAATGCATTATGGGGGAAAATGTTTCAATGTAATGCCCAATGTATCAGTCTTGATACAAAATTTGTGACAGCCTAGAGTGTAAAACTAACCCCCTTATGATTTTGATTTTTTTTATTCTGATGATCTTTTCCTCATCTTATTGCCCTAACTTGGTTCAACACTGCTTTTGGGGAATCCCTTCTCTTTCTTCTTACATTTTCTGGCCTATTTAGGGTCATATGGCTTAAGTTAGAACAAGGAGACCAGTCAAAAAGAGCCAAGGCAGACAAGGCAAAATCTACAGAAATGATAATAATAGTAATGATAATAAATAATATGGCTACCATTTATTCAATGCTTATTGTGTACCAAGCCAAGTGTTAATTGTTGTAATATATTATATCATAACCCTAGGAAGTGAGTGGTGTTATTCCCATTTTGCAGATAAGAAAACCAAGGCTAAAAGAGGCTGCCAAGGGTGACCTGGGTTTTACAGCTTGTCAATGACACACAACTTTGCCTGAATCTATAGGCCATGCTAATCTGTCAAGGAAGCAGTGACAGACTTGTGGATTAAAGGTTTGGATTTGACTATTTTATTTTCTTTTCCAAACAATGTTCATGATAAAACCATGTGGAATTGAAGTCATGAAGAAGCATGAGGTAAATGCAATCCAGACCCACAAACATATTTTTGGGATAGTTCCACTGATTGAGATTCTATAGAGAAGCATGACCTAGGATGACATCTTCACTCAGAAACAAATATGGAGGAATTCATTGTTTGGAGGTTGGGGAATGGCATGGAGAAGAGCATATTGGGTTAAGAGTCAAATGGTGTAGGCCTCCATTCCTTACTCTGTAAAATGAGACTAATACTGGTTACAGCAGATGGTCTCCAAGGATCCTTACATTTCAAGCATTCTAAGCTTTTAGGCTGAAGTTACTTAGAATTCTTTGTATTATTAGTTCCTGGACTTTCCACTGAAAGGCTACAGGGATTGATGATAATGCAGGAGAGAGTGGCAAATGGAAACCTCACTCTCGTAAGTCATGGAATTACAGAAGGAACACTCAAGGCTATTAACTTTTTCAGCTGAACATCTAAAACTGAGTGGAAAAATTTAAGAAGGAAAATATTTTCTCTACCTTGAGGAATCTTTGGCCTATGGAAGAAAGAAATTTCCTAAAAGAACATGTCAGTATGGGAGTATTAAAAAAATATGTGGAGACTGGGCTGGAATGAAGAATTTGAGATTCCAGGGGAATGTGCAGAGGATTTGTTTTTTTCATTGGTTCATAGACATACTCATTGTATTAGTCCATTTTCATACTGCTATGAAGAAATACCTGAGACTGCGTAATTTATCAAGAAAAAGAGGTTTAATGGACTCACAGTTCCACACGGCTGGGAAGGCCTCACAATCATGACAGAAGGTGAAGAAGGAGCAAAGTCATGTCTTACATGGTGGCAGGAAAGAGAGCATGTGCAGGGGGTCTGCCCTTTATAAAACCATCAGATCTTGTGAGACTTATTCACTATCATGAGAAGGGTACGGGAAAAACCCGCCCCCATGATTCAGTTACCTCCCACTGGGTCCATCCCATGACACATGGGGATTATGGGAGCTACGATTAAAGATGAGATTTGGGTGGGGAGACAGCCAAACCATGTCACTCATCTAAGAACCATGTGAACAGTAGCCTGAAGTACTCTAGGTCTGAAAATTCCTAGTTTCAGCCTTGCCACTGACTCACACTTTGATATTTTCTTATCTGTAAGATATAAAGTAAATTTCTAAAACTGCTTTCTGGTGCCACAAATCTGTGAATTGGGGTATCTTGATATCACTATAGCAAGAGAGTCACAGTGTTGAGGTGGTGTTTGGGGTGCCTGGACTGTCAAGTGGACTGAGTCCTGGCTGAGTGACCAGTGCAGAGGACATGGACTAAAATAGTTTCCATGAGGAGGAAGAAAAAAAGTCCAACATTAGGAAAATAATTTGTAGTTGAGTGAGAATAGTTTGTCCTGTGGGGTGAATTAAGTAGATGATGGTAATTCTGCTTTCATATACCATGACATCTGGGAAATGGTGAAGGAGACAGAATAGTCTAAACCAGCACTGCTGTGGAATCTGGGAGACTATCTGCATTTGGGGCTGGTGTGAATTGTGGGTTTGGAGAGGACAAGAAATCACAATGAGCAGTGTACTTAGAGAACTGATGTCAGAGAAGACAGCATGTGACGTCAGGCCTAAGGACAGACACACGTGGGGATCTTCTAACCCAAAGTAAATGTGGTGCAGACTGGGCATGGTGACTCATGCCTGCAATCCCAGCACTTTGGGAGGCCAAGGTAGGCAGATCATTTGAGGTCAGGAGTTCAAGACCAGCCTGGCCAACACAGTGAAACCCCATCTCTACTAAAAATGCAAAAATTAGCTGGGCGTGGTGGCAGGCCCCTGTAATCCCAGCTACTTGGGAGGCTGAGGCACGAGAATCTCTTGAACCTGAGAGGCAGAGGTTGCAGCTGAGATGGTGCCACTGCACTCCACCCTGGGTAACAGAGTGAGACTCTATCTCAGAACGAAACAAAACAACCTCTAAAATGCAGAGCAAGTGGCAAACATCTAATGGATATTTTGGAGTTTCAGAGCAAAAATTTTAAAACAGGAGACTACCCTTCAAGGAACAGGACAAGGACATACTGCAGTCCCTGGAGTTGTGGTAGGATAGCAAAGCTTAACAACAGGAAAGAGGCAGAAGCCCATTTACTAGAATTGAAGTGAAACACAAGCAGTGGCAGACAAGCAGAATGACTTGTCTCTGAGCGGTGTGAAGCCTGCATTAGGATTTTTCCGAGTGCCACCTACAATCAGGGTGGGTTTAGGAGCCTGGCCTTGGACTAAACTGAGTGATGGGCATAAAGTTGCCATGGCTCTGTGTAGGGGATTGACATGAGGGCGGAGAACCAGTCTCTGCAGTTGCTGAGAAATTCACAAAGTACCCAAGGACTCTAAATTGGGCAGGCTGCCTCAAGACAAACCAAGAAGTCTAGGAAGAGTGTACTTTTTGTTCTCAGTTCTTGGTTTGCTTCATGAAGTTAACAAAAAGAAGCAATAGTCCTAGGTTCTTAATCTCTAGGTCCTTGACCTTATGCTTACGATTATTTACACTCATAAATTGTCAGTGCAATATGACTCCCTGACAGCTTCCTCCTCCTTGCAGTATAGGCTTTTCTTCTTGTTGACAATAATTCTGCAATCCTTACACTCTCTGTGCCAGAGATGGTGCTTGGCATTGTAGATACCATGTTTAACACTCAAAGAACCCTTTGAAGTGGCTGCTTATCCCTCCCGCATGTGGCTTGAATCAGAATTCAGGCCCAGCTCTTATCCTGACAAAGCCCATTGTTTTCCATTAAGCCATCCTGACTTTCAACTTGAAGCAGTTTCTTTCCTGTTTCTCAATCTTGTTTTAACAGGAACGGTGAAGATTTTCAAAATTCCAGCTACTGTGCCTGGAAGTGCAAAAATGCTCTTTTGTCTTTGCTTAACCTTTAACTGCTTAAAACAAAAATTCGTGTTTGTTGTTTGTTTGTTTGAACCATAAGAAATGCAAATGCAACTTAGAAGTTGTTCTGTAAGACCACACAACCATTTTTGAATTCAAAGACTTAGCTTTGAATCTTGGATTTTAAGATGATGATCATACACGTGCATGAGGGTGTTAAAAGAGCCTTGGTAATTGTGATTTCTGATTTCAGTGTTACAGTCTATGACTATTGCAAGTTCTACATTGTTTTTTCTACCTAATGCTTGCCCTTCTGCCTTCTTTTTTAAAAAAGAAAATATAATGAACGTGGTCTGTTATTTAAAAAGTGTGTTTTATGGTGCAGTTCATGGCAAATGGTGTTGAGTGGTGATGGAACAGTGATTTTTGGAAATAAACTGACTAGGGCAAGAGGAGAAAAGAAGGAATTCACATCTGCACCCTTGGTTTGCGTTGGAACACAGGCAGCAGAGGTGGGTGGGAGGTGTTTGTGCTCTTCCCTGTGCTCACCGTGGGTGGCCGGGCCTGTCGAGAACATTATTTTATTTATCTTAGAGGAGTTGCTGTAATTGTTGACCACAACTACTGGCATTTGGGGTTCACACATCACTGGACTCAGGGTCTGTTGGCATTTGAAGAGTAGGACTCATGGTGATTCTTACCTATCGTGAAAAGTGATGTACCTAGTTCCCAAAATGGCTTGGTTTATGACCACAGGCAGGCCCCATCCTTAGGGCTGTGTGTCTAGAAATCTTGTCTGGGCCTGACAGCTTAAAAGCCTTTGGGGGGTATAGCAAAGGGAAATGGTTAAGAAAATTGTGACAAAACTAACCTGTGAAATATCCCACAGCCAGTGAAAACGTTTATAAAGAGTCTGCAGTAACATGGAAAATGCTGACGTTATAATGGTCTAAACGGAGAGAGAGAGAAAAAACAAAACAAAACAAAACAGAAAGAAAGAGAACCCAGAATATAACATTTTGCATGCAGAATGATTCCAATTATATTTTTAAAATGCATAGCAGAAAGATGAAATGGAAAGATACCAAAATGTTACTAGTAGCTATCTCTGGGAGGCAGAATTATGGGTTCATCTTTCTTTGCTTTTTATATACATATTCTTAATTTTACTAACGTTAATTATCCCTAACTTTAGTAAGCATATATTACATAACTAGGGTAAAAAAAGCATTTTCACAGTAAAAATAAAACTTCTTATATTTTGGGGAAACTCCCCTTTGTGGATCGGGGAAATTTGCTTGTCCCTTGCCATTCTGGCTTTGCAGATGGCTCCTGTTTGACCAGATTAACACAGGACATTGTGTTCAAGAACACCTACCTATCTGATAGGAGTACTGAGGTGCTATAGAAGATGACAGTTTTAATAGTACCGGATGAATAATAATTTTAAGAGATGGAATTGACTTATGAAGTGTAAAATGACATGATTTTTTTTCCCAGTTAGGGTGTAGGATGCTTTATGATCTGTTTATGAGAGACCTGTATTTGGAACACTTCATCAAGGAGCGTGTTCAGGTTTTTTCAACCTAGTGAAATTAGGGCAATCCTGAGAAATTTTGCAGAGGCAGAAATAACAACAAAACAATTCCAGTAATTATGGGTCGTTTATACCGTGCTCAGTGCATTCTCATTACTTCTTCATAACATCCTTATGAAGTATTTTTACCCCTAACACAGATGTGAGAATACTGAAGTATGAGGTTGAGTAACTTGCCCATATTCCAGAGGTTGTCCGTTTGTGTATTTGGGATTTAAATCCATGCTGTTTGTCTCTAGAACTTACTATGCTCATAAAGTTTGCTGGGGAGTCTAGAAAACTTCATGCAGGAATTTATATTAAACCATCTGTTTTTCTTTTAAACGAAATAAGAGATAGAAGAAAATAATACTTGGATCAGTAAAAACACCTGACAAAAGACAGCACTTTTCAGTTTGTAGTGTGTTTTCTTTTTGACAGTATCAAAATGGACCAAACTAGAATTCATAAATTTATTAGATATTTTAAAAGGAATTTATTTGAAATCAGGAGAAAACTTACAGTTCTTCAACTTAGCATTGAGTTTGTGTAGACAAAAGCATTGGACAGGGAGGGACTATAGGTAAGCTGAGGAATTCTATTCCTCTTATAACAGAGGCCTCATGATTTATAGCATCTCTGACTATGGGGAAATTATGTAACCTCGTAAGTCCAGTATTTCTCATCTGTAAAATGGGATTAATAATACCTACCTTACAGGGTTCTCTCAAGGAATGGATGAGGTAATGTTCATAAAGTGCTTGGCACGGTGCCTAAGCGTGGGAATAGTGTTCATTGATGTTAGTGATTATTTTTATTACTGGGGGTTAGGAAGTATACACTGTGGATCCAGTTCTGCTGCTAACATTGGCCATGAACAAGTCACTCAACCCTTCTGGTTCTTAGACTCCAATGGGAATAATTACAGTGCCCTTTTTACTGATAAGATGAGAATGAATTGAAATTATGTATGAGTCAACTTTTTGAAAAAGTATGAAAGATTCTACCAATATACATGATAAAGATGGAAGGGAATAGCAGGCAGGTCAGAGGGGCAAAGTAGTTAACTTTCTTTGGATTTAAGTCCTAACTGGGACTTAAACACAAGTCCAGTTTGCATAGAACAAGTTGAGTGAATTATACTCAATCACTTGTGAGAAAACACTGTAACTCAGAAACCCAGCATTACTGCTACCAAATTTTCCTGATGTTTGGCCTCTCATCATGAAGGGGCCTGAACTGGACCTGGCGGGAGATCTTATTGCATTTTTTCCCCAGGCTGTGCTTTCTGGTTAGTAAAGTGTCCCGGACAGACCTGGCTGAGGTTTTACTCTTTCACTCCGGAATGAGAGGAGAATGGAAATAGCTCATTTCTTCAGCCGTGCAAGCCGCGGAAACATCAAATGTGTGTGTGAACTTGTCCATACCCTTCAGGCCAAGTGCTTTTAAAAATTACCTGCTTCCTAAATTGCCACCAGTGCTCTGCGAAGTTTTGCTGTGGTAAACTCCCATCAAAATTCCTGACTATTCTCACATCCCCTCTGCAAGGCCATAATGGGAGTACTGACGGGCTTTGGCTCTGGAAGCAAACATTTAAGAGTCAGGGCAAACAAAGAAAAATTATATTCTAGTCCTGCTGCACTCATTGACAGGTTCAAGATACTCAGTGTGTTTCCTAGTATAGATGACATGCTACAGCAGGGGTGGGAAAGACACAATGATTTCTTTGGAACCAGGGGCTGATTTGTTGTTGGAGATTATAAATCTTTTCACTGACTGTTTCTCAGGCTACCATTCACCCTAGATTCCTACAGGAATCACGTTGCCTCCACGGAACAGCGCCAGCCCCAGTGCTAATCAAATTTAATCTATCAGCGAGGACTGCTTTCCTACAATGGACATTGGGGGGCATTGCCCATTAAAATGTTGAGTCATTAGCACTGTCTTCAAAGCAAATCTGAAGGCTTGATAGGTGCTACTATCTTATTATTATTTTAAAAAAGCAATTGATATGGGAGTGGGAAGAGGGGCTGATTTGAACTTAACATGCCCCCTTGGCCACCCCTCCCCAAAAGATGATTTAAAAACAAGCAGTGAGCCAGAGAATTTTCAAGGCTAACTTTCTCACGTGGAAGAGAAAAATTATTGCAATGCCCTTTAGCTAAGTACACTCACTTCAGCCTTTATCGATGGCGGCAGTCACGTGTGCACCTCTTCATGAGGAAGAGAGCTTGAAACAATCACAGGGCAGAACCTCCAGAGACTAGAGCTGGGATGAGCTCTAATAGTAGGGCACAGGGAGTACCTGTGAGGTTTTTGTTTTTGTTTTTAGGAGAAGGCTTTTTGAGGAAGTAATCTTCCTGCCCAAAATTGAAAGTTAAATCTTTTCCATCTTATCCATCATTGCTCTTAACAGAGACAGTTAATATTCCTGAGTTATAGGAGACCTGCAAGTCTCTACAGTAGGCAACTTTGTAGAACTCATATGTATAGATAGTGGGCCTTTTACAGTTTAGCATTCACTTGAGCATATGAAGGAATAAAAAGGAGCAAACAGATGGGATTATGCAAACATGGTGCATTAAGAGTTTCTAGTAAACTTTTAGCAAATGTTGACACAGAATTGAGAATTATCTGAAGTTTATTCTCCTGTCCAAAGTATCCAAGAAAGCAATTGATTGGAAATAGAGCAGGGGAAATTTTGATGTGAGCCATAACAAGACTAATAAAATGTAGAAATGACATATAACCAGGTACAGAAAGAAAGCAGTTACGTCCAGGGTAAGAGCAAGGATGTAATTGGCTTTGTGTGTTATTTTCATGTGTGTATAGGGATGCATATGCGTGCACACTGAATGCAAGCTAACTGTTAAAGTATGTTGTATAAAGTTCGATCTGTATAAAATGTGGTTTGTACTTTGAACTCATATTTTTTTGTTGCTTATAAAGTTTAGAATAAAATAACCACTTATTCCTGAAGGGTATTTGAACTGGTGAGTAGTCACAACTGTAGTTATGATGATTTGGTGTCTAGATTTTTATGTAAATTGGTACCTGGATAATGCATTCCTATTTGGCTTTAGTAATCTTCATACAACTGTGAAGTAGAGAGGCACAAGCTTTAACAAATTTAGAAAAATTCAGGTCACCTGACAAACGCAGTGTCCCCCTGGGAATTAACCTCTTTGTAAATTTGGCACTATGACTCACCTTTGTTGATCCTTTCATGACTCTCTCCCTCTTTAATTTAAATTCTGTTTCTTTTATGTCCAATGACATTACTCCAGTTCTTTGCTTGGTGACCTAACCTTTCAAGTCCCAGGTAAAATGCACCTTCTTTTGTGAAGATCTACCCATTTTTAAATAGAACTAATTTCTTTCATCAATATTTCTCATAGAAGAATCTCAATAATGATGGCTAACACTTACTGAGCATTCGATATGCACTGGGCCCTTTACAAGCAATAGTTACTTAAGCTGGGCATGGTGGCTAACACCTGTAATCCCAGTGCTTTGGGAGACCAAGGTGGGAGAATCACTTGAGGCCAAGAATTGGAGACCAGCCTGGGCAACATAGCAAGTCCCTGTCTGTACAAAAAATAAGAAAATAAAAATTAGCTGGGTGTGGTGGCACATGCCTGTAGTCCCAGCTACTTGGGAGACTGAGGTGGGAGAATCCCTGGAACCCAGGAGTTCAAGGCTGCAGTGAGCTATGATCGCACCTTTACACTCCAGGCTGGGAGAGAGAGAGACCCCGTCAGTTAAGAAAAAAAAAAGATAGTTACTTAATTTTTGTGTTGATAGTCAATCTTATGAGGCAAGTACTATTATTATCCCTAGTTTACAGATGAGGTAAATGAGGCTTTGAGAGGTTTAGTAAACTTGTCCAGAGTGTCATACCTAGGTAGTGGGAAAGCCGTGGTCCAAAGCCAGGTCTTATGGATTCTGTAAGTGACCTCACTGTTTGCTGAAGTGACCTCTTAATCACTTTCTTCTTTCTCCATTCTCCCTCCCCAGTATGTACATAGGTATATATAATTTGTGGTCACATTGATTACAGTTTGGTATGTATGCCCTCCCAAATGAAAATGTGAGGTTCAAGATAGTAAAAATGGCATCTTTGTAACCTCTGCAAAAGAATAATTTTTTAAAAATTGACTCAAATACAGATATACAAACACCTGTCAGAAAATTTACTTAGGTTGTTAATGAATGAGGGAACCAAGAAAGTTGTTGTAACAGATTTGTAGAACCATGAATTTATATGGAATAAAAAAATGCTGAAATTAATTTGCAAATGGATCAAAAGTGGAGGGGAAGTCAATTGAACCTCCACTGGACATAATTTATTTGCATCTGTAGACAAAAATTATTTGCATTGCTTTTCATTATCTGTAAGTTACAAAGTTATACAATACAAAGAACATAGGCTCATGGTTTAGATAGGCCAGAATCCAGATTCTAACTTCCAAGCTTAATGTTTGATCTTAAGTGAAGTTTGGAGAATTCAGAATATCACACACACATAGCCATACACAAACATCACACAGAGATTTTGAGAATATTAAAGGTAATAATTTAGAAAAAGCCCCTGGCACATAGTAAATACTGCTAAATATTAGGCGTGATTATTAGTAGTAATAAAGCTTCTATCAGAGCTCTAACATTTAGTTGTTGCTTAGTAAATGTTTGTTGAGTGACTAAATCAGGAGTGAACAAACTTTTCCCTGTTGAAAGAGTTCTGGACATGCCACTCCTGTTGTAGCACAACACAGTAGATGGTAGTCCTCTTTGTTAGTGTTTGAAGTTACTTAACACTGGAATTGCAGTCAGACCTAGATTTGATTCTCTTCTCAGCCACGTACTAGCTGGGCAATCTTGGGCAAGTCAACCCATCACGTCTACAACTTGGATATACAAACCCTGTGAAAATCATGAGGAAACTGTGATATACTCTGCCAAGGTAGTAAGTATGCATTTCCAGAGAGGGAAGAAAGTAGTCTTTCATGAGTTCTTTGGTTGAGTGGGAACTATGTGAGTTTTGTGGCTAAAAAGTGAACCAGCCATTTCTGCAAGGGATAAAGAGGTAGGGTAAAATAGTTCTTTATTGTTACAAAACCACCTCCAGAGAAACAAATATTAAGTCTAATAATTATTATATTGAATTAATTTTGAAAGGTGGTTAACTGTTGACATCATGTTGTCTTACAAATAAGCATTTGTCTTCAAACTCACATAAATGATGTCCCCTATGTAGTAAAAAATGGTCTTTTTGTCTTAGGCATTGATGGTTCTTAGAAAGTAAGTTTATCAATTCAACTCAAAGTTGGGAAAAAACAATACAGACCATTAAAAGCCAACTAAAATGGCCACACACTTTAAAGAAGGCCCATTAGCCATGCAAATATGAAGTTACCTGCACTTCCAATAAGCACAATTAACTAAACAATGAAGCCCATTAACAACTACTTGTGGGACATTAAGCTTTGGGGAACTGGGCTTTGATGAGCTGGAAAGGAAGAAAAGACAGAATTTGTTCTCAATTTGGGCTGAATTTTAATAAAAAAGAAATCTTGTAGAGTCAGTTAGGGTCAGTTAATGCTCTTTGTAAACCCCACTCCCAACTCTCTCCCCTACAACATTAAAAAAACAAGCTCGTGTGTTTGATGGCTCTTAAATGTTCTTTCTACTGGATTGAGCTAGGTGAAGACATGTTTGAGGCCGGGCAGTGTTTGGAAATAATCCACATTTTGTTCATGATGTTGTAATGATTGATTTAAAACTATGATTTTAAAATAATAGTTTTAGGCATGTCTCTATTGTTTTTTCCGAACTTTGGGTTGAATTGATAAACTTACTTTTTAAGAATCAGTTGTGGCCGGGCATGGTGGCTCATGCCTGTAATCCCAGCACTTTGGGAGGCCAAGGCAGGCAGATCACCAGAGGTCAGGAGTTCGAGACCAGCCTGGCCAACATGGCGTGGTGGCAGACACCTGTAGTCCCAGCTACTCAGGAGGCTGAGGCAAGAGAATAGCTTGAACCTGGGAGGTGGTTGCAGTGAGCTGAGATTGTGCAGCTGCACTCTACCTGGGCGACAAGAGCGAGACTCTGTCTAAAAAATATATATAAATATATCAGTCATGCCTAAAACTATGTGTCCCATTTTAGAACAGAATCTGCTCTTAGATCTCTGTGTGCTGTTTTGTGTAAGAGGAGATTGTAGAAGCTGGAGTAAAGCAGACATTGAGCAGTCATACTGGGGCAGAGCCACCGCCTATCCCTGTACCTTTGCCCTATTGCTTAATCTGAGTCTCAGTGTCTTTGTGTGCCAAATGGGAAAAAGAGCCTATCGCTGTAAGGGTCAAATGAAAGTGATCCATGTAAAGTGCCCTGTACAGTGCCTGGCTTCTCAATGAAAACTGCTGCCATTTCTCATCATCATCATCATCACTATTACTCTATTCAGCCAAAAAATGATGTTCGTGTCCTGATCAGTGGTATAGATGGCTGTAAGATAGAGCTACGGGAGACTCGGTGTAGGATGTTGTAGTTCACTTTTGACTACTTCTCTACTTCTCCCTTACAGTAGACATTTATGTGATTATCATGATGGTTTCTGTTTACGATAACCATCAATTTCCTGTTGCCTTCACATTCTCTCTTTTGTATTTTCTTCTCAAATGGATTTGGTTTTGTCACTATATGCCTAGATTCTTAGCAATAAATTACAAACCAACCTGTCCTCAAGAATCCCCCCACCTCCCAACCTGTAGGGAGCAACCCCACTTTTCCTAAAATTCAGCTTTCCCTGTGGCCCTCTGTTCCTCTTACTGGGTAGAGGGAGAAAGATGTTTTCCATGCCCTCCAGGTTCAAGCCCCATAGTCTGGCTCCCTGAGGTTCAGACCCTAATCCCGCTGGCCTTTCAAATCTTCTTCTGCTCACCTTCATAGTGACTCTGCTTCTGCCATGCTTGTTTACTCACAAGTCCCTGAACATGCTAAGTGTTTCACACCACTCTTAATAGTTCTCTAGATGGCCTTCTTCCTGAGTTTCCAAGTCTTGTGCTTATTTTAATTCCAAGTGAGGTCCCAGCTTCCGGCCACTCTCATGCGTCTTTTTTCTGAGCTCCTAATAGTGCCAATCCTTTGTCTCGTGCATTTGAAATCGACATACTACCTTGTGTTCTGTACCCACTGCAATGTTACCTGTCCTTCTTCCTAGCCCATAGGCAGTGCTGGATATTTTTTCCTTTTACTCCATAGCACCTCAAACATTCTTAATTATAACACTTTGTGCATTATTTCATAAATCACCTATTTACATATCACATGGACCATCTCAGACTGGCTGGTAGCTGTCTCTCCAGCAACTAGCACAGTCTGTGGCCCATAAAAGGTGCTCAATAAATGCTTATGAAATGACTAGATGACAGAGCAGCTACCAGGCATGTTCGTAAGCATTTGTTGAATAGTAAATTGGCAGAATCCTTGAGGGAACCATCTTTATTGCTTCTTTGTCTTCTTTATACATACCAGGGTACCTGGTACACAGGTAGGTGCTGAAGACATGGTTATTGACCAACTGCTTGACCAACTGACAGACCAACATACTGTGTGGAATAATGGGCACTCAGTACAGTATCACATGGCTTTTTTTCTCAAATGCATGGCCATTACCCAGAATTTTAAGCTGATTAATGTGATTGCCATGTTAGAAGGGAGGGAAACGTTTAACCCTGGACAATACATCTCCAGTGGGATATTTATGACCCAGCGATATGTCATCTGAGAGGTTTCAGTGGCTGACACGGTAGTTAGCCTGATGCACATAAAAACACCTCAGATGGCACTAGGAGAAGGACCATGAATTCATATTGCATGCAGTGCTCAAAGAATGAAATTGTTACCACTTAACATTCATTGAATGTCGGCACTGTACTTTTGTAAGAGGAAAAAATAGAGGAGACACACTCCGTGCAGTGGGCTTTGTTAGCTATAATTAGTTGGTAATAGAACAGTGTTGATACAGCAGTTCAGCAGTTAAAGAAAAGCAGTGCCTGTGGTACAAATGTGAATATCTTTATACATCTGGTTCTGTTCTGCTTACTGTGTTTCAGCACCATTACTGTTCTGGGGCATAATGGCTAAACTAAGAATTTTACCAGCTCCTAGTTTAAAAAAAAAAAAAAAAAAAGAACAACGCCATTTCTGGAACGCCTTAGTTCAATCACATATTCTGTCATTTTTGTTTTGTTGTTATAACTGGAATTCTGGCTTCTTTGTTCTCTTTTGGAATAGATATATCTAGAAGCTCAGTCTACAGTCGTAAATTGCAATTTCACTTCTCTTTATTTAAAGTCTTGCTAATTCTGATTATATGTGGATGGATCTGTATGGCATTTATCTTTGCATTGTCTGGGAAAGCATAAAATAAAATTGCAAAGAGAAAGAACAGGTTTGGAGTGACTTCAGAACCTGAATTGTTTCTGCTCTTTCATCAGTAAATAGTGGTGTGTAAACTGTGTGGCTAATCATGGAACTCTGGAGTCATTTGGTCTTGCCTCTCTTTTCACACTAGAGGGACAGAGGCTAGAAGAGGGGACGTGACTTGCCCAGGGTCACACAGCTGATTGATGATATATGTAGTAAGAGCACAAAAGCCACTGGATTCCACAGCCAGGGCTCTTTCTAATGAGACTCATCAGTCAACTGAACTAGTCCCTCTGAAGAGACCTGTATGTGGAAGCAAAATCCATATGTACATGTGACGTGAGATCCTTGAGAATGAGGAACCTTTATATCTTTATCAGCATTTTAAAAATCAAACTTCTGTATTGTTCACTCCCTGTAATATGCATTTTTTTTCATTTAGGAGACTTATTTTTATTTTTTTGGTAAACTTAGGAGACTTATTTAGTTTAGGAGAAGTCATTACTTCACTTCTCATGTAAATTATCCATGACTGGATAGAGAGCACTAAACCTTGGATATTTTTGACAACTAATTCCAATAATTTTGGACTGTCTCTCTAGATATTAATGGTTGCCAGAGTTAGGTGACTGATTTGCCAGTATTTTGTCATTTTTAAAATTATTTTTATTCTCCAAGTGCAGGTATATTTTAGCTTGCAAAATTAAGTGGGTGGAAAGATAAGTGAATTGAAAGTTAGAAAATCTGAGTTCTACTTATGGCTCAGATTCTTCTTGGTAAAATGAGTCAATTTAAACCAGATCAGTGTTTTCCAGAGCATGGACTATGTATCATTAGTATTAATAAGCAAGACACTTTAGAGGAGACATACCTTAAACAAAAATTGAACACTTACATGTTTATTTTATTTTATTTTTATTTTTATTTTTTTAAGGTGGTCTTGCTCTGTTACCCAGGCTGGAGTGCAGTGGCACAATCTCAGCTCGCTGCAGCCTTGACCTCCTGGGCTCAAGTGATCCTCTTACCTCAGCCTTCTGAGTAGCTGGAACTATAGGCATGTACCACCATGCCTGGCTTTTTTTTTTTTTTTTTTTTTTTTGTATTTTTGGTTGAGATGGGGTCTCACCATGTTGCCCAGGCTAATTTCGAACTCCTGAGCTCAAGCAATCCACCCACCTTAGCCTCCCAAAGTGCTGGGATTACAGACATGAGCCACCGAACCTGGCTCGTGTTTATTTTAATGTGTAGTAGAAAAGTAAAACCATCATATCTGACTGATGACTTCAAAGATGCTGTTTTTCAGGGCAAAACTAAAAAATATTTCTGTAAAAACTATTAAGCATCTAACAAAAATTAAGGACTAGTACAAGTGAGTAAGGCAAAGGCCATGAAGATGATCCTCAAAGAAGTGGAACACAGGATCAGATCATCTCTAAGTTCCTTTAAACATAAAAGTTCTGTCATTCTGGTAACTTAAACCTGTTATTTATTTGTTCATTGTTGTGCCGGCAGGTTTTACTTGTCTTTATCAAATAGTATGTCCAGGTTGGATGATAGAACATCACAAATATAAGTTTAGCATTAATGCTATCTAAATTTTCTGGGTAAAAAGGAAAGCCTTGATATCACATTGGAAACTTTTTAGAGATAAAGTCAGTGGGCCGGGCACCGTGGCTCACTCCTGTAATCCTAACACTTTGGGAGGCCAAGGCAGGTGGATCACTTGAGGTCAGGAGTTTGAGACCACCCTGGCCAACATGGTGAAACCTTGTCTCTATAAAAATACCAAAATTAGCCAGGCATGGTGGCGCATGCCTGTAGTCGTAGTTACTTGAGAGGCTGAGGCAGGGGAATTGCTTGAACCCAGGAGGCAGAGGTTGCAGTGAGGTGAGATTATGCCACTGTACTTGAGTTTAGACTCTGTCTAAAAAAAGCAAAAACAAAAATAAGAAAACCTCAGTGGAATCCATAAGCACAGCCTGAGGATTTTAAAGTGGAATGGGGGTTGCTAAAAGCACTGAAATCCCTTTAAAATGCTTTGTAAGGATACAGTTCTATTCTCTCACTGAATTGTAGGTTGATTGTATACACAAAGGTTATACTGCACACATGGTCTAAAGAAGAAATCCATGTCACAACAAACCACATGACAGCTTTTCTGAAGATCTACCAATGAGGTTCGCAATACTGTATTCATTTGTTATTGGAAAAACAATAATAAATATGGCCGGAAGAGGAATCAGAATGGAAGCCATAATATTATCATATTTTTTGTGAGTAAAAAAACCCTAATATGTCAAGACTGAATAAACAAGAATGGTTTATTTGTTTGAATATGCAGTGAGATATGTAAGCATTTGATGATCAAGCTTCAAGAACAAGATTTGAGGCTTGGCACAAAACTTGGAAAGTTCATTGGAAAATGGTTTAAGATGATAGCTCAGGCCTTCTCTAGAAAAATCTGCCAATTTGTTCAGCAGTGCCACCTCCCCATGGCCTGGGCTAGCATCTGTCTTTGATGAACAGCTCATTGGTTCATGAATTCACACAGACCATGAATTCTGACACTACAAAGGGAGGGATTCTCCCCAGTGAAATTATATCTGGGAGGAAATCACCTTCTGAGGACATTAGACATCTTATCACACAAGGAAAAATGGAAGAAACTGTAGCTACTCCACTAGAGTGGAGATGATTTCAGGGGATTATAATAGATTGTTTTCAAATAGTTGAAGAACTGTCCAATGGAAAAGGGACTGGGTTCTTATTTTCTTGTTATTTCAGAGTGCAGAACTAGGATTAAGAAGGAGGGACAGGCAGGAAACAAATATATTAAAGACCATGGATTCGGCTCCCAGTATATGCTGGGTGTTGTGTATGTGATTTCTTTTAATTCTCACAAAGTCCCTGAGTGAGTGGTAGATGTTATTATCTCCCTACAACAGAAAAAGAGATGGAGGTCATAGAAGTTAAATGATACTACTACTAATAGTAGTAAAAATACTATTAGTTACTAGTAAAAAAAAAAATACTAACATTTATTGGGTATCTACTTCATGTCAGACACTGTTCTAAATGCTTTGAGTACATTATCATTTTTTATTCTCATAACAATCTTAGGAGATAGGTACTATATTTATATCTGTTTTACTGATGAGGGAATCAAGGCACAAGGGTTAAGCCACTTGCTTGGTGTTGCATGTTAATAAGTTGTGGAGTGGATTTCAGAGCCAGGCAGTCTGGCTCTGCAGCCAAACATCCTACACCCTTACGCTATTCTGCTACTCTATTTTTGGAGCATTTGTTGTGTGTCAGATGCTGTACTTGATAGTTTGCATCCACATTGCAACACAGAAAATTAGGCATTATTATTCCCATTTTACAGATGAGAAAAAGTGAAGCTTAAAGAAATCAAGGAAGTTGCCCAAAGCCAATGACTGACCTAAAATTGTTACTTAGTCTTCAGGTTCCAGGCCAAAGTCTTTGGACCATGCTCAGCTTTCTCAGAGGTACAGAATCTGAAACAGAACTTTCTAACAAGTAAAGCTATGAAAAACTAGGATGGGTTGCACAGGGGGAGGAAGGAGCTCTCCTTCTCTGGAAACCTCAGAATGAAAATTGAGGCCAGGTGGGGGTGGCTCACGCCTATAATCTCAGCACTTTGGGAGGCTGAGGTGGGAAGATTACTTGAGCCCAGGAGTTCAAGACTAGCCCAGGAAACATAACAAGACCTCACCTGTACTACTGCTAATAACAAGAAAAATAAGCTGGGTGTGGTTGCCTGTGCCCATAATCCCAGCTACTCTGGAAACTGCGGTGGGAGGATTGCTTGAGCCTGGGAGGTCGAGGCTATAGTAGGCTATGATTGTACCACTGCACTCCAGCCTGGGTGATAGAGCGAGATCCTGTCTCAAACAAAAAAACAACAAAAGAAAAAACAACCAACAAACCAAACAAACACAAAACATTATGTCATCTAGAGGGAAGGGATAGAGGAGATTCAGATGTCATGTAAAACATTGAACGAGATGCCCCATAAGGTTTAGTCCTGCTTTGGGATTTTATGCTGCTGTGTTTTTTTCTCATCTTCCCATGTCACCTTGTTGTCCCCCAGGTGTACTCAAACATATGTGCAAATATCACTCTAATATTTGAATCTGGCTCTGGGGTTTAGATTGCCTTGGTAAGATACTCACTTGCTAGGATATTTGACACGATGCCTTAGGGGAAATGTTAGGTCATTTGAGAACTCAGCAGCATAAACAGTAAGTGGTAAAGTTGTAAGCTAAGGATGAAAATATAGTGTGAGGGCCTTCACACAATATGAACAGATAGGATCTTCCAATAGCAGTTGGGGTCTCCCTTAGATGTACTTTTATAGTGAAAATGTTTGGCTGTCTTGACTTTTCCAGGTGTTTATCAAATGCCCAATTTGGGAGGAGTAGTTTCCTGAGGGTGGTCTCAGTTTTAATTATCTCCACTGGAATTTGCCCACTCTGCTAGAGGTCTTATTTTCAACTCTATGCCTCTGGGTGGAAATGTCTTCTTCCTATGAGCTCCAGGTGATATTTGTTGTACCATCTCACAGAGTGGCTTTGGCATGTTGCACTGCCTTGTCTTCTGAAACCATCTCTTGCTTTGTACTTAGTCCTATGGATAACAAAGGTTCTCAGTGCCTCTGGGTCAGGATATCTATATAAAGTCTGCATCTGTATACGCCTCACTTCCCCCATCCCCTGCCTTGAATCGATCTTCTGTGCATTCTCCCTAGTGTCTACACATTATTTCTCTTTGATGGCATCATGGTGGTGGTGTAGATGTGCGAGCCTTCTTTGCTTGTCTTCCTGTCTACTTTGGACTCAAAGCTGAGAAGAAACACTTACTATTTCAGCTCAAAGCTGAGAAGAAACACTTTTCCCATTTTTACTGTCCCCTCTACTCTGCTGTTCCTTGGACTTTGATATTTAAATGTTTCTCTGAAGGAGGTGGGAGGTGGAGAAAGAGGTTGAAGTGATTCAGAAATTGCCTAGTGTTCCCCATAATGTCAGAAAATTTATTGCCTAGTATGAAGTCAAGATGAGGAACCAATTATGTACCATGTGATGACTGGCTACTTTAAAGTGGGTGGATTCATAGAACAGGGAACTATTTACAACAAGAGGTTTACATCTGTGCTACTTTCAGTCTAATTCAAAATAATGACAATGATGTCTGTCTGATAAGCTGAGATGACCTCCCAAAGGATTTTGATGCAGTAGCTGGGTCTGTAGCTTAGCTGAGTTACAGAAAAGGAGAAATGGGGCTGTGTCTGTATGTTAGTATTAGAATGAAAGCTAGAAAACAAACACTAGAATAGGTAGATATTACATTTATTCATATATTTAGAGATGTAGTGGCTGATTTATTAAATTTTCATTCAAATGTTGGTGCATTAAGTATAAATGCAAACAGTCCTATTCTAGTGAGCATTTAACTATTGGTATAGGGATATTACTTATCACTTTTAGAGAGTGACACAGTCAGCCCCAGCAGGGAACAGTCATTCATTCTCTGGGAAAACTACTTTTCAAAGACAGGAAATGTTGCTAAGATTGTAAGCACCGAGACTGAGTGTAACCAAGTCTCAGTGATGGAAAGGAAGACATCAAACATTTTTACATCTAAAAAAGCAACATCGGCTATAATGAGGAGGGTTTCCAGGTTACTAATGAGATCACAGTGGATTAGTGAATTTTCTACGTGGTAACAGCATATTAATTTCTAACCTTTCTAACAGAAAAAATCCATTAATTTTTTGCGGAAGTTAAACTTTCTTTTTGGGCTTCCAATTAGACCCACTGTGATAACCAGTTCACAATTCCTTCCTCCCTACTCTCCTCCTTTCCTCCCTTCCTTCTTGCTCCTCTTACTTTCCTTCTCCGACACAGATAAGAGGAAATAAAAAGGTTAGTCATTGAAGAAATGTGGGACTATCCAGGTTGCACACTGATCTCTTCTATTTCCCTCACTGAAATTGTCATTGTTAAAACAGATTGTTTCTTTAAGAAAATAAATAAATAAAGGAAAAGAGAAAACAAATTAAACAAAGCCTGTAGAGGCAATATGTTTAGGGAGTCTTGTGTGGAGCTTTCAGTGTGTTCTCTGCTGCATGTTAACTATCAAGGGTTGGGGCTGGGATATGAAATATTGTTCCTTATTTAATGTTTCACACTCTAATCTCTGCATTGCATATTTGCTTCTCTTGTGACCTTCTCTTTGCATTTAAAACTGCTTCTTTTCACCTATAATCCGAAAATAAGTGTACATTCCTACAGAGAAATTAAAGGAGGCTGTCAGTGTAGAGTTAATATAGTTAAAGCATCCTTAACTCTGCGACAAACCCCTTAAATAATTAAAACTGTATGCTTGAAGAGTCAGATTTGCATTCCTTTACCAAGTTTATTTAGTACACTTTGTTACACTCAATTAAATGAGGATGTTCTGTTTCATTTTCTTTGCTTTGGGTTGATCATTTTGCCTTTTGATTCTTATGCCCTGGTGTAATTTCACAGTGCTTAGATCTCTAAAACTATACATATATTAACGTATATGTAGATATATACATCCCATTAAAAGGCTTAATATTTGTACTGAATAGAATCTTTGCCCAAGGCATTTGAGCATTCCTGGTAACCTCAGGTGTAACTGGGACTGCAGATAATTCATCGCAGTAAAAACGAGTTTGACAAAGTTCTTTTAACATCCAGTGTCTTTTTTTTTTTTTAATTTTTAAAGCTCTGTTATTTTGGCATCACCTTCTCTCCCTACAGTTTGATTTGTGAATAGCAAAAACCAGAAGATACAGGTGTTGAATGGTTGTGGAAAGGAAATTAAATATAAGTGCTATCTCTCCACATCTCAGTTGGCAGAGCATGTGCAGACTGCTCTCTGTAAATTAGTTCATTGCTTAAGTTATGCATGTTTAAGAAGGAATAAATTAGTTATCTATTTCCTAATGAGTAGTGGGATCAATTGGAGCATGATGAGAGAGAAATAGCATAATTTTGCTTCCCCAGTTGAGGTTCAGTATCCCTAAACTTCACCATTAATCACTCTATCAGTTTCCTGGGTTATTTCAAATCTATATGTAAGATATTCATTCCTTTTAATTTTCCTACCAGGTAAGTAAGTCTTTTTGAATTTGCCCAGTGGGTTTGTAGATGGGTGATGCTGTCTCCGTTACACCCAGAAGTGTCCTTAATTACAATGGGCCCTTCTGCCTTTGCGTCAGTTTGTCTGGGTGCATTCACGAATAATAATAAATATGTATGTGCGATGACAATTTCAAGGGTTCTAATATGTTTAACTGTTATGGGATCTGTTATGTCTACTTTAGGGTCGACCCCATCCCATATGACACTCCAAAACCAGCGGGCCACACGCGGTTTGTCTGCATCTCAGACACACACTCCAGAACAGATGGTATCCAGATGCCTTATGGGGACATCCTTCTCCACACAGGCGATTTCACCGAGCTGGGACTGCCCTCAGAGGTTAAGAAGTTTAATGACTGGTTAGGTAAGGAATGATTGCGTTCCGGCGGCCCCAATTAACCTTTCCCGTCCGAGTGTCACTCACTGCGTCCTAATTGAATTAGAGCACTTGGAAGCCAGCTCAGCCATTTCTCGTATGATATGCGGTGGTGTCTAGCTTTAATCCAATTCTGTTAATTAAAGATGAATTTTTAGATATTTAATTTTACTGTGCATCCTTTCAGTGCCTGGCCTTGGTGGCTCTGGGGCAAAGGGATGGAAAGCTTTGAAACCGATCTCATCTCACTCATTCTGCTTTAATGAGGGCATTCATTGGCACACAGGAGACCTAGAATCATATTTTTAATTCATTGGCTCTGCAATCTTTTTTTCCCCAGATATTATAAGCAAAGATATACAAGTGACCTACTAGTAAGAGAACATTTCTAAGAAATGAAGGGGTTATAAAAGTCCTTATATGAAACAAAATTCCTATAGCACCGTGCTGCTTGGGAGCGGATTTCCTAAGTGAGCTGGAGGGTGTTCTAAGACCCCTGAAAACATGAGATGTATTACTGTAAAGTAAAAACTTGGGATGTGAAGTTGCCCTGTGTCCTGTAAAAAGGATAATAGCAATTTTCTGGGTATTGTGGAGGCACTCACAGGTCAGTTACTGCAAAATATTGGATCCTGGTTCCTCTTAGCAGAGGGAAAGAAGTGCAAATGTTCTGAGATTTTAGAATCCCTAAAGACGAAAGAATTATATAGTAAAGAGCAGACATCACTCTGGGAGCGTAATATTGTCAATAATATGTCAGCCAACAAAAATAACTTGGGAGATTTAGGCAAAAACATTACAACTTTGTTTTCCATCAAACTAAAGCAGGGTTTGAAAATTTTTTAAATTTTCGATTAAATGATAAGACGTGTTAATGGAAAGATGATATTTTAGAATTGTAAGCAATAAACTTAACTAATAACATAATTATTTTGATTTTTCATGTGACTTTGCTCATCTGTTCACATTTTATATGGTTGACATCTGAGTACATATCTGCTTTTTGACTTTTGGCTGTTTTCATTTAATAGTATTTATTGGTAAGACAAAACGTTTTTGCATAATTTTCATATTTATTCTTTTTAATAGCAGCATGGCATTCATATGGTTGGCTATGCCTTTCTTTAATAAGACATCTCTCTAAAAATGAGCATTTAAATTGATAACAATTTTTCCTCTGGTAGCTAGCACTGAAATGTGCATTTTTGTTTGTGTATGTCGTTTTGTTTCTATTGATTTATTTCTTAGGGAAAAATACTATACTTAATTTGCTAAGTCAAAGGATATGAAATTCTCTATGGTTTTTGCTACATGTTGGCATCTTGCTTTTCAAGGGCACTGTAGCTGTGTGTTTCACTAGCAGTGAATGAATGTATAGGTACTAGTTTTATCATGGTCTTGGCAGCATTGGATGTTGGAGCATTTATATTTTGTGCTGTTTTAGTAGGTACTTAATCATGTTATTTAAAATGGCAAGATATTTTAAATATTATTTAGCATAATCTCATTTTTACAGATGACACAGAGATGTAGAGAAGTTAAGTGATTTTTTCAGTTTCATAGTGGCAGAGTTGGTTCTAAATCCAGATCTTTTCGCTTATGTTTTTTTTCTCTACAATAATCTCTTTATTTTAGCAACTGTCATCCATGAACTATTAGCAGTTAAAATTATTGTGGGTAAATCTTGAGAGTTTTAAACTAGTCTGTGTCAATGGAATTTCAACACAGAAATTATCAAGCTGCGTTGACAATGTTGATTTTTAAAGGAAGACAACAGCACTGTGGGAAGTGTTTATAGAAATGGAGGACAGGTTAGGGCTGGTTATAATCTTGTTTAGCCACTGACCTTGGGAAACTGAGTTAACCTTCCTTTTCCCCTTGGTTTCCCTCTGCAGGACGAAGGATTAATACTACTTGTCTTTCTGGATTGTTGTGTAGATTAATCAGTTAATGATTGCTGCTAGTAAGTTTTTGTGGGCCATTAATAACTGAATGGGGAATGTGCCGAATGAACCATCAAAATATATTTAAAGGGTAAAAAGAAGAAGAGGCCAGAGGAATTATTTAGTAGATCAGAAGTAAACACTGGGAGATTTTATGAGGGAAAGTACTCCATAAATGGAAATGTGTCATAACTAAGGAAATACAATGATAAGGAAATAAAATGCCAAGGCACAGCTGCATGGTCAGTGCCTTCTCTTCTTATTTCCCCTATGATCTGGTGAGACAGGAGGAAGAGGTTTCAGCATGGGTTGCAGAATGTGAGATTGAAGGGAGCCCTGGGATATGGTTAGAGAAATTGGGATCCCATAGAGAAGGCCAAGAATAGCTCACTGTTACCCAGGCAACCTCATGGTGCTCAGAGGGTAAGAGATGGTGTGTGATAACACTCTACCACTTGGCTCAATGAGGACCCTTTCTGAAAGGGTGCTTCTAGCAGCAGCTGCCAGGTGGCCTGGCAGAGTGGAGTCAGAGGTCAGATCAATCTAGGGTTTTAGGGCTTTTTCCATAATAGGGCATCCAACTGTCAGTGGGGCATGGGTCTCACAGATTTGGTAGGCATTTGGAGTCCACTGAATCTCTGATTTCTAGCTTTCTACTCTAGTGTAGACTTACCCTGATTATTGAAAACAACCTGACTGTCCCCCAGGCTCCTTTATTCTGTCTCTGAGCTAAGTTGTTTCTACTATAGGCCAGGCACTCCCTCTATACCTGTAACATCCTTCTGAAGTTGCTAATGTTATCCCCATTTTACCCAAGGTCATTTAGTATGTAAGAAGCTCATAGTGGCTGAGTATCCACCCAAGTACACTCAGCTAGTAGACATGGGGCTGTCTGACTCCAAAGTGTGAGCCCTTTTCCTTTGTCATTCTGTGATATTATGACAGGGCTTGTGGCATCTAGAAGCATGCACATTTGAAGCTTGTACTAGAAAGTGCTGTAGCTTCTGGCAGCTTCATGTGGAAGCTGAGTAGCTGTTTGGCTATGTGTTAATATTGCACGTATTTGAAAGATGTGTTAAAGCTCTGCCCATCTTAAATCTCACCCTTGACTTAGCAGCTGCAAGGCCAGGGAATCCCATCATGAGTTCTTTTTTGGTTCAGAGATGATGATCCCTGGTTAATCTGTACATATGTCACCTAGCAGGAGTAACAGGCAAAGTTATTGATATGCATAATTTATCAGATAATCGAGCACAGCTTCATCTTAGGTCATAAGAAGATTGAACTCAAACCAGATATCACTACAGGATGGAAGGGGAGTATAACATGTAATGATTATGAGCAACTGGGAAGACCCAGCCAGTTTTGAATTCACTACCTTTGTTAAGTTGTGTAAACTCTCAAGCCTTGATTTGCTCATTTCCAAAATGGGCATCATAATGATAATACACCTTACGGTGGTTGTGAGGATATGCTGTGTGATAAAGCTCATACTGTTCTTAGAACAACCTCTGGCCTGTATACAACTTTCAACTAATAGAGTAGAGGAAACCAACAGAGCCAGTGGCATAGAATCCCAAAAGCAGAAGTTAAAAGGAGCTGGCCCTGGGCATTTAAAGAGGGATCCAGAGTGTAAAGAGGGAGCACCAAAATGTATAAAAATGAGCCTCCCTTATAACAGTGACACTAACCAGACAGAATGTTAGGACAGGAAGAGACCTTGAAGGCCATGGAGTCCCACCTCCTAATCTGATAGAAGTGGAAACTGAGACTAGAGAGATTTAATGAATTGTCCATGGTTTTGCAGATAATTAATAGCCAAGTTGGGATAGAATTTGGATGGGTCAGGATGGGGTGGGTGAACTAACATGTATTAACATGTATTGTCTATGGGAGGTAAGGTCCAGATGCTGTACCCCTGCATTACATGTGTCATTTCATACAACCCCCACAATAACTTGTGAAGTAGGTATTATTAGCTTCCTTTTACCGTGTGAGGAAACTGAGCCTTGGTGAACTTAACAGTTCAGCAGTGACCTCAGGATTTGGACTTACGTCCATCAGACTCCAATTTCCAAGTGTATTTCCTTACCTCTCTTCCCAGAGTGGGGCTTGAAATCTGTTGGAGGAACTACATCCTGGGTAAAACCATGGTTCTTCGAATAACTGCCTCCTTTTAACACAAGTACTTACACGTACATATGTTCAGGGCCTAAGGTGGTTTGTTTCCTGAGAAAGCTGTTTTGTGGCACAGCCTCTCTACGTAAGCTGGCCGATGGAAGAGCATTATGAGGTAGGGAAGTATTCTCCCCATTTGGTGTAGACAATTTTGGCGAGTTACAACAAAGCAAATACCCGTAAAGAATTCTACAGATGCAGCCAGTCATGTAAGCTCCAAAGAATAGTCTAAATTATGTTATGACATTAGCATTTCATTGACCAGTCCTGGAAATGAGTAGCTACTGATGGTAGCCTGGAAATATTGTCTTTTTGGGCAAGCATTTCCCACTTACGAACACTTGAAATGATCAGGATATTCTAAAAACTGCAGCTACCACCGCATTGGCCCCTTTCCTCCCAAATCTCTACCATGGATTGGGGAATGAAACTTTGAATCCCTATATCAGACAGCTGGAGGGAGTGACAGAGCCCTTGTTTTCCATCTCTCCCCAGCCTGGCTAATCAGACATCCCAGTCCTCCATTTGCCCAGACAACCTGTGCCTCTCTTCACCTGGCTGCTGCCCGTAGTGCTGTCTTCAGGGCATCTAGTCTAGGGTCAGAGGGACAGGTGGCTTCTTATGGCCAAAGATTTATTGCCAGAGTGTATGGAGAGAGGTACAGATGAATCCTTCTTAAAGAAATACTTTTTAAAGTGATAGTCAGCTCTTATTGTCTCATTAACATTTTAGCTAACATGTGTTCTAGGTAAGCCATGAATAGGCTTTGGTGAGTTGAACTGGGACCCTGCCACCTAATAGTTAATAACATTTTCCTTCTTACCTTAGCAAAAATGCATACCAATCCCAGACTTGGCTTAAAAATAAACTTGTGAATTAGATAAAGTACCTGTCAGTTAAAATGTGATTATTTTTATTGCCTTGAACATCAGTGGCTTCTAATACCACATTCTCTAAAGGTACATTTTGCAAGGCCTCTTACCATGTGTGGCCTTCCTGCACGTTGGCCCTGTGTTCCTTCCACCTGTGCTTCTTTGAGATTACTTACTGTTCACTCGATTTCATCCCTGTTGTGCTTTCATCTTCAGAATACTTTTGGTAGCCTTCTTGAATATTGCAGTTTATGCTCATGGATGCTACACAAATAGGCATTAGAAGATCTCATCGTTTGATTGCACATCCACCTTCTTATTTCTGATTTTTCCCTTATGCCCATACCCAGTTTCTTCCCACTTTTCAAATGCAACATGTCCCTTCACACCTCTTTCCCTTTGCAAATGCTGTTCCCACTTCCTGGAATGACCGTCTCTAGGAGAACTCATCCTTCATGACAGATTCTCTTTCACAGTAAGCTACTTTCCTTAACACATCAGTCACCCGTCTGTGCATCCCTTCCCATGGCTATGCCATTGTTTACTTGTTTCTCTGCCCTACCAGACAGCAGTGTGCATAATGGGTGCTCTTGGTATGCCTGGTTCTGAGTATAGGGCCTGGAACATTGTTGGTGTACACAAATGTTTGTTGAATCATTGAGTGAGTGGATGAACATAAAGGTACAAGATGTTTTTTCCTGCTCCGCTTTTGGCCAAACTTTAAAATTATGTATGTATAGTGCCTAATCCTTCCCTCCCCTTCCTTTTTCTTTTATTCTCAAAGAACTTATAATATCCCATTGGCTGTTGTTGTTGATTCCTATATACTGTGCAGAAATAAGAAGGGTATATTGTTGCTGTTGAGTTTCCCACTTTATAATTAGAAAGGCAGAGTTTTTGGGTGGTCTAATCTTTCAGTCAAAAGTTTACATATAACAATCCAGTCAGTCAAAAATTCCTTTTAACACAGCATCATTGCCATGAACTTTTAATTATGGCCTTTCAATTATGGCCTTTCTTTGGTCTGGATTGTCATTTAATAGTTCCGAGCTACAGTTTCTCCAGCCCTAAAAGGGAGAACAAAAATGCTTCAAGGAAAATCTCAAGAAGAGGGTCATTCATATTTGTAAGAGCATTTTGTTAGACATGGCTGTAACAGAGTGTGACTGTAACCAACATCCCAGATTGCAGACATACAAATCCATTTTTGCCTCTCTCAGAAGACTATATTCCCTTTCTAGTGATCCTGCTATTGGCCCAAAGTTTTGGAGCTGGTCTTTAGGAAAAACCTTCACCGCCTAAGCTGTTTATTTTATTCTTATAATATATGTTATACATGTGCATTCCTTTTAACTTAGAGATAAGTGAAAAGAAGAAAACAAAATTACCTATGAACAGATGTAACCACTGTTAACGTTAGTGTGAATTCATGTAGAATGTCTTCTATAAATACACACACACACACAAATATCTTTTGCCAAAATATAAGTCTTACAGTTGTATTGCTTTGTAGTCTCTTTTTCATCTTAACGATATATTATGAACCACTTTTCATATCACTGAATGTGGTTAAAATACTTTTTCCCAAGAAGAATACTTTCATTGTAAGATACACATAACATTATAAAAATTCAAATATTTGATGTGTGTAAAGTATAAAATATACATTCTCCATAATTATATTTCCAAAGTAATTACTTACTATTTGATGTATAGCATTTCAAAATTTTTTCTTTCTGTTTCTTTTTTTAATATCCTCAATAGCAGGAAATCTTCACCCATTTAGGGTCTTTGTTAAGGACTATTTTTTAAAATTGATAAAACTATGCGTGTAATCTTGTAACTTAAAAAATGAACACATCATGCTGTGTGTCAGCATAGCATTCTGTTGTACTGACGCACTTTAATTTATTTAGCTAGATCTCTTGCTAGATACATAAGGTATTTCCATTCTTTTATTATTCTACTTGCACTGAAGTGATGAACATCTTTCTTGCTCTCTCTTTGCAAACATCCTTAATTATATTCATAGGATATATTCCTAGAAGTAGAATTGTTTCTTCAGATGATGTGTATTTTTAAAAAATTATGTATTATCAAATTTCTCTTCATAAAGATTGCAATTTCTCCATGATACTCTCCATAGTATTTGAGAGTCCGTGTCACATATTTTTGAGTACCCTCAGTGGCAGCAAATCTTCACCCTTTAAAGGGTTTTAAAAGATGACGATAGCTGGATGCAGTGGCACACACCTGTAGTTTGAGCTACTTTGAGGTTGAAGCCTAAGGATCACTTGAGCCCAGGAGTTCGAGACCAATCTGGGCAGCATAGTGAGACCCTGTCTCAATTATAAATAAATAAATAAAAGACTGTAAACGATTTTCTAATTATGAAAGCTCACATGTTCATTGTAAAAACATGTAAACATGAGGCCAGGCACGGTGGCTCACGCCTATAATCCCAGCACTTTGGGAGCCAAAGAGGGTGGATCACTTGAGGTCAGGAGTTTGAGACCAGCCTGGGCAACATGGCAAAACCCTGTCTCTACTAAAAAAATACAAAAGTTAGCCAGGTGTGGTGGTGTGTGCCTATAGCTCCAGCTACTCAAAAGACTGAGGCAGGAGAATCACTTGAACCCGGGAGGCAGAGGTTGCAGTGAGCCAAGATCGTGCTACTGCACTCTAGCCTGGGCAACAGAGCGAGACTCCGTCTCAAAAATAAAAGAAAGTAAATAGTGATACAGAAAAAAATTAAAATTGCCAATATATCCTATAAAGCTCACATGTAACTACTGTTAATGGCTGGTGTGTATCCTGTGGTGTGGTAGATGTGCGTGTGTGTGTGTGTGTATTGTGTATAAAAAGGCAGTGTGGTATTAGGTTACAAGCATGAGTATTGGATTGAGTCTGCCTATATTTAAATCCTGGTTTCAACATTATTAATTCTGTGATCTTCAATGTATTCATTTGTAAAAGGAGACTTATTAATGCTTAGTGTA